>NC_064645.1:364728981-365372731 GCF_023864345.2 Schistocerca serialis cubense | reverse complement strand
GCGCCAGGAGACGGGACCGACGAAGCGTTGGGCCCATCCAACGGCAAGATGGAATGCCGAGGCCCCCCTGGGCAACAGGAGCGTGGAAGTATCCCAGGGGGGTGTCCGCCGGAAGGCGGAACCATCTCCTGACGGCGGCTCGGATGGTGATGTCAGCCAACTTCAAGGCACCCACCCGGGTGCGGCTGAGGGCCAGCCCATGGTACAGGCCAGGGAGAAGTACGTTGGTGAGAGCGTGGAGGCGCTGTTGCGGCTTCAGCGGAGCTCGGGAGATGACGTCAAGCCGCTCCACCAGGTGGCGTCGTGGATTGAAGACACAGCGACCCGCCGTGGAGAATTGCAGCCCCAGGTACCGGAAGGTTTCACCCACACGCAGGGCAGGCATGGTGGTATTGCCTGCCTTGAAGGTGACATTGCTGTCCACCTTCACCTTCTTCTCGCGCCCTGAGGCGACTAAGGCGAGGGTGAAACACTTCCGGGCGTTGATCTGCAGCCTCAGGTGGGCGAGGGCTGCGGTAGCTGCATCGATGAGGGACTGCAAGCCCCTCGGGGTCGCTGCAAACAGCAAGACGTCATCTGCAAAGGCCGCAGCGTTGACTCTGCGACCGAGGATCCGAGCTCCGATGTGGGAGGGCAGTTGGCCTAAAACGTAGTCCACCGCAAAGTTGAACAGGAGGGGGGAGAGGGGATCGCCCTGGCGAACGCCCCGTGCTGGCTGCACAGACACGCCCACGCCGGCGCCGTCCGCTATCACCGTCGTGCTGCCCTCGTATCACTGCTCGACATACTCGACAAAGCAATCCGGCAGGCCATGCGCCTTCAGCACGGGGCGAAGGGCAGCATGATCCACCGAATCGAATGCCTTAGATACGTCGATCTATATATATAAATGTGATTGTGTGAACACAAAGAAGCTGTAATAAGTTAAAATGTTCTAAAACGAGGTCAAGGTCCGGTACTACCAAAGGATATGTTAAAAGAAAAGAAAAAATTCCTTGACGTCTATATTTATGTGCTGCTCCATGACTCTGCTGTCAATATCTTTATTCTTGGCTTGTGTGTAACTTCTGTGTATTTTCTTACAGTAAATGTGTTTTTTTTTCGTATCCAGGGTGTAATTACAAAGCTAATAAAATGTTTTCTTGCCTTTAAATAATATTTTTCATCAGGTTATGGGCCCAGTACACGTGTAAAGGCAAACAACACAGTTTAATTAAAACAATATTTGAAATGAGCCTATGTCTGTAAAGAAACATGACTGCTAGCGGCGATTATAAGGTCAGCATTGATAAGCTTGAAGGACCTGACGACTGGGCCAAATGGAAATGGCATATTTCTATGGTGCTACGTTCATATGGACTAGAAGATATTATTAACAGTACACGTGAACGTGTAGAGTTGCTGCAAGATGCGAAAAGTGAACAAAAAGAAGCGTACGTGGAATGGCTCAAGGACGACGCAAAGGCAGCAAGTCTTATAGCAAGTGCACTAAGTAAACCTGTTGCAGAACTCGTCTTAACGTGCAAGAATGCTAAAGAAATCTGGGACAAATTACGCGCCCAATTTGAACGTAGCAGTACACTCCTGAACAAAATGGTGTGGCTGAACGGGAAAATAGGACCATTGTTGAAGCTGCCCGGTCAATGCTAAATCTGAGTAAATTACCTAAAGGGTTGTGGGCAAAGGCATGTAACACAGCAGTCTACCTAATAAATCGTACTGGAAAATCTTCAGTTGAAAATAAAACCCCTTATGAACTATGGTTTAATCGACCAGTAGGACGACTTGATTATCTCAGAATTTTTGGTACAGGCTGCTATGTTCACATTAACAAACAATTCCGTTCCAAGTTTGATGATAAGGCAGTTTTTGGACGACTTGTTGGATATGTTAATGACAAAGATGGGTTCAGAGTTTGGATTCCATCTAAAAGAAAAGTGGTGTTGAGTCACGATGTAAAATTTAAGCCAGAAATTGTTTGTGATTTACATAGTGATCATGTTGAATTTGAAGTCCCTCGGGAAGAATTTAATGATCCGAATTCATCTAAAGATGACCAATGTAAATCTCCTAGGCTGTACACTTCTGGAAGCCAAACTCAAGAAAAAATTGGCACTCTCGATTCTAGAGAAAGTCAAGAGTCGAGTGAATCTGAAGAAAATAAAGAATTAACAGAATTTCTAAAAGCAGAAGCTGCTGAATCTTCTAATGAAGAGAAACAGAAGAATAAAAGACAAAGAAGAAAACCAACCTGGATGGAAAGTGGTGAATTTTGTATGGCAACAAAAGTTGATGCACTTGGATACAAAGATCCAAACTGTTTTTCAGAAATATTGCAGTCAAACGAGAAGGACAAATGGATGCAAGCTATTAGTGAAGAACTTCAATCACTTAAGGAAAACAATACCTGGGTGCTGGTTGACCGTCCGAAGAATGCCAAAGTATAGCAAAACCGCTGGGTTCTACGGCGAAAGGTCGCAGTCAATGGAGGTACTCGCTTTAAAGCCAGATTGGTTGCAAAAGGCTGTATTCAGAAAGCAGGAATTGACTATGACGACGCCTTTAGCCCTGTGGCATGTTATGACACCATACGAACTCTGTTGGCTGTAGCTGCTTCAAAGAAAATGCTGCTAGAACAATTCGATGTAAAGACAGCTTTTTTGAATGGAATACTTGAAGATGAAGTATATATGGAACAACCAGAAGGTTTCGAAGATGGTACAGGCCGAGTATGTTTCTTAAAAAAAGGTCTTTATGGGTTGAAGCAAGCGCCACGTTGCTGGAACAAACGTTTTGTTGAGTTCATGAAGAAAGCTGGTTTTTCAAACAGTGATGCAGACCCATGCCTATTTTATCGTAGACAAAATGGAAATAGCCTTTATGTGGCAATCTACGTTGATGATGGCCTGATTGTCGGCAGTAACAAGAAAGAAATTGCTGTTTTTATGGATGTTTTACAACATGAATTCGAAATAACAACTGGCAGTCTTGACAATTTTCTTGGCATAAAAATAAAGCAATATGGAGATGGAGCAATAATGATAAATCAAGAGAAATACACAGAAGAAATTCTGCAAAGATTTCGAATGGCAGAATGCAATACAATCTCAACTCCTATTGGACGTGAGGACAATAATCAAAACGAAGAAGTTTCGTCATCTGTACCCTACCGTGAAGCAATTGGTTGTCTCATGTACCTTTCAACAGTAACTCGTCCAGACATCACTTTTGCAGTCAATAAAGCTGCTCGAGCTATGGAGAAACCAACCACTGAAGACTGGAATAGAGTAAAGCGCATTTTCCGGTATTTGAAAGGGACCTTAAATTTTGGAATTGTATATAATAAAAAAGAAGAGTTAAAGATTTACGCTGATGCAGATTTCGCAGGTGATAACCGGACAAGGCGCTCAACAACTGGAATTCTTGCAAAGTACTCAGGTGGTGCAGTGTCATGGACAAGTCAGTTGCAGAAAGTAGTGGCCACATCCACAACCGAGGCGGAAATAATTGCAGCTAGTGAAGGAGCAAAAGACTTAGTTTGGTTACGTCATCTGCTGTCAGAATTAGTGGAAATGTCGGGGCAGCCTCCAGTTCTTTACATTGACAATGCTAGTGCATTCAAGTTGGCAAAAAAATCCAGAATATCATCGACATTCTAAACATATAGAGGTCCGACATTTCTATGTTCGTGAAAGATATCTGAACGGCAAGATTTTCTTGGAACACATTGATGGACACAATCAGTTGGCAGATATTTTGACGAAACCTCTTGAACGAGTTCGATTTAATTTTCTATGTTCAGAAATTGGCATGCAAGAGACAAAGCAATAATTTCATGATTTTTTCTTTTGGCGGAAGTGTTAATTTTAAAAGAAAAAATTCCTTGACGTCTATAATTATGTGCTGCTCCATGACTCTGCTGTCAATATCTTTATTCTTGGCTTGTGTGTAACTTCTGTGTATTTTCTTACAGTAAATGTGTTGTTTTTTTTTCGTATCCAGGGTGTAATTACAAAGCTAATAAAATGTTTTCTTGCCTTTAAATAATATTTTTCATCAGGATAAAAAAAAGTGTAGGTGGGAGGGGGGGCTGTCAGACCATACATTGAACAACACAAGTAACAGATACAAACACACAACAGAAGTGTTTAAGACACAATTATGCATTATCACGGCTTATCTGAACGTCCTTACATGATCATTTCTTTTGACACAACTGCTGTAGCAAGTATTTAAATATACACATATTATAGTAAACAGTAGCTGTACCCATGATGAAACGTATAAATTAAGTACACTGAGATACAATCATTGCAGGTACTTTTAAGCAAATGGCATGAATAATCTTGTATGATATATGTTAGAATTTTATCTGTAGTGCTGCAAACACTGAGTAAATAGTTTGTCACAAAACATGAAGTGGTGTTCATAGAGAATTTGCTCAATTACTGTGTGATGTGTAAACAATCGATTTCGGCAGGAGATGATAAATACTTCTTTCCAGCCCTTATCATAACCTCTGTAGATTCGTAGACCACCACCTGGTAGTATCGAGTCAGGTGTGACTAAGCTGAAAGCTTATGTGCCAAGTTTGTGAATGTTAAGCTGATAGACATTAATAACTATGAAAGAAACTGTATCACACACCACAGAATTCCCATGGAATTTGGTCCATGAGAAACAAAATAATGGGATGCAATTTAGAAATAAAGACCTGTGCAGGTGGCACATTCGATGATCAATTAAATGATTCTCTGTCTGATTTAGTTCGCAATAATTTCATAATGCATCTTAATATAGGCGGTCTATCAGTAGGAATGATGAACAAATTGTATGAAGTAGAAGTATTTCTGGAGAACATAAGTTCTCTCAAGGTTATATGCTTAAACAAACACTGGCTTAAATGTGAAAATATAAACTTGATAACCTCGCATTTAGGATAAAATTTAGCTGTGAGTTTTTGTAGAAAAAAACAGTTTTGGAAGATCATGAATTCTAGTAGAAGAATCACTAAGCTTTGAAGTCAGGCACACCTTTAATTGCTTGAATGAGGAGCTATTATTTGAAAGCTGCTGCATTGAACTTTTGGAATACCGTGTATTAATTACTAGCATATATCATATTCATGACCATTCAGCTACATGTTAATTTCTATACAAATCTGAAAACTTGTTGTGTAGGTTGCAAGTAGAAAAGTTACGTAAAAAGGTCACAATTTGTGCTGACTTCAACAAAAATTTAAGAGCTGATGACAGGTTTGTCATTTCTCTGAAGGACATGTTATCTACAAATGGCGAGTGCACTAGAATAACATCATCTTCTGCAACATGTATAGATAATATAGTGAGCAGTATAAACTATGGTGCTACAGAAAAGTTAATCTTAGAATTAGGGATATCTGACAATTCAGCCCTTTTTGTCTCATTGCCAAATTTACATAAAACTGTAACAGTGAAATGAGTCAGGAACTTCAGCCAACAAAATTTGAATATTCAATAAAATTTTTCTAGGTTTGTGACCGCATTGTCAATATATATAAAACTACCGACGTTTCGGTCCCTGTTGCAAGCAACCTTCTTCAGGGTGTTTTTATTTACAAAAACACCCTGAAGGAGGTCGTTTGCAACAGGGACCAAAACGTCGGTAGTTTTATATATATTGACAATGCCGTCACAAACCCAGAAAATTTTTATTAAATGTGACAAAGTTCGCAGAAGCCTATCTTTATATAAAATGTGAATTCATTTGTCTCAAGACTAATGAAACTTCTTGGCTGTTCAGCAAGTGGTACTCAGTATACACAAACTACGATGCTTTTGTATCAAAATCATGAGTGTTTTCAATGAGTGTTTCCCCTCATCACATGACAGAAGCTGGGGAAAAAAACTCAAGGATAACTGAAGGCATCAGGATCTCTAGTATTAGAAAGAGGAAACTGCACATGGAAGCAAAGAACTATCACGATGCAGAGTTTGTCAGCTATGTAAACAGATACAAAAGAATATTTAGTAGGGTAGTTAAATAGGCCATAAATAAATCAAAAGCTGTATGGCAGATTGTCAAGACAAATAGGTGCTGAAAAAACAAAAAAGTTTTAACCCTAAATTAGAAATATATGGGGAAATGATTACAAGCTCCACACATATATGCAAAGGATTCAACATGCATTTTATATATTGTAACAAAATTTATGAACTCCTTCCTCCACATGTAAGTCCCAATATAATGTGACACAGATCAGGAGAATTCAAATTTACTCAAGAATCCTGCTCTGTAGTGGCTATCATTATAAAATACCTAAAAATTCTCAAATCTGTGGGCTGGGATGGAATTCCAACAAAAATAATAAAGGCAGGATGTGATAATATTGCACTCCAACTGTGTCACATAATAAATCAGGCTGAAGTATGCAGAAATTTGACCTAATAATAAAAAGGGCAGACAAGAGGAGACATGAAATCTTCGCCCAGTATCAATACTACCAAAAATATTTCTAAAATATTTGAGCGAATAGTGTGTAACCAATTAGAAAAATACAACAAAAAAACATAACATTATTTGTAATAATCGCTATAGACTTAGGAAGGGCCGAAGCACTGTGCGTGCTATTAATGAACTAATCACTAAAATAAGTAAATGCCTCAATAACAAGGAGAGTTTATCCGGTATCTTCTGTGACATCAGTAAGGCATTTGATATGGTAAACCACAAGCAGCTGCTCCTGAAATTAGCTTCTTATGGCTTCCATGAAAAATCTTTAAGTTGGTTCACATCTTATCTCAAAAATAGGGAACAGAGGGTACTTATACAATGTAAGGGTGAGAAAGCTTGCTCTAGCTGAACAGAAATACATGAAGGCGTACCTGAGGGATCCCTACTAGGCCCCTTACTATTTCTATATTACCTAAATGACATGCCAGGTAACGTCTTCATATACAATTCTGTATGCAAATGATTCAACAGCAGTAGTCTGCTGTAAAAACGCTGAAGAATTTGCACAGAAAATGAAAAACTCTTCAAGAACTAGAAAATGGGATAAATAATAATGCTACGAAACTAAACCTAACAAAAACACAAATTGTACACTGTTGAATATATAACAGAGTTAAGTTATGAAAGTGAACTGATCACTGCAGAATCTGTTAAATTTCTTGGAGCGACCATAATCAAAAACTTGTCATGGACTGATCATGTGGACTGCTTCCTGAAGTGGGTAAATAGTTTTGTTTACACAGTGAGGGTTCTGAATAAAGAAACTGACTTAGTAGTTAGGAAAATTGTGTACCATGCATATTTTATATCAGTTGTAAGATACAGGATAATTTTTTGGGGTGTTAAAAAGAAGTCTCCTCGGACTGTTCAAGCAACAGAAAAAAATTATCAGAGCTGACTGATCTGGCCTTGTAACAATAACCAAAATGGCCTCGCTGTGCTGGTACTGGGAACGGCTGAAAGCAAGGGGAAACTACAGCCGTAATTTTTCCTGAGGGCATGCAGCTTTACTGTATGATTACATGATGATGGCGTCCTCTTGGGTAAAATATTCCGGAGGTAAAATAGTCCCCCATTAGGATCTCCGGGCGGGGACTACTCAAGAGGATGTCGTTATCAGGAGAAAGAAAACTGGTGTTCTACGGATCGGAGCGTGGAATGTCAGATCCCTTAATCGGGCAGGTAGGTTAGAAAATTTAAAAAGGCAAATGGATAGGTTAAAATTAGATATAGTGGGAATTAGTGAATTTCGGTGGCAGGAGGAACAAGACTTCTGGTCAGGTGACTGCAGGGTTATAAACACAAAATCAAATAGGGGTAATGCAGGAGTAGGTTTAATAATGAATAGGAAAATAGGAATGTGGGTAAGCTACTACAAACAGCATAGTGAACGCATTATTGTGGCCAAGATAGATACAAAGCCCACACCTACTACAGTAGTACAAGTTTATATGCCAACTAGCTCTGCAGATGACGAAGAAATTGAAGAAATGTATGATGAAATAAAAGAAATTATTCAGATTGTGAAGGGAGACGAAAATTTAATAGTCATTGGTGACTGGAATTCGAGTGTAGGAAAAGGGAGAGCAGGAAACATAGTAGGTGAATATGGATTGGGGCTAAGAAATGAAAGAGGAAGCCGCCTGGTAGAATTTTGCACAGAGCACAACATAATCAAAACTAACACTAGGTTTAAGAATCATGAAAGAAGGTTGTATACATGGAAGAACCCTGGAGATACTAAAAGGTATCAGATAGATTATATAATGGTAAGACAGAGATTTAGGAACCAGGTTTTAAATTTTAAGACAGTTCCAGGGGCAGATGTGGACTCTGACCACAATCCATTGGTTATGACCTGTAGATTAAAACTGAAGAAACTGCAAAAAGGTGGGAATTTAAGGAGATGGGACCTGGATAAACTGACTAAACCAGAGGTTGTACAGAGTTTCAGGGAGAGCATAAGGGAACAATTGACAAGAATGGGGGAAAGAAATACAGTAGAAGAAGAATGGGTAGCTTTGAGGGATGAAGTAGTGAAGGCAGCAGAGGATCAAGTAGGTAAAAAGATGAGGGCTAGTAGAAATCCTTGGGTAACAGAAGAGATATTGAATTTAATTGATAAAAGGAGAAAATATAAAAATGCAATAAATGAAGCAGGCAAAAAGGAATACAAATGTCTCAAAAATGAGATCGACAGGAAGTGCAAAATGGCTAAGCAGGGATGGCTAGAGGACAAATGTAAGGATGTAGACGCTTATCTCACTAGGGGTAAGATAGATACTGCCTACAGGAAAATTAAAGAGACCTTTGGAGATAAGAGAACCACTTGTATGAACATCAAGAGCTCAGATTGAAACCCAGTTCTAAGCAAAGAAGTGAAACCAGAAAGGTGGAAGGAGTATATAGAGGATCTATACAAGGGCGATGTACTTGAGGACAATATTATGGAAATGGAAGAGGATGTAGATGAAGATGAAATGGGAGATACGATGCTGCGTGAAGAGTTTGACAGAGCACTGAAAGACCCGAGTCGAAACAAGGCCCCCGGAGTAGACAACATTCCATTGGAACTACTGACGGCCTTGGGAGAGCCAGTCCTGACAAAACTCTACCATCTGGTGAGGAAGATGTATGAAACAGGCGAAATACCCTCAGACTTCAAGAACAATATAATAATTCCAATCCCAAAGAAAGCAGGTGTTGACAGATGTGAAAATTACTGAACTATCAGTTTAATAAGTCACAGCTGCAAATTCCTAACACGAATTCTTTACAGACGAATGGAAAAACTGGTAGAAGCCGACCTCGGGAAAGATCAGTTTGGATTTCGTAGAAATACTGGAACACGTGAGGCAATACTGACCTTATCACTTATCTTAGAAGAAAGATTAAGGAAAGGCAAACCTACGTTTCTAGCATTTGTAGACTTAGAGAAAGCTTTTGACCATGTTGACTGGAATACTCTCTTTCAAATTCTAAAGGTGGCAGGGGTAAAATACAGGGATCGAAAGGCTATTTACATTTTGTACAGAAACCAGATAGCAGTTATAAGAGTCGAGGGACATGAAAGGGAAGCAGTGGTTGGGAAGGGAGTAAGACTGGGTTGTAGCCTCTCCCCGATGTTATTCAATCTGTATACTGAGCAAGCAGTAAAGGAAACAAAAGAAAAGTTCGGAGTAGGTATTAAAATCCGTGGAGAAGAAATAAAAACTTTGAGGTTCGCCGATGACATTGTAATTCTGTCAGAGACAGCAAAGGACTTGGAAGAGCAGTTGAATGGAATGGACAGTGTCTTGAGAGGAGTATATAAGATGAACATCAACAAAAGCAAAACGAGGATAATGGAATGTGGTAGAATTAAGTCGGGTGATGCTGACGGAATTAGATTAGGAAATGAGACACTTAAAGTAGTGAAGGAGTTTTGCTATTTGGGGAGCAAAATAAATGATGATGGTCGAAGTAGAGAAGATATAAAATGTAGACTGGCAATGGCAAGGAAAGCGTTTCTGAAGAAGAGAAATTTGTTAACATGGAGTATAGATTTAAGTGTCAGAAAGTCATTTCTGAAAGTATTCGTATGGAGTGTAGCCATGTATGGAAGTGAAACATGGACGATAAATAGTTTGGACAAGAAGAGAATAGAAGCTTTCGAAATGTGGTGCTACAGAAGAATGCTGAAGATTAGATGGGTAGATCACATAACTAATGAGGAAGTATCGAATAGGATTGGGGAGAAGAGAAGTTTGTGGCACAACTTCACCAGAAGAAGGGATCGGTTGGTAGGACATGTTCTGAGGCATCAAGGGATCACCAATTTAGTATTGGAGGGCAGCGTGGAGGGTAAAAATCGTAGAGGGAGGCCAAGAGATGAATACACTAAGCAGATTCAGAAGGATGTAGGTTGCAGTAGGTACTGGGAGATGAAGAACCTTGCACAGGATAGAGTAGCATGGAGAGCTGCATCAAACCAGTCTCCGGACTGAAGACCACAACAACAACAACAACAACAACGACGACTGGAACAAACAATAGACAATCATGCAAACCTTTATTTGCAAGCCTTGACTTATTGACAAATCCTTCAATGTTTATACATGAAACACTTCTCTTTGAGCTAAAAAAGCTACATATTTTTAAGGAAATTCGTTTCACATGCTTATGAAACAAGGCACAAACAGGATTACATGTCACCTCGACACAGACTAACATTAGTTGCAAATACTCCATATTAAATGGCTGTGAAACTTAGCAATAAAATGCATTCAAAGTTCAAAAACCACAACTTAGAACCACAGGTGCAAACACTGAAACCTATTTAAAAAGCCAATGTTACTACAGTGTGGATGATTTTATAAACGAGGAAGACAAGTAAGAGACATTACATTTGACAAGAAAAGTTGCTACTCACCATATAGCAGAGATGCTGAGATGCAGATAGGCCCAACAAAAAGATTTTCACACTTAAAGCTTTCAGCCAATGGCCTTTGTCAACAATAGACACACACACACACACACACACACACACACACACACACACACACACAACTGGTTCTTAGGCAACTGAAACCACACTGCGTTCAGCAGCACCAGTGCATGATGGAAGTGGTAACTGGGTGGGAGAAAGGAGGAGGCTGGGGTGGGGAGGGGGAGGGATAGTATGGTGGGGAGGCGGACAGTGAAGTGCTGCAGGCTGAGTGGCGGGCAGGGGTGCGGTCGTGGAGGGGGGGGGGGGGGGGGGGGGGCGGTAGCGGAAAAGGAGAGAAATAGAGAGAAATAAAGACTGGGTGTGGTGGTGGGATGACAGCTGTGTTGTGCTGGAATGGGAGCAAGGAAGGGGGCTGGATGAGTGTAGACAGTGACTAACGAAGGTTGAGGCCAGGAGGGTTATTGGAACATAGGACGGACTGCAGGGAAAGTTCTCATTTGTGCAATTCAGAAAAGATGGTGTTGGTGGGAAGTATCCATTTGGTACAGGCCGTGAAGCAGTCATTGAAATGAAGGATATCATGTTTGGCAGCATGTTCAGGAACCAGGTGGTCCACTTGTTTCTTGGCCTAAGTTTGTCAGTGGCCACTCATGCGGACAGACAGCTTATTGGTTGTCATGACTACATAGAATGCAGCATTGCAGTTGCAGCTTAGCTTGAAGACCACATGACTGGTTTTACAGGTAGCCCTGCCTTTGATGGGATAAGTGATGTTAAGTGAGCGGACCGGAGTAGGTGGTGGTGGGAGGATGTATGGGACAGGCCTTGCATCTAGGTCTATTACAGGGGTATGAGCCATGAGGTAAGGGATTGGGATTAGGGGTTGTGTAAGGTTGGACAAGTATACTGCGTAGGTTTGGTGGATGGCAGAATACCACTGTGGGAGGGGCGGGAAGGATAGCGGGTAGGACATTTCTCATTTCAGGGATGACGAGAGGTAATTGAAACCCTGGCAGAGAATGTAATACAGTTGCTCCAGTCCTTGGTGGTAGTAAGTTACAAGGGGAATGCTCCTCTGTGACCGGACAGTGGGGTTTTGTGAGGTGGTGGGAGACTGGAAAGATATGGCATGGGTGATTTGTTTTTGTACAAGGTTGGGAAGACAATTACTGTCAGTGAAGGCTTCAGTGAGACACACGGTATATTTCAAGAGGGACTGCTTGTCATTGCAGATGCGACAACTGCAGGTGGCTAGGCTGTACAGAACGGACTTCTTGGTATGGAATGGGTGGCAGCTGTCGAAGTGGAGGTATTGCTGGTGGTTAGTGCATTTGATATGGACAGAGGTACTGATGTAGTCATTTTCGAGGTGGAGGTCAAACTCTAGTAAGGTGGTTTGTTAGATTGAGTAGGGCCATGTGAAGCAAATGGGGGAGAAGTTGTGGGGTTCTGGGGGAATGTGGATAGGTTGTCCTCACCTTCAATCCAGATAGCAAAGATGTCATCAACAAATCTGAACCAGGTGGGTGGTTTAGGATTCTGGGTGTTTAGGAAGGATTCCTCTAGTAGCAACTTTCCTTCTCAGAATATTGTTACATTCCTTCCTGGATTTTCCACTGTTTGATAGACATTACATTTCTTTTGTTTTTCTGTTTTTTCTACATTATGTTCTGTGTGTATGCTTACGTTCTCTTATAATGTAGGTATATGTTCTTCTTTTATATGTGTCCCTACTTATAAACTGTGTATCATGTAAACTATGTATCTAAATAGCTAGAGAGGAATAAACATGATAAATACTTGAAAAGAAAGATTTTAAGCCACTGTAGAAAATTTTAAGAGACATTAAGAAATCTAACATGTATTTATCTTTTCAGGCCGTAATGTGCTTATGGGAGTATCGCTATGTTTTCTTTTCATGAATCCTGTTTCAAGGCATACTTAGGTAGGCATAGAATTATTCATTGACGAGTCATCAATGCTTCAATCAAACGATTGTATGTAACATGTCATGTGACAATAAAGATTCTATTCTATTCTATAGTTATTCTTGCTTCTATTGGAAACATTAGAGTGAAGTTCTCCATTTCTTTCGCTAGCCACATGGTATTACAAATGCTCACATTAAATGAGATGATGATAGCAGTTCACGCATATCATCAGATTGCTTAAACGTATATTGATTTTTCACTCCTGACATGCAACATGTTTTGCAAATTATTCATGTGAACAAAGATTATGTCATGAGTTTAAAAGTTAAAGGGAGTACCAGCTCATCATAAAGTTGTAAAAATCAATGATTTATTAATGTTGAGAATTAACATGAAAAAACTTGTCACGGAAACGCTGGCTTATGAATTTTGAAGGCGAAAAAGACTTTTCAAATGTTATTCACTTGTATTTAAATATTGTTATGCAAACATTGAAAATAATGTGACAAATTCATGTATAAATTTGTATATAAGTAACATGTATTAGACCTGCATGTCAGCTAATATTAAAATGATATTTATGGGTAGTTATAAGGAGCAAATGTATGCCATGTTTTATTTTCTTAAAGTAAGTCACATAAAATTTTACGCAATTGAACCATGACATCTAAGGAAAGCTGTATGTGAAAAGGGTGTTTAACATATGCAAAATGAACAGAGGCTTCAAAAAAAAAAAAAAAAAAGAATGAGGAATACACAATCGTGTGAAGCAGTTCAAACTTGTGTGTAACTACAATGACAAATGTTCTAAGTAACCTTTGCAGTGGCATTGCATGCCAAACTTTACTACAAAGGAGGAATTTAAGCAAGTAATTTATGGGCTTATCTGGAATGCTGTGAGCTCTCAACATGATGCCGATGATACAGCAATACAGGATGGCCATTTGTACACTGAAATATGTGATGGACAATGTGGTCTATACAACCATAGTCAGAACTTCATGTAGTCACCATTGAGGCATCGAACTTTTTAACTGAACACACATCACTGTGCACTTATCCTATGGAGCTACCCTCTGGACACTATATAATGATGTGCCATTCGTCGCTGTCTGCAAACCGAACTGTTCTCCACAGCTACACTGATGGTATCACATGGCACATGCACAATGAACACCATTTAACATCTGGAGATGTGGCTGTGCAAACTATGGGTGGCCATTACAGCTCAATAATGGAGCAAAAGATTAATTCAAACATGACCTTTGTGGAGTTATGATCTATCAGAAACTGAACCCTTAAAGTACTATAAATTTCATGTAAATTAGTTGTAATAGAGATGACATGTCTAGGTGATGAATAAGACCTAAGCCTGGCCACAAATAAAGGAAGTTGTTTCCCAGCCAGGTCAAAAAAAATAATGATTCAAGTGGTACTTCCATATCAAATTTGATTATCTATCTCATGTAGGTTTATAAAATGCACCACTACTGTATACTGTCATCCAGTAAACGACGACAACACTAGTATACAGAAAGGAGGCATTGTGATAGATCTTACATTGGTTTAGCTATAAAGTATACACTATGTGATCAAAAGTATCCCGAAAACTGGCTGAAAATGACTAACAAGTTCGTGGCGCCCACAATCGGTACTGTTGGTATTCAATATGGTATTGGCCCACCCTTAGCCTACATGACAGCTTCCACTCTCGCACGCCTACGTTTAATCAGATGCTGGAAGGTTTGTTTGGGAACGGCAGCCCATTCTTCACAGTGTGCTGCACTGAGGAGAGGTATCGATGTCGGTTGGTGAGGTCTGGCACAAAGTCGGCTTCACGAGGCATTCGCCATACCCACACCCTGCCATCGGATTGCCATTTTGTGTACCATGATTCGTCACTCCTCACGTTTTTCCACTCTTCAATCATCCAATGCTTACGCTCCTTACACCAAGTGAAGCGTCGTTTGACATTTACTGGCATGATAAGTGGCTTATGATCAGCCTCTTGACCATGAAATCCAAGCTTTCTCACCTTCCGCCTAACTGTCATAGTACCTGCAGTGCATCTTGATGCAGTTTCGAATTCCTATGTGATGGTCTGGATAGACGTCTGCCTATTACACATTACGATCCTCTTCAACTGTAGATGGTCTGTGTCAGACGAGGTCAGCCTGTACACTTTCGTGGTGTACGTGTCCCTTCATGTTTCCACTTCACTATCCCATTGGAAACAGTGGACCTAGGGATGTTTAGGAGTGTGGAAATCTTGCATACAGACGTATGACACAAGTGACACCCAATCACCTGACTACGTTCAAAGTCCATGAGTCCACGGAGCACCCCATTCTGCTCTCTCGTGCTTTCTAATTACTACTGAGGTCGCTGATATGGAGTAACTGGCAGTAGGTGGCAGCACAATGCACCTAGTATGAAAAATGTATGTTTTTGGGGATGTCCAGATATTTTTGATCTCATAGTGTATGTTATTTAATAAGTATTTGAACACCATGCAGGGCAAAGATGCAATATAAATATGCCCATGCCAAAAAGAGTTATGTACAAAAAGAAAGACGAACGTATACGTGTATCCAAATGTTTCCTTTAGCTAATATCAAATTTTTCACTCTTCACCTATCTGAATCTTCCTGTTCGTGGTTCTGGGTGAACATATTGCATGTAGGTCAGACAACAATGTGAAAAGTTTTTACAATATATGTTCTGGAAAGGGAGGCAGTTTCTTTCACTTCTAAATTGCTCATCCTGAAAATGATACCTGGTTAAATCATAGCCTGCAATCTTAAAATATAATAGTGACATTATTCATGATTGCATTAAACTGCTTTTTTTTATCATGGAGATGGGAGCTGCATCTTTTTCTTCCAGAAAGATGAGGTAAATATCACTCCATTCAAAGAATATCTCAATCAATTTTTACAGTGGTAATCATAGCGAGAGACTGGAGGTGTGAACTCAGACATGTGAACTGCTGCTGGTAAAAGTATCCACCAGCACACACCTCGAAATAATACCAATTATTCACACCTTCTTACAGTGCCAGTAGTTAAATACCAGTATAGATGGGATGAATATATAGCTTGGTCATGGGTAAAGCAGTAGGTAGACTTCAATTTATTGGTAGAATACTGGGAATTGCAAACAGACTACAAAGGAGATTGCTTACAAACCACTCGTGCGACCCATCCTAGAATGTTACTCGAGCCTGCCGGACCTGTACGCAGACAGAATTAACAGGAGATACTGCCCGTATGCAGAGAAGGGCAGCACGAATGGCCACTGGTTAACTTGGCCTGAGGGAGAGTGTTACATGTTACAGAGATGCCAAATAAACTAAACTGGCAGGCTCTTGAAAGTAGACGTTAACTATCCAAGTTTCAAGACCCAGGTTTAAATGATGACTATAGAATATATTACAATCCCCCATGTATTGCTCCAATAGGGATTGTGAGGACAAGGTTACATTAATTACAGCATGCACAGGGGCATTTAAACAACCATTCCTCCTGCACTCCATATATGAATGGAATGGTAAGAAACCATAATAACTGGTACAACTGGATATACCCTCTACCATGCACCAGATGTTTGCAAAGTATAGATGGAGATGTAGAAATTGTGTGTAAGTGGGGATGGGGGAGGATACATGCAATGCAAGTGCAGAGTAGCTGTACTGATCTGATTGTATCAGTGAGTCCTTCTCCTCCCCTCCCCCCCTCATCATCCCCCATCCCCTTATGCTGCACTTATTTATGCATCATTGTTTGAAAATACAGAACTGAGCAAAATGGAAAATGTCCTAGATCACTGCCATGAAATTTTCTCTCTATGTTATACCAAGTGTAATAATAATATCCCCCCTCCCATGAACAATGGACCTTGCCGTCGGTGGGGAAGCTTGTGTGCCTCTGCGATACAGATGGCCGTACCATAGGTGCAACAACAACGGAGGGGTTTCTGTCGAGAGGCTAGACAAACGTGTGGTTCCTGAAAAGGGGCAGCAGCCTTTTCAGTAGTTGCAGGGACAACAGTCTGGATGATTGACTGATATGGCCTTGTAACACTAACCAAAACGGCCTTCCTGTGCTGGTACTGTGAACAGCTGAAAGCAACGGGAAACTACGGCCGTAATTTTTCCCGAGGGCACGCAGCTTTACTGTATGGTTAAATGATGATAGCGTCCTCTTGGGTAAAATATTCCCGAGGTAAAATAGTCCCCCATTCAGATCTCCGGGTGGGGACTACTCAAGAGGACATCATTATCAGGAGAAGGAAAACTGGCGTTCTACGGATCGGAGCGTGGAATGTCAGATCCCTTAATCGGGCAGGTAGGTTAGAAAATTTAAAAAGGGAAATGGATAGGTTAAAATTAGATATAGTGGGAATTAGTGAAGTTCGGTGGCAGGACAAACATGACTTTAGGTCAGGTGAATACAGGGTCATAAATACAAAATCAAATAGGAGTAATGTAGGAGTAGGTTTAATAATGAATACAAAATTTAGAGTGCAGGTAAGCTACTGCAAACAGCATAGTGAACGCATTATTGTGGCCAAGAAAGACACGAAACCCACGCCTACTACAGTAGTATAAGTTTATATGGCAATTAGCTCTGCAGATGACAAAGAAATTGAAGAAATGTATAATAATATACAAGAAATTATTCAGATAGTGAAGGGAGACGAAAATTTAATAGTCATGGGTGACTGCAATTCGGTAGTAGGAAAAGAGAGAAAAGGAAACATAGTAGGTGAATATGGATTGGGGGGAAAGAAATGAAAGAGGAAGCCGTTTGGTAGAATTTTGCACAGAGTATAAGTTAATCATAACTAACACTTGGTTCAAGAATCATAAAAGAAGGTTGTATACATGGAAGAACCCTGGAGATACTAAAAGGTATCAGATAGATTATATAATGGTAAGGCAGAGATTTAGGAACCAGGTTTTAAATTGTAAGACATTTCCAGGGGCAGATGTGGACTCTGACCACAATCTATTAGTTATGACCTGTAGATTAAAACTGAAGAAACTGCAAAAAGGTGGGAATTTAAGGAGATGGGACATGGATAACCTAAAAGAACCAGAGGTTGTACAGAGATTCAGGGAGAGCATAAGGGAACAATTGACAGGAATGGGGGAAATAAATGCAGTAGAAGAAGAATGGGTAGCTTTGAGGGATGAAGTAGTGAAGGCAGCAGAGGATCAAGTAGGTAAAAAGACGAGGGCTAGTAGAAATCCTTGGGTAACAGAAGAAATATTGAATTTAATTGATGAAAGGAGAAAATATAAAAATGCAGTAAGTGGAGCAGGCAAAAAGGAATACAAATGTCTCAAAAATGCGATCGACAGGAAGTGCAAAATGGCCAAGCAGGGATGGCTACAGGACAAATGTAAGGATGTAGACGCTTATCTCACTAGGGGTAAGATAGATACTGCCTACAGGAAAATTAAAGAGACCTTTGGAGAAAAGAGAACCACTTGTATGAATATCAAGAGCTCAGATGGAAACCCAGTTCTAAGCAAAGAAGGGGAAGCAGAAAGATGGAAGGAGTATACAGAGGGTCTATACAAGAGCGATGTACTTGAGGACAATATTATGGAAATAAGAAGAGGAAGTAGATGAAGATGAAATGAGAGATACGATACTGCGTGAAGAGTTTGACAGAGCACTGAAAGACCTGAGTCGAAACTAGGCCCCGGGAGTAGACATCATTCCATTTGAACTACTGATAGCCTTGGTAGAGCCAGTCCTGACAAAACTCTACCATCTGGTGAGCAAGATGTATGAGACAGGCGAAATACTCTCAGGCTTCAAGAAGAATATAATAATTCCAATCCCAAAGGAAGCAGGTGTTGACAGATGTGAAAATTACCAAACTATCAGTTTAATAAGTCACAGCTGCAAAATACTAACGTGAATTCTTTACAGGCGAATGGAAAAACTGGTAGAAGCCAGCCTCGGGGAAGATCAGTTTGGATTCCGTAGAAATGTTGAAACACGTGAGGCAATACTGACCTTACGACTAATCTTAGAAGAAAGATTAAGGAAAGGCAAACCTATGTTTGTAGCATTTCTAGACTTAGAGAAAGATTTTGACAATGTTGACTGGAATAAATGGTTCAAATGGTTCTGAGCACTAAGGGACTTAACTTCTGAGGTCATCAGTCCCCTAGAACTTAGAACTACTTAAACCTAACTAACCAAAGGACATCACACACATCCATGCCCGAGGCAGGATTCGAACCTATGACCGGAATGGTCTCGCGGCTCCAGACTGTAGCGCCTAGAACAGCACGGCCACTCCAGCCAGCTGACTGGAATACTCTCTTTCAAATTCTAAAGGTGGCAGGGGTAAAATACAGGGAGCGAAAGGCTATTTACATTTTGTACAGAAAGCAGATGGCAGTTATAAGAGTTGAGGGGCATGAAAGGGAAGCAGTGGTTGGGAAGGGAGTGAGACAGGGTTGTAGCCTTTCCCCGATGTTATTCAATCTGTATATTGAGCAAGCAGTAAAGGAAACAAAAGAAAAATTCGGAGTAGGTATTAAAATTCATGGAGAAAAAATAAAAACTCTGATGTTTGCCGAAGACATTGTAATTCTGTCAGAGACAGCAAAGTACTTGGTAGAGCAGTTGAACGGAATGGATAGTGTCTTGAAAGGAGGATATAAGATGAACATCAACAAAAGCAAAACGAGGATAATGGAATGTAGTCAAATTAAGTCGGGTGATGCTGCAGGAATTAGATTAGGAAATGAGATGCTTAAAGTAGTAAAGGAGTTTTGCTATTTGGGGAGCAAAATAACTGATGATGGTCGAAGTAGAGAGGATATAAAATGTAGACTGGCAATGGCAAGGAAAGCATTTCTGAAGAAGAGAAATTTGTTAACATCGAGTATATATTTAATTGTCAGGAAGTCGTTTCTTAAAGTATTTGTATGGAGTGTAGCCATGTATGGAAGTGAAACATGGACGATGTTCAAATTTTACTTTTCTGTCAGACATTTTATATTGCTGGGTAAATTATAAAAATTTTTTGTTGCAGCACTGTACACACCATTTTGTGCTAAAGGCAACCTTAACATGGGGTAATGAATGTCATTGATCCTTTTGGTATTGTAATTATGAACATAATTTTCCCTTTGAACTGCAGTAGATTACTTACAAGCTTCATGAGGGAGTAAATACACTGTGAAGCAGTAAGCAGAATGCCCAACTCCTTAAACAGGTGTCTACAAAATGATTGTGGGCGTGCACCACATACTATTCTTACAGCAAATTTTTGAGTAATGAAGACTTAAAGAAAGAGAGTAACCCCAGAACATTATACCGTATGACGTTACTGAATGAAAATATGCAAAATATGTCAACTTACTGATTTCTCTCTCCCCAAGATTTGCAATGACTTTAAGTGCAAATGTGGCTGCACTAAGTTGTTTTAGGAGTTCCAAAACGTGTTTTTTTCCAACTTAAATTCTCATCAATATGGACCCATCAGAATTTTGAAGTTTCCAACCTATTTAGTATTTGTTCACCACGTCACATTTATAATTGCTGTAGTACACCCCAATGTGCAGAACTGAATATGTTGCGTCTTTTTAAAACTGAAGGTGACCATTCACAGTGAACCAGTCAAAGACACTTTTAAGACCATTGTTTAACATTTCTTGTGTGTGTGTGTGTGTGTGTGTGTGTGTGTGTGTGTGTGTGTGTGCGCACGCACTTTTATTGATTACTATATTAGTCTCATCTGGAAGGAAAAAAAATAATAAAAATAAAAAAAGGAGAAACAAAGTAGGCTTGCTGCGTATTAGACAGATCATCATTTGAGTATATGAACAGTAGTGGACCTAAGACTGAACCTTGGGGAACCCCATACGTGATTTCCCCCCAATCAGAACTATGTCCCTGGACTATATTGGCTGAATTACTAAGTACAACTTTCTGCATTCTTTTGGTTAGATATGACACTATCCATTGGTTGGCTACCCCATCAATCCCATAAAATGTCAATGTAGGAGAATATTGTGATTAGTCCAGTAGCCAGTCATTGCTAATTTTAGACCAATTATGTAATAAGATTAATAATAACATGTATACTGCTCAGCAGAAAACTTTATTGCAATACGCAAGTTGTGACAACGGCCTCCACATGCCTACATTAGCACAATTGCATGTAATATTTTCACGGTCATTCTCTAGTTACATGGACAGTGTACAGATGCCATAACTGGCAAGCCATTTCCATATTGCTTAATCATTTCACTGCTGTTGGCACATATACATGCCCTGCTACACCAGTCCCCAGGTGTTGTGGATGTGTATAGGTACAGCACTATGCGCCACAGACCCCTTGCTGCTGCAGTTAGATACTTCCACATCTTGATGAATAAAAAAGTTTCAAGTATATACCATACAACAAACGTGCTTCATTTGCAAAAAACCTTGTTTCGATATCTTGAATCTTTTATGAGATATGGCAAATGTTATGACCATGATTTGTGATGCGCAAGAATGTGAATGGGCATGTCGCATGTGGCTGTCCTTTGGTTGTATAGTCCAATACCTCTTTAATGGAATGAGATATCATTCTGCTCTCAGTTTTAAATAAAATTTCAACATCTTATCTACATTTCACTCACTCCAACGTACGAACTAAATATCAACCATGGACGAAGTTCATGCAATGCTTTTTTTCTACCTCTATGAACTCATTAAAATTTCATGCAATGTTTTACTTAATTTGATTTACTTCTTTATTGACTGAAGATATCAGGCTGTAAGACATGCAAAAATCATTTTTTTTTTCACCTAATAGTTTTCGAAAAATTTGGTAAGTATTTCATATCAACCGGAACGCCATTCTCTCAGCACAGGCACCAGCATTTGGCCACCAGTACAGCAATAACAAAAGCCGCCTCATATTCCCATATTTTTCATTTAATGACGTTTTTGAACAGACTGATGGAGTGGCCATGGGTAGCACTTTATCATCTATAATTGCCAAATTATTCATGGAGGGCTTTGGCAATAGAGCAGCAAGTACTTCAGCTTTGAAACCAGCACGGTTCCCTCTTTTCTTTTTCTTTATCACAAGGGCATAATGCACACACATGATTTTTTGACAACTTCAACTGTCTCCATACCAACGTTAAATTTACCAGGGTCTTGAATGCTAGCATGCAATGTGCATGTATTATGTTGTACAGGTGCCAGATGTCAGTTCACGGGATGGAGTTCCACGCCAGTCACATTTCATCGGTCAATACAGTGACAGTTAATGCTGTTTGTGGATGAAGTTGGAGTTGTCACCTGAAAATGTGCTTGATTGGAGACAGACCTGGTCACTGACCATCCAAAGGCAATATGCCCACACACTGTGGAGCATGTTGGTTACAACAGCAGTATGTGGGTGAGCTTTATCCTGTTGGATGACACTCCCTGGAATGCTGTTCACGAATGGCAGCACACCAGGTCAAATCACCAAACTGGCATACAAATTTGCAGTCAGGATGCATGGGATAACCATGAGTGTGCTCCTCCTGTCATAGAAACAGCACCAAGACCATAGTTGCAGGTGTAAGTCCAGAGTCTCTAGCACACAGACAAGTTGATCGCCTGACGCCAACTGGCCTACTTCCACTCTGCCCTCCAATGAGCTCTCTCTTGACACCACTGAAGTCGCAAATGGCAGTGTTTCGAGTCAGTGAAATGCAGGGCATCTGGCTCAGAGCTGCCTTCAAGTAACCAACTTATTACAATCCATTGTTTCACTGTGATGCCAACTGCTGCTCAAATTGCTGCTACAGATGCAGTACGATGCGCCACAGCCGTAAACCGAAAATGACAGTCTTTCCTCTAGATTGTGCCTTTTGAATCTTTCATTAGATATGGTATCATTTTCTGGGGAAATTCAAGTAGTGTATCTCGAATACCGAAACCGCAAAAGAAAATTATAAAATACATGTGTAGTGCACAACAAACAGAATCTTGTTGCCCATTATTTCGGAACCTGCAAATCCTAACAGTTCCCTCCATATACATTTATGAAATTATAATCTTTGTACACAGCAGACAAGAATTATTTGGGGAAAATCATTTTAACCACACATACAACACAAGAAATAAAAATAATTTTATGTTACCCACACACCATTTGATATTATATGCACGAACTCCACAGTATATGGGGATGACAATATATAATAAGCTAATGGGCAAAAATATATTTAATATGAAGCCAGAGAGTCTAAAAATACGGCTACAGCAGATTCTGTGGGAGAAATGCTACTATTCAGTAGAAGAATTCATAGATGATGACATGATAATTTGAGCAAGGGGTAATTAACTGTTACTCTTTTATTGTACGTGTAACAAAGTTGTATTATTATTATTATTATTATTATTATTATTATTATTATTTTCGATTATTCCCATTTAAGAGAGCGTTTGCACTTGAATTCCTTTACGATGATTGTTTATGTTTTTTCTGAGCCCAAATTTTCTTCATGTGTTAACTGTGTTCTTTCTTTCGCTCCGCTGTCCATTTGTATCCTGGTCTCTTCTGTGTTGTGGTGTCAAATTTATGTTTTTTGATGATGTTCCTGAATTCAGTTCTATTTTCTGCATCGTTTACTGTTATTGTGCTTGTCTGAGGTCCTCTTCAACTTCTTTTACCCATTTTGTTTTTCCCCTGCCTGAGTTAATGACTTTAAGAATTCACTTTGAAATTCTGTTTTCATTCATCCTGTGGATATGTCCGTAGAACTGCATTCTTCTTTTCCTTATTGTATCCATAATCTTGTCTGTGTATTTATATAATTCTGATGTTGGTCTCTCCTTCCAGATTCCATGCCCTTGTATCAGGCCAAAAATTTTCCTGAGAATTTTTCTTTCTTGTTTCTCTATTTCTTTAATTTTAGTTTGCCCACCTATTTGTGTTGTTTCAGATGCATACAGTGCCTCCGGAAGTACGACAGTGTTGTAGTGCCTCAATTATGCGTTAATGGATATGGACTTTTTGTTATAATAGTTCCACGTGAGTTTATATGCTTTCTGTAGTTTTTTTATTCTTTCCTCATTGGCCTTTAGGTTGATCCCTGATGGCTGGATGATTTCTCCCAGGTACTTAAAATGTGGTACTTGTACGATTTTCCCATGGGTTGTCACAATAGGCAATTTGTCTTGTGGCACTCTTTCTATGTACTGGGTTTTCTCATATGAGATTTGCAGGCCAGTTCTTTGTGCAATTTCGTGTAACTTCTCTATGGCGTTAGTGGCTTCTTTTCTATTATTTGTGAGGATTGCAAGGTCATCCGCAAAAGCTAAACACTTCACATTGAATCTATTATCTTTTCTAATGCCAATTTGGATTCCTTTGACTTCTTTTTCCCATGTCCTGATAATTTTTCCAAGAATGATATTAAAGAGTAATGGTGAAAGTCCGTCACCCTGTCGCACTCCAGTTTGGATTTCAAATGGTTCAGAGATATCCCCCATAAATTTAACCTTGGAGACTGCGTCAGTTAATGTTTCCCGAGTGATTGCTCTTGTCTTTCTGTCAATGCTGAATTCTTCCAGCGCCTTGCAGAGCGCTACGCTGTCTATTGAGTCGTAAGCCTTTTTAAAATCTACAAAAGTAACCACTGTGTTTCGGGTGTTTCTCATCTGGAGAATCATTTTCAGATTCCAGATCTGCTCTATGCATGATCGTCCCTTGCGAAAACCAGCCTGGTATTCTCCTATTTGTGGGTCAGCTTGTTCTTCTAATCTATTCATGAGAACTTTTGATAGGATTTTATATGTGACCGGTACGAGTGAGATACCCCTGTAATTATTTCGTTCAGTTTTGTCCCCATTTTTGTGGAGTGGATGGATGAGTGCGCATTTCCATTCAGAAGGGATCTGTTCTGTTTCCCAAATGTTTAATATGATTTTGTGAATTTTTCCTGTTAATCTTTCATCATTTAGTTTCCATAGTTCTGCAATAATTCCATCTTCTCCTGGGGCTCTATTGTTTTTCAGTGTCTTGATAATTTATACTATTTCGTTGATGGTTGGCGGTTTAGTGTCAGGATTTGGTGTAGACGTCTTGTAGTGAATATCCTCTGTAGGTCTTTCGCAGTTGAGAAGTTTGTTGAAATAGTTTGCGAGGATTTGGCAGTTATTCTTCGTGTTAGTTTCTAATGAACCATCCGGTTTCTTGAAACAAAGATTGGGTGGCTGGTATCCTGCAATATGTTCTTTAAACGTCTCATAAAAATTCCTGGTGTTGTTGTTCTTAGAATCTTGTTATATCTCATCTAGTCGCCGTTTGTCATAATTTCTTTTTCCCTCCGAATAGTTTTCAATGTTTGTTTTCGGATTACTAGAAATTGTTGCCATTTTTCTGATGTTTTGTGACTATTGAAGTTTTTCCAGGCATTGGTCCTTTCTTCTATTGTTTGGTCACATATTATATTCCACCACCTGTGTTTTCTCCTTCTCGGGGGTTGACCCAATTTCATCGTGGATTTGAGGACGTCCACAAGTTCTGTCCAGTTTGTGGTGTTTGTCTAACTAATTTCCTGTAAGATGTTTTCCTTGTTGAGTTTTATGTATTCGGGGTCTGGTCTCAGCACTTTGTTTAGTTTTGGCTTTTTTCTATTGGGTTGTAATCTGGTCTTTATCTGTAGGAGATGGTAGTCTGAGTCAAAAAATCCTCTTCTCGTTTTCACATTCAGAATTTCTGCTTTGTTACTCTTGGAGATGGCCACATGGTCTATCTGGAATTCACCCAACATTGTGTTGGGCGACTTCCAAGTATACAGCTTCTTGTTGGGTTTTTTGAATTGTATTGACATAATTACGAGGCCGAAATTTTCGCAAAAGCTTATCAATCTTTCCCCATTCTTGTTAGTTCTCTTGTGAGCTGTATGGATTCCGGTGATTTTCCTGTATTTTTTCTCTTTACCTAATTGTGCGTTACAGTCGCCTATTATTATTATTATACCATTTGTTAAAATCAGTTGTTGTAATTAATTGTTAGTTTTTTATTGTATGTGTATTTTTAATTTGAATTATTGTTATGGTACCATTTGTTAAAATCAGGTATTTTATGTATATGGTAAAACTTCACGAAAATTTTGACATGTCTCCTGTGCCTGAATCAAATGATTTACATTATGTACGTTATGAGACTAATAAACCACAATTCACAAAAATCCTCATGGTCATTCAGCACCCGGTCTTCTTGCAACCATACATTCTTGTGATCCCTGCTGCCAGCAATTATGTACAGTGGCTACATTCTTGCCAAGTCTTTCTGCAATATCACATAAAGAACATCCAGCTTCTTGTAGCACTATTACATGACCTCATTCAGACCCAGTGAGGTGTTGATAATTATGTCTCTGCATAATTAAAGGCATTCTTGACTAACATCAACTCACCAAGTACAATCTCAACAGCAACTAACTCTCTGAATCGTTATGGCGTGTATTCAAAGCAAACCTGACTGCATCCTCACAATGGCACTACTATTGCCACTCTTTACAAAACTGGCATGAACTTTGAATAGACTTAACCTTTCAGATGTTAAATCGCACCTACCAACTTTGGTTTAAGTTGCACAACTCTTTCTTGGTCATGCAATTTTTTTCCTGTCAGTGTATAAATAAAGGCTTGTTCATAAATAAATAAGCCATTATTCTTGCACAAGTCCACTCATGTTAAATAATTATTTAGGCCTACTTGACACAAGCATCTTTTCGTCACGTTTTCAGATGTCAGATAGCATAGGTGATTTATCACTTCTTAAATTATAAGCAATGGCTATCAATAGTTAAATAAATATCTGACAAAATTAATAATATATTCATTAAATATATACACAAATACGGTAAGATATGAGGTATTCATGCCGCGTTCATTTGATGTGTTATTGTGGAGAATAATATATTCTGACATCCATTTGCATAATGAAATGATATAGAAAATGTAATAAATCAAGAAATAAGTTTTCAGGGATGGCAGTTATAGTGCAGTGCTATCATCTGAGATATAGTTTGTTGAAAGTGCACGAGATGTTTAAAAGTTGTTAATTCTAAGGTTCACTATGAAAGTTTATTCACTGTGAAATATCAACTTCTGTAGCTTTTAAGATACTGAAATTTGGATATACCTCATTTTTCTGAGGTTGTAGATGTATCCAAATTTGCTTTATTATTTGACTGAATTATTACAGAATTTTGAAGAGCTGTAAGAAGTCATCTTTCGGTTTGTCTGAAAGTCCGTCCATTGCTGGTGCATTCCGTATTCTTCTAAGTGACCAACCGCTTTCCAAATTCTCAGCTTTGGGGTTTACCCATACCTGGGCTCACCAGTACTGTTCACTGAAGCTGGACAGGCCACACCACTTTAGTGGCTTTGGGGCTGTTTGCTGGCACTCAGCCTCTCAAGCAAATTCACCTCACGTCATACCAATTCAAAGCGGTCAAGTAATTCTCCTAAATAACATTACAAACCACATCAAAGCATATTCTCTACGATCTCCTGGTGACAGACCCAGTAATTTTCAATTCAATTAACACAGAAAAGGATAATAGTGGTCATAAAGCTATTATTGCATCAACTATTCTATATGTTGAAAGAAGTATTGCGAGAGATAGGGAAATATTTCTGATTAGTAAGCAAAGGCACGATTACCAGAGCAGTTAACAACAAACTTGCTACTCTTGTGCTGAAAATGTGGAGTATTGCTGGAGAAAATACAAGAATATTGCACAATAAGCCATGAAGTCAAAGAATAACTGACAAAGGCTACACATAGGCGAAATGATTGCAAGAAGGGCAGTGCGAGAAGCATATACTGAATTCGAAGGTACACTATGTGATCAAAAGGATCCGGACACCCACAAAAACATACGTTTTTCATAATAGGTGCATTGGGCTGCCACCTACTGCCAGATACTTCATATCAGCGACCTCAGTAGTCATTAGAAATCTTGAGAGAGCAGAATGGGGCACTCTGTGGAACTCACGGACTTCGAATGTGGTCAGGTGATTGGGTGTCACTTGACTCATATGTCTACACACAAGATTTCCACAGTCCTAAACAGCCCTAGGTCCATTGTTTTCTATGTGATAGTGAAGTGAAAACATGAAGGGACACATACACCACAAAAGCGTAGAGGCCGACCTCATCTGTTGATTGACAGAGACTGCCGACATTTGAAGAGGATCACAATGTGTAATAGGCAGATGCCTTTACAGATCATCACACAGGAATTCCAAACTGCATCAGTATCCACTGCAAGTACTATTACAGTTAGGCGGGAGGTTAGAAAACTTGGATTTCACATTTAAGCGGCTGCTCATAAGCTGGTAAATGCCAAACGACGCCTCACTTGGTGTAAGGAGCGTAAATATTGAATGACTGAACAGTGGAAAAATATTGTGTGGAGTGACGAATCATGGTACACAATATGGCGATCCAGTGCCAGGGTGTGGGTATGGTAAATGCCTGGTGAACGTCATCAGCCAGCATGTGTAATGCCAACAATAAAATTCGGAGGCAGTGATGTTATGGTATGGTCTTGTTTTCCATGGAGGGGGCTTGCACCCCTTGTTGTTTTGCATGGTACTACCACAGCACAGGCCTACATTGATGTTTTAAGCTCATTCATGCTTCCCACTGTTGAAGAGCAATTCGGCGATGGTGATTGCACCTGTTCATAATGCACGGCCTGTGACGGAGTGGTTACACGATAACAACATCTCTGTAATGGAGTGGTCTGCACAGAGTCCTGACCTGAATCCTATAGAACACCTTTGGAATGCATGGAACACTGACTTCGTGCCAGGCCTCACCGACCGACATCGATACCTCTCCTCAGTGCAGCACTCTGTGAAGAATGGGCTGCCATTCCCCAAGAAACCTTCCAGCACCTGATTGAACTTATGCCTGTGAGAATGGCAGCTGTCATGAAGGCTAAGGGTGGTTCAACACCATAGTGAATTCCAGCATTACCGATGTCACGAACTTATAACTCATTTTCAGCCAGGTGTCTGGATACTTTTTATCACATAGTGTATTTTTTGTGCTGTCAACTGACTAATACTCCTCAGACATTTTGATCCCACAAAAAGTAAGTAAACAGACTGAAGTACTCTATATAGCCATTCAGTTATCATATTGGCACCTAAAAGGAGGATGACAGAGAAAGCTGAAATACAGAATACCTTCTTCAAAGTTGTTTCACTTACAAAGATCATACAGTAGCTCCCCCTTTCAATCATTGTACAAGTGCCAACCCAGCAAACAGTGAGACAATGTATTACATGATGGAAAAACCTACTAAAATTGTCAAGTAGAGGACAGGTAACTGGATGAGACAGGATAGCCGAATGATTCTATATAGACTATGTAAACGACCATGCTTCCGTTCTATCAACAGTTTCTGGAGCAACAACACATTCCAGGCAATTGTAACACTTCATTGGACAGATAACCCAAAGAGCATGTTCTATGGTCTTCACTGCTAACAGCGTATTATGGATGACAGCAGCTTCACTGAAATGTTTACAGATGATACTGTTGTATACAGTGTCTCTCGGGATGAATGGTCTACATTAGTGGACATGACGGGAATGATCATTCGAAGCAAAAAAGTCAAGTAAACATGAGGTCTAAACGCATAACTTAAGAGCTAAGAGCACTACTTCTTCTCCGATACTGTGAAACTAATCTCTTCTACAGCAAACTCTTTGCTTTCCACATTTTGGGGGGGGGGGGGGGGGGGGAGCTGTTTGAACAAATGTGAAACACCAAGACAGAGAGATGTTATAACAATGGAGTTTATTCCCCTGATTAGGAACATGACACTACACAAATGATTAGCATTACAAATCTGTACATGTATTGTGTCTGTGGAAATTCTGTATGGTGTAGCGCCATCACGTGCTGCAATTAGAACCGCTAGACATCATGGCATGGAATCAAAGAGGCCTGAATGTGCTACTGGGAAATACTCTGTCACACTGTTTGTGGGCACTTCCATAAGGCATCAACTCATTCTTTCCTGTTAGATCACATTCACATGCCAGTCTCCCACCCTGAGAAGTGGGAAAGGCATAGTGGCACTTGGTTACACATTTCCATTTCATTTCATATGATGGCCCTGCACAGGCTACACATTGCATAACACTGACCTGTCCAGTCATACAAAAGAGGGCCCTGTTGTGCCCATGCCACCTCTCTGCCATTTACATCACTTATTACAGTTCTGCTGTTCTACATGTGTTGCACACCACTGCTTCTGTGTGTTTCACTTTTTAAAAATAGTAGTTTAGTATGGACCACAAGGAAAAAAATTATCTACCGAACGTGCTCAAAAATGCATACCTTAAGAGTTATGAGCACTTGTTCAGTAGAAAAGATGTTTTTCACAGTAGTGAAGATGAACAAGTGCTCATAGTTCTCAAGGTATGCATTCTAAGGTCACGTTTACTAGACCTTTTTACTATGAATGATCATACCTGTCATGGCCTTGAATACTGACCATTCTTCTTGGAACCCCTGTAGCCCCCCATTGTAGCAGAGTACAGATGATCTTGCACAAGATCACCAATTGGTACAGGGGCTAGCAGTTAACCCTCAACATAAATAAATGGACCATATTGTGGATAAATAGACAGAAACACTCATTATTGTTCAGTTGTAAAGTTCGCTATGTCACTGAAAACAGTAAAATATCTTGGAGTGTGAGTATAGTTTTATATAGGCATTCCACTTTAAATAACTAATTGAATGAAAAGAACAGAGAAAGATTCAATATAGGAATCATAAAGGAAAGCAATTTGTCCATGAGAGTGTTAGCTCAGAAAAGCCTCATTCAACAATTCTTGAATATTACCGGCCAGTCTATAGCCCTTGCCGGGCAGGACTAAGATGATACAGAAGGTCAATTTAGTAAATATGAGAGCACCACAGAGATGTTTACCCAACTCTAATGGTAGCCATTACAAACGAGGCATTGTCGATCACCACTGAGATATTCCTGTTAAAATTCAGGTGACACATTCCAAAAGAGTCTTGCAACATATTAGTTTCTCCCACATGTTTACACATGTATCTTTGGAAATGACCGCTACTGCAAAATCAAAGAAATTCTAGCTCAAACTGAAGCTTATCAACAACTGTTCTTCCTGCCCCTCATTTGCAAATGAGAAAGTGCACTGATGGTGGTAACCAAGTACTGTTCGCATTTATTTTTAAGATGGGCTGTGGAATTTAAGATTTATAGATAGAAATACATAGATCAACTCATCAAGTTTAGTTAGGCTATTCTGGGACTCATATGGGCTTCTCACTGAGTTTTTTTAAGACCTGGATTGTTATTTTGTATATTTTCATACCCTGTTGTCTTATGGAGTTAAATTCTGAATGATGCAGGTCAGGTCAAGAAATTATACATTCAGCACTACTATGAAGTAAGAATATTGAGTAAAGCACATAACCAAAGATTTTGCAAAGGTGTCTCCAAGATCTTGAAATTCTTTATCTCTGTTCTCAGAACATTTAATCCTTAATGATATCTGTCACTAAAAATAAATATTAGTTTCAACTTAATTTTGATTTACATACCCACAATAAAAGAACAAAAATTAACTGCCACATAGACTTTACCTATTTGTATAGGTTTTAGAAGGACTTCTGCTGCTGAAAAGGTCATTAATGAAGTTCTGTCATAGCTCAAGTAATAAACTGAGAATATTAACAATTAAAAAAAAATACTGCATTGAGTTAGCTTTTCAGGACCACAGTAGATTAACCGTACACTCAGGCGATACTTGGATGGGATCAGTATCCGAGTTCTCATAATGGACTATTAACTTCCCTAAGCAATTCCTCATTTAGCTTTCACACATTCCATAAAAGGAACATACTGCACTGGGAAAAAGGAAACAAGAACAAAAAATAACAATTGTCCTCAGCTGGCTGGTAACTAGCAGCTGGTCTAGTAGGGTGATATGAAACTGTGCACAGGACAAAACATGTGACCAAACTTGTGCTCTCATTGGTTGTAACTACAGTGGCTGTCATCTAAACAACTAGCTGTCAGTCACTTAGTTATACTGATCTGGATATAAGTGGCAATGCTCACTGTAAACAGGGCTCTATTCTTATAGTGCACTGATATTTATTACAGGACATTAATTATTTGCATGGCCAGGCAGATACGAAGCTAGGACCACGAGATAAACAGGAATAACATTAATGACCTTGCAGACAATATTAATAGTAACCTCAGACTTTTGGCAGATGACCCAAGTTATCTATACCAAAATACTATCCAAAAGAAGCTGCATAAATATTCAGTCAGATCTTCATAAGATTTCAAAATGATGCAAAGATTGGCAACTTGCTTTAAATGTTCAGATATGTAAAATTGTGGACTTCACAAAACAAAAAACATAGTGTCCTATTACTGTAATACCAATGAGTCACTGTTGGAATCAATACAAATACCTGAGTGTAACACTTGGGATATGAAATGGAATGATCACACAGGCTCAGTCGTGCGTAAACCAGGTGGTAAGACTTTGGTTCATTGGTAGAATACTGGAGAAGTGCAATCAGTCTACAAAGAAGATTGTTTGCAAATCATTTGGGCGACCAGTTTTAGAATACTGCTCTCATGTGTGTGTCCTGATTATACAGTTGCCTGACATATTGCATCCAGTCATGTTCCTTGTATCTCTAAGATGACAGGTTGTTCAATAGATGAACTTATTAATCACACAGTATATACTGTGGCTACAAACATTTGTTGCACCACAAGAGATGCTGAGCACTGTACATTTTATGCACTTTTAAAGCAGGCAATTAACATTACAAAACATTCAGGCAATTAACATTACAAAATATCAGTAATGGATCTTACATTGAAAAAATGTTACTGATAAGTATGAGTATTGTCAGGTTCTATTCAACTACACAACTGTATAACAAGATGCCATTTCCACTGTTGCCTTTGAAGCCATAAAAAGTTGTATATATGGTTTATGTAGGTGTGAATATTAAATTTAATTTACTTGGTTTTGCAGTGCAACTCATTTCTCATTAGTAATGGTGCTAACCAGCTGTGGACTGCAAATAAAATGAAGTACAGAAGGAGAACATTAATTTCCAAACGTAACAACATTTCTAATATTAAGTGCACATTAAACACATAATGGTATACTTACAGCAATTTCATTTTCCATTTGTTTTGGCACGTCTGGGATGCTTTCAACTGTTTGCACTCTATATTTACAATTGCACACATCAATGATCCACTGAATAACAGCTAGTGTTCCAGCATCCTTGTTTTGTTTGTATCTTGTGACTGTTTTCTTCACCAGATTCTGGGGAAAGACATAATTTTACAAGTCTTGATAATGGACAGGAAAAGGCAAAGTTGTAATCCACACCTTTTAGGCCTATTATGACCCACTCTAGTTGCTCTTTTATAACCACTGATAGATCTAAAAATTAACATACATATACATTCAGGATTTTCTGTTGTTCAAACATTAGGAAGAGTTATGTACAGTATTACAAACATGCATCAACTATTTATCAGCAACAATCAACATAATGATAAGAGACACTGATGTCACTGGACGATCCCTGCTACTCCCTCAGAGTCCATTTGAGCTACACCATCACCAGGTTCATAGCAACTGTACATACAACAGCCTTCACGTCTTCTCTATTATATTATTTGAACTATTACTTAGTTTCTGATCTGGATCTGCAACAATTATGCTTGTACTATCTGTAAATACAGCAGTTCTAAGGTAATCTGTTACAACAAAGATAATTTTTTTCTGAATAAATGGAAAAAAGTGGTAATTATATGTTACTTTGAGAAACACAGTATACCGACAACACCCCAGTCTGATTCTGTGTATACCTATTATGTAACAATGGAAAGTAACCTGCTCAGATGAGGTTTAAGTATACTACATGCATTTCCCATAATTCTATGGTATCATCTGGGGTAAAACTGCTCTTCATTCAGATCTGCAGGCAGGGAATACACAGAAGGATGCTTCATAGTTGTTTTCAGTCTTTCATTAGGTATGGTATAGTTTTTTGGGGAAGTTCAAATAGCCTATCTCAAATATTAACGCTGCAGAAGAAAATTGTTAGATACATGTATACTACACAGTAAAAAGAATCTTGTCTCATTATTTTGATATCTAAAATATTAACCTTCCACTCCCTATGCATTTAAGAAATTATAACCTTCTTACACAGCAGATAAAAATTATTTGAGGGAAATCATTTTAGAAACATATACAGCACGAGAAACAAAGAAATTTTTGCTACCCAAACACCAAATGAATTTACATGAACAGACTCTACAATATATGGGGATCAAAATTTGTAATAAATATATTTAATGTAAAGGCAGAGCTTGTAAAAATGCTACTACTACACTTTTACTGCTTAAGAATTTCTTTGCATGGGGCCAGCACAATGATGGCTTTCGCAAACGTCAGAAATAACAATATTACAATAATTACACTTACAAAATATGTTGCAGGGTACAGATGTTGAAACTTACATATGTATTATACATATATTTCTTACAGCTGATGTGCTACTGGCTCATGTAACAAGCAGTGTCTTAGAATTCATTTCTAACAGCAAAGATTATTTTTTTGTTAAAATCAATCTCCTTGCATTTATTTAAATAGTTTGGTAGTTTGTTAAAACAAATCGAACCATTGATGTATGGACTTCTACCTGTCATTTTTAATTCTGTTCTTTTCTGAAAGTTTTTATATTTTGTTCTGGTGTTATGGTCATGTACAACACTGCACTTGGTAACCGCAGTTAGTTGACTCATAAAAAGTGTAAGTTATTAAAACATGTGTAAGAAATATATCGTTAAGTATCAGTGCTGCACAAATGTATCACATGATTCTCTATGGCCTAGCCCATGTATGAGACTTCTTGCTCTTTAAGCATGGACATGGGTTATCACTGCTTACGCCCTAGATGTGCAGTGAACCGGCTTGCTGTCACACCCATGCACTATGTCCAAGGAAGAGTCTTGCTGACAGGAATATGACAGAAATTGGTAAGAGTTGTTTTGCCAGAGAAATACATTTATTTTGCCATACCTCGCTAGATATTACAAACAAACTCTTATGTTTAATGTCTGTACTAGCGGGTTGCACAGGCAGCACAGTTCGATCGCCAGTCTTGGAGGGTACACACTATGGTGATGAAACCATTGCGCAACCATGTGAACCTCGCAGAATAAAGGTCACATATCCGAATGGTCGGTTCCCGGCACGACCTGCAGAGCATCATGTCTTTCACAGAAAGACGAAAGCACTGTGAAATGAATGAATGAGCACAACTTGGCTTACCCATTCGGGGGAGCTGCATTAACTTGACCCATGTGGTCCACAGTGAGGAAGATCGGAAGCATGTGTCACGTTCAGTAGTCCAGCTCGCACTGCCTGCCTGCTCTTTCTTGTCCGGGCCAGTGCACGTCGCACCATTGCCAAAATTTTGCATAACAGTAAATATGCACACACAGGCTGCTGAATGCAGGGCACCATCTGCTTGTGTAAGCAGTGACCACAATTCTGCTGTTCACATGTTTCTGCAGTGCGGCCATCACACACGTCTCCCTTGCCCCACCCCGGACAATGGAGCTCCACAGCTCTGAGAAAGCACAGCGATCAGTCTGTGATGCACATGTTTAGAGTTCGTGCACTGTGTGGTGTCGTCAGTGTGAGCGTGATGGTGGTGGGACAGTCAGCGGTGATAGGGCAGCAACAGGTGATGTCAGTGCGAGAGGCTGGTAAGCGTGCGGCAGGCATGTACTCGTGCAGTCAGCTAGTGACAGCAGTGGCAGCCGGTGCTGGCTGAGAACTGTCCATAGCAATGCCTGACGTAGACGCGCTGCTGTGAGTCACTTGGAAAGATGTCTTGAAGGCTGACACACCAATAGCTTAATGATGACACAGAGCAGTCACGAGTGCTACAGTTAATACACTACAATGGAATAAAGTTCTCTATTTGAATTGTTCAGAATGACAAATCCAGGGTTCACAAGTTGCCGTGTATCACAAGTTCGCCGACATAATCAGTCACAGAAGCAAGGGGGCAGCACTTGATCTGGCCTTAATGGTCAAGACAGTAGAGTGTGAAGATTGCACGCTAAGTATAAACTTGCTAGAGTACGATGTCACCGTGACTCAAATGTGAAGAGGGCAATGTCCAGAGCTCAGCAGGAACACTAGTACGAAAACCAGTGCGGGCACTGATCCAGCTTTAATGCCAAAGGGGGCACTGGGATGTGAACATGAGTCCAGGACATATGATGAACAAGCAGCTGTTGACACGGAAGGTGGCGTTCGGAGCTTGACCAAGATATCAGCTGCAGGCACGGCCAGCTGTGGATAGTATATCTACAGCAGACAGAAGTTGAGAGGCGCCAGACTGTAGTGACATATGGCAGCCAGGGTACACGCTTGCCGAGTTGTGTGGCGTCGTGTTTAGAAGACACAGCACCGGCATTTGAAGCAAACTCGGTGGCCTGCGCACGACACGCACTGGTGGTTGTGGTGGGGGGTGAAATGTGCACCTGGGGTGGGCGCGCTTCAGACAGCAGTGCCAGCTGCCTGGGTGAGATGGTTGGAGGTGCTTGTGGCAGCATGATGATAGCTGCCTGCAATTGTGCTTCACCAGCGGCTACAGATGTCAGCTCTGTGTGATCACTGGTGGAGGGAGTGTCTTATGTTGTCAGATCTTCGAACAAGTCGAAGAAGTGTGTAGCTGCTGAAGTGGGTAAGACATCACACAGCTTGATGAAGCCATCTGAGACTCTAAACAGCTCCCTTTTGCATTTAATATCCAGCGTTCGATCTCCACGGGCAATTACATGGTGCAGTCTGAAGTATGGCAGCCGGAGCGGTGGCTGTACTGCGTCAATACATAACATGATGTGCATGTAGCGCTGCCGGTCAGCTTGCATGAATACTTTTTCCTGGTGCTGTGCAACATCGAAGCGTGCACTCAGCGGCTGGCCATGTGAGTGCACAGACATTCTGCCAGGGTGAGGGCCGCAGTATCATGTGGAAGTGATACTTCCTCTATTAAATCACCTGCGACTGCAAGAGGTTGTCCGTAAACAAGGTCGGCAGGAGACGCACCTATCTCCTCCTTCGGCATTACTCCCAGGCCGAGCAGCAACAGTGAGAGCACCTCCATACAGGCAGTATCATGGCATGTGAGGGCAGTTTTCAGAGTCCTATGGAGCCGTTCAACCTCGCTGTTCAATAACGGGTGGTAGATTGTAGTTCCGCTGTTCTGCCATATTCTGCCTGTTTGAATATCTCTGTATTTATATACGCATAGCACTTTCATAGCAGTATGAAGAGACACCTGGATACTGTACTGCAATCGCGTGCATGTAACCCCGATTGCGGCTGGCATTTGGGTCCATGCAAGGAGGATGATACTTTGTCGTTTCTTTGCTGAAGCACACATGGTAGCACCAGAAGTCTCTCGGTGGCTGCTCTACTGTTTGTGGGAAACTGTTAGAATGGCTGGAGCTGCATTGCTGGCTTGGCGATGGCCAGATTGGCTGCCACTATGGTACCTGCTGCGCTCTGTACATGAATGTGCCAATCGGTTGACCTACACAATGAGAGCTGCCACCTGTGTGGGTAAGTTCTGAACTAGCTGGTGCAGTCAGTGCATATCTGGCTTTCTACATATCTGAACATGGAATGTTAGATCCCTTAATCACGTAGGTAGGTCAGAGGCATCTGAGAAGAGAAGTGGCTACGTTGATGTTCTAGTGGGAATTACTAAAGTTGCTGTGGCACGAGGAACAGGTCAGGTCAATGTAAAACCAAACAGAGACAGTGCTTGATTTGTGACAGTTTGCACTGAAACCCCATACCAGTGCTTCTCTAGGGAGTGGTAGAATAGAACCTTATTTTTTACTTGTACAAATGTTTTGTTCACACTTTCATAATGTGCAGAAAAGCCTTAAAATAAACATTTTAAAAACTCTAATCCCCCCCCCCCCTGCCGCCGCCGCCCCTCCTCCCGAAGGTCACAGTATCAGTACCTCTTTTTTTCCAAATCAAGCACTGAATAGGGGTACAGCACATGTAGGCCTGACAATGAATAACAAAATGGGAATGTAGGCAAAGTACTATGAATGGCATAATGAATATATTTTCAATGCCAGAATGGCCAAAAAGTCAGATATGAGGTTAAGTGCTATCTAGCTCCACAGATGAGGAGGAGGTTGGAAGAATGAATGGTGAGATAAATGAAGTTATTCATATGCTTAAGGGAGACTGAAAAATAATTGTGATTGAAAAATAATTGTGATGGTGGACTGGAATTTGACAGTAAGTAAAAAAAAGAGAAGGAAAAACAGTAAGAGAATGCGAACTGTTGGAAGGAAGAAAAAGGAAGGCCACCTAGTAGAATTTTGATCATAACACAGATTAATCATTGCTAATATTTGGTTTAAGAATCATGAAAGATAGTTGCACATATGGAAGAGAGTGGACAACATTTCATTTCATGGTTTTACAAAGATCATACACTGAAGAGCCAAAGAAACTGGTACACCTGCCTAATATTGTGTAGGGCCCCAGAGACCACACAGATGTGCCAAAACACAATGTGACATGGGCTTGACCAATGTCTGAAGTAGTGCTGGAGGGAAGCGACACCATGAATCCTGCAGGGCTGTCCATAAACCCGTAAGAGTACGTGAGCACATTGCAAGGCATCCCAATAATGTTCATGTCTGGGGAGTTTGGTGACCAGCAGAATTGTTTAAGCTCAGCAGAATGTTCCTGGAGCCACTCTATAGCAATTCTAGATGTGTGGGGTGTCGCACTGTCCTGCTTGAATTGCCCAAGTCGGTCGGAATGCACAATGGACATGAATGGACGTAGGTGATCAGAAAGAATGCTTACGTACGTGTCAACCGTATGTGTCAACTGTCAGAGTTGTATCTAGACGTATCAGGGGTCACATCTCATTCCATCTGCACACATCCCACACCATTACAGAGCCAGTACCAGCTTGAACAGTCCCCTGCTGACATGGAAGGTCCATGGATTCATGAAGTTTTCTACATACCCATACACGTCCATCTGCTTGATACAATTTGAAACGAGACTCGTCTGACCAGGCAACATGTTTTCAGTCATCAACAGTCCAATATCAGTGTTGAAGGGCCCACGTGAGTTGTAAAGCTTTGTGTCGTGCTGTCATCAAGGATACACGAGTAGGCCTTTGGCTCTGAAAGCCCATATCAATGATGTTTCATTGAATGGTCCGCATGCTGACACTTGTTGATGGCCCAGCATTAAAATCTGCAGCAATTTCCAGAAGGATTGCACTTCTGTCACACTGAACAATTCTCTGCAGTCATCGTTGGTCCCGTTCTTGCAGGATCTTTTTTGACCACAGCGATGTCAGAGATCTAATGTTTTACCAGTTTCCTGGTATTCAAAGTACACTCGTGAAATGGTCATACAGGAAAATCCACACTTCATCACTACCTCAGATATTCTGTGCACCATCGATCATGCGCTAACTATAACACCATGTTCAAACTCAATTCTTGAAAACCAGCCATTGCAGCAGTAGTAACTGATCTAACAACTGTGCCAGAAGCTTATATAGATGTTGCCGACCGCAGCGCCATATTCTGCCTGTTTGAATATCTCTGTATTTATATACGCATGGCTATACCAGTTTATTTTGTGCTTCAGTGTATAACAAAGTGACAGATTCCAAAACCAGATTTTGAACTGCAAAACTTTTCCAGTGGCAGAGGCCGGCCGAAGTGGCCAAGCGGTTCTAGGCACTTCAGTCTGGAACCACACAACCGCTACGGTCGCAGGTTCGAATCCTGCCTCGGGCATGGATGCTTGTGATGTCCTTAGGTTACCTGCCTCGGGCATGGATGCTTGTGATGTCCTTAGGTTAGTTAGGTTTAAGTAGTTCTAAGTTCTGGGGGACTGATGACCTCAGATGTTAAGTCCCATAGTGCTCAGAGCCACTTGAACCATTTGAACCAGTGGCAGATGTGGGCTCTTGATTCATTATTGGCTACAAATTACAGATTTATACTGAGGAAACTCCACAAATGTATGAAATCAAGATGCTGGGACCTGTACATTTGAGAGAACCAGACATCGTTGGCAGGTTCAAAGGGAGCATCAGGTAACCATTGACAGAAATAGTGGAAAGGAATACAATAGATGATAATTGGACAGCTTTGTGACATGAAATAAAGAAGGCAACTGAGGAATAGCTAGGCAAATAGACAAGGACTAGTAGGAACACTTTGATAACACAAGAAATATCGAATTTAATTCATGAAAGGAGGAAACACAAAAATGCAGCAAATTAAGTGTTCAGAAGGGAATACATATGAATGGCTAGAAGAGAAATCTGAAGCTGTAAAAGCATGTATACCAGGAATAGGTAGCGGACCCTATGGGAAAATTAAAGAAGCCTTTGGAAAAAAGAAAGGTAGCTGGAATGAATGAATATGAAGAGCACAATCACAAACCAATACTAAGCAAAGAAGTTAAGCCTGATACCTGAAAGCAATATAAAGAAGGGTTACACAAAGAAAAATCTACATCTACTTCCACACTCTGCAAACCACTAATGAGCATGGTAGAGTGCACTTCCCATTGTACCATGTTTGTATGTTTCCTCTTGTTATGTCTGCATAAGTAAGTTGGGAAGAATGATAGCTTAAATGTCTCTGTGCCCATTGTAATCAATCTTGTCTTTGTTGACCCTACAGGTGTGACATTTAGAACACTGTAGTATATCCTACATTTCTTACTTAATATTGTTTCTTGTAACTTTACTAATATGCTTTTGCAGGATACTTTGTGGCTATGTTCAACCACTTTCCAGTAAAGGTTGTTCAGAATTTTAGCAATGTACTTCCATGAATCAAATAATCCTCTAACCATTCATTCTGCTCTTCATTGTGTACATTCAATTTCCCCCTTACATCTTATTTGATATTGCCATACTTTAACAATATTATAGGGTGGGACACGCAAGTATTTTGCATGAAAACTCCTTCGTAGGCTCATTCTATTTCCCCATTACCTTACCACTGAACTGAAGTCCACCACCTGCTCTAATCACAACTGAGCCTAAACTATCATTCCACTTCATATCCCCACGAATTGTTACAGCCACATATTATGAAAAGGGAAGATGAGATAGATGAAGGTGAGATAGCAGATGAAATTGAGAGACTACTGAAAGGCCAAAAGTTGAAATGAGGCACCTGGGGTAAACAATATTCTCTCACATTTATTAAGATCTTTGGGAGAACCAACCACTGCAAAACTTTTCTGCGTGGCATGAAAGATATGTCAGAGATTAAAAACATTCATACGTCATGAAGAGTATTTTAATTTCAGTTCCAAAGAAGGCAGATGTTGACAGATGTGAATATTATGAAACCATCAGTTCTATCAAGAATGACTTTTTTTAAAAGAATAAAGAAACCGGAATCAACTGACCTTAGGGAAGATCTGACTGGAGGTACAAACATAGAGTAAGGGTCAACTTTGACAATGTAGAGGTAAAGCAATTTCCTATATTTTTCCTTTATTTATTTATGCTATTATGACTGTCTATGAACTCCATATACTTTGTTGTTACAATTAACAATTCTATCATTTCCTCTATTTCTGTATCACCTTCCATATGTAATACCTCTTCAAGTAATTCTTCGGTATTCCTGTCACATACTAATTTTATTCTAGTGGGGTTATTAATTTAGTTTAAATTGTTATATAGGCACTGCTCTTCTTTTAGGTTTATTGGTAATGTTTTTCTGGTTTGTTCCATTTATATTTATTTACTGACTAAGTTTAAACATTTTAATATCATTATCACTGCACTGTCAAAGATGACATTTACTCTGTGCTCATACCTCATTCTTGATGTGCAACATCTTTCTCTTTGATGACAATAGTCAGGTCAAGTCTGATGATACCCTTCTAAGCTGAAACCTGAACAACAAAATAAATTAATACTATAGAACATACACAATACCGTGCATTTCACTTATAACTTGAAAGATAAACTGAAAACAGTGGATAGTTTCCCAAAAAAGAGGTTATAAACTGATAAGCAACAAAAGGGCAGTTAGGTATTTTGTGAATTAAATCAATCAGGTGATGCTGAAGGAACAAAGTAATTGACAATTCCTCAATGGGAGACAATAAAAAATTCAGACTTTCCATAGGAAAAAAAAGCTGCTCTGAAAAAGAAATTTATTAACACCTAATACAAACAGTACGAAAAATTTGTCTGAAAAATAAATATATTAGTTCCTAACATAGATGTACGAGTTTGGAAATATTTTCTGAATGTGTTTTTCTTCGGATGAAGCCTTACACTGCAGTGAAACACGACCAATAAATACAACATTGCAGTGGCTGCACTGTTAAGAAGAAAGTAGTAATGTTCCTTCAGACATCCACTCAGGAACGATGACATATGGGAGTTTTGATCTGGCACAGATAGCCAAAGCAGTTAGGATGAGTGCTCACGTAAAGCAGGAAGCGGGAAATCCAGGTTCGAGTCCCAGTCTGGCACAAATTTTCGTTGTTGTCCTTCCCTTACAGTTGTAGTCACAACTGCAAATACATTTATGACCAATGAATAGTTCAGATATAGCAAAACATAAATAATATCCTTTTGGGTTTTGGTCATGTTCGATAGTTCAGTTTAGTTTAGTATCCCCCAGTACTATTTCACTTTCATCTGGTACTATGCACCAAAATGTTCTGTTAAAGGATTACTTCTTTTTTGATGAATCTGGCTAGTGTGTAATTCTGGTTGTCATGTAGAATTTTGTGGACCGCCCGTGTGGACTTCTCGAAAGCGTCTTCTCTGCTGGAGAAAATTGCAAAAGCTTTCCAACTAACGACTTATACCAAATTATCAAATGATGACTGAACACGTATTTTCACTTTCATCCATTCAGTTTCATATGCTTATTGCACAACTGCATTTACAATTCAGTTCATTAACATGACGCTAATACATTCTTTTTCTATGAGGACTCAACCAAGAGCACCGCCGATCGAACAGTAATACAATAGCATTCTTACATTACAATCCAAATAACATCATTTCTCTTTCTCCTAAGAGATTCCACAACCCCGTTTATTTTCTCCAGTTCTTCTGTGTCCAAGGACTGCATACCAGACACCCAGCAGTAGTTAATGTTCTCCTCACTTCCACGCACTGCAGCTACATCTTTCATTGTATGCCCTGTCTGTAAGAAGAGATATGGTAAGCACAGTACATCTGTTGATATCTGACCCCCTGCTTTAATTCAACATTGCAAACTTCTTCAGCTGACGTGACAATGCTTCATACAGTGAAACATGACATGATCCACATCATCCTGTTACACTAAACAGACAAGAAGAGAACAGAATATTATGAAATGTGGAGTTGCAGAAGAATGCTGAAGATAAAATGATCAGATGAAGACATCCCGAACTGAGTGTGTGTGTGTGTGTGTGTGTGTGTGTGTGTGTGTGTGTGTGTGTGTGTGTGTGTATGTGGAGGAGGGGGGGGGCCATGTGTGTGGGCGTGTGTGTGTTTACACATTTAGTCTCACTCAAAAAATGATTAATCTGAAAGCTAGCAAAGCTTCAGTCTTCTTTATAAGCCTTTCAACAACTCTATGTTGCTGTTGTGGTCTTCAGTCCTGAGACTGGTTTGATGCAGCTCTCCATGCTACTCTATCCTGTGCAAGCTGCTTCATTCTCCCAGTACCTACTGCAGCCTACATCCTTCTGAATCTGCTTAGTGTATTCATCTCTTGGTCTCCCTCTACGATTTTTACCCTCCACGCTGCCCTCCAATAGCAAAACTCCTTTACTACTTTAAGTGTCTCATTTCCTAATCTAATTCCCTCAGCATCACCTGACTTAATTCGACTACATTCCATTATCCTCGTTTTGATTTTGTTGATGTTCATCTTATACCCTCCTTTCAAGACACTGTCCATTCCGTTCAACTGCTCTTCCAACTCCTTTGCTGTCTTTGACAGAAATACAATGTCATTGGCGAACCTCAAAGTATTTATTTCTTCTCCATGGATTTTAATACCTAGTCTGAACTTTTCTTTTGTTTCCTTTATTGCTTGCTCAATATACAGATTGAATAACATCGGGGATAGGCTACAACCCTGTCTCACTCCCTTGCCAACCACTGCATCCCTTTCATACCCCTCGACTCGTATGACTGCCATCTGCTTTCTGTACAAATTGTAAATAGCCTTTCGCTCCCTGTATTTTACCCCTGCCACCTTCAGAATTTGAAAGAGAGTATTCCAATCAACATTGTCAAAAGCTTTCTCTAAGTCTACAAATGCTAGAAACGTAGGTTTGCCTTTCCTTAATCTTTCTTCTAAGATAAGTCGTAGGGTCAGTATTGCCTCACATGTTCCAACATTTCTACGGAATCCAAACTGTTCTTCCCCGAGGTCGGCTTCTATCAGTTTTTCCATTCGTCTGTAAAGAATTAGCGTTAGTATTTAGCAGCTGTGACTTATTAAACTGATAGTTCAGTAATTTTCACATCTGTCAACACCTGTTTTCTTTGAGATTGGGATTATTATATTCTTCTTGAAGTCTGAGGGTATTTTGCCTGTCTCATACATCTTCCTCACCAGATGGTAGAGTTTCGTCAGGACTGGCTCTCCCACGGCTGTCAGTAGTTCTAATGGAATGTTGTCTACTCCGGCAGCCTTGTTTCGACTCAGGTCTTTCAGTGCTCTCTCAAACTCTTCACACAGTATCGTATCTCCCATTTCATCTTCATCTACATCCTCTTCCATTTCCATAATATTGTCTTCAAGTACATCACCCTTGTATAGACCCCTCTATATACTCCTTCCACTTTCTGATTTCCCTTCTTTGACTAGAACTGGGTTTCAATCTGAGCTCTTGATATTCATACAAGTGGTTCTCTTTTCTCCAAAGGTCACTATATTTTTTCTGTAGGCAGTATCGATCTTACCCCTAGTGAGATAAGCCTCTACAGCCTTACATTTGTCCTCTAGCCATCCCTGCTTAGCTATTTTGCACTTCCTGTCGATCTCATTTTTGAGACGTTTTGTATTCCTTTTTGCCTGATTCATTTACTGCATTTTTATATTTTATCATTTCATCAATTAAATTCAGTATCTCTCCTGTTACCCAAGGATTTCTGCTAGCCCTCGTCTTTTTACTTACTTGATCCTCTGCTGCCTTCACTATTTCATTCCTCAAAGCTAACCATTCTTCTTCTACTGTATTTCTTTCCCCCATTCCTGTCAATTGTTCCCTTATGTTCTCCCTGAAACTCTGTACAACCTCTGGTTTAGTCAGTTTATCCAGGTCCCATCTCCTTAAATTCCCACCTTTTTGCAGTTTCTTCAGTTTTAATCTACAGTTAATAACCAATATATTGTGGTCAGAGTCCACATTTGCCCCTGGAAATGTCTTACAATTTAAAACCTGGTTCCTAAATCTCTGTCTTACCATTATATAATCTATCTGATACCTTTTAGTATCTCCAGGGTTCTTCCATGTATACAACCTTCTTTCATGATTCTTGAACCAAGTGTTAGCTATGACTAAGTTATGCTCTGTGCAAAATTCTATATATTATAATATGAACTAGCATCGTGCGGCATACAGATGTCATCAGTACTGTTCCACAGTTCTGTGCATCCCATCTACTCCCCTTTTTGTCAACAGAAGTGACCTGCACTCCTTTCCACTCACTTAGGGCTATTTGCTGCACAAGAGATTCTTGAAAAACATGAGCTAGGAAAGGAGCCAATTCTGTGGCATGTTACAAGTGAATTCTCATTGGAATTCCAACAGAGCCTAATTCCTTGTTCGCTAAACGTTATCTTAATGGTTTTTAAATACTGGAGGTGCCAAAATCAGTGTTCTCATTTGTGAGCCAGTGTGGTGGTCAAATACTGGTATGGTAGTGTCACTTGCATGAATACATTTTTAATGCTGAATTTAAAATTTCTTATTTCTGCATGTTGTCTTCATTTTTAGCACCAAACACAGCCATACGGTTTGGAGCCATTCACCAACCTTGTGTATGATTAGAACTTCCTAGATTTTTCTGATATGTATTTTGCCAGCATCTGACTGTAAAAATTATTGTAGAAGTCACATATGGCCTTTCCTATAGATCAACAATTTGCTATTAACTTTTCTCTGTAAGTTTCCATGCAGTCACTTTTGCACCAAGAATGCAGTAGTCTCTGTTTCTGCAACATTCTCTGAATGGTAACACCAGTGCAGGGTGGGTCTTTACTGTCTTTTATTATGTAACTTGAAACATTCTAATGCACACTGCAGTTATAACACATTTTGGCTTTAGCCACAATTGTTCTGCATTTCCCAGATCTGCACTAAATGTTCTCATTAGTTGATAGTGACACTATCAGTTTGACCAATCATAAACCATCTCCTAGGTTTCTTGATAACCTTGATGCCTTTGGCCATTGTTAGTTTAACAGCTTCATTGTCACTAATCCCTCTGTCATTGGTGACACTGTTGAAAAGATTGTGTTTTGTATCCCGCCTGGAAGGCGGCACATATGTCTGCTCCTGTAAACTGAAGGGTAGGCCAAAGGTAGGAAGCGAGTTGGAGCAGGTGAGGTAAAAATCGCGGTACTGCCAGTAAAGTAAAAGTACATTTAATAGAGAATATTAGTCAATGCAACTTTTGGAAAAGATGAGTATGTAGGTGCGAAGCCGTTGTCCATGTATCAAAGCTAGCAGTTACTAGTAGTTGGACAAACTATCATTGAAGTAACAAAGGCAAGTCTGTACTGGCTAGCCCCCTATGTAGCAGAAGATAAGTTACTTAGTCGTCTGCTCTTGATCAACTGGGCTGAATCCGGAGCGGCGCTCGTAGAGCTGCACAGCTTCGGGCTAGAGGCGCTGTGGTCAGCAGTGATCATTTGGTCCCGTGGTGCCAACCTACGAGAGCACACGAACGTTATGGCATCATAGCTACCCATACCACAGATTGGGTCTGTTTCTAATGAGGTCCAAAATATTTCTTTCATGTATGGGTTGTCTGATCAGTTGCTCCCAAAGCAGCTGCCAGACAACGTTTTCAGTATTACTCCTCAAGTCTGTCTGACCTTACTGCCAATAACGTATGTTTAGCTATCCCACTCGAGACTAGCCACATATAAGTCACCAACTACTACTATTGCAAGCTTGGGTTATTTCTGTGTTATCAAGTTTAGGCTATCTTTGAATGACTCTATGACCAGTGTGGCCAAATGTGGTAGTCAGTAGACATACCAGATTATTAATGTAATTCCAGTGACCGACATACTCATGTCCGTATCAGTTTGCAATCAGACTTATCTTGGACCTCGTGAGTTGCAAGGTGTCTGCATGTCACTATAAATATTCCTCCTCCTGGGAAGTCCAATCTGTCTTTCTGATGTACGTCCCACATGTTACCAAAAACATGTTACCAAAAATTTCCCAACACTACTTCAGGTTTCAACTAAAGCTCAGTTCTTAGTACGATGTTCTTCACCAGGAGAAATGCACAGAAAACTTGTGACTGGATGCATCAGAGCATCAATGTTCAGCTAGCTGCACTGTCTCCAGCTCACTTTGCTGACATTTCATTTTGAGCACTGACTTCTGTATCACATTTATCCAAATTGGGAAGTGATCAACACTGTGCAAATCATTAACTGTTTACCACTGCACAGCGTGAGCAACAACATGAGAAGGTATCAAGAGACCGATGCCTTAGAATCACCATGTAGCAGAGGTGAAGTGTGTGCTACACCCTCTGTTTCAAAGGCGCAAAGCTTCTGAAGAAATGAGCCCCTCAACTGTTTGATTCAGAGGCAGGAACGGGTAGAACCCATGGTATATTATATGCCTTCAAGTACCCACAAAGAAAAAACACACGGAGGAGCTGTGTATTAAGATTAGTGGGAACCATGTTGTCTACATCTTCATTAGGTGGCGTGAACAGTGAGTGGTACCAACTTACATGTCTTTGTGAATACGAACAGTGACTGTCTGCTCATCTGTTTTTAAGAATGGTCACATAATGTTTAGCCCTCTTCCCACCGACATCGTTTCTATATCCCCTTAGCACAGGTGTCAGTGTCTTTGATATCCACATCTTGGAGATGCCACTCCTAAGGACTTAGATGTGCTAAGTCTGTGTTCCTACACATTTTTTAACCTATTCCTATTACTGTTCAACTGCAACATGGGAGCTGTGTGTGTGTGTGTGTGTGTGTGTGTGTGTGTGTGTGTGTGTGTGTGTGTGCACGCGCTTGGTAGAAGGGGGCGGGAGGAAGGGGGGTCTTTTTGGGGATTTTTAGATCTCTCAAGTAGACATCAATTGGCAAAGTTCTTTGGTCTGATGCCTTTGACAATTTCTCTTGCTCCCTTTTCTTTTTTTAATCTTCTATGCATGTTTATCTTTGGGTTGGGAAGAAAGTGGTTAACTGGATAATGACAATAAGCAATTACTGCTAAGGTTTACCGCAAAAATGTGTGTGATAACATAAACAAATTACTAATACCAAATTCTAAATACAAAAAATAAGCAAAAAAATATACTAAATAAACATTTTACTACTATTATCAGGAAGAGAACATAGTAAATAAGGCTGCATGTTTTAAGTCACTTGGCATTCATTTTAACACGACAATTAAGAAGTTGTTGGGTTGGTCAATCAAATATCACAAAATACTTTAACAGTACTAAGCTCCATAAACCAACTGTTGAGCCACTGCCTTCCAAATTGGTGTCCATAAGCTGAGGCCAAGTGAACAGAAAGCTGTCATCTCATTCCTCGACCAGAAGCTGAAAGAGGCTAAGCTGACATGACAGCAGTCTCTGCCACAGCGCTGAAGGAAGTCTCACTAAAGGAAACATTATTGCCACACGAGTATCCCATTGCCAGGGGTCTGGGTTGACACAACACAATAAGAGGCACAGATTGTCACAGTGCTGACCTAAATTACATGTCTGAGCCTGGAGCTGTGTTGTTTCCAGGACCTATGTGATCAGCAGCCGTAAATGCAACCAGCTCCAGCCACACAGTATCTGTCATTATCTGCCGACACTAAGAAGTATTCCATACCAGTCAACAGCCTGATAGGGGTCATCCTGCCTAACTCTACTAGACTATGCATCCACTAGATGCAAGTCTTATTGATTGCACCTATCTCTGATGGTGCTTGGAGCTAAACTAGTACCTTCCAGATGGAGGCCATCTTCTGGCTACTTCAACCAACTCCAGGGAGCCTACCCAGGCGTCCAAGTTCTGGAGCCCATGACCAAGTGCCACATGCACCAGACTTCTGTCGAATCACTGCCTCAGCACCCCCCCCCCCCCCCCTCCCCTCCCATCTTGTATGTATGCACTCTGCTATACAGGCTTGTGCCACAGTCAGCTGACACTGTCTCCTATGTTGGGTGTCATTGTTTTGTCACCGCACTCAAGTGCCTCTTGTGCTAGGTCCACCACAGTGCTGTGAGTTGGTCGTGCATTTGCATCATATAGTGTGACGAGCCTACAACAGAGTTCTGCTGCTGCTGCATGCTTGCATCCTGGCTTGACTCTGCTCTCCAACAGTCAGGATGCTGACATTTCTCCTGCTGCCCCCTGTTAGGCTGCAACTCCATACCACTTGTCACCTCTTGCTGTCATGTGCTGAGTTAGCAAGTCCCACCATCCAGGGCCAGCCCATGCTACGGATGATGACTGCAGCAAGACCACTCCATCAACTGCTGTACTGACCATGACAAGATCAATAAACAATCATGCCATCCTAAGCCGAATACAGCTGGTGTCACAACGGAACCAGTGACTTTGAGCAATGTCATGGGTTGATGCATAAGATCAACACCACAACAGGATGAGTGAGGAAACTATCTTTTTGTTTGTCATTCCCTCAAGCGTGATGACAGGCCAATTGGACTGACAGATCAATTTAACAGTAAAATTTGTTATAATGAACAAGGTCATGGATATCAAACAATCCAAGGGAAGACTATGCCAGTACAAGCCCAGTTACCCGCACACAGTGTAATGTATTACGTTATGGTGTCCCCTGTAGGGAGTCAGCCCCAGTAACGTGCTTTACATATCGTAGTTATGGGCATTCTTCTAGGAAGTGTAATTTATGTGCCTGAAAGACTAAATTACATTTAGCTGTATTACATTTTAAGTGTTCTTCTCACCATCCGATCCTTGTTTCTCCTCTTGATAATTCACCTGATTTGTTTCATGAACAACACATTTGTAATTTATTGACGTAGAAGAAAAGAAGACAGCTTGGAAATACAACTTAATGAATCATTTATTCAATATGACTGCAGTTTTGGTTTACAACTTCTTCAAGTCGCACACGTGCATTTGTGACGACTCTCTGACACAAATCTTCTGGAATGGCACGGCAGAACTCCACAATGATGGTACTAAAGTGCATTGCATTTTTGGGTTTTCTGTGGTACATCTCTTTAAGGAGCCCCCAAAGGAAGAAGTCACAGTGGTTAATGTCCGAGCTGTGGGGCAGCCACATTCCTCCTCCTGCATAATGTTTTGGAAACCTGTTTGACAATACCCAAGGTCAAGTTTTTCATGTAGGAAATCAAGCACAACATTGGCAGTATGGGGGCATGCTCCATCCTGCTTGAACCACTGTGTCTGCAATGGAAGACATGAGGCCATAACGTGAGGAAACATCTGGTCTCACAGCACGTGTAAATGGCGTTACTGTAGCGTCGAAGAAGAATGGACATCGCAACCCACACGGACACTTTCTCCCCATAGGTGTCTTTCCTACGGATCATTCGCGGAGGTTCATGTGCCCAGAATCAAAAGTTCTGTTTGTTCACATAAAAATAAGCTTCGTCAGAAAACCAGGTGTTGTGTAGCACTGCCTCTTGGTCTTGCACGATTGTGCAGCTAGCAAACTGCAGTCTCCACTCCTTATCTCTCGCAGTAAGCTTACGCGCCACATTCATCTTGTATGGATACAAGCGAAGGTCAGATTGAATAATTCTTTGTACAGATTGGCGCAAAATTCCCAACTCGGCACTGGCTCTTCTTATTGATTTACTCTGACTATGAGTCAAAGCCACTTGAACTGCTTCAATGTTCTGCGGCAAATGTACAGTACATGCATGTGGCCACTGACACTCCAAAACAATTCCAGTACTTTCAAATTTTAGATGTACACTGTGTATTGTCTGTGGGCTGGAAGCTCACCGTGTGCCAAAATGACCACAAAACCTTCTCTGTGTCAATGTAACACTGTTTGTTACTGCGAATAGTAACACGATCTTCATCTTTTGTGTGACGGTCAACCGTCCTTTGTCCGAAATCGCGGCAAGCTGAAATGGTGGACTCACAATGGAAGTGATGAACTCGCAATGACATCTGGCGTAACTTCCATGAACTGCACGAAGTTGAGCACACAATTTCAAAGCTATTGACCCAATAGTATACTTGTAGGATCAAAATTTCAATCCGGTGACTTATTGTGCGCCACCCTGTACCACTATTCTAGTCAATCCCCTTCAGTCAAGACAGGGGAGCATTTATACAGTGTTATAGAGAACCTGTTCACAGCTGGACAGATGAACAATTTTTGTGAATGACCAAGTTATGCTTGACAGGAGACACGAAAACCTATGTTAGTCCCAAGAGCATCTAAGGAATGCTCAGTCAATGATATATGAGACAAAATAGCTGCAGATACTATTGCAAGCAGTCTCACTGAGTATCACAGAAGCACAGCAAGACTGTAAAAAGGTTTATGGACAGGTTAAGGAAAATTAATGGGAAAACTTATCAATTAGCAGATAGTGATGAAGCAAATAATGTCATTCTGCAGGAAGTGGAACAAAGAATGTTAGAGACATTTTTACGGGGACTGCCAACTAGTACGTCAAGAAAGGTGCATGAATAATTTCCAAACAGCTTTGATCAATGCTGTGCACTGAAAGCATGATAGGAAAAATTTATTTTCTACTGACATGAAATTTTGGACATTTGGGTCATATATGTAGGGAATGACATCAGCCACAATGTAAGAGATATGGTGGAGTTGGCCACAGATAATGAGATTGTACAAGTTAAGGGCACAGTGGAAAGGGACAGAATATGTAGGAGTGTTACAACCAGTAAAACTTAATGCCGCAAAAATGTACATAGAGGCAGAATCCTGCTTGATTGGCAAAGTGGATGGCAAGAAACATAGGTTTTTGTTAGGCACCAGTACTCAAGTGTTTGACAACATTGGACCACACAGAAAAGGGATTGTTAAGTCCTCCACAGTATAAGTTTTGTAGAGTTGGAGGTAGTGACATACAATCAGCAATGTTAAGGTAGGAGCAGAGCAATTCTGGAAAAATATGGAAGCTTTGCCTGATACAGGTGTAGGGTACTGCATGATCCTAGGATTAGATTTCCTGTATAGGCATCACACTAAAATTGACCTAGGTTGCCACACGGTAGAACTCAGGGAACTTTGTTCCATCTGGGAAAAACTTGTCAATGACATACTGAGGCAAGCTATGTCTCTGATGAAAGATAAACCTGCAGTGACCATTACACACGTCAACTGCTGTGGTCTTGCGCATTAGCTGTGTTTGTGCAATACAGAGATGCAGTTGTGGCACGAGTTGAGTGACTGTGAGGTGACAAATGAATGGCTTCACCTTGGAGTTGTAACTCATTTAAGCTACTGATTCTTTCCTTTCTGTTATTTAACGTTAATAAAACTGTTCAAGCATACTCTCAGCGAGTGATTGAGCACTTATCAAATACGGGGAGCGAGCACTACAAAGTCTAACATTCCCGTCAAACCAATTAAACTGTGTGCAAGATCAATATGGAACAATTCATGTGATAAAGTACCACAAGGTATGGGCAAACTACTGCAGGTGAACACGGAAATGAAAGTACTTGTAAATGTACTGTACACGGTGGAATCACCAAAAGAAAAAAATGAGCTTGGGAACACTACATGTTTATGGGAAACACACAGTGAGTGAATAGTGCCCATCGGTGTTGATAATTTTGGGACCCTAAAAATTTGACAAAGTGATTACTGGTTGCCAATTTAGATACTGTAGACAAAGGCTATCTATAGACAACATATGTAAATCATAGTCAGGAGCAAGATGCCAATGTAACTGCATTACATGAGAAGATGAAGCACTCGCAAGGACCAGACAGAATGGCAATGGAAAAGTTACTGTTTGAATTTGAGAATCTATTTAATCCTCATGGGTCTTTAGCAGCCACCCTGGTAACACAACACAGGATCACAACTGAGAATCGATCACCTGTGTACTGTAAGCCATATAGGGTGCACCATCACCTACAGCCAATAATGGAGGAACTCGCTAACTAACAATTTCATGACAGTACCACTGAGAAAAGTACCAGCCCACTGGGTGCACCTATAGTTTGAACAGTATGAAGAAGTATCAATTCTGTTGTGACTACAGATACCTCAACAGTCAGACAATTGTAGACGGACAACCAATATGGAATGTACTGGAAACCTCGGTACCTTGGGGCAATGTACTATTTGTTCCACTACAGATTTAAGAATATTGTAAACTGGTAGTGCACCAAAGGACTGACCAAAAACTGCATTTTCAGTTATTTGGGGCCATTACCAGCATCACTGAATGCTGTTAGTTTGAAATAATGCACCCACCACATTTACACAGTTGCTGGACAGGTTTCTGAGGGGATTAAAGCCACAACAGTGGACAATTTATCTAGACATTAGGAATATGAAAGAGCACCAACAATGGCTGAGGGAAGTTTTTAAAGACACTGGGTTCAGCACACATAACTCTCAGCATAGAATATGTAACTTTGCACTAAAAGGAGCTAATTACTTGGGACATGTAATTAGCCATGATGGAGTGAGAAAATATCAAAGTTTGGTGAACACTGTATGGAGTTTTCAAATACCTCAAACAGGCAAGGACTTATAGTCATTTTTGGGGTTAGCAAATTACTATAGGAAATTTGTAATGGAGTTTGTGGTGATTAGCATGACCTCTCACACACTTATTAAAGGAAGTTGTGGAGTTCCACTGGACACTGGACGGTGAAAGTGTGTTAGCAAAATTAAAGGAATTCTTAAAACTAGTCCAGTATTGGTCTCTCCAAATTACAGAAAAGAATTCATATTAGCATGTGACACTAGCTATTATAAACCAGGTTGTGCTTTAAGTCAAAAAGTACAGGCTAAGGAACATTAAGTCACTTACACATCAGGGCACCTGAACAATGCAGAAAGCAACTATTCTACACTGGAAAAGGAGATGTTAAGCCTGATACACCGCAAAGAATACTTCCACTGCTATCTGTATGGAAAAAAACTTTAAGGGGCTAACACAACCAGCTTTACAGTGGTTATTGGGATTAAAGGATCCATCGAGTTGGCTTATGCATTGGGCAATAAAATGAGCGAGTCTGGTTTCAAAGTAGTTCATAAATACAGTAAGAAACATGGAAATGCAGATGGCTTTCTCAGGAAGGCTGGTGTGGTATGAACAGCAGGCCGTAGCATTGCACAGTAGTAAAGAGCGTTAACTGCTAATGTAGTGTGTAAACTATTTGCACCGCAACCAGAGTCCACTATTGGTGACTATGTATTACACAAGATGACATGGTTGTGCTTCACATAGTGGCCCCTGTCCCACTGCGAGATCAAGTATTGACAAGCATATGATCAAGTATTATGCAGTCATGGAAAGTGCAGAACCAGGGACCGAAGAGTAACTGAACATGACTAGTGGAGAATGATTAGACAAGACAAAGAGCAGTATGTTGAAAACTTGGGGATTTACACCATCAACATGTATCACTACAGAGGTTGCCAGGCGAAAGCTAGTAAACCTTTGAAAATAATCAGGATGGACCTTTTAGCTGGACATCAGCAGGAAACTGCTCTGTTCTGCCTATGATAGACCACGTCTCATGTCATGAGGGGACTATCACTGCCCTCAATCACCATGCTGACATGGAAGCTCACACAATGGTAAATAACTGGTTACTGAAGTTCGATGTTTCAGAAATTATAATCGTGGATCAGGGCACCAACTTTATGTCTGAACTGATGAAACAGTTATGCCATTTTTTGCGTATTTGCAAACTGAGAACAAGTCCGCTACACCCACGGCTAACGGAAGAACTGAACATGACTATCTTAATACTAAGCTACCATCTGAATAACCATCACAAGGACTGGGATACCTTGTTGGTGTATTCGGTAGCAGCATATAACTCTAAAACCCATGAAAGTACAGGTCTTTTATCAGACAAAGTGGTGCTATAAAGTCAAAAAATGCAATCACCATTTGAAATGATTAAACAAAAGGTGGGAAATATGGTGAACTAATCCAAAAATTCACAAAAACATTAAGAGCAGAGTGGGAAAGAGTGCAAAAAGCCAATACCGAGGCCCTTGAACATCAAGAAAGAGGTGGCAATGCAACACTAAATTATTAGAATATCATGTGGGTCAGTGGGCGATGCTAACAAGCCCAAAACCCCCAAAAAGTAAAACAAAAAATTCATCACCCAGAACCAAGGTCCATACCAGGTTCTTGAGATTATCTCACTAGTAAAGGTCAGACTGCAGTTGCCAATGCATACAACCACTGTGCATGTCTGACATATTCATCTTCTTAAGGGTGCAAAAAATTTGTTGTGACTGGTCATGAGCGACCTTCCTAAAAAGGGGGAAGAGGTAAAAAGAAGGAGAAAGTTACACCACACAATTCCATATTTATTAAGAACACAAAAGAGGTACTATAATAACATTTTTAAGTCTATGTAAAGTGTCATGTACTACAGAAACTAATGCATACAGATTTTGTGCTTCTAGTAATGCATGTAGTTGTGACATTTTCAATATTAATTGCGAATGGTAACATGTGGAGAAAACAACAAATGATAGATTAACAATTAGATGCCATTGCAGGGTAATGTGTTAGTTACTTACCAGTAAAACATTGACTCTTTAAAGAATCAAATTCCCATGTACAAAAGAGCTTCAAACATCTGATTACTTTACACGAGTTAATATGTTAGGTAGTTAACAACAACCATGTAAGCAAGAAAAAGGTTTGAAATTATGCTTAAATATTGTTGGTCACTAAAAGTTCTCAGTATGAAACGCTGGATGAATACATTGTGGGTAATGTATACTCCATTTTAAGCAAAACCTAGTTTTTCGTTAATGTCTATGACATCGTATCTCCTGGACCAACTGTCATTCGATGATATAATTTTGAAAGAACATTCAGTTGATACTGTCTGCAAACTGTGCTGTGAATAGTGGCAGTGGTAGAGAATTAATAAGCTGAAATATCATGTCTGATGGTGAAGTTTAACTGCATGAACAGCGAAAATTTAGTATGTGATAATTTTTTTCCCCTTTCATCATTTTGTGGGGGATATCAATTAGAAAAGGTTTCATAAAGGTTTGGAATTACATGTGAAGTTTGTTGGGACTCGCTAAATGCTCCCATTCTCAAATGCTGGATGAATAAGGTCTCAGTATTTCCATGCTGTCAGTTATGCTGCCTCAATACAAATGTGTAGTTTCTTATAACTCTTAATGAATATATTATGACAGCATTTTAAATTTATAAAATTCTGTCAATAATTATGAAAAATTTTTGAAAATAACATTTTTGTTGCCATTAAAGAAGCAACCTGCAACTGTTATTGGTTTCCAGGATGGTCACTTAGTACTAAAGATTTTTGGGGATATTATATATGCAGTGGGAAAAGAAGAAGCCTTTAGAGAAACAATAGAAAATGAAAGCCTGTGTGAGGTGTCGAATAAAAATGGAGAAAGACTTACAGATTTTGCCATGGGCAATACAATGGTAGTGAAGACTACATGGCTCCAGAGAAAGAACATAAGGAAAGCCACATGGTGCTCGGCAGATAGCTGGGGGGAGGGGGGGGGGGGATGACAGCAATTCAGATCATTATTATATGATAAGAGTGAAATACAGACAACGCATAGCCATCTATGGATCCAGAGGGAAGGGAAAAGCTCCATGAAGATACAATATCTCCAAATTGAAAGAGAAGGGAGTATCCAAAAAGTATGAAACAGAACTGCAGAAGAAGTGTGAGGTTAAATAAAGCCAAGCTCTGGAAAGCATCACAGGGAGGTGGCGTATGATTAAAGAGGCTCTACAAGAAACTGCAGAAGAAGTTTTAGGTTTAGAAGAAAGGGTGAAAAGGGCAGGGTGGTATGATGAAGATTGTAAAAAGGCAGTGGAAGAGAGAAATGAGGCAAGGAAGAAAATGATAAACAGGACAACAAGATCTAATACAGAAGAATTCATGAAGAAAAGGAAAGAGGCAGATAGGATTTGCAGAAGAAAGAAACAAGAATTAGAGAGGAGATGAATTACGTAGCTAGAAGAAGAGTATAATGATTAAGAAATAAGAAAATTCTACAAGAGAGTTCAGCAACTGAAGAAAGGATTCCAACCATGTATGGTATTCTGCAGAGATAAAGAAAGAAATTTTACAAGGGTATTTCGGAAAGTAAAGATACACCATACGCCAGAGGATCAGAAGAGTTTTGGCGAGCAAGTTGGCAACACTGTGTAACGTGCCGGGCTGTATCCTTGTATTAGTGCCACTTCAAGTTCACGTCACAACCGGATGTACCGGTATTGAAACATTTCCTCACCCACTAGATAGTGCGCAGTGTTCTCGACCTACCTTGCTTTGCTTATTCAATATTGTCTTCCCGGTAGCTGCGTCCGTCTCACCTAAATCACACTGAAATTAAGAAGCCAGGATCCTAGGTTAAGTTTTCCAAAATCAAAAGTCAAAATCGTATTCATTGTTGAACATATATGTTAACCACAGTGCGATTTATTTGTTATCACTCGCACACACAATATTCATGTGACCAGGCCTCTTACACTTAATCGTCACATTAGGTAGGTCAAAAACTTCCAGTCTTTAACAAAGTTTACAATTACAATCACCGAAAAATTAACCAACTTGCCGCACTTTTGCTCCAAGAGAATCTGACCGAAACTAACTAGAGCTGCACCAGCTCGGACCTTATATAGAAGAGCGCTTGAATATTTGACTATTTCTGTTAATATATTATAGTTTATAATTTCCCAGGGTTAAAATGCTCCATTCTAACTGGTTTTGAAGTTAACTATTAGGTTTTATTATTTAAATAACATGAGTGAGCTGTATCAATTTAAATACGCGGAACTAACTTATGCATCCGCCGTGGGAATTCCCGACTTATAACCATGGCAGCCCTTTTGAACAATAATATTTACATATTCAAATTTATTTAATTCTTAATTAATGCACTTACAAAGTTGAGACTGGAGTCATGTTGTGTAGAAAAATAAAGGTAGCAAAAGTATCAAAACAGATCTCGGAATTATTTAGCAGTTTGGTCACAATTAGCACTGAAAGTTGTACAGGCTACAGATTTTAAGTCTTAATATCTATTTAACTAACAGACTTTAGGTTAATTTAAACACTTGCTGGAATCAGTAAAATTTAGGCTTTCTTTTGGATGCAGTCTTATAGCTGAATTTGATCTATTAGCTCACTCGAATTTTACTTAATATGTATTACAAAATATCGTCATTGTCCATAACTGTTAATAGTATGCATTTTCAATAAAACTGATTAGCTCATTACTTTCAGAATAGATATTAGAATGTACTCAAATAACATATTTTACTAGGGGAATTTTATTTAAACTATTTCTGAATTCTGTACTATGAGGCTGCAGGCCACAGAATCTGTAGTCGGAATCTGAGTAGTGAAAATGAAAAAAACTAAAAGTTCATTGCTTAACTAAGTTACTGAAGGAGTGTAGAACCAAAACAGGAGAGCAGTGAGCAACCCTGCTTCGTTACAACTGGTGTTAACCTTGAACCGTTAACTTTCTCCTCATGGTCGTTTAGCAGTTGAACTTTGCTTCTGGTTGGAGGTCATGTTTAAAATGGCTGCGCCGATTCAGAATCCCGCCAAATGCAAAGTGCGCTCCGTCATACGTTTTCTTCATGCAAAAGGTCAGCGATCAGCGGATATTCACAAAGAAATTGTTTCTCTTTATGGGAACATTATGAATCGACAAAATGTAATGAAATGGTGTCGTCATTTCTCTGAGGGTAGGACCGATGTTCACGACGAACAAAGAACAGGTCAGCCATCTGTGATATTTGATGCCCTTCTTCAGAGAACGGAGGAAGCAATTCGTCCGAATAGACGTCTCACATTGAAAGAATTGCATCAGATCATACCGGACGTGTCAATGACAATTCTTTATGACATTGTGACTGTCAAGTTAGGGTACAGGAAACTGTGTGCGCGCTGGGTTCCAAAACTGTTAACGGAAGAACACAAAAAGGAAAGGATGGGCTTTGCACTAGACTTCCTCACACGCTATACTGAAGCAGGTGATGAGTTCCTTGATCACATTGTGACAGGTGACGAGATGTGGGTTTATCACCATACACCTGAATCCAAGCAACAATCAATGCAATGGCGCCATTCGAATTCACCAAAAGCCAAGAAATGCAAAATGTCGATTTCAGCGAAGAAAATCATGGCTTCTGTTTTTTGGGACAGACAAGGCATTCTTCTGTTGGAATTTATGCCTCCTGGAACAACAATTAATGCTGCTGCATATTGCCAGACTTTGAAACGTCTTCGAAGGGCAATTCAAAACAAACGCTGGGGAATGCTGACAAGTGGAGTCCGCTTGCCTCATGACAACGCTCGGCCTCACACAGCGCTCGTAACCAAAGCACTACTCAAACAATTCAAATGGGACGTATTGGACCATCCGCCATGTCTTCCGTTACCTGAAGTCACATCTTGGTGGAAAATCATTCCACGACGATGGAGATATCAAAGATGAAGTTGAAATGTGGTTCCAATAACAGACAGCAACCTTCTATAACTGTGGGATACAAAAGCTTGTGCACCGACTTAACAAATGTTTGGATAACGTGGGTGATTATGGTGAAAAATAACAAATAATTCAGTTATATATAAAAACAAAGATGAGGTGACTTACCGAACAAAAGCGCTGGCAGATCGATAGATACACAAACAAACACAAACATACACACAAAATTCAAGCTTTCGCAACAAACTGTTGCCTCATCAGGAAAGAGGGAAGGAGAGGGGAAGACGAAAGGAAGTGGGTTTTAAGGGAGAGGGTAAGGAGTCATTCCAATCCCGGGAGCGGAAAGACTTACCTTAAGGGGGAAAAAAGGACAGGTATACACTCGCACACACGCACATATCCATCCACACATACAGACACAAGCAGACATATTTAAAGACAAAGAGTTTGGGCAGAGATGTCAGTCGAGGCAGAAGTGTAGAGGCAAAGAAGTTGTTGAAAGACAGGTGAGGTATGAGTGGCGGCAACTTGAAATTAGCGGAGATTGAGGCCTGGCGGATGACGAGAAGAGAGGATATACTGAAGGGCAAGTTCCTATCTCCGGAGTTCGGATAGGTTGGTGTTGGTGGGAAATATCCAGATACCCGGACGGTGTAACAATGTGCCAAGATGTGCTGGCTGTGCACCAAGGCATGTTTAGCCACAGGGTGATCCTCATTACCAACAAACACTGTCTGCCTGTGTCCATTCATGCGAATGGACAGTTTGTTGCTGGTCATTCCCACATAGAATGCATCACAGTGTAGGAAGGTCAGTTGGTAAATCACGTGGGTGCTTTCACACATGGCTCTGCCTCTGATCGTGTACACCTTCCGGGTTACAGGACTGGAGTAGGTGGTGGTGGGAGGGTGCATGGGACAGGTTTTGCATCGGGTGCGGTTACAAGGATAGGAGCCAGAGGGTAGGGAAGGTGGTTTGGGGATTTCATAGGAATGAACTAACAGGTTACGAAGGTTAGGTGGACGGCGGAAAGACACTCTTGGCGGAGTGGGGAGGATTTCATGAAGGATGGATCTCATTTCAGGGCAGGATTTGAGGAAGTCGTATCCCTGCTGGAGAGCCACATTCAGAGTCTGGTCCAGTCCCGGAAAGTATCCTGTCACAAGTGGGGCACTTTTGTGGTTCTTCTGTGGGGGATTCTGGGTTTGAGGGGACGAGGAAGTGGCTCTGGTTATTTGCTTCTGTACCAGGTCGGGAGGGTAGTTGCGGGATGCGAAAGCTGTTTTCAGGTTGTTGGTGTAATGATTCAGGGATTCCGGACTGGAGCAGATTCGTTTGCCACGAAGACCTAGGCTGTAGGGAAGGGACCGTTTGATGTGGAATGGGTGGCAGCTGTCATAATGGAGGTACTGTTGCTTGTTGGTGGGTTTGATGTGGACGGACGTGTGAAGTTGGCCATTGGACAGGTGGAGGTCAACGTCAAGGAAAGTGGCATGGGATTTGGAGTAGGACCAGGTGAAAGTGATGGAACCAAAGGAGTTGAGGTTGGAGAGGAAATTCTGGAGTTCTTCTTCACTGTGAGTCCAGATCATGAAGATGTCATCAATAAATCTGTACCAAACTTTGGGTTGGCAGACTTTGGTAACCAAGAAGGCTTCCTCTAAGCGACCCATGAATAGGTTGGCGTACGAGGGGGCCATCCTGGTGCCCATGGCTGTTCCCTTTAATTGTTGGTATGTCTGGAACTCAAAAGTGAAGAAGTTGTGGGTCAGGATGAAGCTGGCTAAGGTGATGAGGAAAGAGGTTTTAGGTAGGGTGGCAGGTGATCGGCGTGAAAGGAAATGCTCCATCGCAGCGAGGCCCTGGACGTGCGGAATATTTGTGTATAAGGACGTGGCATCAATGGTTACAAGGATGGTTTCCGGGGGTAACAGATTGGGTAAGGATTCCAGGCGTTCAAGGAAGTGGTTGGTGTCCTTGATGAAGGATGGGAGACTGCATGTAATGGGTTGAAGGTGTTGATCTACGTAGGCAGAGATACGTTCTGTGGGGGCTTGGTAACCAGCTCTAATAACTTTCGCTTTATTTCCATTTCCGTTTTTCCCACATCACTGATCATTTTTAGCCGCTTCCCACGGGTTTAAACGCCATTATTTCTTCGTCAGACAATTGTTAGCCTCATTTTCATAATCTGCCACCACAATACCACTCCTTTTAATATACTACACGCAGTTTTTTCGAAATTTTCCCGAATTTCTCCGTCCTTTAACGTGTTTTGGCGGCAACACAACCACCTAACCTTTATGCACATCGTTGTCTACCAACCCAAGTCCAACATAGCCCAGCTGTAACCAACACCTTTTCGCCTTTTCTCATTCCAGATCTCCAGTTTCTTTCCGGTTCACCTTTATCTCTCCCCATATATTTTTATTTTCATTTTCATTTCACCTCATGTTACACTTTCCACCTTCTAATACCATGTCACCCTCAAACCACCCCCACAATGACCCCATTAAATTTTATTTACATTCCCTCCGCAAACATTCCTTCGCCCTAGCCAGATTACGCTCGCATATTTTATTTTCTCAGGCTTGTCTGACATTTGGCATTACCCCCAAAGGCCTCACACTCAAAGTACCCATCTCTGGCTGCAACCCTTTCTTCCATCAGTCCCTATACCAGTTCCAAACTGAACAATCCATTGCCCTCACCCACCTAATCCTTCACCTACACATCAACTCAACCAATGAACACACCCATCAACTCCTATCCTTAATAAAAGTCCTTAATCTTTCCTCTCCCACATCCACACCGGCTGTTCAGAGCATCCTCCTACAGGCCAACCGTAAATTAGAACAGCATGCCACCCTCCACCTCAAAAAACTATCCAATCTCCTGGTTTCCCACCTCCGGAAAGGCAACTCACTCACCCTTCACAACCTTTCCAGCAAACCTCAACCTCCTCTCATTGCACACAAACCCAGTCTCTCCCATCTACTCAATCTCCCACTTCCAGCTCCACTCCCTCCAAAACCTCAAAATTCTGATCAACACAATCTGGAACCACAACACCCTAATTCAGTAGTTAACCTTTCCTCCAAACCTCTCTCCCAATCCGAAACCTCTGTCCTATCCAAAGGCCTCACCTTCAGCCCCACTCCCAGATTCAACCAAACAGCCCTCATCAAAGATTTACTGTCCTACACTCGTACTCTCTGCTGGAAGTATCACTTTGCCACGAAGAAAAATGATCCTAATCCTACTCCTAATGATCCGACTCCTCAAGACACCATCCAAATTGAACCCTGCCTGGAACCGTTCCGTCCTCCGTCACAGCGGGACCCACCTCCTCTTCCTCAAAATCACCCTCTCCAAACCTTCCAGGAATTTCTGACTTCCAGCCTTGCATCTCAATCCTTCTTAAAAAACCTTAATCCTACACCCAACATCACCATTGCTGAAGCCCAGGCTATCCGTGATCTGAAGGCTGACCGATCCATCGTCATTCTTCTGGCGGACAAGGGTTCCACGACCGTGGTACTTGATCGTCGGGAGTATGTGGCTGAGGGACTGCGTCAGCTTTCAGACAACACCACATACAAAGTTTGCCAAGGTAACCCCATTCCCGATGTCCAGGTGGAGCTTCAAGGAATCCTCAGAACCTTAGGCCCCCTGCAAAACCTTTCACCTGACTCCATCAACCTCCTGACCCCACCGACACCCCGCACCCCTACCTTCTACCTTCTTCCTAAAATCCACAAACCCAATCATCCCGGCCGCCCCATTGTAGCTGGTTACCAAGCCCCCACAGAACGTATCTCTGCCTACGTAGATCAACACCTTCAACCCATTACATGCAGTCTCCCATCCTTCATCAAGGACACCAACCACTTCCTTGAACGCCTGGAATCCTTACCCAATCTGTTACCCCCGGAAACCATCCTTGTAACCATTGATGCCACGTCCTTATACACAAATATTCCGCACGTCCAGGGCCTCGCTGCGATGGAGCATTTCCTTTCACGCCGATCACCTGCCACCCTACCTAAAACCTCTTTCCTCATCACCTTAGCCAGCTTCATCCTGACCCACAACTTCTTCACTTTTGAGGGCCAGACATACCAACAATTAAAGGGAACAGCCATGGGCACCAGGATGGCCCCCTCGTACGCCAACCTATTCATGGGTCGCTTAGAGGAAGCCTTCTTGGTTACCCAAGTCTGCCAACCCAAAGTTTGGTACAGATTTATTGATGACATCTTCATGATCTGGACTCACAGTGAAGAAGAACTCCAGAATTTCCTCTCCAACCTCAACTCCTTTGGTTCCATCACTTTCACCTGGTCCTACTCCAAATCCCATGCCACTTTCCTTGACGTTGACCTCCACCTGTCCAATGGCCAACTTCACACGTCCGTCCACATCAAACCCACCAACAAGCAACAGTACCTCCATTATGACAGCTGCCACCCATTCCACATCAAACGGTCCCTTCCCTACAGCCTAGGTCTTCGTGGCAAACGAATCTGCTCCAGTCCGGAATCCCTGAATCATTACACCAACAACCTGAAAACAGCTTTCGCATCCCGCAACTACCCTCCCGACCTGGTACAGAAGCAAATAACCAGAGCCACTTCCTCGTCCCCTCAAACCCAGAATCCCCCACAGAAGAACCACAAAAGTGCCCCACTTGTGACAGGATACTTTCCGGGACTGGACCAGACTCTGAATGTGGCTCTCCAGCAGGGATACGACTTCCTCAAATCCTGCCCTGAAATGAGATCCATCCTTCATGAAATCCTCCCCACTCCGCCAAGAGTGTCTTTCCGCCGTCCACCTAACCTTCGTAACCTGTTAGTTCATTACTATGAAATCCCCAAACCACCTTCCCTACCCTCTGGCTCCTATCCTTGTAACCGCACCCGATGCAAAACCTGTCCCATGCACCCTCCCACCACCACCTACTCCAGTCCTGTAACCCGGAAGGTGTACACGATCAGAGGCAGAGCCACGTGTGAAAGCACCCACGTGATTTACCAACTGACCTGCCTACACTGTGATGCATTCTATGTGGGAATGACCAGCAACAAACTGTCCATTCGCATGAATGGACACAGGCAGACAGCGTTTGTTGGTAATGAGGATCACCCTGTGGCTAAACATGTCTTGGTGCACAGCCAGCACATCTTGGCACATTGTTACACCGTCCGGGTTATCTGGATACTTCCCACCAACACCAACCTATCCGAACTCCGGAGATGGGAACTTGCCCTTCAGTATATCCTCTCTTCTCGTCATCCGCCAGGCCTCAATCTCCGCTAATTTCAAGTTGCCGCCACTCATACCTCACCTGTCTTTCAACAACTTCTTTGCCTCTACACTTCTGCCTCGACTGACATTTCTGCCCAAACTCTTTGTCTTTAAATATGTCTGCTTGTGTCTGTATGTGTGGATGGATATGTGCGTGTGTGCGAGTGTATACCTGTCCTTTTTTCCCCCTAAGGTAAGTCTTTCCGCTCCCGGGATTGGAATGACTCCTTACCCTCTCCCTTAAAACCCACTTCCTTTCGTCTTCCCCTCTCCTTCCCTCTTTCCTGATGAGGCAACAGTTTGTTGCGAAAGCTTGAATTTTGTGTGTATGTTTGTGTTTGTTTGTGTGTCTATCGACCTGCCAGCGCTGTTGTTCGGTAAGTCACCTCATCTTTGTTTTTATATATAATTTTTCCCACGTGGAATGTTTCCTTCCATTATATTGAAATAATCCAGTTAATAAGATGTAACTGATGTTTTCTGAATAAATGTTGAACTATTTAAGGACTCCAAACCATTGTATCTTTACTTTTCAAAATGCCCTCGTATAGGAGGAGAAGAACAGGTTCTAGACCGATGGGCCGAATATTTCAGTGATCTGCTGAATGTCACTACAGAAAGAGTAGTTCTGGAAGAAAATGAAACAGAGGGTGACCAATCATGGCAGTATGTTAGTCAGGATGAAAGACCTGTACCTATACCAACAATAGAGTAAGTTAGGAAGGCAATTAAAGGCCTATGGAATAATAAGTCTCCAGGTAACGACAACATTTCAGCAGAGATGATAAAGGGTGGAGGTGAACATCTAACAAGATTGGTACATCAGCTGATATTGAAAATATGGGAAAAGGAAAAGATGACATACCAGTGGAACATGGCCATTTATGCCCAATTCATAAGAAGAACGACAAAGCAAACTGTGAAAATTATCATGGTACTGCTTTAGTCAGCATGGTGTACAAAGTATTAGCCATTGCTATGAGACTTACACCAATTACAGTAGAAATACCCTGAGACTACCAGCGCGGTTTTCAATGGGGCAGATCAACAACTGACCAGATCTTCATTAAAGGCCAACAAAGGAAAAGTGTTATGAATATAATGTGGATGTAAACCAGCTTTTTGTAGACTTTAAACAGGCCTATGATAGTGTTAAAAGGAAAAAGCTGTATGACACCTTAATGGAGAGGGAATTCGCAAGTAAGCTTATCAGACTGGTACAAATGACCCTCACCAGCACAAAATGCCAGGTAAAAGTAGAAGGAAAACTTTCTAAAGAATTTGAGGTAACCAAGGGTTAAGACAGGATGCTGTATTATCTACGCTACTCTTCAACATAGTGTTGGAGAAAGTGATGCAAAGGGTGAAGATTGATAACCAAGGAGGCACTCTGTTCAACTGTATGCACCAAAATCTAGCTTATGCCAATGATGTGTGTATGCTGTCTAGAAGTTTGAAAAAAATGGAAGAAGGGTTTGGCACACTGGAAAAGGAGGCAGAACAGAGTAGAGTAAACAACACAAAAAACACGGTATCTCTTTGCTTCCAAGAAAAATACTGTTGTTAAAGAGAAATTTATTAAGTTGAACAGAGGCAATTATGGGATAAGTGAGAAGTTTCAATACCTGGGAGTGCTGGTTACAGAGGATAGCAGAATAAGAGAAGAAATGAAACCTAGGATTGTTGCAGGAAATAGAGCTTACTGGGCCCTGATCAAGATCCTTCAGTCATGTAGTCAGAACAGAAAATTGAAGGTGACTGACTATCGAACAGTCATAAGACCAGTGGTAATGTATGGCTCAGAACCATGGACAATGACTGTAGCAGAAGAAGAGCTCTTGAGAAGATGGGAGAAGAAAATATTAAGAAATATTTTTGGAGTCGTGTATGAGTCGGGGCAATGGAGGATAAGGAGAAACAATGAATTGGAAGAACTGTATAGAAATCCTGACTTTGTGACTTTGTGACTGCAACAGACTGAGACAGCTGGGCCATGTAGACTTGTAGGGCAAATGTCGGAGGATCGAGCTGTCAAAAAGGTTTACACAGGAAATCCAGGTGGCAAAAGGAGCAAAGGGAGACCGCGGAAACGATGGCTGGAAGATGTGGAAAATGATTTGAGAACGATTGGAGTCAGCAGATGGAGGAAACGAGCAGAAAAATCATCAGGATTGAGCTGTGATCATCAGAGAGGACAAGGCCCTACATGAGCTGTAGCACCAAGGAGTAAGTAAGTATGTATGCAGTTAATTAACTGAAGCCTTTGATCATGTTTCAGCAACAATGTCATCAAAATGGTTGACATAAAAAGAAACCGAAATCCAATATGTGTTAACACACCCACCATAACAAGAATTATAGTTTTTTCAAGACACCTGATTTTCAATCTAAGCTAGACTTCACGCTGTACTAAAGGTCAACGTAGTCACAACTACTTCTGTTCCAAAAAATAGAACAACATACAAATACTGTAAGTATTCTAGGCTCCTTCTGTTTGTTCACATGACCACACACACCTAATAATCAATATATCACTGATATAAACCAATGTCTAACATCAGTAGGTTCAGTTGATATAGACTATGCATTGCAGACTTCTTTCCGAAAGTCTTAATCACAACTATCAATTTTAAATCACAGAGTTTGACTGAATGAAGCCACTTCCTGTCATTTCTAGCATTACAAATGAAACGACACAATTTCAGAGACTTTACTGGTTTCATACAGATTTGATTTTATGTATATAGACTGAAGCGATGACTGAAAATTTGTACCCTGGTTGGGAATCGAACCAGGGTCTCCTCCTTACTGTGGAGGTGTGCTAGTCACTACTAACACACCTTGGGACAACGGTTCACACAACTGCATGGATTATCCTGGCACATCTCCATTCTTGATTCAAATTCTCACTGCTGCCCCAGTCTACTTTAAATTCTCCCTTACATACGAACAAAATTACTGAGGCTCCATGTTCTGGAACAACACCTCAGCATCGAATGTATGGGAGAGAGAGCCTGGAACCCAGGTGCATGTACTTCTACAATGAAGTGACACAATTTCAGAGACTTTACTGGCCTTATGCAGATTTGATTTTATGTACAGAGAATTCAGATTGAGGAGGGAGGTGGCCAGGGTAATACGTGTAGTTGTGCGAACCGCTGTGCCAAGATGGCTTATTGGTAGCGCACCTGCCTAATAAGACGGAGATCCGGGTCCGATTCCCGGCCTCGGTACAAATTTTCACTTGCTTCTTCATTCTATACACATAAAAATCTTACCTGTATAACACCAATAAAATCTCTGAAACTGTGTCATTTCATTTGGATAAATACTTGCACCTGGGTTTCTGGTTGGATCCACCTTAACCTTCGATGCTGAGATGCTATTCCAGAAAATTGAGAGCTTTGGAAATTCTGTTCGTTTGTAAGGTGGGATTTAAAGTAGACTGGGGGTGGCAGTGAGAATTTGGATTGAAGAGGGGGCGTATCAGGGTAATCCATGGCATTGTGCGAACCACTGTTCCAAGATGACTTAGTGGCTAGCGCACCTCTCCGAAACTGGTACAAATTTTCACTCGCCACTTCAGTCTATATAGATAAAATTTCTAGCACTAATTATTATAGCACCTATACCAAATAATGTCTTTCTAGTACTTAAAAGTTTTTAGCAAACCTGCATCTCTCATCTTAAGGCAGTTCTTTATCAACTCTTACGTATTACAAAGCCACCCTAAACCTAGCATAAAATATTTAGTTGGCATGAGGCCAGTTCCCAAAAACAACAGTGGCTATCAATCACTCACACGATTAAGACATTCCGTGGCAAAATTAGCAGCTGAAAATGGAACTGTAAATGATTCTGAGAAATCAGGTTCCAACAGGGAATTTGAGATGAAATCAATCAATGAGGCAGAAAAAAAAGATGTGTGATATAAATATTTTGGTGTTATCATAAATGAAAAAGTACAGGATCAGCAGATTCAGACAACAACACAAGTAGTTGGAGCAGAATGAAAAAAAGAAAAAAAGTAGTGTTACTATCATTCTAGACAGAAAATGGAGAAAAGAAGCATAAGCTACAAGTATATAAATGTGTGGTGCTCACAATATCGACTAATCAAATAACTCCAGTGAAATGACTGTGTACAAACTTCTTTGAGATGTATTCATGGCTAAATAAAACTTTTACCCATTTTGGATTTGGAACACTGTGACTGTCTTGTTAAAGGTTTCAGGAATTACTGCAACCAATCGCCGTTTTTTCTTCAATTTTTATTTATTCATGACCAGTTTTGAATTGCCTGGCGATTCATCATCAGATGATACAATTCAGTTTGGAGCATTGTGGGGGTCGTATTCATGGCTTCTTCAAGGTGTGTCGAGTGTATGCGTATCTGTGCTCCTTGCAAGCGTTTCAATGCCTAATAAATTACTTGCTGCGCTCTATGACAGAGTCGTTCATTCGTAGTTGAGATAAGTTAGAAATTCCTTTCATTGATTCCTACATTTGTGGCTCTCAGCTAGAACATGGTTAAGCCAGTGACAACACAGTCAGATCCATCACTGCTGCATCCTACTTTGGAGCTGTTTCCGACATCAGTCAAGCATGAAGATACAACAATTTCTACACCTCCGACTTCTACTTCGACCACAGCTGAGCAAATAAGTCATCACACCAATCTGGACCTGCATCATGCCTCATCTCTACCAAACTCTGGTAATGCGAAACTGCCGCCACTCTGGTCGACAAACAGTGAATTGTGATTTATTCAAGTGGAAGTAATAATTTGCAAACACTGAGTACACCGTGAATTTTACAAACATGCGTTAGTGTAGCGTAACTAGACTTTGATCACAGAAAAAATGTAAAGCATGTGCTACATGAACACTTGTATGCTAACTTGAAACAGTCTCTAACTGAACATTATTCTTTACCGCTCCATGAATGTTTTACAAACTTGCTCTCATCCCAAACATATATGCACTTGAAGCCTTCAAAACTGCAATGGGAATTACCTTCATTTGCATGCAAACACTTGCTGATTGAGAACTGCTTTACATCTTGTATGGTTCAACAAGTTTCCCACAAAGTTCTGCTCTGCGTTAGCTGCTGAAAGTAATCTGCCACTCACAGATTTAACTAAGGAGCAGGACACTATGGCTACCTACCATAAAGAGAGTATTTATTGTTATCATTTGTCGTGTACATCTGAAAGTGGCCATGGATCACGCATGCCCCGCAGTGTAAAAACTAGCGGCCCTGTCACACGCTTGACTACAATGGACAAAACTAGCTCTGACGCGTGCCATACCACAGCATGTACACAACAAGTGACACCTCTGCAGAAACTCAAAATCAGTTTGCAAGTTTGTATCCCCCACAAAATATCTAGGAAGCAAACACCAAGTTTCACCAGTATCACAAGCAACTCGTTCACTCAGTGTTGGTTTCACAATAATTCTGGCGGTAATGCAAAAAAAAGTTCTTCACAGAGTGCATACCCAAACGTGAGTGAGTGCTACCTTTCCAGCTCTCCTGCAACAAGCAGGAGAGAATCTTATAAGAGTCATATGCAGGTTATTCAGGTTTAGCCTAGCTGCAGGAATCATTCCCAATGCCTTGAGGGCAGTGAAGGTTGTCTTTATTCCAAAGCCAGGGAGAATTGATCATACCAAGCCAAGGATATGAGACCAATCAGTCTGTCCTCCCCCATTCTTAAAACATTGGAAAAACTGGTTAATGTACATGTTGGGGAGAAGAGGCTAACTAGGGCTCCTCTTCATTCAAACCAACATGCATATCAGCCAGGTAAATCATGCGAGACAGCTCTCCACCAACTCACTGGGAAATTGGAGAAAGCACTTCACTTTCAGGAAACAGCCCTTTGCATCTTCCTGGACATCGAAGGGGCTTTTAGTAACACAACCTTCGATTCCATGGTTAGCGCAGCAAAGATGCATGACCTAGGGACCACCATTTGTAAGTGAACCAGGGCCATGCTTAGTGGACGGAAGGTGGATGCCACCATGATGAATGAAAACACCGCTAGAGGTTGTCCACAAGGAGTTTTGTCCTTTGTCCTCTTTATTGTGGAATCCAGTAGTGAACAAACTCATTGAGGAACTAAATTCCAGACAATGCTTTTGCCAAGGATACTCAGATGACCTTGACATAGTAATACTTGGCAAATTTAATGACACAGTCAGAATATGGCACAATGTGCATTGGACATTGTGCAAGACTGGTGCAGGAAACAGGATCTAAGGGTTAATCTTAAAAAGACTGTTGAGGTACCATTCACGAAGAAGCATATCCAACACTTAAGTTGGAATCTAAAGCTTTTTGATGAAACTCTACCTGTGACGGGGATAGTGAAATATATAGGGATAACCTCAGATGAGAAACTATCCCTCTGTCATCTATATCGATATCTACCGTTTTGTCATCTGTGCGACATTCTATAGAAGGAACTACAGTGCAATCTTCCTCTGTGAAACAGCTTTGGAGAAAGACATTTAGTATTTCGGCCTTTAGTCTGTCATCCTCTGTTTCAGTACCATTTTGGTAACCGAGTGTCTGGACATTTTGTTTTGATCCACCTACCGCTTTGACATAAGACCAAAATTTCTAAGGATTTTCTGCCAAGTCAGCACACAGAACCTTACTTTCGAATTCATTGAACACCTCTCGCATAGCCCTCCTCACACTACATTTCGCTTTGCGTAATTTTTGTTTGTCTGCTAGGCTTTGGCTATGTTTATGTTTGCTGTGAAGTTCCCTTTGCTTCCGCAGCAGTCTTCTAACTTTGTTGTTGTACCATGGTGACTTTTTTCCATCTCTTACGATCTTGCTTGGCACATATTCATCTAATGCATATATTGTACTGTGGTTTTGAACTTTGTCCACTGATCCTCAACACTATCTGTACTTGAGACAAAACTTTTGTGTTGAGCCATCAAGTACTCTGAAATCTGATTCTTGTCACTCTTTCCAAACAGAAAAATCTTCCTACCTTTTTTAATATTTCTGTTTACGGCTGAAATCGTTGATGCAGTAACCACTTCTGTAGCACAAGCTTCTAAGTGCTGCTCTGAGAAAAATTTATTAATATCAATATTCCTGATATCAAAACAGTTTCTGACAAATGTGGCAACTCCTCCTTTCTAAGTATTTTCTCTACAGAAGTAAAAAGCTAACTTGAATCCTGTAACATTTAACATATCTATACCAGGGTCACATGATGTTCAGAGAGGCAGGTTATATCAACTGGTTTGCTCAACAGTAATCCTTCAACACAAATAAGCAACTCCTTAAGCTTACCCCTTAGTCCTCGGATATTCTGATGCAATAAGAATAACTGATTTTGTGCACTGGATGAACCTAATTCTCCTGCTAATTTCTGAGTATCTCTAGTTTCAATCAGAGGCTGTCTGCGTGATTTGTGTACATTATAATTTGATTTCTGGCTGCCTGTTTTATCAAATTGAATGTAATTTTCAGCCTGTCTCCGAACATCTTTTGTTTCTGCCCTCCCTACCCTAAAAAAACTGCTGATATGTCACTTGTAACCGCTGGTACTTTACCACTTGTGACAGTGCCCCCCCCCCCCCCCCTCAAGTTATTTGCTATTAGCCCAGACAGTTTTCCTTTCCCTTTCCTGTTGTGGTGAAGGCCATGCATGGATGGTATAGTCCCACCTGCTGATAGAGTCAACAGGAACGACACTGATATGAGACCCCCTATATGATCCAAGCAGCCATTCCACCTCTAAATTAACTCTCCTAACTGAAGAGTTTAAATGAGACTGGTCATGGTGCCTCAGAACAGACACAAGCCCTACACAAGTACGTCTCGTTGCTGAAGCTATCTTTACCAGGTCACTCTCAATTGAATAACTGGGGTTCCTATCTATGTTGCTGCCCCACCCACCCAGTATTACCATGGTGTCTTCCTTTGTGACGTCTTTGCAAAGTGAACCTACATCCTCTACCATGTGACCCAGACTTGCACTAGTTTTTGAAAAAAAATTTGTGACCTGGTAAACTGACCCTAGTTCACCCTGCAACAATTGGCCAACACATCTGCCATGTTGACTACCTAACAACAAAACCTCCTTCTTCACAACTTTTTCTGACTTCTTCCTTTCCAAACACTTTTTGAAAGTTTGTTGCGTCCTGTCTACTCCTACATCTATTTGTGGCTCATTAGTTTCCAACTGTGACAACAGATCAAACCTGTTTTGCACATTCACAACCACACTGTCTGAGACTGTCCTATTCCTATTTCTTATATAACTTGTTATCGCTTCCCACCTCTCTTTTCCCTTCTCCCCCCTTAATGTTTCCAGATCTTGTTTCGCTTTATCTAGTTCCGCCTGGAGGGTGGCAATCTTCTCCTCCTGTTCCACTATCTTTCTATCTCTACAGCAAACCTACACAACCAATAAACCTTTTTTATTTCCTCAATTCCCATGCAGCTACAGTCACCCACATGAAAGAAACTGCAACAACCCTCACACCACACCACAGAACTAACAATCCTACAGCAAGTCATACACTTCTCACTCATGGCAAACAAATTTTAGTTTTAGTCTAGGCTGAAACAAGAATAACTTTGTAGACTACTCAATTAATATATTAAATTTCTTAGAAAGCTTAAGCCTAAAGTTTGGATACTAATTCAAAGCTTCTGGAGAAACAAAAATGGTTTAGCCTGTATTGTTTGCATGATTAAACAAAAAGTAAAACAAGAACTGTGCCTACACGATATAAACTTTTCACTTATTTCGGAACCTTTCACTTTGGCTACTTACTAGACGGTAAATTGGATAGCGTATAAGAATACACTAACAACACAAACTTCACTTTATTGAAATAATCACATAACTTACATTATACAGCATAAACAAATCCTAGTCCAAAATTCACGTCTATGAAATGTTTTCTTTTTCCAAAAAATATGCAAAGAAATGTGAAACCTTCAATTTGTTAAATTTGTTAATTTACAATAGGTATTAATTTACTTATTTTTGATGTAATATTGCCTTAATTAATTGTTATTACTCAATTAAACACTTTTCTTCATGAGAGCTGCGAATGTGCACAACTCATCAACCAAAGAGGCACAACAGGCAATGTACAAAATATTAGCAAAGGGCATTGTATCCGTGTCAGACAGTGATTGCGCATCGCCGCTCCAGATTGCAAAAAAGAAAGATGGTACATGGAAGCTATGTGGTGTCTACCGAGTTCTAAATTACCCAATCCCCAATACTGCAGTCTTCAACTACATGTTTGGTGATTATCTGTATTCTGCCTCACTAACTACAACAAGGCTTTCTCCCATATTCCTATGGTCAAATAAGACATCAAAAAATGGTCATCGTAACACCATTTGGACTATAACAGTACATGTTTATGCTCTACAGATTATGTAACCCCACAAAAACACGGCAAGATTTGCACATGGTGTTTTATGCAATCTCTCATTCACCTCCCACTATGTCGATGACATTTTGATCTTTTCCAAACCCCTGCAAAATCATTTTCAACATCTTCGACAGGTCTTTCAATGTCTTGAGGATTATGGTTTTGCCTTCAATCGCGAGAAGTGTTTATTCACCAAACCTGAAGTTTCCTTTTTGGGCTACAGGGTTTCCTCTTCTGGCCTAGCTCCACTGCAGGAATAGGGTTCTGCCATTCAAGATATGCCACACCCCACAACATACAAAGAACTCTGAAGAGTCACCGGAATGATAAATTATTACCGTCATCTACCAAATGCAGCAGTGACACAACAGCCTCTTGACTGACTTCTCTTGGGCAAAGATACCTCCTGCAACAGGAAGGTTCCACGGAATGCGGAAGCATCCACAGCATTCGAAAATCTGAAAATAGCACTATCCGAGGGTACACTGCTCGCACATCCAAAGCCTGGGATGCAGATTGGATTCTTTGCTGATGCCATTCAGGTAGCAGTGGTTGGTTGGTTTAAAATGGGGAGGAGGGGGGGGGGGGGGGGGGGGACCAAACTGCGAGGTCATCGGTCCCTTGTTCCCAGTAAAATAATTACACAATGGAGAGAAGAAAAGAAAGGAGACATACAGCACAATAACAGGAGAAAGGAAGAACCAGAAGAGTGACAGAAGGACAACCAACACTACTATGGACAAAAAACAGGAAAAGAAAACCATAGAGAGAAGCAGATGACTGCAGCTGGCTGACCATGCAAATAAATAGGAAAAGCCAGCCACTCTGCAACACATTAAAACAGCCACCCTAAAAGCATTAGAGTGGAGAACACAAAAGAGACAAAGGACATGCACTAAAACTTATACAGAACGATAAAACCCACTGCTGCATAAAACTAAATTAGCCAATGAGGAGTCGTCAGCTAAAATTAACAGCAACGAGTCCGGTAACTGAAGAGTCCATTGCAGGACAGCCAAAGGAGGACAGCTCACAAAGATATGGGCCACTGTCAGCTGAGTGCCGCACCGACACTGAGGTGGGTCATCACAGTGCAAGAGGTAGCTGTGTGTCACCCAAACATGACCAAAGTGGAGCTGGCAGAGAACCATACAGTCCCTGCTAGAGGCCCGCATGCAGGACTGCCACACATTTGTAGTCTCCTTGTTGGCATGCAGTTTGTTGTGCTTGCTGAGGTTATGCCATTTCGTCTCCCAAAGTCGCAAAACCCTGCGACGTAGTACTGAAAGCAAGTCAGTTGCAGAGAAGCTGATCTCCATAAGCAGTTTCCGAGTAACCTGTTTGACTAGCCTGCCAGCAAGTTCATTGCCTGGGATTCCAATGTGACCTGGGGTCCAGACAAACACCACTGAAAGACTGGACAGTTCCAGGGCATAGATGGACTCCTGTGGATGGACGCTATCAAAGGATAACGAGGATAGCACCATTCGGGAGCTTGTAGGCTGCTCAAGGAGTCAGGGCATGAACAGATGTGCTCAAGAGCATAAGATATAGCCACCAGCGCAGCAGTGAAAACACTGCAGCCATTGGGCAAAGAATGCTATTCACAATATGTCCTCCATGTACATACACAAAGCCGGTGTGAGCATCAGCCACCTAGGTACTTATCAAGAATCGGTGGAATTGGCAGCGGATAGCCATGGGGTTAACTGAGTCCTTAGGGCCATGTGATAGATCCAGACGAAGCTGTGGCCTTGGTGTACATCATGGAGGTGAACGTGAATGGACCTCAATTATAGCTGTGGTAAAGGAAAGGACTCCAGTTCAGAAAGAAGGGATCGGACACAAACTGCAATTGGAAGCCCTGACCTGGGCCGCCGACGCGGGAGATGAACCGCCATGGATGGGAAAAGGAGACGGTGATTTGGATGCACAGGAGAACTACGAACGTGTGCTATGTAACTGGCCAGCAGTTGCGAACGCCTAACCTGCAATGGAGGCATTCCGGCTTCCACAAGGACGCTGGTCACTGGACTCGTCCTAAAAGCTCCTGTCGCTAGGCAAACACAACAGTGGTGCACTGGGTCGAGTAAATGCAATGCTGAGGGCACCGCCGAACCATAAACCAGACTCCCACAGTCAAGGCAGGATTGAACAAGGGCTCTGTAGAGCTGCAGCAGCGTAGAGCGATCTGCACCCCAGTTGGTGTTGCTCAGGCAGCAGAGGGTATTGAGGTACTACCAGCACTTCCGCTTAAGCTGACGGAGGTGAGGAAGCCAAGTCAATCGGGTGTCAAAAACCAGTCCTAAGAATCGACATGTCTCCACTGCAGTGAGGGGATCGTCATTAAGGTAAAGTTCTGGTTCTGGATGAACGGTACTATGCCGACAGAAGTGGATAACATATGACTTTGTGACCAAAAACTGGATACTGTGGGCTAGAGCCCATGACTGCGCCTTATGGATGGCTCCCTGTAGGCACCGTTCAGCAACACCAGTACTGATGGAGCAGTATGAAATGCAAAAGTCGTCTGCATACAGAGAAGGTGAGACGGATGGCCCTACAGCTGCTGCTAGACCATTAATGGCCACTAAAAATAAAGAGACACTCAATACAGAGCCCTGAGGGACCCTATTCTCCTGGGTATGGGGGGGGAACTATGGGAGGCACCAACTTGAACACGGAAAGTATGAAGCGACAGGAAATTCCGGATACAAATCAGGAGTACGCCTCAGAGACCCCACGCCTATAATGTGGCAAGGATACGATGTCGCCAGGTCGTGTCATAAGCTTTTCATAAATTAAAAAAGATGGCAACCAGGTGTTAGCATCTGGAAAAGGCTGTTCGGGTGGCAGACTCTAGGGACACAAGATTATCAGTGGTAGAGCAACCCTGGCGGAAGCCACCCTGACATGGAGCCAGTAGGCCACTTGACTCCGCAACCCAACCCAACCGCCGACACACCATACGTTCCAGTGGCTTACAAACAACGTTGGTGAGGCTGATGGGCTGATAGCTATCCACATCAAGTGAGTTTTTACCGGGTGCTCTCCCGCCATTGCGATGTAAAGATGCCATCACACCTAATCCGGTTGAAGATGACGAGGAGATGTCGCTTGTAGTCAGATGAGAGATGTTTAATCATCTGACGTGGATCTGATCTGGTCCAGGAGCTGTGTCAGGGCAATGCACAAGGGCACTGAGGAGCTCCCAGTCGGTAAATGGAGCGTTATAGGATTCACTGTGGCATGTAGTAAATGAGAGGACTCTCCCTTCCAGCTATCGTTTGAGAGTGTGAAAGGCTGGGGGGTAATTCTCCGACGCAGAGGCTCGAGGACAGTACTCAGCAAAGTGCTCGGCAATCACGTCTGCGTCAGTACATAACACGCCATTTATGTTAACACCGGGAACACCTGTTGGGGTCTGGTACCTGAAGATATGTTTGATCTTTGCCCAGACTTGGGAAGGTGACGTAAGGCACCCAATGATCGAAACATAACTCTCCCAACACTCCTGCTTCCATCATTTGATAAGTTGGCGACCGCGAGCACAGAGCCATTTAAAGGCTATGAGATGCTCCAGGGAAGAGTGCCACTGTAGAGCTCGCCGGCACTTCTCAATTGGTTCAGCGACTTCCAGCGACCACCATGGGACTGTCTCTTACCGGGGGCACCCTAAAGAGTGAGGGATCGTGTTTTCTGCCACAGAAACGTTTGTTGTAGACACCTGCTCAACCAATACATCGATAGTTACCGTGTGGGGGAGATTCAACGGTGACAGCAGAGATGAAAGTTTCCCAGTCCATCTGGGTAGGCGTCTGTGGGCTCGACACCGGGGCAGTGACAGGAAGATGGGGAAGTGGTCACTACCACACAGGTCATCATGTGCTCTCCAGTGGATAGATGGTAGAAGTCCTGGGCTGCAAATTGATAAATCAATGGCTGAGTAACTACCACAAGCAACACTGAAATTTGTGGCGGCCCCAGTATTTAAGAGGCAGAGGTCGATCTGAACAGTAAAAGTTTTGACATCTCTGCCTCGGCCAGTAAGCACGGTGCCACCCCACAAGGGGTTAGGGGCATTAAAAACTCCCAAAAGTAGGAAAAGTTTAGGGATTTGATCGATCAGTGCAGTTAATACATTCAGGGATACTACACCATCTGGAGGAAGATATACATTGCAGACAGTTATTTCCTGCATCGTCCTTATTCTGACAGCCACAGCTTCAAGAGGGGTTTGAAGGGGCACAAGTTCATTACAAACTGAGTTTAGGACATAAACGCAAACTCCAATAGACACTCAATTATAGTCGCTACGGTTCCCTTATAGCCGCGGAGAGCAGGGGTCTGCTTTGCCGAGAACCATGTTTCCTGGAGGGCAATGCAGAAAGCAGGTGCAAAGTTTAACAGCTGCCGTGGCTCAGCCAGGTGGTGGAAAAAACTGCCACAATTCTACTGGAGGATGACGTCATTGTGAGACTGGGAAGGCATGGAACATTCAATGAGGCAGTTTACGCCTCAGGGTCACCTGCTGCCACAGACTTTTTGCCTGAGCAGTCTATATCCATTTTGTCTCAGGGTCCAGCGAGAACTAGGTCCTCAGCGGATGCCAGGATCTCCACTTCATCCACAGATGCAGAGCTCGGAGGTAGCGGTGGTATGGGTGCAACCAAAATTTCCCTGGTCTTGGGGACCTTCTTTTTGGATTTCACTCGCTGTTCCTTGGGTTTCCCTGGTTGGGAGGACTTTACTGATTCTGTCTCCAAGACTGAGGATGAGCGTGAAGCCCTGCGACCAGCTGCTTTTGGGCTCTTAAACCACTGGCGGGTGTCATCTTTCCCACTAGCAGAAACCTGGGAAGGGAGTGGCCCAAGGGACTCCTTCCTAGCGAAAGCAGCAGAAGAAGTTGTACGCTTCTCCAGTTTAGAAGTGGACCTTATTTAAGCTCTTATGGGGCGTGATGGTTACAGAAACATCCCGCAGCTTGTCACACGCGATTAACACCCATGACTGGGCAAAGGATGCTGTTTTGATCAAGACTGACCCAGATCTCATTTTGGACAAGCCCACCACCTCCCCAAACTTGTCTTCTAAAAGCTCAACAAAAACTGAGGCTTTATCATCATGAAAGGTTTCCAATCAGTTCTCGAACATACAAGGTACCGGGGCGAATAAAAGCCGCTGCCATCCTTAGCCTGACGTTCCTCCCATGGTGTGGCCAGGAAAGGGAACAATTTGGGCTCGTACTTCTGTGCATTGAATTGAGCCCGTGAATGCTTAGAGACTGCTGGTGTATGACCACCAACAAGAGATGAAGTACTACGCTTCATTGCGTGTCATCCATCCGGATGCCACCCACTCCGACCAAGGGTCCTCCCCACGGGTGCCACCCAGCCGCAGCAAAGGCCACCTGGCAGGATGGCCATTGCCGGGAGTCCTGATGCCCCAGGGGGATGGGCATCTACCCCTTGGCATACGTAGGGAGTTAACGGCACAAGCATCAGCAGAGCAATCCCTGTGTGGTCAGGGGGCTACAACCAACAGGGTACATGGCAGCCCCACCACAACAGACTGGCTATCATGCTGGCTATCAGGTGCAACCAAGCAAACAAGTCCATCATCATTGTCAGTGTAGAAAACGATACTGCCCAGTTGATGGAAAAATACATGCCTAAGAGGATGACCTTGCCCAAAAGCTGGAGAAGTGCAGATCCACGTCGACAAAGGATGCGATAGGTCTCAGCACATGATGGACACTATGCACCATGTAAGGCGCCCTTTCCCAATTGGCTCACTCTTTGGGAAAATCTTGAAAAAATGGAGGTCAAACCCTACTTGGGACCATCACAAAAACCACAATGTGTGAGACTTCTTTTAGTCGCCTCTTACGACAGGCAGGAATACCTCAGGCCTATTCTAACTCCTGGACCCAAAGGGGGCCAGGCAGCAGTGGGTGCAGCCTTCCAACAACAAGTACACGGTTCACGTCAACCTCAGCATTCTTCTCCAAGCATCAGAAAAAGCACAAACAAAATAGCGTCCCCATAGACAGAGGCCATCTGGCCATGTACCTTGCCATCAAATACTTCCAACCTATACTAGAAGGTCAACACTTTGCAGTGTTGACTGATCATTGGCCTCGCACATCCATTCTCCAGTGGCCAACAGAACATGCCTTACCATGTCAAACTAGACATGCAGACTTCTTGAGTCAAGTCACAACCGACATTTACCACATAAAACGCAAGATTTGGTGAAGAAAGAGTGACTTATGAACTAAGAGTAAATGAAACCACCACTGAAGAAGTAGCAGAGGCTGTCAAAAACTAGAAAAATATGGAGCTAGAAGTGTAGGTGCATTAATTAATGACTTCTAAAATATGATGGTATCCAGCTGAAACTTTAGTCTGTTGCGCTTTTGACCATGCACTAGATCTTGACAAGAATTCTGAAATAATTTCTGCTGGCCTTGGATACCTTAGTGTTCAAGAAACGAAATAAGATGAATTTGAACTACAACAGGACAAGTTTACTGAACATGGACAAAACACCTACAGGCTAAAACAATTATAGCAGCAGTCATAAAAACTAGAGTTCTTGTTGAACAAAGATGATAGGCCTAATAAATTCCACAAATAAGGAAGGAAGATTAGGGTTCAATGTCCCATCAACAACAAGGTAATCAGAGATGGAGCCCTAGCTTGGTTTGGGGAAGGAAATCAGCTATGCCCTTTTTAATGTGGCAGAATAGAACAATATTTAAGGAAAACTAGGATTCTACAATAATAAAGTATCTGAAACTAGATTCAAAAATGGTTCAAATGGCTCTGAGCACTATGGGACTTAACATCTGAGGTCATCAGTCCCCTAGATCTTAGAACTACTTAAACCTAACTAACCTAAGGACATCACGCACATCCATGCCCGAGGCAGGATTCGAACCTGCGACCGTAGCAGTCGCGCGGCTCCGGACTGACGCGCCTAGAACTGCTCGGCCACTGCGGCCGGCTACCTGAAACTAGGTCACGAAGTTACTTACATCAAAGAACTTGTTTTGTAACATTACTGGATTACTGTATAGATGAAATTAAGTCAACTTGACATGTATCGAGAGCAATTAAGGTGAATTGTAACTAACAATTTATAAAGATATCAAATCACAAATTGACAATATCTCAAAAAATGTAAACAAAAATCCAAATTAATGTTCACACAATTTGTACATAGGAAAGTAAGTCACATGATGTACTTCAGGACCAAAGACCGATCCGTATTTATAAAACTATCAGTGAGAATAATTAAACATGCACTAAGAGCACTGGTGTTTTTGTCAAGTTTAATCACTTCAAATATTGTTGCTAGACGTCTTTATTGCAACTGTGCCAAGTCCGGGGCTTTCCCCAAACCTCACTGGGCCAAGTCCTCAGACAGAAACACCATGCACTTGTCTTCTATACTGTGCAACTGAATATTTGGGTGTTGTGTTTCGGGTTTCCTGTCGAGTTTACATATGGTACAGTACACTCAAAGGATCAATGAGTGTTTCTTATGCTGAACCACATAAAAACAGAATTGTACGTGCAATGTCAGTTTGAATTCATACGAAAATTTCCCAGTGTGCATGTTCCCAATCCAAAGTTACTTCTACATCTGACGATGACTTTCCTTCCAAGATAACACGCTATGTCCTCCCTACCAAAACGTCCGCAATCTAGTCACAAATTTCACTTGGTAGCCCATATGATTATACTTTTTAAACTAAGCATACATGTGGTACCGAGTCAAACGCTTTTCAGAAATCAATAAAAATTGCACCTACCTGGCTGCCTTAATTGCTGAAATGGCTAAAATTTAACAAAACCCCAGGGTCCGATAGAATCCCTATCAGATTCTATACCGAATTTGCAGTTGAGATAGCCCCTCTTTTTAACTACAATCCACATTAATCCCTCAAACAAGAAACCATGTACAGTAGTTGAAAGGACAGGTCACATCTGTCTACAAGGAAGGGTAGCTGAAGCGACACACAGAACTACTGTCCAACACAGTTCATGGCTATTTGCTGTAGAATGTTAAAATATATCCTGAGCTCAAACATAATGACGTATCTCAAACAGAAAGAACTCCTCCATGCCAACCAGCACAGATTTTGAAAATGCGGATCATGTGAAACCCCAATTGCACTTTTCTAACATGATACACTGAAAACAAAAAATGAAGACATTTCTCAATTCCCAGAAATCATCTGACTCAGTACCGCAGCAACGCTTATTATAAAAAGCACAATCATATGGGGCATCAAGCAAATTTTGTGACTGGGCGGACTTTTTTGGCAGAGAGAATGCACAGTGTTTTTTTGCAGATGATACATTTATTTGTAATGAAGTAAACTCTGAGAAAAGCTGAACAAATATTCAGTCTGATCTTGATAAGGCAGAGGAGAAAACAAGCCATCAGTAAGCTGAATTTGACCCCTTGGTCTGATAAAATTAAGAGAAAGACAAAAAGAGGTTATATGAATCAGTAACACAAAGCATTCGTTTATATGGAGCAGACTACTGGGAAATGACAAAACAAGAAAGAAGACAACTTGACGCTGCACACACAGATTTTTTTTAAAATAAGTTGTATGGTTAAAAGGGGAGAGAAGATACCACGAAAGTCATGAAGCAAATGAAAATTCCCACATACATCACCAAAGAGGTGGCAAAAAAGCATTTAAAATGGTTTGGGAATGTGATGGATTAAGGGATGAACAATTGCCAAAAAAATTACAGAGTTGGTAAAGCAATGGCAGACTTTGGTTTACTAGTAGAATATTTGGGAAATACAACCACCCTACTACAGAGACTGCCTACAAGTCAGTCATTCGACATATCCTTAGTTAGTTAGTTAGTTTCATGTTACATGGTTGATTTTGCACAACAAATAGTAATGATGTGGAATGAGTCATTTTACATTCTTATTGTAAATTAATCTGTAAATCTGTCTACATGCTGAACATTTATAAGGTTTTCATTTTATTAACTTTTTTTAATATACAGAAGTGAGTTATTCTTACCCACCACTTTTTACACATTACAGTAATAGAAATTCTTCTACAGAACAGAAGGAGTTGTTTAGGAGAAACTTTTTCATTTTGTTTTCAAATTTTACTTTGCTGTCTGTCAGACTTTTATATCACTGGGTAAATGATAAAAAATTTTTGTTGCAGCACTGTACAACCTTTTTGTGCTAAAAACAACCTTAACGTGGGGTAAAGAATGTCATTTTTCCTTCTGGTATTGTAATTATGAGCAACATTTTTCCTTTTGAACTGCAGGAGCTTACTTACAACAAACTTCATGGCGGAGTAAATACACTGTGAAGCAGTAATCAGAATGCCCAACTCCTTAAACAGATGTCTACAAAATGGTTGTGGGTGTGCACCACATATTATTCTTGCAGAACATTTTTGAGCAATGAAGACTTACTTTCTTAAAGATGAGTAACCCCAGAACATTATTCCATACGACATTACTGAACGAAAATATGCAAAATATGTCAATTTGCTGATTTGTCTCTCCCCAAGATTTAAATGATTCTAATTGCAAATGTGGCTGAACTAAGTTGTTTTAGAAGTTCCAAAATGTGTTTTTTCCCATTTAAATTCTCATCAATATGGACCCCTAAGAATTTTCCAACCAATTTATTATTTCCTCACCATGTGTTACATTTATCTTTCGTGTTGTACCCCTAGATGTCCTGAAATGAATATATTCTGTCTTTCTAAAATTGAGTGTGAGCCCATTCACAGAAATCCTGTCACTGATACTTTTAAGAATACTGTTTACGATTTCTTCTGTTTCTGTATGTATTCTTGGATTGATTACAATACTAGTGTCATCTTCAAAAAACTAATTCTGCTTGTTGTAAATTAGACAGAAGATCATTTATATATATATGAGAAACAACAGTGGGTCTAAATTTAGCCTTGCAGAACACCATATGTGATTTCTCCCCAATCAAAATTGCGTCCTTGGACTATAACAGTTAAATTACTACGTACAACTTTCTGTATTCTTTTGGTCAGATGTGACATTATCCATTGGCTGCTGGTTTTTTTATTTATTTTTATTATTATTATTAAGGGTGCAAAACTGCTACGGTCATTAAGTGCCCATTCTGTGGCTTCAGGAAGGGTAAAAAACCAAATATTAAATCAGGAGCAATGGGAGCGAAACTCAAGGAGGAGAGAAACTAAAAACCGGAGGAAATCTTAGAAAACTACTATTGAAGGGAGGGTTGTATTCCCCAAAAAAGAGCTTCAAATGACTGATGTCATCTCACAGACACAGATAAACTCAAGGACGCGATCGGCTGAGGACGTTTCATCTGTTAAAAGGGAAGATATATCAGGTGACAACTGTAAACGGCCACAAAGCAGATTAAAATTGGGGCACTGAAGTAAAAGGTCTCTCACCGTACACAGTTGAGAGCAGTGGGGACAAAGAGGGGGAGGATCGCCACTTAAAAGGTGTCAATGGCTGAAAAGACAGTGCCCTATCCAGAGTCTAGTTAAAATTATCTCCTCTCGATTGTGAGGCCGGGAGGAAGAGGTCCAAGCACAGGGAAGAGGTTTTACATCCCGTAATTCCTGCTATTCACACAGTCAAATGCCTCAGGCCGTAGAAATATCAAGAGGCACTATTTTATTATTTAATGCTTTTAAAATCTGGTGAGTGCACATGTAAATGACATTCTCAGTAGAGCAGTTTGTGATTTGCTGAAGATATTATTGCTGCTAAGTTGGGATACTACTATTCTGGAATACATCACCTTCTCAAAGATTTTGGAAAGTGATGTCAACAGTGAAACCGGTATGTAGTTATTGACATCTATCTTTAAAACCTTTCTTAAAGAGGCATTTAATAATGGAAGATTCTAGTCTCACTGGAAAAATGCATTGAGCTAGTGATGCATTAGATATTTCAGGTAAGACATGGCTTATTATATGGTGTCAAATTTTTACAACTGTATTGGTAATATAATAAAAGCCAGATGAGTTTTTATTTTTGGGAGAATATATAATTATCTTAATTTTGGAAGGAGAACTTGGTGATACATTTGTATGATTGAAAATTTTATGAGCGTTACTTTTTCCAAGTAATATTGCTAGAAACTAGTGCATGGACCCGTAACAAATAGGACTAATGAGATACTGAACACATTCAGAGAAGGGCAGCATGAGTGGTCACAGTTTTATTTGGCCCAAGGGAGAGTTTCACAGACATGCTGAAGACACTGAACTGAAGATACCTGAAGATAGATGCAAACTACCCCAAGGAAGCCTACTTACAAAGTTTCAAGAACCAGCTTCAAGTGATGACTCGAGGAACATACTACACTCCCTGCACATTAATAACTGGTACAATGGAAAGTACCCTCTGCCTTGCATTGTACAGTGGTTTGCAGAGTACAGATGTAGATGCAGACAACATTGTTACCAAAAATTTATATTCATAACATCACATTACAACACTCACAGTGTGCCGTTGTATTTGGATTGGGGGAGGGGGTGGGGGGCGGTGAACGAAGACTGTTCCCACATGCGGAGTGTTTTGCAGAGTGAGGCATTAAAATCTGCCTCCATTCCCCAGCATATTTGAGATGAGGCCAAACACTTCACAAAATCCACAAAATGCCAATTCAATAAAAACTTAATTTTTACACGGAATCGTGTTATATTGTATAAGAAGTGGCTGACGTCCAGGTAGTCCACATTCATGAAGTCTGCGAAGGATGCTGTACCTCCGAGTGGTGTCATACACTTATTTGTGGTCAGAAAACACACCAACTAAATGGTTTCGACATAAGAAAGAGTTGTGTGTCACCTTATCCAGTAGAATTAAATCATCAAGGGCAGAACAGTAGTGCCTGAAACAACACTGCAAGCGGTACAGGTGATCTTGGGATTTGAAGAAGCAGATGGAGGCAGCAAATGATCATGCTGTCCATACAAGCTGTAAGAACTAAACTCCACTAACTGTTGAAGTGTCTGTATGATCTTTGCCTGGTTTCCATGGTTGGTTGATTTGGGGGAAGGCACCAAATAGCAAGGTCATCAGTGCCATTGGATTAGGGAAGTATGAGGAAGGAAGTCGGCTATGCGCTTTCAAAGGAACACTCTGGGAATTTGCCTGAAGCGATTTAGGGAAATCACGGAAAACATAAATCACGATGGCCGGACACAGGCTGGAACCTTCATCCTCCCGAATGTGAGTCCAGTGTGCTAACCACTGTGCAACCTCGCTCAGTTCCTGGTTTCCATAATGGAATTAATATTGCCTACTTCCAAGTCATGGGGTACTGCACATCAAACCAGATCTGGTTGAAACAAGATACAAGCTTACCTCTGGCTTCAGGACACAGATGACGGAAAATGGCATAATGTATCTGATACGGTCCTGTAGCTGTGTCTCTGGCTGTGGACAGAGCTGATTCCAATACCACAAGGAGAACAGAAGACTGTAGCCAACATCATTATGAGTCCCTCTCCCATTCTTTTATCACTCACCACACTTCTGCTCTTACAGATCTGAAAGTGCAAAGGTTTACTGCAGTTGGATGATGTTTGAATTTCTGCAAAGCTGTGCACCTGGCTCTCTTTGCCAAGCGACATTCATCATTCGACCAAGGGACAGCCCATCGTCTAAGGTGGTTGTTAAGACTGGGGTACGGGCTCTGCAGCAGTTTGTTGGATTACACAGGTGATATGGTACACCACCTCCTGGTCACAATCTTGTTATTAAAAAATGGCCTGCTGATTGTTTCGCAACCAATTTGCCATTCGAATGTCCATTATCGCAGTCCCCTGTCGACCACTGTTCAAGTCAGCAGATGAACCCACACCAGAAAGCGGTCACTTGAATGCATATCTGTGGCCACTTCCCACTAACAGAGTCTGCAATAGCTGGGGAGCAAAAACAAGTCAATGGCTGAAGATGACACTGCAGCTGTGGAAAAGTGTGTCATCTGACCAGAGTTCAAAAAGCATATTTTTTCTGAATGGACGAGGCTCTTGATAAGCCAACCCCCTGGAGAAAGTGGTAGCCGAGCCCCACAGTGTACTGCAAGCACTTAAGCCACCCATGCGCAGGAATGGGTGAGGCAGTGCCCGGAAGAGTTCTGTCAGTGCATCTGCATCCAGTGGATCATGAGTTGGTAGATATAAAGAACACATTGGATTTTAACTGATGTGGGGACTTCCAGCTGCTTGGGTGCCCATCGTAAAGTAAAGGTGACGAGAGAAGAGTGGCATCTGTCATCAATGAAAACAGTCACTCCCCCCTTCACCTTGTCTCCAGCAAAACTGTCCTACCTATAATGGTGGCAGCCCATTAATGCAGTATGTCAGTGACTTTAAAATGAATTTCTTGTAAGCAGATGCAGAACAAGTCTATCCTGTGCCACAAATTCTAATTCTTCTAAATGCACTTGGTATCCACTTAAATTCCACTGCAACACAGAACTCTCTGTCGGAGCCTTTGATCAGTGATGGTTGCCCTTGTCATTATCCTTATCTCTTGGAGACACTGGTTTACCTGAGACAGTGGATATCAATATCCTCGACAATAAAATCACTATCAGAAAGGGGGAATGCTCACCGACCCAACGGTTTAGCTGCCACTTTCCTTAGTTTCGAACAACTTTTTGTGTGATGCTTTTCCTTACTTATGAGAGGAGTTGCCTGCATGGGTTGCTTATTGGGCTTCTGATATTCAAGTGTAGCTTTTCACTCAACAGGTACACCAACAAGTGCATGTACTCATACATGAATCTTGGTCTGGGTTTGTGTGGAAGTATCACATATGAAAACGGGCTTCTTATGGGGTGATGCAAAAGCAGTAGCAAACACCGATGGTTGCACTGCTTTGAAAGCATTTTTAGCTCCACCATATGGTATGCATCTCGCAACTTTCAACTCCTGAATTTTCCTTTCCGTGTTTTAAACTGCACACTTCCTGTTCCATACTGGGTGAACCACAGAGCAATTTACACATTTTGGAGGAAGTGTACAAGAATTGCCTGATTCATGAGCTGAGCCTGCACAATTTCCACATGCAGCCTTCCTGTTACATACCACAGTGGTACAGCCACATCTTTGACATTTGAAGTGTCACAATGAATCAGGGAAAAACGTTTTAAACCTTAAGACAAATATAGCCTGCAAGAATTTCTTCATGTAATTTCGGACAAACATTAGAATGAATGTTGTAGTTTTTTCCAATGTGCCACTTACTCTTGTCATAAGAGTTCTGCACTTCTTTGTTACTGATATTTTTCCACTCTTGACATAACTCCTCAGGGTCTACCTCCATGTGGCACTTTAAATGAGATGTGTTAAATTACACTTTTTAAGGACCAAATCTTCTCAAAGGTTCACTCTGTTCTCTTGATCCCAGTGAAGTGTTACGGCAGACTTGTACCCTGTTGCTATAATTCTGAGACTACATCTCAAGCCACGTGACCAACTGAGCTCTTCTTGTTGGATTCTTGTAGTTACTATCTGACAGTAAACCCACCCCACCAGGAGTAGATGTGAACTGAGGTCGCTCTATAGGGATCCCACATGTCACTAGGGAAACAAATGTCGACCCAGACAGAGCCCCATATGCCTCAGCAAGCCTTATAAAACTGAAGGGGTGGGGGCAAGTGGCAACAGGTGCCCATACCCAACCATTGTTAGCGGAGCTCCTTTGGATAAACACAACCTTCCCTTCTTGTAGGACACTCATCGTCAGGCCTCTCTGCTGAGGCCTGCCTGGCTTGGATGATCACTGCCAGTGGCTATGCTACCACCAGCGTAGCCTTCTGTGTCATTGAGGCACACAAACCCTTCACACACACTGGCACCTTTCCCTGGCGAAGTACAAAAGCTTTGTGGTTAGGTGTATCTAGGAAGTGTTGTGGTTATGTGTATCTGGCTGGGATGTGTAGGAGGAGGGGGAGAGAGAGAGAGAGAGAGAGAGAGAGCACGCGGGCCTGTGTGTGTGTGTGTGTGTGTGTGTGTGTGTGTGTGTGTGTGTGTGTGTGTGTGTGTTGGATGGATATTGATGAGAGAATGAAGATCATAAAACCTGGTGCTGACAATCTACTCCTCTCAAATAGCACCAGGGGGCTGTTGACAGAGCGGTCACCATCAACAGACCCTCACATCACGAGACACTGAGATGAAGTTTTGAGTTTAATCCAGAATACTGGTGCAAATACTGGTGATCAAAGACTCTACAACAGCACCTCTCCTCCCTTTTGTTGTAAAGGGAAAGGGGAAGCTACAACACAACGTGGCATACCCAGTGCCAGCCTTCCCCAATACTGTTTAACTTTGGTGATCTGATGGGAACCGGTGTGTTCAACAAGACCAGGCAATTGGTTTTTCCATGGTATAGAAGGAGCTGTTACAGAGAAACACCTTTAATCTTTATTTGGAAACACATCTACTATCTGTTGAGATCTTATATTTTCACAGGTAGATTCTCAAAAGAGTTTAATAGCTGTAAATTTAAACCTTTCCATGCCAGAAATTCGTTAAAAAATAATACAGATCATTTCTCCTTTTAATGTTGAACTAGTGAATATCTCTGTTACTCTCAAACTAAGAAGGATTGTTGATAAACTTAAGTGAGCTGTCAACCCAGAACATTACCCCATAAAACATTAGTGAATGAAAATATGCAAAATATGTTAACTTACTGATTTCTACACCCCAAAGTTGGCAATTACTTTTATGGCAAAAGTAGACAAACTTAAATATTTTAGCAGGGCTACTATATGGTTTTCCTGATAAAGTTTTAATCAAGATTTACAACTTCCTACATTGTTTATTATTTCTTGTCAGTATGCTATGTTAATTGAATTTAAATATTTCTGTGGTGTCGGTGTCGGTATCGTCCCCCCCCCCCCCCCCCCCCGCCCCACGCCACCAGTTTAAAGGCTACCCCATTCGTGCAAAACCAGTCCGTAACTACCACAAGAGCGTCATCTACCATTTACTCTTGTGATGATTCAATGCTCAGCTTCACAACAGTGATTGTATCATCTGCAAACAAGACCCTGATTCCTCATTCAAATAAAACACGACAGTAGTGACGAATAATGTGACCCTTTGGAACACACACCTGTAATTTCACTCCATATAGCTGAGATGGTATCCTCCTTTGCATTACTCAAACAGTCTAGATAAACTTTCTGCATTGTTTCTTAAATAAGAACAAAACTAGGCATGTGCTGAATCACATACTACATAAAAATTTAACGCTATCATAATAGAATATTATGGTCAACTGAACCTACCAATACCGGACATCATCCAAACATAATGATGATGCAGTGTGTGATGCATGTGCATAAACAGGAAGACGACAGAACACTGGCTATATTTGTTTGTGTCTGTATTATTTTACTGACTGTAGGTTGTGATGACAGTAATCTGTAGCAGGTCAATTAGACCGAGGTATAGATTACGTTCAAAGGCAACAACTTGGATGCAAGTTACCATCTCAGTGTCATAAACTTGGTCTAATTCGAATATTATGATTGACACAAGCAAATGCCTTCAGTAAGTCAGTGACATTTTGTCACTTAGAGATTAAGAGAATAATTTCAACAGCATGTGACACAATACACAGAATGCTGGAAAGATAATGCAGAAAAGACATAGCTTCAGAAACGATGGTTACTGCTGCTTAGCTTTATGGGAGTGATGTCTCGTGCTACAACGAAGGAATCTTGGGCACTAAAGCAGAAATGAGGTTTCTGTGCACAGTAAAAGAGTGCCTCGAGAGACAACGAAGAAATGATTAGCCACGAGAAGAATTAAACACCGATTGAAAAACAGGAAACAAATAGGTCGCAGGTCTGAGAATAATGGAACCACGTAACCTACCAAAATTAATTATGCATTACTGCCGTTCACTATCTGGGATGCGTAGTGTTATGCGTCAGATGCCTAACTCACGACGTTAATCTGAAAGGATCGAATCATTAACTACTGTACGTTGAATCTTGGCAGATTACAAGCTATAGCAGACGATGCTAGAAAAATATTACCACACACAAATGTTAATTCGTTAATATTTCTTCACCAGCGTATGTAAACACCCACTTCCACTACAAACAATAACAACTTGTTCATACCTGGGCAGAAACTTTCCCCGCAGCGTGATCTTTCCACGACTCCATCAGGAATTCTATTTGTAAACTGAGAACTCGGCGAATCTGCAACACAACCGTTTGTTTACACGGCTGAAAGCTAGATGATACACAACAGTGGCGCATTAAATATCACCACATGATATTGGTACCGTTGACAGCCCGTTAGCTTTATGGATAGGACATTTCAGTAGGCATGCATTACAAATGCAACAGATATTGCAGTAGACATATAGCCCAAAATCCAATTAATTTACCACTTACTCAAAATCGCCGCGAGAATCCAATCACAAATTACAAGTGGATGAGGTAACAAGTGGGTAGTCGTTCAGCGCGCCTAAAAACTGCCAATAATGAAGCTCGTACCTGTAAAAGAAGAAAGTAAGTGCACTAATGAAATACAGTAAAATCTAATAAATTCAATGTTACAAACACAAAATCGCACCCGAAATACAATTATTAATGAGTTACCCCATCAATCTCAACCGCCAATAACGGCACAACTACTCTGCTTTCACAGGGCAGCCAACAGTTGCTACAATATTCATCCCACAATAACAATTCGATTAATTAACCTTGTGTCACCTGTTGCTATAGTGCATTAGCGTCCGCATCCATTTATGCAAAAGTGTGCAACTATTAATTCTGATATAGCTGATACAGGATATTTGAACATGTATTGTGCCTGAAGAACAAAAATTGATGTGTACCGTATTCCGAACACTAAAACAATTTCTTGTTATCCTAATCAACTGACAGTTACCTACTCAATATATTTTTGAAGTTACATGCTTTTGATACAAGAGCGTACTGGTACCCAGAATTTGGGCTAGGAGAGGGCAGGTTATATTAGACTCAAGGAACAGGGAGCAGGAACAACACAGCATTTCTTAATAATTAGAACGGGAAAACTGTTTCTGATAATCATTTTAAACATAAGAGTGCCCTTGCATAACAACACAATTTTTTGATTTAATATTAATCTTCTCGAATTTTCCATAAATTTGTAAGTTACTTTCTTTTCTAACTTCTCGCAGTTTTCTTTTACGTAATTTCGACGTACGCTCTTCAGGCACAACACAGTCAGCTTCTAAGCCTCGTCTTCACTCTCCCAAGTGTGCTGAAGGATCGTTCTACAGTCACCGTTGCGCGTGGAATAGTGCTCAAAATTTGTAGTGCTTGTCTTATGGCATCGTTAAATAGGTCAACGACTAGTCTATCAACGACATTTAGCTTCAGGTACATTCTTTTTCTTCCATAAATTGTAGCATAGGTCCAATTTTCCGGTCTCTTAATTTAGCTACAGGTGTGTTCTTTTTCCTCCATAAACTGTACCATAGGTCCAGTTCTCCGGCAACGTCATCCAAGCAATTTTTTTTTTTGTTTTGTTTTACTACATCTACGTCTTAACACATATTCAACAAACCAGCGTACGCTGGATGGCGGAGGGTACCCTGTTCCTTTTCTGTTCCACTCGCAAATAGAGCGAAGGGAAAAATGACCATATGTATGCATCCGTATGAGCCCAAATTTCCATATCTTATCCTCGTAGTCCTTACGCAAAATGTATGTTGGTGGCAGTAGAATTTAGCAGTCAGCTTCAAATGAAAGTTCTCCTCGAAAAGAACATCTCCTTCCCTCCAGGGATTCCCATTTAAGTTCCCGAAGCATCTCCGTAGTACTTGCATGTTGTTCGAACCTACCAGTAAGAAGTCTGGGTGTGCATCTACATCTGTACTTTACAAACCACCGTGAGGGGCATGGCCGGGGAGATGTCCCACTTACCAGGTATTAGTGTTTCTTCCAGTTCCATTCACGTTTGGAGCGCCGGAAGAATGATTGTTTGGATGCCTCTGTGCGCACAGTAATTATTCTAATCTTATCCACACGATCCCTATGAAAGCGAAACGTAGGGGGTAGTACTACATTCCAAGAAATATAACTTCGGCTGGTTCTTGAATATTTGTTAATAGACTTTCTCGGGATAGTTTACGTCTATCTTCAAGAGTCTTCCAGTTCAGTTGCTTCAGTATCTCTGTGGAACTCTCACACGGATTAAAGAGACCTGTGACGATTCGTCCTGCCCTTCTCTGTATTCTCTGTATACGTTCAATATCCCTTGTTAGTCGTATTTGATATGAGACCCACACAATTGAGCAATGTTCTAGAACTGGTCGCACGAGTGAGTTGTAAGCAATCACCTTTATAGACTGATGGCACTTTCGCAGTGTTCTACCAATAAACCGAAGTCTGCCACCTGCTTTAGACACGACTGATCCTAGTGACCATTTCATTTCACATCCCAATCAAGAGTTACACCCAGATGTTTACGTGAGTTGGCCGATTCCAACGGCGACTCATTGATATTATAGTCGTAGGACACTATGTTTTTTCGTTTTGTGAAGTGCACAATTTTAAATTTCTGAACATTTAAAGCAAGCTGCCACTGTTTTGCACCAATTTTGAAATCTTATCGAGATTTGATTGAATATCTATGCAGCTTCTTTCAGTAAACAGTTCATTCTAGATACTGAATTATCTGCAAAAAGTCTATTAATATTGTCTGCAAGACTATTAATATACAATATGAACAGCAAGGGTCACAAATAAAGTTCCCACACCTGAAATTACTTCTACATCTGATGATGACTCTCCATTCAAAATAACATTCCACATCCTCCTTACCAAAAAGTCCTCAGTCCAGTCACAAATTTCACTCAATACATCACGATCGTACTTTTGACAATAAGCGAAGGTGCGGTACTAAATCAAGTACTTTTCAGAAATCAAGAAATACTGCAACTACCTGACTGCGTTGATCCAAAGCTTTCAGTACGTCATATGAGAAAAACGCGAGTTGGGTTTCACCTGATCGATGTTTTCGGACTCTATGCTGAATGGCATACGGGAGGTTATTCTGTTCAAGATACCTAATTATGTTTGAACTCAGAACATGTTCTAAGATTCTACAATGAAACGATGTCAAGGATATTGGACGCTAGTTTTGTGGATCACTTCTACTAGCCTTCTTGTAGAAGGGTGTGTGACATGCGCTTTTTCCCAAGAGCTAGGCACGCATTTTTGTTCGAGGGATCTGCGACAGATTATAGTTAGAAGAATGTCTGACTCAGGCGCAAATTCGGGTGATAGAGTTTCTTTCAGTTTTAACGATTTCAGCTGTTTCTCAACATCACTGACACTAATAATTATTTCATTCATCTTTTCAGCGGTACTAGGATTAAACTGGGGCAATTCTCCTCGGCTTTCCTTTGTGAAGGAACATTTGAAAACGAATTTAAACATTTCAGCTTTTGCTTTGCTATCCTCAATTTCTGTCTCATTCGCTAGGGACCGGACACTAACTTTGGTGCCACTAACATGCTTTACATATGACCAGAATTTCTTTCGATTCTGTGTGCACCCCACACACAGTCTTTCAGAGCGACAATAGAATTATCGCTATCAACATCTGCATGATTCCTATTAGTTTCTCTACATAACAAATGTGCCACTCTAGCTCCTCGTCTTGCAATCCGACCCGTTAGTGTTCTTCTTTGAGGCACATTCTAAAACAAATAGTTTCCTTGTAAAAACGAACGTTGTAGCTACTCGGAACGAAGATACTGAAAATTAAGAACACTCGAAATTTTGTGGTGACGGTGGCAAACGAAGCAGAGTTATGTCGTTTACTCTTAAACCATAGTAAATGAAAAATCGACGCTAATAAACAACGTTTGTTGTCCCCGACAGCTTCGTTACTACGTTTCGTTTTACATTGTTGACAACATCAACGACGTAGCAATTGCGGCATTGTAGCTGTGCGGTATGCGTGTGTTACTGCAATGAACTATCTGCAACATTTTAGACATGGAGATCCCTAGAACGCAACTTCGCGAAACGTTGTTACTTTCGTGTGTCGTTTCTTCCATAGCACCCTATCGCTACGCGTGGTAGAAGTTGATGGTAGTGTCAGAGACAAGGAAAACTTTTCTCATGTGTGCGTCTACCTCCTTTTAACTCTCTTAATGTCTATGTATACACATTATTTTTTTCTTTAGTGTTCATCTACGGCAAAGTTCCTTTCGAATTATATAAGTTTCATTGGCCTACTAGTATAATTAATTTTAAAAATCGGTACTTCAGTATCTCAGTCTTAATATTATGATCGTTAAATAAAGCAGATAACAGATGTATTATCACTATGAATGTTCACATTGCTCTTACATAGTGTCTCTACGCAAAAATTGTGTCTGTCTAGCTCTGCGTGTTTCACTCTGACCCGTTGGCATTCTCCTTCTAGTCATAACCTAAAACAAATATATAATTAATTTTGGAGAACATTTCTCTTGGAGAACAGAGGTTGTTTTTATTATTAACAACAGTCACAACCGCAAGATACTTCTTTTTTTATGAGGTTATCGGCAGTTGGCGTTCGTGGTGTCATAGCGCTTGTTCCGTCCACCGCCCCGCCCCATCTAACATCATGGAGTGAGGTCTGAAGATGGTCTAAAACAGATCGAACCGGTAACCTTAAGTCGGAAGCCGCAGTTATTCAAAAGTAAGAAATTAAAAATTATGAACACACTTAAAATTTTCTGGCAATGGCAGAAAATAACCACACAGTTACTCTTAGAGAAAAGTAAGTGAATAATGACGGCAGTATACAATGTTATTTACGGATTTTGTTACTATAATTGATTGATTTTCACTGTTGACAACATCATCGACCTAGCAGTTGTAGCATTGTAGCTACCCGGTATATGTGTTTTACTGCAAGTGAACCATGTGAACATGAAAGCCTCTAGAATGCGATTTCACGAAATGTTTTTACTTTCTTGCGTCGTTTGTACCATAGCACCTGATCGGCGCACAGGGCAGAGGTTGATAGCTCTTCAGTTTTCGATATTCAGTATTGGAGATTTGAATGCTTTATAGAGAATGTAACATCAGTGTTATGAATGGGAAAGCTTCTACTTCCTTTTACCAGTCCTAACGGCTGCATACACATTATTTTCTCTTTGTGAGCATCTATGACAAAGTACCTTTCGAATTATATAATGATCACTGGCCTCCTTGTACAGTTAATATTTAAAATCGGTGCTTTAATTTTCGTGTTCAGATATTAATATTATGAAAAGAGCTTGACATTTTGGTGTTCAGTTAAATTAGGAAATAGGGACTTTAATGTCAATGGACTGCCATATTCAATGGTGTATCTTTTTCTATAATGTGCAATTTTCAGTGCTGTGCCAGATGCAAAACTTCCCATTAAACTGTCATTAATATAATAAAATCATAGGATCTGCCCCTTATGTCTGAACCAGTTGTTGCAGATACACTTCAAAACATGAACAGTATCTACAAAACAGCACAGTTGGCGATTTGTAGAACAATGTACAGGACGAATACACTTTATTTTCACATATGGTAAGTAGAAAATTTAGATACTACTTTCCTATTAGTTTCATGATCGGCTGCTACTACCCCAACCTCCTCAAATCCAACTGCTTGTAATTTAAGAACTGCAGTTTTAATGCACGAGAATAGTACATCAGCCTGAATAATATGAACTGGCAAAATATATACCATGCTTTCTTAAGGTGAAGCCATGCTCTGAGTCATAAAAAATGGGCTCTGGTTGCACAAGGAAATTTGTCCTTGTTTAAGACATCCCCTGCAACATTTCACCTTTGTAGCCAAAATGGGACTTGAAATGAAACTAATCAGTCAACAGGAGCGCAGTTTTGTGATCTGAAGCTAAAGTGACAACATTTTCTATGTAACTCTCTGATCACTACGTTGCACAGTGATTGGATTTGTAGAGTTTACTACAAAGCCTTGAGAGTGTTAGGCTTTGGCATAGAAAACTACCATATCTTCGCAAAAAATTATAGGCATGTGGGCTGACAGAATTTACCAATGGCCGAATTATCATGGAGTCAGTACCGTATCTAAATTGAGTTGAACTTTTTCACTTGAAAAATGAAACCTTTTCATTCAAAACTTTTTAATTTCGTTTCCTGGCAAATTTTCTAATACGTTTTGCATCTCTTCAATTAAAGACAAAATGTTATCAACAGGAACCTCAGCACCTTTACATAGAAAATAATTTTCATTACGATCACCACTTACCATCTGTATGTTGTTCACTTAAGAGGAAATTTCATGTTACTGTTATATTTCAATCCAGTATCATTAATGAACACAACAAGTAATAAAACAATGCTTGTAACTTTGTAACAGTCAACTCTTGGTTAAGGATGATGACTTGTTACACTATGTGGGATGGCGGCTCAAATAATAATATGAAACATTGTATTTGTTCGTTCGTCGCTGTCTTTTACGAGAACATGAAAACTATTTTTGCGGTCAGCTAGACAGCGATAGAGAATGTACTGATCATAGTTTCCAGTCTGCAAGTCCACATTTTTCTTTTGCTCACTGACGGAAATGTTTCTATTCTCTATTTAATCAACGGGGTCAGGAACTAAGATTATAAATGAAAGTTTTGAGTTCTAACTGTTAATATATTTGATGAAATTTCGCACGCACAACGTAGTAATATTCCTCGTAATAATAATAATAATAATAATAATGTTCTTATCATAAACAGCTCTATGAACAGTTCAGAGGCGACCTCTACGGTAAGTTCCTATTAAATGATCTTTCGCGTTGACTTTTAATAATCAAAGGTAACTGCTCGCCACAGAAGTGGAAAAGAATCTCACCATTTGCCACGCGGTTTTGTTAACATTACGAGAGACACATAAACAGTTACTTCCGCGAAATCTAAGCGATCCAGGACGACGTACTGACCTCGCGATTTCACTTTCCACTCTTACCGAACACGCGTTTAGTAGCAGCCTGCCTGTGACGTCACCCGAGGCAGCGTCGTTTGACTGACGCGGACCCTATGATAGAGGGGTGCGAAATGTATGTCTCTGCCTCTCAGACCTATTTATATGCGGGCTCGGCGGACACCCGAAGGGAACCTCTGCCGTCATTTGCTATATGACCAGGTTGTTGTTGTTGTTGTTGTTGTCTTCAGTCCTGAGACTGGTTTGATGCAGCTCTCCATGCTACTCTATCCTGTGCAAGCTTCTTCATCTCCCAGTACCTACTGCAACCTGCATCCTTCTGAATCTGCTAAGTGTATTCATCTCTTGGTCTCCCTCTACGATTTTTACCCTTCACGCTGCCCTCCAATACTAAATTGGTGGTCCCTCGATGTCTCAGAACATGTCCTACCATCCGATCCCTTCTTCTAGTAAAGTTGTGCCACAAACTCATCTTCTCCGCAATTCTATTCAATACCTCCTCATTAGTTATGTGATCTACCCATCTAATCTTCAGCATTCTTCTGTAGCACCACATTTTGAAAGCTTCTATTCTCTTCTTGTCTAAACTATTTATCGTCCACGTTTCACTTCCATACATGGCTACACTCCATACAAATACTTTCAGAAACGACTTCCTGACATTTAAATCTATACTCGATGATAACAAATTTTTCTTTTTCAGAAACGCTTTCCTTGTCGTTGCCAGTCTACATTTTATAACCTCTCTACTTCGACCATCATCAGTTACTTTGCTCCCCAAATAGCAAAACTCCTTTACTACTTTAAGTGTCTCATTTCCTAATCTAATTCCCTCAGCATCACCCGACTTAATTCCACTACATTCCATTATTCTCGTTTTGCTTTTGTTGATGTTCATCTTATGCCCTCCTTTCAAGACACTGTCCATTCCGTTTAACTGCTCTTCCAAGTCCTTTGCTGTTTCTGACAGCATTACAAAGCCTTCGGCGAACCTCAAAGGTTTTATTTCTCCGCCATGGATTTTAATACCTGCTCCGAACTTTTCCTTTGTTTCCTTTATTGCTTGCTCAATATACAGATTGAATAACATCGGGGATAGGCTACAACCCTGTCTCACTCCCTTCCCAACCACTGCTTCCCTTTCATACCCTCGACTCGTATGACTGCCATCTGCTTTCTGTACAAATTGTAAATAGCCTTTCGCTCCCTGTATTTTACTCCTGCCACCTTCAGAATTTGAAAGAGAGTGTTCCAATCAACATTGTCAAAAGCTTTCTCTAAGTCTACAAATGCTAGAAACGTAGGTTTGCCTTTCCTTAATCTTTCTTCTAAGATAAGTCGCAAGGTCAGTATTGCCTCACGTGTTCCAACATTTCTACGGAATCCAAACTGTTCTTCCCCGAGGTCGGCTTCTATCAGTTTTTCCATTCGTCTGTAAAGAATTCGCGTTAGTATTTTGCAGCTGTGACTTATTAAACTGATAGTTCGGTAATTTTCACATCTGTCAACACCTGAATAATTTCTTTTATCTCATCATACATTTCAATTTCTTCGTCAACAGCGGAGCTATTTGGCATATAAACTTGTACTATAGTAGTAGGCGTGGGCTTCGTGTCTATCTTGGCCACAATAATGCGTTCACTATGCTGTTTGTAGTAGCTTACCCGTACTCCTATTTTTTTTATTCATTATTAAACCTACTCCTGCATTACCCCTATTTGATTTTGTATTTATAACCCTGTATTCACCTGACCAAAAGTCTTGTTCCTCCTGCCACAGAACTTCACTAATTCCCACCATATCTAACTTCAACCTATCCATTTCCCTTTTTAAATTTTCTAACCCACCTGCCCGATTTAGGGATCTGACATTCCACGCTCCGATCCGTAGAACGCCAGTTTTCTTTCTCCTGATAATGATGTCCTCTTGAGTAGTCCCCGCCCGAAGATCCGAATGGGGGACTATTTTACATCCGGAATATTTTACCCGAGAGGACGCCTTCATCATTTAATAATACAGTAAAGCTGCATGCCCTCGGGAAAAATTACGGCTGTAGTTTCCCCTTGCTTTCAGCCGTTCGCAGTACCAGAACAGCAAGGCCATTTTGGTTAGTGTTACAAGGCCAGATCAGTCAATCATCCAGACTGTTGCCCCTGCAACTACTGAAAAGGCTGCTGTATCGTTGAGGCACGCAAGCCTCCCCACCAACGGCAAGGTCCATGGTTGATGGGGGGGTATGACCAGGTAGCAGCAACTAAATGGCCGCTTTCTCGGACACAGACATTTTAATAACACGGTCATAAATCAATTTACAATCTTCGTAATTTTTATATGAGTAGAGTTAAGTTCGCTTTAATCACAGAAAAAGTTTCAGCTCTACCGCTTTTAAGCTTTGCCGGCTAGAAATTTTAGAACAGAACCGACACTAGAACATGACCTCTGAACTACAACTCTAAGAGACCTTGTATTCATTGGTATTTACATCAAAGGCTTGAAACGTATTATAGCTACATTATTTAATGGATATAATCGAGTGCTGTTATTAGAACTGTCTGTCATTAATATAACTAATACTTAATCTACTACAAATTTAGTTTTTGGTCAATTACTTGAAAACTATTGGAAGCAGCTTAATGGAATCACAAACTTTTTATGTTTTTATGTCAAACTGAAGCTTCATACGAATTTTCATCTTTCTGAGTCTGATATTTAGCGCCTTCAATTTTTCGTAAAGAAGCCGATTTTGACCAAAATATTGCTCCGATCAAACTGAGACTTGTAACATACTTTTGCACATTCTGATCGACTTTTGGCTTTCTAGCTTTATTATTCAGCGCCACTTGTTTTTGATTAAAAGTTAGTTCTAATTTCTTAACTTACCTTTATTCAAGCACCAACGGTGCACTGGTGCTGCAAACAGCGTACCACTTTCTGGTCATACATACTTATACAGCTTAAAAAGTCGCATTTGTTGAAATGCAATACACATACCTGAAAACAAACATACGGTTCAATTTTAAAGATATGATAAAAACTAAGGGTATGCTAGATTATAAATGCATTCTTGAATTGACTGTATCTACCTGTATTTCAGATGTACTGCGTTTTTACTCGAGTAACTACGACGTATTGATCATCTAAAATACGCTGATATTTGTGCAAAAAATGTATTTTTCGGGTACCCAGTCTTGACTGTGAACAGCAGATATACATTTACGTCTCAAATTCTCTTCAGATGAGAAATGAAATACATTACCTTTAGGACCATTATCATAGTTCTTTCTGTAATTTGGCATACAACATTCTTTTAACATTTTAATGAAGTACGTTCAAAATATCCAACCAAACGAAACCGGCTTCCACTCACTACAGTCACAGCAAACAATATGGAGCAAATGAACGATTCAAACCAAGCTGCTTCAGGAGGCATTCTTTCCACTTGAATGGCCAAAAGACGTGACGAATGGTCGTTTGAAAAACTTTTTGGGGTATTTTCAGAAAGTGCCGATTTCCGACGATGGGGTTAGGCCGGAACATAAGAATATAGCTTGAATTTTATGGAGCAATTCCGTTTTATACGATAGTATTCTGCACAAATATCTTTTGATATGACCACTGGGCTACATCATATTGGTGTCACTTCTTTAGGTCACCCTGGTGGAAACCGTGGAGGTACCATAAAGTGGAAACAGTTCCTCCTTGCCAGCTTCCTTCAGATGACGCCACCAAGCTTCAGACGCATGTTGGTGACGTCACAGTCTCCCAGTGCTTAATTACTTCCCAGAAGTAAGACTTTTATATGGCTGAATCACATAAATGATAGTTACATATATTACAGTGTCAACATCCTCCCGTTGTCTTTCGTCAAATGACCGCCTCACCCCCCGTTTCCTCAACATATCCTACGAAAGCGCTTTAGCTAACTGCTGGGACCCCAATAGTCGGTATATCCAGTTCTCTTGTTAACCCGATCCGCTAACCAGTGGTAGCCGGCTATCATGTGCTTATAAAAATCGCATTAAAATTATGCCATTTCGCTTCGAATGAGAGACGGAAAATCGCACTAAAATTACACAATTTCTCTTCGCATTCGAGCTGGAAATTGCACTAAAATATTACCTTTCTCTTAGAATGCGTGCTGGCATGGAATTAAAACGGACGGAAACGAGTTTTTTAGCACTATCTCTAGGGTAGGATGACCAAATTATTTTCGGTGAAAACCGGGACACATTCACCCGGGTGCCATTGAACACCTCATTCCACATGTACCAGGTTTCTTAATTTTAAATATTAATGTTTTGTTGATACATTTTGTTAACCCGATTATTATAACTAATAAGAGGATACAAAAGATTGATATAATCTAGATTATCTGCATAGTTAATGACATTTAATAAACGTATACAGTAATAAAGAAATGTATTACGATTTCACAAAATATTACAGCCATTCAACTTTTAATCAATTAATATTAACATGAGCTTTAATTTACTGAGCCCTTGTAGATGGAATTGACTGTCCTTGGAGAAAAGGGTATTTTTCACTGCCTCCAGCCTTCTTGATCATGTCTTTGTTCTTTGAGACACAGTGATAAAACTCGGCACAATCCATTTTGTAGTTGTACAGGATCTGCAGGATTGCTTCAAGAGAGTCCACCTCCATTCTGTTTCTTTCACCAGTCCACTGGATAGTCATGAACGAAAATATTCTTTCCACATTGGCATTATGGGCTGGGATTGCAAATAAATACCTTGCAATTATTACCAACTCAGAGTAATGCTGAAGACAGTCACAGCTTCTAAAAAAACTTACCTACTTCTCGTGACATTCCAATGGTGTTTTTTTTTTCATCATTCCACTTGTGAAGACTTTCTTCAACAAAATTTGTCAGTATGCCGAACTGATCAAAGAGAATGGAATCATGGATTTCAATCTCTTTACACTTCAAATAAGAAACTGTCTCTTCAACACTTTCCCGTTTTGGCACTCTCTTCAGTAACATCCAATCAAACACTGGCGATGAGGGTAAATATGAGGCGCCCCACTTGCTGAGATATTCTATACAAGTGTCATAAAACTTGTTAACTTCTTCTCTACAACTCCTTTCCGCTGCTTCTGATACTTCTGCTCTTTTAAGGACAGATTTAACATTAAAAGAAATGAACTGCTGCTCTCTCCTCTTAGTAACAGTTTCCAGAGTATATTTCAAAACATCATTTACCTCTATTACACTTTTCGTGCTTCCCTCAATTTCCTTTATCCCATGCTGCAAAGTGCTAAGCTGACTGTGAATGAACCATAAGTAGGCTTCACTTAAAGGGTTACTGAAAAACCGAACCAGTATTTTGGGGGCTTTGTCTTCATTTAGGAAAAAATCTTTTAACGGTTCAAACAGGCGAATTACTCTTTCAACTGCTGGAAACAGTGTTAACCAGCGAGTTTTCGAGTGACACATTACATTCATATATGTAGTTCCCACATAATCACAGAACTCCTTAAGCCTCTCTGTTCTAACGGTATATATGTAAAAGTGTGAGTATACCTTCATGACAATAGTTTCAACATCACAGCTTAAACTGTCAGCAGATGTCTGCACGCTGTTGTGTAAAACATGTTCAGGGCAACCTATGCCTTCAATGTTTTCATGCAATGTTGCCTTTAATTTGGTAAATACGTTGCATTTGCCTTGTCTTTTTAAACCACCAAAGTTTGTGTTGGTGTTGTCTCCAGAAAATGCCACACATTTATTTTTCTCAAGATCAAACATTTCGATAGTATTCATACAAAAATCTTGAAATTTCGTCAGATTTTTCATTAATTAGGGAACACACCTTCAAAAGTTTGGTCTGAATTCCCTGATTAATATCGAAATCTGAACAACAAACGGAAATATGATTGCTGGCATCAGTGGATATTCCGTAGAAAAAAGACTTTTTGATGTATTCAAGACTTTCCTTTACAATCTGGGGAGCAATAACTCCTTTCACTAAGGCTGACACTTTAATTCTTGCTGAACTAAACTTTTTTGCAATGGAAGAATCATCGAACCTAATGCTGTTAAGCTTATTAGTACAATCACTAGATCTATAAGTTTGGTGATGTTTTACCGTAGTGGTAGGCTGCTCGAACTTTCGTCTCTTCTCTTGATTGATGTTCTACAAAATAATTTTGTGGAGTTTTACTGCAGCTCGGTGCACTGTATCTGTTAATGTGTTTCTTTGACCTGATGTGATCAACTATGTCGGAACGTCCACCATGACTTATACTAATAAAACAGTTACATACGGAACACTCTGCTTCGTAATCAAAACAACCTTTCTTAATGAAATTCCATTCCTTGGAATAACAGTCACTGAACTTGCAGGCGCGTTTCGGCATTGTGTTTCACAGTACTGCAGCAATAATACCACTAATATAAAAAAAAAAACTATTGCAGTTTGTCTGACAAAACATCAACTACAACACTGTTCTGACAATGAGTGTGTGAATAAGTGGCGCGACAATCGGACGGTTTCATAGCTCTGTTACAATAATACAACTTATCTACTTGTTGGCCAAAGTACCGCTCAAAGTAAATTATTGCCTGAGTGTATCAATACTGATACTGTGATTACTAGTATGGGACAATGGAAGTTTTAGACAAATAAGCTAAAATATATTAATTTCTTGTCTTGTATTTCCTTTAATATAGCGAAATCCCAAAAAATTGAGCAAGTTTCACGAAATATATTTAAAAACTGAATTGCGGGACTTTTGAGCGCCCCGAAACAAATTTTCGGGACAATGGGAACACTGGGATGAAAACCGGGACAATCCCGGTTTTCCAGGACGTTTGGTCACCCTTCTCTTGGGGAACTAGGAAACAATTTCGATTGCTGAAATGACGGTCAACCACATTGTCAGAGAAGCGAAGCGATTGTCTATTTTTTTTACTGCGCATGCTCTTGAGTGATACCGTCCCATCTTACACTATGAGTCCTACGTTGCTTACAACACGAGAGAAGTATTTTTCTTTGAAACTGCGTGTAGTGTATTGTGCAAGGGATTTTTAAAAGCTCCATTGTAGTGGAGTAGTCAGAAGCATAGACTGGTAATTCAGAGACGGGACTTAGATTCCTGCCGATACTAACTTCTTTTCCTTTTTATTTTATTATTTGCAGAGTTAAACTATTAGTTATAAAATTTAAAAATAACAGAGAACCTTGTAGTAAGGGCAACTGCAGCTATGAGTAGTCATTTGGCATGTTAATAAACCGCTTCAGCTGTCTTTAGTCCTTTGTTATTGGATCAGTACCGGTTTTGTGGCACATAAGCCACATCTTCAGGTGAACATCTGTATAACAATAAATCCAGAAGGAATAACGACCCTGGGATATCCACTGACATGACAAATTTTCTAAAATTATTTTGAGATTTAAAATATTTTTAAAAAATGTTATAAGCCTTTACATGAGAATATTGAAATATTTGTACTCACACAGCTAAAACATTAGAGATAAAAAGCTCAGAACTGTACGACACAGCAGGTGGCCGCATCCCCCGTTCACGATTGCTTATAGACCGGAGAAGTGGTAAGTGGAGTTTTCAGGTTCTGCTTTCCCATCAGTAGTTTTTGATCCAGGTGTAGCATTCCTCCATTATGTGGCAACCACTTCTTGATTTTTCATTCAGGCTCAAGGTTAGGTCTTAACAGCTTTTATTTTATTTTCGCCTTACCAATGGGCCACTATGGTATATTCCGTTTGAGACCCACCCACCATATTGGAATCCGGCTGTTTTATTCCATGAAATAACACCTTTTAACGGTGTTTTGTTCTGACGACAACAAATGTTGGACACAAAGTTCCGAGCTTTTAGGTCTAAAGTTTAAGTTACGTGAGTGCAAATATTTTAATATTCTCAGGTAAAAGTTTTAAATTGTTTATAATTGTTTTAAATCTTAAAGTAATTTTAGAAAATTTACCATATCAGTGGGTATCTCAGGGTTGTTATTTATTTTGGATTTTGTTGTTATACATATGTACACCTGGAGATGTCGCTTTTAGTGGCACGAAACTGGCAGTGATGTTATAATAAACGACTCAATACAGCAGAAGCGCTTTATTAATAACCAAGATTAAAAATTACACTTAACTTTGTATTCGTAAAAAAAGTATTCGTTTTAGTTACTATTACTACCCTTTCAAGTCAAAGGGCTATAGGCTGGACGGTGGTAAAGCAAGTGAGTAAACAAGGAAATTTAGTATGAAAGTGTTACATGTAGATAATCTGCTAAGTGCCCCTTTTCCAGTAAGTGTTTGGAGGAGAAAGTGATATTTAAAGAGTTAGGTACATGTACTACAAATGTAAATCTAGCAACAGAGTGGCGTTGGCTGAGTCTCACATTTGGTTTACATAACACTAAAACTTTCGAAATACTCGCAAAATCTTGTGATCAGGTTCTTAACTGTCCAGAATCAATCCATAAGCTCGAATACTCGAACACCCATGAAAATCTACAAGAAGATTTATTCCAACTATCAAAGAAGTTATCAAAATCTTATAAAGTTAGACTATTACAGCAGGACTTTTGGAAGGGTCTTTGCCAAAAATAAGAAATGGGTTAAAATTAATCTTTGAGAAGACTTGGAAAACAGAAAACTCCCAAGAGAGTGGAATATGGAGTTTATACATCCACACCATAAGAAAGCCAACAGCCGCGCGGGATTAGCCGAGCGGTCTAGGGCGCTGCAGTCATGGACTGTATGGCTGGTCCCGGCGGAGGTTTCGAGTCCTCCCTCGGGCATGGGTGTGTGTGTTCGTCCTTGGGATAATTTAGGTTAAGTAGTGTGTAAGCTTAGGGACTGATGACCTTAGTAGTTAGGCCCCATAAGATTTCACACACGTTTGAACAAGAAAGACAATAAACAGAATGTTAACAATAACGGGATGTGTTTCTTCGTAGCCAGTTATGTAACATATTTTCCAAGATTATGGTAAACAGAGTAGAAACAACACCAGAGAGTAATTTAGGTGAATGTCAAGGTGGTTTTACGAAGGGTAGATCATGTTCTGAACAAATATTTAGTCCGAAGTCAATCATTTGCCACACATTACTGCACTCAATAGATCAGTATTTTTCTTTGAAATTGTGTATAACGTATTACGCAAGCGTAGAGTATGAAGAATTGTTAACGCCATATTGTAATGACACTACTGCGGGCTAATACTCTTAAGCATAAACTGGTAATTTGTGGGCCTCAGTTAGATTCCTGCTGATACTATTTTTTTAAATTTTATTTCACTCGTTGCAATATTAAACTATTAATTATAAAATTTAAACGTTTTTAACAGTTCAATAGGTATACATAAATGAAAATATTCAATTTCGTTACGATTAGCACTACTGTGATAGGCCACCACATTATAGCACATTGTTGTTGTTGTTGTTGTTGTGGTCTTCAGTCCTGAGACTGGTTTGATGTAGCTCTCCATGCTACTCTATCCTGTGCAAGCTTCTTCATCTCCCAGTACCTACTGCAACCTACTTCCTTCTGAATCTGCTTAGTGTATTCATCTCTTGGTATCCCTCTACGATTTTTACCCTCCAGGCTGCCCTCCAATGCTAAATTTGTGATCCCTTGATGCCTCAAAACATGTCCTACCAACCGATCCCTTCTTCTAGTCAAGTTGTGCCACAAACTTCTCTTCTCCCCAATCCTATTCAATACCTCCTCATTAGTTACGTGATCTACCCACCTTATTTTCAGCATTCTTCTGTAGCGCCACATTTCGAAAGCTTCTATTCTCTTCTTGTCCAAACTAGTTATCGTCCATGTTTCACTTCCATACATGGCTACACTCCATACAAATACTTTCAGAAACGACTTCCTGACATTTAAATCTATACTCGATGTTAACAAATTTCTCTTCTTCAGAAACGATTTCCTTGCCATTGCCAGTCTACATTTCATATCCTCTCTACTTCGACCATCATCAGTTATTTTACTCTCTAAATAGCAAAACTCCTTTACTACTTTAAGTGTCTCATTTCCTAATCTAATTCCCTCAGCATCACCCGACTTAATTCGACTACATTCCATAATCCTCGTTTTGCTTTTGTTGATGTTCATCTTATATCCTCCTTTCAAGACACTGTCCATTCCGTTCAACTGCTCTTCCAAGTCCTTTGCTGTCTCTGACAGAATCACAATGTCTTCGGCAAACCTCAAAGTTTTTACTTCTTCTCCATGAATTTTAATACCTACTCCGAATTTTTCTTTTGTTTCCTTTACTGCTTGCTCAATATACAGATTGAATAACATCGGGGAGAGGCTACAACCCTGTCTCACTCCTTTCCCATCCACTGCTTCCCTTCCATGCCCCTCGACTCTTATAATTGCCATCTGGTTTCTGTAGAAATTGTAAATAGCCTTTCGCTCCCTGTATTTTACCCCTGCCACCTTCAGAATTTGAAAGAGAGTATTCCAGTCAACATTGTCAAAAGCTTTCTCTAAGTCTACAAATGCTAGAAACGTATGTTTGCCTTTTCTTAATCTAGCTTCTAAGATAAGTCGTAGGGTCAGTATTGCCTCACGTGTTCCAACATTTCTACGGAATCCAAACTGATCTTCCCCGAGGTCGGCTTCTACCAGTTTTTCCATTCGTCTGTAAAGAATTCGCGTTAGTATTTTGCAGCTGTGACTTATTAAACTGATAGTTCGGTAATTTTCACATTTGTCAACACCTGCTTTCTTTGGGATTGGAATTATTATATTCTTCTTGAAGTCTGAGGCTATTTCGCCTGTCTCATACATCTTGCTCACCAGATGGTAGAGTTTTGTCATGACTGGCTCACCCAAGGCCACCAGTAGTTCTAAGGGAATGTTGTCTACTCCCGGGACCTTGTTTCGACTCAGGTCTTTCAGTGCTCTGTCAAACTCTTCACGCAGTTTCTTATCTCCCATTTCGTCTTCATCTACATCCTCTTCCATTTCCATAATATTGTCCTCAAGTACATCGCCCTTGTATAAACCCTCTATATACTCCTTCCACCTTTCTGCCTTCCCTTCTTTGCTTAGAACTGGGTTGCCATCCGAGCTCTTCATATTCATACAAGTGGTTCTCTTCTCTCCAAAGGTCTCTTTAATTTTCCTGTAGGCAGTATCTATCTTACCCTTAGTGAGACAAGCCTCTACATCCTTACATTTGTCCTCAAGCCATCCCTGCTTAGCCATTTTGCACTTCCTGTCGATCTCATTTTTGAGACGTTTGTATATATAGAATTTTAAGGATGATTAACAAGTATACTGCTTTTCTTTCTATTGAGTTATGTTTGTCTCAAACTAGTCTTCGGCTTACTGGGCCATCTTCATTAAACAACTGATTAGCATCCAGAACGGACATTAATTCTTATGTGACCAAGCATTATAAGCAAAGGTACAGTCCACTGGCATAGAGTGTTGTGCATAGAACTTGTTTCATAACATTGAAATTACACTTTACCCAATGGACAGTATTAAGCACAATAAATAATTAAAGTACACAATGTAACAGATTAAATGGCATTAATACTAAAGTTTTTGAGGTCTTGACATTGGCTGTGATACTTTTAAATTGAGCACTCTTCATTTATGTTGTGCAGCCAACACTTTTTTAACATTGTAAATTAAACTTTAGGCAATGGACAGTATTTTACACAATAATTAATACACAAAAGCTTATAGTATTACATGTTACATGGTTATGATGCCATAGTTTGTGAGGTTGTGACACTGGCTGAGAATTGTCAGACAACCGTGTGAGCTCGAGACAGTGGTAAGAGAACTGTCTAACTGATGGTTGTACTTATTAATAACAAACAATTGCTTTGATACAGAAATAGTGTATTACAGGAACAGAGAACTACCCGTTTTGCCTCATCTTTGAACAAATTTTCTATTATTTCAATAAACTAGTCTGCATATTGTTTCGTCGTTTTCCATAAGTTTCTTCACTGTGCAGTGGTAAGGCCTCCACACACTCAGTTAACAAGCTACGTGTCTGCTAAACGTACTGTCTGCGTTTGTCTGTGTCTGTATTTACAATAAATGTGCATTCGACCTTTTCTTAAGCTGTGCCGCTCCTAGACACACACTGATGTTATTTTGAACCTTCACGCAAGTATTTTAACGTTTTTTTAAACATCATATTGATTATGTTCATGCCCCAGTAATTACTGAAGTAATTATAATCTCTCTTTTAGAATAAGACTCGAATAAAGGCTTTTTTCCGTACTTAAGGAATATTGTGGAATGATTGCGACTAGTACATTGGTATGCGAAAGCATCAATGAACAAAAGCGTGATTAATATCGTTCGCTCTTTTCTTCGAATTGAAAGTTATCAGTGCGAGAGGCATTATAGGTTCGTTGGAAGCAGACGAGATACGATTACGTACATTCAGTGTTACGCAAGCGGAAATTTCCTCCATCGGTGAATTATTAGCACCACGGCCATGATTTACTGGGAGCAGCTATGACGCAGTTCTTTGTGACAATTCTGTGGCAACTCGCCGGCTGCGTACCGCCAGCGATGCAGATAATTAACTTTCTTTTCTCCTTCTTAAGACTCTTCCGCGTCTACAATCAAGGCTATAAATGACTACGCAATTTCAGCGAACGACAGAGGGAACTTATTTTCCGTAATAGCGACTGGGTCGCTAACATAACGTAATTACTGACGCGCATGCGGATGCAACGGAGCAGATCCGTCATTACCTTCCATCGAAATAAATATAGAGCAATTCTGAGATCAGAGGACACGCATATTACACAACCAGGTTTGAGAATAAACGACAATTCCAGTGTACAAAATGGTGTCCGACTGAAGAACTATGGCACACGCTACAACTTATTAAAATATATAGAATTTTACTCACCATAAAATTATGTAATTGAAGGATTAACTACATCTTCGAAATAATTTGGTACATTATACAACAGTTGAATGCATAGACCTAAAAATATTTACAAATGCCGCAAAACGTACCTCATACCTCAAAACAACAAAAACAGCAGAAAATACCGGGAACTTTGTGTGCTTCTAAAATCGGTCGCTAGACTGAAACACAGACCAGGTAGCATTATGTGTTCGTATGTTCATCATTAGAATAAACCTGATGTAAACATTAAACCACGTATTCTTCATTGGACTTCGTTTCACGTGGAGGGGAAGCGATGCTGTGTCCAGTACAGTCAAGTACGATCATAAGGATACGTTTTATGCTGTTACACGCAAATGAGCGATAATGGGGTACAACAGCTTTACAGGCATATTTCACTTGGACAGCACTGGCCAGCGAGCTCGTCCAACTAACCTGTAATGATGTGAGCAGTTGCAGTTCAAAGTAAATAGAGACGAGCAGAGAAACAATATTGCCTCGAGTGTCCTGTAATTTTTAAACAGAAAGAAATACTATTCGGCAAAACTCCAGCACTAACGCACGATTCTTAGGTGACCAGACGGAAAGCGTAAAATGCTCTCGTTCTCACCTAACATAGTATTCTAATTACAAACAAGTAATGAAAATTCGTAACTTAAACAGAAAGAAATACTATTCGGCAAAACTCTAGCACTAACGCACGATTCTTAGGTGACCAGACGGAAAGCGTAAAATGCTCTCGTTCTCACCTAACATAGTATTCTAATTACAAACAAGTAATGAAAATTCGTAATTTAAACATAGGGTAATTTTTCTGCGCGAGCTATGTGTGATGCAAAAGCATACTGCAGGTATTTCACCGTGTTGTTGAATACTGAAGCCACTGACGGTATTAATTAGTCAGTCGTCTGGTAATCTCTTAGCTACTTCCTTATCCGATTCCAAGAAGCAGATTTCAGCTCTGGAACTGTCATTCGCTACGTTGATAACGAGTCGGTCAACAACATAATCCACGAAGCCACCCACGCGCCGCATTTTCTCCTCTTCTATACCCCGCCAGCGTTCGACAGTAACATGTGAAAAACTTGCGTGCGTTAGTTCCAAGACGTCTGGCGGCTTAACAGTCTTGTTATTTCTCGCAACAAACTCTTAACTTGGTTCCATATCAGTTCTGTTGGGTTCATGTTGTAATCGTACAGTGGCAAATGTAAAACTGCAGCATTTGTATGGTGTGATCGATGCTGTGAAAACGATTGTTCTTCACGTTCCTGCGACAGTTAACGCTCTCGTTCGTGTGACACTACATCTGTGTTACAAAACAATGTATTTGGTTTCTCATTTTTGTCGTAAACAATTAAATTGTTATTTTTTAAATTTAAGCAACTTTTATTAACAGTCTTTCATAAAATATCGATAGTTAAGAGTTTATGTTTGAAATGAAAACAGGAATTTCGCGTGCAATGTGTAATTAGAAAAAAAGAAAACATGTATTATTCATAAAAAAATGATGCTGAATTTCACAGTTACGAGATGTAGGTAATTCAAATTGAACGCAAAAAAATAATAGCGAAGGCGAGACATGAACCAGAGATTCAGCAAGTGCACCAAATTATCTCTGTACCATGCTACCGACTCCGCTATACGTCCAGTGTGATTAATATCTCAACTGTATCTAATACAGTCCCTCGAAAAAATTCAAAGCCGAATTTTTTCTGTAAATTTACGAACAATATTAAGAACAACCTATTTCTTGGCACTCTTTAACCGTGTTCCACACGACTGTTTCACTACGGAGCAGCAAACAGCCTCAGCCGTTTTCATACTGCTTATTAACAGTGCGACAATCAAGAGCACGACAATATAGAGACTGTGACTGTTCACGATTTTTGAATCGTTATACGCCAAATTTATAAAAAGGTCATCGGAAACCTAACAGTTAGCTCTGTACCACCATATCTAAAAAAAGTCCTAGTCCTATAACGTACGTCTGTACTTTGTCTACCACCACAATATATGTGGCCTTTGTATGTTACTTTAGGATATAGACCATTTCAGGGTATCCCGAACATGGACTACGTGTACGGAACATATGATTAATGGTAAACCACATTAGAGACACGTTAAAATTTACTTATTTTAAGAGCGGCTTAGAGCCTGCAATAACGTTTGACCAGAATTGGTCTGTATGTTATTAGTACCTTGGGATTGTACCCCACTCAAGTTACAATCACCTGTTAAGTTTTTGCTAACACTTACCTATGTGAAACGATCTCTTTTATCCTACTTGTTAGATATTAATTATCTGTTACTTGTTGCCTGTATCCAATCTGGAATATGACTTTGGGATACATACCCATTGATCACGCCATTAGCCGTTAATTAGACAATATTCTTCATCTCGTTCACAGACAGAAATGTATATTTAAGTGTGCAAATGTAACCATCACTTTTTGTTATGACTGTGGCGTTACATGCCCAATCACACTGATATTAAATGTTTTTCGTAAGCAGAAACGCTTGTTTAAATGCCGAAATGCAAATTTGATCTAATGTCAGTAAAAAAAATTATGTAATTGACGACTGTGGCGTTGCACGCCCAGTCTTACTGATTCTGCTGGTTAACTTCTGGTCTTTCATTAATCAGGGTTAGCCAATGTCGGTTTGACAACACACCTGGACACTAAATTATTATTTAAGTACAAAATATTTAGGCACTGCTGCCTTTCTTTCTCTCAACCATTATGTTTTACTACGAATATGTAATTTGACACAGTATACGTGCTTCTAAATTGTTCCATTGTATTTATGGCAAATTTATAAAAAGGTCCTCGGAAACCTAGCACTTAGCTTTATACTTTTTAGTGCCACGATTAACGTGTTACATCACGTTAAGTTACGACCTGTATGTTCTGCTAGGCTTATGCAGTTTCTAGCTACTCTAAGCAATTTTTGTTAATGCTATCTTCACTACTGCTACTATTGCTGTTGTTGTGGCGGTCTTCAGTCCTGAGACTGGTTTGATGCAGCTCTCCATGCTACTCTATCCTGTGCAAGCTTCTTCATCTCCCAGTACCTACTGCAACCTACATCCTTCTGAATCTGCTTAGTGTATTCATCTCTTGGCCTCCCTCTACGATTTTTACCCTCCACGGTGCCCTCCAATACTAAATTGCTGATCCCTTGATGCCTCAGAACATGTCCTACCAACCGATCCCTTCTTCTGGTCAAGTTGTGCCACAAACTTCTCTTCTCCCCAATCCTATTCAATACTTCCTCATTAGTTATGTGATCTACCCATCTAATCTTCAGTATTCTTCGGTAGCACTACATTTCGAAAGCTTCTATTCTCTTCTTGTCCAAACAATTTATCGTCAATGTTTCACTTCCATACATGGCTACACTCCATACAAATACTTTCAGACACGACTTCCTGACTCTAAAATCTATCCTAATTGTTAACAAATTTCTCTTCTTCAGAAACGCTCTCCTTGCCATTGCCAGTCCACATTTTATATACTCTCTACATCGACCATCATCAGTTATTTTGCTCCACAAATAGGAAAACTCCTTTACAACTTTAAGTGTCTCATTTCCTAATCTAATTCCCTCAGCATCACCCGAGTTAACTCGACCACATTCCATTATACTCGATTTGCTTTTGTTGATGTTCATCTTATTTCCTCCTTTCAAGACACTGTCCATTGCGTTCAACTGCTCTTCCAAGTCCGTTGCTGTCTCTGAGAGAATTACACTGTCATCGGCGAACCTTAAAGTTTTTATTCTTCTTCATGGATTTTAATACCTACTCCGAATTTTTCTTTTGTTTCCTTTACTGCTTGCTCAATATACAGATTGAATAACATCGGGGATAGGCTACAACCTTGTCTCACTCCCCTCCCAACCATTGCTTTCCTTTCATGTCCCTCGACTCTTATAACTGCCATCTGGTCTCTGTACAAATTGTGAATAGCCTTTCGCTCCCTGTATTTTACCCCTGCCACATTCAGAATTTGAAAGAGAGTATTCCAGTCAACATTGTCAAAAGCTTTCTCTAAGTCTACAAATGCTAGAAACGTAGGTTTGCCTCTTCTTAATCTAGCTTCTAAGATAAGTCGTAGGGTCAGTATTGCCTCACGTGTTCCAACATTTCTACGGAATCCAAACTGATCTTCCCCGAGGTCGGCTTCTACCAGTTTTCCATTCATCTGTAAAGAATTCGTGTTAGTATTTTGCAGCCGTGATTTATTAAACTGATAGTTCGGTAATTTTCACATCTGTCAACACCTGCTTTGTTTGGGATTGGAATTACTGCTACTAATGCTATGTTAATTCAAATTCATCTACTTTTAAGTTTGAGGCGCTGTTGCCTTTATTGATGCTAAGTCATACTGATGCAGTCTCCACGATATTACAGATAATTCCTGTAAATAGCGACACATAGTTCATTAATTAGCCATATAAAGTTTGAGCAATGTATTCAAGATTGAGAAATAATTTTGCCGAGTAATAGCTAGTCTATCTTACGGGCTCCGAATCTGTTATAAGGGTATTGTTCTCCTCGGAGGTAAGTCTTTTACATATTACGCCATTAACAGTTTTAATGGTTATATTAATCCAGTTCCTAACGTAAAGGTAGCTACTGTTATGTATCTATATTTCCACGCGCGCATGTGCATGACCATCAGCGATGCCTCGGTGCACAACTGCTCGCCGCGATTAGTTCCGGCGCAGCTCTCGCGGCCTACCGACCTCGTCCGAGCAGTGTCTCCTCAGATAAGTAATTAGGTTTATGACTGATTAATACGGTGCTACAGCTTTATATTTGACATGGCCAGACTTTGGCGTGCAATAGTTTAGTGTCACTGGCTTCTGAAGAAGGCAAAATTATTTTGGCTGAAACCTGGGTAAAGATTGGTTTCTATTTGCAACGGAGACTGACGTGTAACATGTTCAATTACCACAGTTGCTGAAAGGGCTGCACGATGTTAAAAATTCTTAAATAAATCTGATCTTTTTCATTTAGTTGTCCCACCGCAGTAGCTCAATTATTACTCTACTCTGCGAAACTCAAGATAAGAGGAATCACCTCAAAAGAGGAAAGGCCGATTGGCAATTGCACTTCATGCAAAAGTCATCATCTTGAGATCAGCACATACATTGAGTAACGTGCTTTTAAACGCAGCACGATACACAGTGGAGCAGCTATTACAATGGTAGCGTTCTTCAGGAATGAATGAGGATTACGAATGCCGTCTGCCTCTAATATGCTGTTTTGCTTCGACTGCGCAATTAGAAGCCGCAGCCTTAGGTAGGGAAGGAGCTGGCGGGTGACGATCCTCACCCAGGGGCACCCCCCCCCCCCCCCCCGCCCCACTCCCAGTCAACATCGACTGACTCACGCCGCTGTAACACTACAGCCACGAGCGGAGGGTCCAACGCGCTGCGACCGGAGCCAGCCTACCGTCCTTGCGGTAAGACAACAAGAAAACACAAACAGTGCGCATCTCTTTCTCTTTCCGTCTCTCTCTCTTCTTTGTGACAAAATGGAGATAGCAATCTGATTTGAGCAAAAAAGCGGTTTAAAATTTAATTTATGTTTCGTTTCTCACTAGTTCATACTTAACTGATCAACTATACTACCTAGAATAAAAGTTCATGTTCACTGTACATTAGAAAAACATAAAACATCTGGCCTCTAGATATCTTCATTAATAACACTGCACCTACTCTACCACAGTCGGTTATCTTACTGTAGTGCTGTTGCTCCAACGTAATTATTCCCATAAGAAATTAACAACGTAATGGTACTTTTAGCATAGTTCATTAAATATTCAATATTTACCGGGTAAAAAATTCAGAAAATTCCCCAGCCATGGCTAGGAATGAAAAGTTAGTGCAAATGGCTCTGAGCAGTATGCGACATAACATCCGAGGTCATCAGTCCCCTAGAACTTCGAGCTACTTAAACGCAACAAACCTAAGGACATCACACACATCCATGCACGAGGCAGGATTCGAACCTGCGACCTCAGCGGTCGCACGGTTCAGACAAGCGCCTAGAGCCGCTCGGTCATAGCGACCGGCGAAAAGTTAGTTAATTAATTAGTTACTTTTTCCATAGATCACATTCACGATTAACATTATGATGAGGGACGAGCCATCAGGACAAACGCAGAAAACACACACCACACACACACATTTTATATAAACTGAAGCACCAAAGAAACTGGTATAGGCGTGCGTATTCAAATACAGAGATATGTAAACAGGCACAATACGGCGCTGCGGTCGGCAACGCCTATATAAGACATCATCTGACACACACACACACACATTTTATATAAACTGAAGCACCAAAGAAACTGGTATAGGCATGCGTATTCAAATACAGAGATATGTAAACAGGCACAATACGGCGCTGCGGTCGGCAACGCCTATATAAGACAACATCTGTATGGCGCAGTTGTTAGATCGGTTACTGCTGCTACAAAGGCATGTTATCAAGGCTTAAGTGGGTTTGAACAAGGTGCACGAGCGATGGCACACAGCATCTCCGAGGTAGCGATGAAGTGGGCATTTTTCTGTGCGACTATTTCACGAGTGTATCGTGAGTATCAGGAATCCGGTAAAACGTCAAATCTCCGACATCGCTGCGGCCGGGAAAAGATTCTGCAGAACGGGACCAACGACGACTGAAGAGAATCGTTCAACTTGACAAAAGTGCAACCCTTCCGCAAACTGCTGCAGATTTCAGTGCTCCGCCATCAACATGTGTCAGTGTGCGAACCATTCAACGAAACATCATCCATATGGGCTTCCGGAGCCTAAGGCTGCGCGACACAAAGCTTTACGCCTCGCCTGGGCCCGTCAACACTGACATTGGACTGTTGATGATTGGAAACATGTTGCCTGGTCGGTCGAGTCCCGTTTCAAATTGTATCGAGCAAATGGATGTGTACAAGTATAGAGACAATCTCCTGAATCCGTGGAACCTGCATGTCAGCGGAGCAGTGTTCAAGCGTAAGATCGCCACGGAGATGCAGAAAGGAAGACAGAAACATAGCAGTATCCCAATAATTTATGACGTCATCTGCAACAATGCGTCTAGTCAGCTAAGTTGAACAACAGATTTTTTAATGTGTGTCTTCTGAATGACTTCTTTTAGTTTCATTAACTGAAAAATCTTTTCAATGAAATTGCCTTTTTTTTAATAATCTTTAAACCTATCACAATAAAAGGATGATAGTCAATACTTTCAAATTGAAGGACAACTTTGATCAGTAACATTATTTGCTGCTAAATTTATTTTATTTGACTTCACACGAATTCTTCCTTACAATATTTCTATAGGTCATTAGACACGTAGCAAACTTTTACTAGCTGCACAGTATAATGTTATATGGATTATAGCGTTATTTGTATGGATGTGCGTACGAATGCTTACTGTTATTCTGTCATATTGCTGTTACGCAAATGCAGTGTTGTTGGGTATTCAAGCACTGCCTACGGCTACGACAACCTTCCAGTTAAACATTACACGTGGGAAAAATATATCTAAAAACAAAGATGATGTGACTTACCAAACGAAAGTGCTGGCAGGTCGATAGACACACAAACAAACACAAACATACACACAAAATTCAAGCTTTCGCAACAAACGGTTGCTTCATCAGGAATCGACCTGGCAGCATTTTCGTTTGGTAAGTCACATAATCTTTGTTTTTATATATATATATATATATATATACTCTGTTTTCAGTTTCATAATTGTGAACACTGAAGTAAAGTATTCCTACTACGTGTGTTTACAAAGCTTTTGTCGTAATACCGGATTGGGGATCCTATGTACTCACTGTCCTTATTTCTAGTTAATCAGGGTATTTAAGTTGTGAACCCGACGTCCGCATTACAATTTCCGTGAGACTCTTACGGTTGTTAAACGAACCCTTCGCGAATCGTGGACCTCTTCTTTGAATCTTTCCTGCGCCTACCGTTTATCCAACTTCACAGTGTTCCAGGATGACAAACGATACTTAAGAGCGGTCGCAAAAAAAAAAAAAAAAAAAAATTGTAAGTAAAAAAAAAATTGTAAGTGACATCTCTTTCATGCGTGAATCACACTTCCTTGGTATTCATTCAGTAAATCGGAGTCAGGCATCTGTCTTCCCCACTTCTAGATTTTTGTGGACGTTCCGCTTGAACTATCTCCGTCCAGAAACCCCTAGATACTGATGTGCCGTGGCTGCCTACAGTAAAGTAACAACAAAGAAAGCAATTGTTGGACTTAAGTCAAGACGCTTACTTATACCAGTGCAGTTCCCTGCTTCATTTCCATGCACTGTCTTCTTATGTGACCTTTTTCATAATCTGTATGAATAGCAACTGGTGTAAAAATACTTCCGCATTTACTTTATTAGGTCTTAGTCACTAGTCTTTATTCATATTGTCACTAGAGTAAGCTAATTTTCTCATTTAAACTATGTTCATGATGTTACTCTGATGTGTGAAATGCTGCATGTGTGGAACACTGGTCCGATGTAAGAGAGGGCCTGATGGCCCTAATCTGATCAGGTTAAATAAATAAATAAATAAATAAATAAATAAATAAATATTTTGGTGTGATACTGACCAAATGCAGAACTTACTAAATTTGGTGCTTCGTTGTTCTCAGGTGGCTCTAACGAAATAAAAAATTAAAAATGCTTGTTTTTCTGCCTGTTGATCGCTGATTTTATTTCGAAATTACCGGTTTCGTGCAATGTCGTCCATCTTCAGATCTGTTATACAAGAAATAAAATACAATTAAATTCTTATCCAATGTATACAAAGTTTATTTTTTTATCTGATTACAATAACGAAGTTGTATTACATACCATGTGCTGTAGTTATAAAGTACACTGTCATATATTAAAATAATACTCGCATACTGCCGCTTTATACTAAGATTTTAAAAGAAATTTGATTAATACAAACGCCAGCAGCGTTAAAAAGGGCCCTCTATCCGTACCAACGGATTTAAAACACAATACTGAAATTATTCGTATACAAGCCATTCCTAAGTATTATAAATAAAATGATAATGAGGATTTCCCAGCTTTTCAGACATATAAAATTTAAAAAAATTAAATTAAATTTTTGAGAAACTTTTTGAGTGGTACATAACTGCCCCTGTACGGGTTAAAATCCCATACCGAAACAATTCATACATAAAACAGTTCAAGGCATTAAACACAAGACATTAATGAAGATTTCCTAGTTTAACAAATACGTTTTTACTACAGAGGAAACATAAATAACTTTTAATAAACTTCTAGAATCGTGTCTTTTCTTCTTTCTATTGGACAACTGTAAGGGAAGCGGCATAAAAGTCAGGCCGAAAGCAGTGCCGCACTGGTATTCCCTTCGTCGTGTCAAATTCGCCGCTTCTAGTGTACCGCGGATGCTGCTGCGTCCTAGCGCATCTCAAATATAGAGAGGCTAAAACAAATCTTAGAAAATCTCTCAGCAATTACTATGTGCAAAATCACTTTGTTCATTCAGCAGTTTTTTTCCACGGCTTTTATTTCGCGAGTGTACATCTCAAGTTCTCCCAGAGCATTCAGATAAGACTTTTTTCTAGCCCTTTGTAGTATCTCACTTTGTTCACTTATTGTGCTAAGTACGTGTTTGCTATTTTTCACGTGCTGTCCCAACTCTATCTGTTTATGGAATTTTTAAAGGCTTTTTTTAACCTTACTAGATTTGGAATGGGTCAGGACGCTCTACAGGTATCTAACCTCAGCAGCGGCAGCACGCAATACACGGGTAACAGCGAATTTGACACCACGAACGGAACATCAGTGTGGCACCGCTTTCGGCCTGACACTCTCTTTACATTCGTCTAATAGGAAGAAGAGAAGAGTCATTTTTAAAAGTTTCTTAAAACTTACATAACTTTTCCCAAAATGTTCAAACGTCTGTGAAAAGGGACCAAAGTGCTTAGGTCATCGGTCCCTAGACCTACACACTACTTAAACTAACTTATGCTAATAACAACACACACCCATGCCCGATGGAGGACCTGAACCCCCGTCGGGAGGGGCCGTGCAGTTAAGTTTTCCCGATAATAAATCTCCTATTTAATGGCTTGGAATGCTTTACGTATTACTTATATCAGTATGGTATTTTAATCCACGTAGAGGGCATTCCTTAACGCCACAGGCACTATACAGCAGTCAGTTTTTTGAAAAAATTAATATAAATGATTATTTTAAATTTTAATATGTTTGCAAAGCTAGGAAATCCTCATCAATGCTTATGTATTACGCAAATGAATATTTTATATAAGAATTATTTCAGTATTGTATTTTAAATCCATTAGTACGGATAGAGGGCACTCTTTAACGTTGCAGGTGATGGCAACAATCAAATTTCTTCTGAAATCTCTATATACACACATTATACACACAACAAAAAAAGTTTTGCATCACCTCGGTTCCGAGAGTTCCGGAACCTGAACAGAAAATTGGAATAGATATCAACATATACATCATTTCCACCCTTTTTATTGCTCATGAAACCCACACATTGCGTGTTGTACCACCATACAGCGAGACCTTCAGAGGTAGTGGTCCAGACTGCTGTACACACCGGTACCTCTAATAGCCAGTAGTACGTCCTCTTGCATTGATGCATGCCTATATTCGTCGTGACATACTATACACAAGTTCATCAAGGCACTGTTAGTCCAGATTGTCCTACTACTCAACGGCGATTCGGCTTAGATCCCTCAGAGAGGTTGGGGGGCCATTCGTCCACAAACAGCCCTTTTCAGTCTATCCCAGACATGTTTCGATAGGGTTCATGTCTGAAGAACATGCTGGCCACTCTAGCAGAGCGATGACGTTATCCTGAAGGAAGTCATTCACAGGATGTCCATTAAGACGAATGCCTAGCCAATATGCTGCCGATATGGTTGCACTATTGGTCGGCCGTTACGTCGCCTTCCATGACCACCTGCGGCATACGTCGGCCCCACAAAATGCCACCCCAAAACAGCAGGAGACCTCCACCTTCCTGCCCTCGCTGGACAGTGTGTCTAAGGCGTTCAGCCTGACCAGGTTGCCTCCAAACACGTCTCCGGCGATTGTCTGGTTGAAAGCATATGCGACACACAATGGTGAAGAGAGCGTGATGCCAATCCTGAGTGGTCCATTCGGCATGTTGTTGGGCTCGTCTGTACCGCGCTGCATGGGATCGTGGTTGCAAAGATGGATCTCGCCGTGGACGTCGGGAGTGAAGTTGCGCATCATGCAAGCCTTTTGCGCTCAGTTTGAGTGGCTGCACGAAAAGCATTATTCAACATGGTGGCGTTGCTGTCAGGGTTCCTCCGAGTCATAATCCGTAGGTACCGGTCACCCACTGCTGTAGTAGCACTTGGGCGGCCTGAGCGAGGCATATCATTGACAGTTCCTGTCTCTCTGTATCTCGTCCATGGCCGAACAATATCGCTTTGGTTCACTCCGAGACTCCTGGACACTTCCCTTGTTGAGAACCCTTCCTGGCACAAAGTAACAATGCGGACGCGATCGAACCGCGGTATTGACCGTCTAGGCATGGTTGAACTACAGACAACACGAGCCGTGTACCTCCTTCCTGGCGGAATGATTGGAAGTGATCGGCTGTCGGACCCCCTCCGACTAATAGGCGCTGTTCGTGCACGGTTGTTTACATCTTTGAGCGGGTTTAGTGACATCTCTGAACAGTCAAAGGGACTGCGTCTGTGATACAATATCCACAGTCAACGTCTATCTTCAGGAGTTCTGGGAACCGGGATGATGCAGAACTTTTTTTGATGTGTGTATAAAAGGCAATGTCATGAGTGACTTACTGACTGACTGACTGACACATCATCGCCGAGCCGAGACTGTTGAGGATAGAAACTTGAAATTTGACGAAGGTGTGGATATTATGCTGCAGGCACTGTGTAAGAAGGGATTTTTCGAAATTCCAACCGTTAGAGGATGAAATTGAGGATGAGAAGTTTTTTGAATAGTGTCGCTGTAAAGGCGATTTGAAATCTAGACCTACGAAAATTGGAGTTTGATTTCTGGGTCAGAAATAAAGAAATACGTGTTTCGGCATGCTTGGAAATTTGAACCTATGGGGGTGAAATAGTGGGTGAAAGCGTTTTTCGAAAATACATCATTATTAAAGAACTACTATCGTCAAATGTTTTTTACTCCAGTCTTCGATCACAATCTCAATTCTTTAGACGATGACCGGTTTCAGTCCGTAATGACCATCCTCAGATCTTTTTTACACCATGTCCTTAAGTGCTAAGGCCATATTGGCATCGTCAAAACATATAAACATAATCAGCACAGCATCGTCGTATAGATCTAAAATAAGATTATATTTATATGTTTTGACGATGCCAATATGGCCTTAGCACTTTAGGACATGGTGTAAAAAAGATCTGAGGATGGTCATTACGGAGTGAAACCGGTCATCGTCTAAAGAATTGAGATTGTGATCAAAGACTGGAGTAAAAAACATTTGACAGTATTGGGTCACTGTTTGTATCCGTGATTATGTTGCAGTTGGTGAAACTACTATAGTATTTTTAAAGCTACATCTATGAACATTGATATTACAAATAAAAAATACGTGTTTCAGGTGAGAGATGGCATGCTACTCTCTCACTTTAACAACTTTGTCAGTCAGATTAGCATTCATATTTTAGGGTATGACCTCTGTGTTTCCCAGTACGACTTGCTATGTGGGGTTAGTGAGTTTATCTTTCCCAGTACGACTTGCTATGTGAGGTTAGTGAGTTTGTCTACATGAGGAAATTGTGGGCAGAATGTTCTTGTAACTGCATGTGTGATGTGTAGAGAGCTTGTACCTAAGAGAAGGAGGGTTATAGTGGAGACGACAGATAAAATGAATTGGGGGCCGTAAATGCTGAGCGCTGCAACGTGGCCATGTGAGTGACTCTGAGAAACAGTGTTCATTGGCTCTTACCTGCAAAGGGACTTCTTGCCAAAACACTCTCCTCCTTCCACTTAGGGTCAGATAGAAGGGCGCTGGATCACAACTCACTGTACCCCAGCCAGGCACCAGTCCATTACAGGAGATGGCCAGATGGCTGAAAGTGGGGGAGGAAGCCATTTAAGAGAGACTGCTGTAAACTGAGCTTTTGTGCAAACTGTGGGAAGGCCATAAATCTCCATGCATTCTCATGTTACAAGGAGCTGGGACAATAGACACAGAGTGGCTGGCATATGTGTCTAGTGGAGGTAGGGCTATAATCCCCCACCCTTCCCCCTGATACCAGGAAGTCGCCAGATTCTTTTAGTAAGACCGGTATTACACTATCATATTTCTGTGACAAAGATTTGGTCAAAGATATGATCAAATGTGCATCAAATATGTTTGACAAAGATATTTGACGTGATGCTAAAAAGGGGTGTTACATTGTCGTCATATTTTTCGTCAAAGTTCAAGATGGCTGACAACAATCACTTGTTATGCGCAGCATTTGCATGTACCGCAATTGCACTGTGTGCGTATTTGGAAGAGAAGCGAGGGGAAGAAAAAGAAACGTACCTTTGTGAAGCCGTGCGTTTTACGATAAAAGCATTCAACAAAATTAGTTACGTGAACTTCTAATAGAGGACGTCAATTCGTACATAAATTGCTAGGAATGGATCAGCACACATTTCAGTATTTGCTTAGCGAAGTGTCTCGTAATATCACAAAGCACAATACTCACTTAAGAACTGCCGTATCTACAGAAGACAGGCTCACAGTAACACTCCGATTTCTTGCTACAGGAGAGTTACTCTATCTTACAGTACAGCACTCGAATACCACAGTGTACATTAACTAAAATAATACCTGAAACTTGTGAAGCAATTTATAAAGCACTAAATGACCAATATCTGAAAGAAAATAAATGTTCAACTAGGGGCGGATCCAGGATCTCGGTCAGGGGGGGGCAAATTTTTTGGTGCCTGCCTTCCAAAAAATTAATTCCAAATAAAAGTATTAATACTCTATATACGCGCGCGCGCACACACACACACACACACACACACACACACACACACATATATATATATATATATATATATATATATATATATATATATATATATAATATTCTGCTTTTAGTTTAATTGTGTATCGCTGTGTGTTAAGTGTGTTTAATGAAATAACTTACTGCATTACCTAAAAAATACTCTTCAAATACGACACGTGCACTTGAAAAACTCCGTGTTTGTCTGCTAATGTAAAATAATCTATAAAAATGCTAATGTTCGTTTCCATTCTTAAATCTTCGAAATTAGTTCACCAATTGCTTCCATATGACAGAATGTCGCCATTGAATTCGCGCATGTGTTTATATGCAGCAATGACGATTCGACTGCGAAAAGTTATAATAGGGTATTTGACTGTGTTCAGGAAATCATCTTATATTGTTAATTACGTCAGTATCTGTATGAATCTGCTGACCGTAACATTTATATTCTTGCTGTGTGAGAGAATGGATTGTGAATGAATCCACAGACGTTATTTTCGTGTACATTATTACATTTGGCTAATTAATGTTTATTCACATTCTGCATCAAAGTGAGAAGAAAGCCAAAATGGGGGAGAAGCGTTCATCCAGATCGAAAACGTGCAATTGCAGAATAAAAGGGACTGTCGTAAGGTTCTCACTATTTGCTACTAATGAGAATATTTTCAAGTATTCCTTCGGTGTTCATCGCTTAATTATCAACACCATCTCTTTGCAAATTGCCACTAGAAACTAAATCTTGCATACGCACTGCAGGGAAAGTGCTAAAAAAGGGACACAGATTGCTCATGCCTCAGTGAATTTTATCATTTTATTCGTAAGTATAGTTGTTTCTTCTGTAGTTTATTCACTAAATGGAAGAGGCTTCATGGTCTCTTTTCGAATTGTTACATCAAACTGCGTGCCATTGTTTACATCTTCGACTTGAAAGTAAAACATGCTAGATAGGCCGACGTAATCAGCCCCTAAAGCAGTCGAAAAAAAAAGATCGGTCACGCACCAGGGGGGAGGGGGGGGGGGCAATTGCCCCCATTGCCCCCCCCCCCCCCCTGGATCCACCCTGTGTTCAACACACTTTATGTGCATTAAGAACTATTTTTATTGTAGATCAAAATAATAATTACATTTTGTGTCCCACAACTACGAAATTAATAGAAATGTATGAAGCTTTACAATGTCGTCAGCCGTGCACCAAGGCCCCATCTCGTGACTAACGACTTTCGCAATTTTTTTGTAGCTCTCCAGTCTTCTTAATCTGTTTTTGTACTCAGGGTGCCTCACGATGTAAAGCACCACCTCATCAGCTTCATACATTTCTATTAGTCTTGCAGTTGACGGCACACACGAATTAAACTTCGCAGCCGTGTTTACATACACACTACTAGTGACAGACCGCTGCAGCGATGCTAGCGCTCCAAGTGGTAACATTTCACATTGCAGTAAACAGAAGACAAGTGACTTTTGTGATCAAATCTACAGTGAGGCTCTAGATTTGGTCAGATTTATTTGACGACAGGCGAGATTTGACAAAGTTCCCTATTACACCATCCAATTTCTTTCACGTAAATATTTGACATATCAACTTTGACAAAGGAATATGATAGTGTAATACCGGCCTAAGCAGCAAAAACACAAATTTCATGGGCACAATTTCTGGGAAGCTTAACCGTCCTCTTTAAGAAACTGAAAATAGTTGGACTGGGAAGACTGGGAAGATTAGATCACTCCATAAACAAAGGACTGTGGTCCCATCAAGGCAGATGTTATTTACCAAGACATGGCCATGCTTACCGTGAGAACGACACGACACTTCCCTAGTCTAAAATCTTCGTTTTTCAGACAAGAGAGACTTGTAATTGCTGATTGGCTTCTCTGAGGATATGCAAAGCAGAGGCTTACTCCCCCAGTGTGGGAAGCCCAGTGCTGTGTCTGCAATGGCAATGGCTACGAGGGCGAACAGAACAGTCGAGAGGGGAGATTCAATGAGTAGAGGATAGTTCGATTGGTTTGTGCAATGTGAAGGCGGTTTCGTTTTGCTAATTCGATTCCTGTGCCGAGGCTTGGAGGAAAGTGGTGGTGATTCTTGGAGGACTTCGTCTTCTGGTCCTCCCCTGGTGAAGAAATCAGGTCTTTCTCTAATGGGTGAGACCTGTGGTCTGTACCTTTCAGCTGTGGAAGGCTCGTGTTGGTGCCGTTTCTTGCTTGGCAGCTTCTCTTTACAGAACTGTCGCTTCGTTTCTTATTCGATTTACCGGCGTCACTGCTGGCTTGCCTGCCCGTGAGTGGCAGGAGCAGCGCGTATCGATAAGAACACTGTCGTATTAATTTTGAAGCGACCACTAGTATTTCCGGCTCGTAGTGTGTAGGGAGGGGGGCGGGGGGTTCAGCGGGACACTGCGCCACTGATGTCTGCACAGCCAGTACTCGCCGACCGCTTGCGACGCACACGCACTGTCCAATGGAAGGAGACTGGAGCGGGAACGACCATTGGTTGGTCGTTCGGTCGGTCTTGTCACCGGGCGACGTGTATTTGGTCTTTTGACCGTTTCTGGGCTTCGTCAGTTGGTCATCTTGCCGGACGTGGGTCGGTTACTTCCTTGTGCAGAGATGTCGGGTGGCCAATGGGCAAGTGTTACCTCTGCATGGTTGGGTCCGAGGCAGTGTGCCCGTGTCGCCGTGTCTCAGAGTTCCGAACGGACGTGGAGTTGAGTCGGGATGGAGCTGCAGTGAGGTCCGGACAGCCAAAACTCGCCCGACTTTTGCTGACACACATGACTTGAGTGGGGACGACCGTGGTTGGTCGTCCGGTCGCTCGTCTCATCTGACGACGTATATTTGGTCGCCGACCGCTTCGGGTTCTCTTTGTGTGTGTCGACTTATCAATTCGTCCTGGTTGTTCCACAGTGATTGCTTTTGCGATTGTTTGAGTTCTTGTGGAAGTGTTTTCGTGGAATTGTGTCTAGCTTGTGTAATTTCGACTGAGCAGTTATGTTAATGCTGTCTGCGTACTGGAGTAGGCAGTCGGTCGGTTGGGACAGTGCAGTGAGGAAGTCACCGCGGCGAGGGCATTAGCGTAGTGTTCCGCAGTGTGTTTTTCCTCGCCGTGTTGATGCTGTCCGTATCGCGTGTACTTTGACAGCCTTTGGTGTTGTTCATATTTTCGAGTGGTTGTTGTGCCTTGGCTGTTTTTAGACGCCAATTTTGAAGACGTAGTGCTGCTGGTGTCTTCGCCCTCGATTGTCGTGCCGTTGGTCGGCGCAGCGAAATTGATTAGGTTGTTGGTCGGTCCTTCAGTCGTCCCTGGGTCTGGTTGCCATCTGATTACTTAATCTTATTCTTGGCTGCTTATTTCACCTAACCTTACGTTAGAATTACCTTCTCAGGCCGACCCTTGGAACACTTCTGAGCACCAATGGTTCTGTTGTTTTTAGATTGTGATTTTTGCCTCAAGTACGGTGCGAGGCCTTCAGCCGCCTCTTAATTTAGTTTGTTTTAATTTTAAAATATCTTCGGCCGTCTTAAGATAAAACTTTGAAGATTCTTGTTTGGACTATTTTTTTTAAAAGAAAAAAAGGGGAATTTCGCTCTATTGCAAATCCTTGTTATCCAGTCCTTAAGCCGTGAGTTGTTCTATGTTAAGTATGTGGCCTTCAGCCGATCTTTTATGTGAAATAATTTTAAGATAAGGCCTTCAGCCGTCTTAAATTAAAATTTGAAAATTCACTTGTTTAAAACCTTTTTTAATTTTCTTCTCTATTGGAAATTCTTGTTATCCAGGCCTTAAGCCCTCAGTTCTTCTATCTCCAGTGTGTGGCCTCCAGCCGAGTATTTACGTAAGATTTTCTGGCCTTCAGCCGCGTGCATTCCTTAAAGCAACTGTAATAATTTGTGTTCGGGCTTTCAGTCGTATTGTTTTGAATCCTTTTAAGGGTATGTGTGATTAAGTGCTTTTAGGAAAATGAAGTTTGTGTGTTTTGTGCAACTGACAGTAACTGATTTTGGCCTCTTTCCACAACCATAACCTGATCCGCTCTGTCCTGCGAAACCAGATTACAACCTTGTGGTGGAATAATAGCTTGAAGCAGTTTCCAACTGTATGGTCAGTGGAACTGCATGTCATCTCGGACATATCGCGTGTCACAAGGGTGAACTTACTCGTCCTCAGTCAGCCATTTGAAGATTGACAATTCCAGCATGCACCGTCGTGCCTGTGAGTCAAATTGGTTTGGCCAGCCCAGCGAACGGGTGGACCTCACACTGAAATCTGCCGCGACTTTGGGGCTCTGGCAGGGAAGTTTCCCGCTTTCTGATAATCAGAACGCCAGACCACGTAGTTCGCATATTTTCGTGGACGCGTCGGAACATTACAGCGGCGGCAGCGACCGCTCCTCGAACACAGCGCGCCGTTTTCTGCCATCGAGGGCAATGATGTTGCAGATGGAGAGGGTTGTATGGGCGCACGACGGCAAGGTCTTCAGCGCCCGCTCCGTAACAGATTGAGACGGGTGTCAAGAAAAGACTCAGAACAGTAAGATAAAACAGAACGTCAAACACAGGTAACAAGCTTGGAAAGATATGTGCCTACCCATACCGAAGCGTGGGACGAAGCATGTCGCCAGCAGTAAGACATGGACAACAAAGGAAGAAAGTGGTAGAGGCAGCTAAAACAATATAGCAGACGGAAGTGGCTGGCTGACCGCAAGGGAAAAAGGAAGGAGCCAGCCACTTTGCAATACACTGAAACCTCCAGCCTAAAAGTTTAGGCCAGAGTCCAGACACATCACAAAACTTTAAAAACCTAGACACACACGTCTCATCATTAGCTAAAACACAAGGCAGATCCCCTTCAACTTGTGCTGCTGCCCTTGCATCACGGTATAAAATGTAGTCTGTTAAAATGTGGCAGACAGAGATGTGCACACCACAAGCATTTGCCTTTCATCGAGGGTAAAGCACTGCTGCACCAGCGTAGGGTTGTTAAATGGTATTCACAGCTTCACGTTCTGTGGCGGACCGTAGTTTCGTGGTACAGCTGATCGTAGTTGATTACATTTGAATAGAATTGAGCCTCATAGTGGATTCACGTAAACGAAGTCAGAGTGCGTTGTAAAATGGGTTAATCCAGGGGTAAATTTGTATAGCTTCCACCTCAATGTATGCTTTGCCTATCAAACACCATCCTTATCTGATCTGCGTTTGTCATTTTTGTGTAAGATTTATCAGCTACTAGTACTACTAAAGGTTTAATAAAACTTGTTATTAATTTGTAAACTTAAACACGCCACTGGTCTCATTGAGACTCCCTCCACTATTCATTGTTTTTATTTTACTGTGGGGGTACATGTCTAGCTTCACTCAGGCATATATCTGTGATTAAAGCGAGCGATAGCTTGCACAATGTTTTTGGCAATTGAAGCCCTAAGAGGGTGAAACATGGAATGAGGTTTTTATGAAAATATTTTATTATGAAAGCAATTTTAAAGCTAAACCTATGAAAATTTAAATATGACTTCTCAGTTAGAGATAAAAAAATACGTGTTTCACTGATTTTGGAAATTCGACCCCTATGGGGCCGAAACGGGGGATGAAAGTTTTTATAGAAATATTTCATTGTGCAGGCATTTTTGAAGCTAAACCTATGAAAATTTGCATTTGGCTTCTTTGTTAAAAATAAAACATAGGCATGTCACTGTTTTTGGAAATTCAACCCCTAAGGGGATGAAATAGGGGTGAAACAGTTCGTGAAAATATTTCATTGCGAAAGCATTTTTAAAGTTAAATCTTTGAGGATTGGTGTTTGGATTCTCGGTTAGAGATAAAAAATAAGTATTTCACTGTTTTTGGAAATTCACCCTGTAAGGGGGAGAAACAGGGGCAGAATGATTCACTGACATCATCGCCCAGCCCTACCTTCTAAGGAGACTGTGTGGATCTTATACTGTGGCATCGTTTAACAAGGCACTGTCAGAAATTCCACTCCTAAGGGAGTGAAATAGGGGATGAAATGCTTTTTGAGAGTATGTCACTGTTAAGGGAATTTTGAAGATGAAACTACGAAAACTAGTACTTGTTTTCTCAGTCAGAAAATGAAAAGTACGTATTTCAGCATTTTTGGAAATTCAGCCCCTAAGGAGGTAAAATAGTGGGTGAATGTTTTTTGAAAGTAAATAATTACTAAAGAACTACTGAAGGATTTTTAAGGCTACATCAATGACAATTGGTGTCTGACTTCTCGGTTAGAAATTAAAAAAAAAAAATCGTGTTCCAGTGTTTCTGGAAATTCAGCCCCCAAGGGAGTGCAACAAGGAACGAATTTTTCTAAGAAAATAGTCCGTTAAAAGTTGCTGTGGAGATATCTCCACAAGAACGCAAAAGGCATGATTAACAAAAACTTTGGACTCCAGCAACCAGAATCGGTTTTTGGGCAGAAGTACAAGCAGCAATGTCAACGCTTACACGGCCGTATTTAGTGTGAAAAGCTTAGAAAGTGTTGCACTTTGTGGAAAACTAAAAATTCGATTAAATAAAAACAGAAAAAAACTGTACAGGCCATACAGTATACGCGAGCGAAGCAGCGTGCGCTAAGGTAATCTTAATATAAAGCAACAGCGTGTGAGTATGATTTTAGTACCTTATATGGTATTCTACATACTCTGAAACTATAACATAATGGTATTACAGAAGTTTGTCGTAATTCCGAATATTTTTAACGTCAGCTGTATTAGGCATTGAAATCATACCTACTGGTGCCACCTGAAAATTTGTGCCTGACCGAGACCCGAACCCGGATTTCCCCTTTATCGTGACCGATTGATTTAACCAGCTCGGATATCTGTGCACGCTTCCATGCATGCATGTCTACTTCCATGCACCCATGTCCAAAGGAGCAGACATTGTAATAATAGGTATTACAGCCTAGAAGCCGGCCAATGTGGCCGAGCGGTTCTAGGCGCTTCAGTCTGGAACTGCGCGACCGCTACGGTCGCAGGTTCGAATCCTGCCTCGGGCATGGATGTGTGTGATGTCCTTAGGTTAGTTAGGTTTAAGTAGTCCTAAGTTCTAGGGGACTGATGACCTCAGATGTTAAGTCCCATAGTGCTCAGAGTCATTTGAACCATTTTACAGCCCAGACGGGCAAAACGACGATATTATAACGCTGAACACGGGAAATCAGGTAAGCTGCGAGCAATGAAGGAGTAGGGGCGCGTAGGCAGATCTGGATTGGTTCTAAGAGATTGCAGTTGTAGCTGTTAGTTAGTTAGTTACGTGTTCCGTTAATCAATAGCACGGAAAAACCGTTATGATGTGGAACGTGTCAAATGCACAAGAAATGCGCACAAAAAAGAAGGTTTTTTTTTTTTACATTATAGTGCTATACCTAAATATCATAAATATTTCTATTATCTATCCCATTCCCTTAAATGGCACAAAATGCATATATTAAATCCCCAGATTTATTTACCCATATTCAAGAATTCATCTATGGTATAGAAGGAGTTGTCAGGGAGGTATGATTTCAATTTGTTTTTGAAACTATTACTGCTGTCTGTCAGACATTTTATTTTATCTGGTATTTTATCAAAAACTTTTATAGCGGCATATTTTACTCCTTTTTGTGCCAAAGATAGGTTAAGCAAAGGATAGTGTAGGTCTTCCTTTTTTCTGGTATTGTAATCATGATTGTCGCTGTTGATTTTAAACTGGTCCATGTTGTTGAGAAAAAATTTCATTACTGAGTAAATGTACTGTGAAGCAGTTGTAAGAATTCCTAACCTTTTAAACAGATGCCTACAAGATGTGCGACTATGAACCCCACACATTATTCTAACTACTTTCTTTTGAGCAGTGAATACCTTTTGCCTAAGTGTTAAGTTGCCTCAGAATATTATTCCGTATGACATCAGAGAGTGGAAATATGCAAAGTATGTTAGCTTAGTAATTTCTACATCATCAAAATTGTCAGTTATTCTGACTGCAAAAGTTGGTGAACCTAGTCGCTTTAGGAGATCCAAAATATGACTTTTCCAATTAAGATTCTCATCTGCATGTACACCCAAAAACTTAGTATGCTCTACCCTGACTACTGACTTCTTTTGATGTGTTCTGTTTATTGAAGGAATTATACTTTTTGCAGCAGAAAATTGGATGTACTGTGTTTTTTGAAAGATCAGAGCAAGCCCATTCGCAGGAAACCAATTAATAACTTTTCCAAAGACCTTATTTGTATCATTTTCTATCGGACTTTCTTTTACTGGATTAATAATTATGCTTGTATCATCAGTAAACAGTGTCAGTTCAGCATCTTGTTTCACATAAGACGGGAGGTCATTCACATATATCAAGAACAGGAGGGGATACATGATCGAACCTTGTGGAACATCTAATGTAATTTCACCCCAGTTAGATGAAGTGGTAAACTACTTTGAATCACTTGAAGCATATAAAGAGACTTTGTGCTTCCTGTTCTGTAGATATGACTTAAACCACTCATATGCTGTTCCATTTATACCGTAGAGTTGTAATTTCTCTAACATAATGTCATGGTCCACATAATAAAATGCTTTGGATAAGTCACCGAATACTCCTATTGGTGACATTTTATTATTTAAAGACTCTATTATCTGGACAGTGAAATTGTATATTGCTGTCTCAGTGGAACAGCATTTCTGAAATCCGAACTGTGATTTACTAAGTATTTCATTACTGTTGAGATGGCTAACCACTCTTGAGTACATTACTTTCTCAAATATTTTTGAAAATGCTGTAAGCAAGGATACTGGCCCGTAATTATTGACATCTGTGGTTTCCCCCTTTTTGTAGAGACGCCTGACAATGGCATATTTTAACCTGTCTGGAAAAATACCCTAAGTCAGTGATGCATTACATATGTGAATCAGAACATCAGCTGTAATTGCTCCACATTGTTTTAATAACTTGTTAGAGATGTCATCTACTCCAACTGAACATTTATTTTTCAAAGATTTAATAATTTTCCTTATTTCACAAGAGGTTGTTAGATGAAACTTAATCTGACTAAAATTTTTCAAAACTGACTCTTCCATGTACTGCCTGGCTTTTTCTTTTGAACCATTCTCATCAATTTTTTCTCCTACACTTAAGTAGTGATTATTTAATACATTGGCTACCTGTGTACTGTTGGTTAAGATGGTCTCATTCTCTTTAACAGTAATACTACCTACCCCAGTGGTTACTTTTCCTGTCTCCCTTCTAACAGCATTCCGTAGTGATTTGATTTTATTGCTATAGTTGTTAATTTCTTCTCCAACATACATATTTCTTGATTTCCTTACAACTTTTCTCAGTATGTTACAACAATTTTTATAGTGTAAAACTACTTCTGGATCTTTACTAGTTCTTGCTGTCTCATACAGTTTTCTTTTTCCTTGTGAAGACACTTTAATACTTGTAGTAATCCAAGGTTTCTTTGAAAGGTTTGTGGTGTTACATTTAGTAATTTTCTTTGGAAAACAATGTTCAAAAAGGGATATTAATTTATCAAGAAATATGCTGCATTTATCATTAGCATTTGGCTCATTATATGCATCTCCCCAGTTTACATTTCCTAAACTTTCTCTGAAGTGATCCATAGATACTGGGTTGAGCACCTTCAGACTTTTACTTAAGTGTTTCTGAAGTGTACGCTCTGTTAGGTTTTGTAAGTTAATCAGTTGTCCATCATGGTCAGATAATCCATTTACCACAGGAAAAGCATGTGTTTGTTCTGCATCCTCTTGCTGTACAAATACATTATCTATTAGAGTACTACTGTCCTGAGCTATACGTGTAGGGAAATTGATCACTGATTCTAAGTTATATGTTGTTAACAACACTTCTAGTTCACTTTTCCTATCAGAATTACTTAGGAAGTTAACATTGAAATCACCACAGATTAATAACTTCTTCTTTTTGTCTGATGGACAGCATAATAGGGAGTCAAACTTTTTTATGAATAGCTGCCAGTCTCCTAGTGGAGACCTGTACACATCAACACAACATTAACTAGCTGAAGTTCACATGCACAAACCTCAAAGTGCTGAAATGGCTCTGAGCACTATGGGACTTAACATCTGTGGTCATCAATCCCCTAGAACTTAGAACTACTTAAACCTAACTAACCTAAGGACATCACACACATCCATGCCCGAGGCAGGATTCGAACCTGCGACCGTAGCGGTCAAGCGGTTCCAAACTGAAGCGCCTAGAACCGCACGGCCACACCGGCCGGCACAAAGTGCTGATCAACACATAATTTGCTTACTTCAACAGATCTGTATTTATACCCTTGTTTTATGAAAATGGCAACTCCTCATTTATTCATACTAGATCTACAAATGTAAGATGCTAAATTATACCCATTTATACTGACATTTTCGATCCTCACAGTTACATGGTGCTCAGACAGACAAAGTATATCAGTCTCATTCGTATTTTTGACATCATCTAAAACATTATCAGCTCATCTACTTTATTTTTTATTCCCCTCATATTTTGGTGAAGTAAGTTGATACCGCCCTTAGCTTTATCCCTATTTGCTGTGCATGAAGTTTCTTTTCATCTACTTTCCTTGGTTGATGTCTGTCTGGAATTTGACTTTAACCTAAAAACCCTGTCTGCTTGGTCCCAATAACCACAGGGATCACCCCTTGTGTGACTGAGACCCCCCCTTTACATTATTTGCTAACAGAGAAGCTAACTTATCTTTGCCCTTCCTATTAAGGTGCAGGCCATGTGTAGTGTAACACCACCTACCAATAGCATCAACTGGAACAACACTCATGTGAGACTTTGCCGGTGTCTAGAGCATCCCGTTCAGCTCAGTGTTAACATGCCTTACAGCAGTGTTTACCCAGGGCTGATGATGGCGCTGAAAGACTTCAACAAACCCCACATTCGTGTGCCCAGTTTCTGCTCCTATTTTATCCAGGTCACTCCTAATACTATATCTTGGATTCATAGTCAAGCTGTTTCCTCCTCCCCAACTATAATTACTTGATCTTCCTTCTCAAAGTCCTTGCATAGCTGACCTAAGTTTTCTGTCACCTGGCTAAGGCTAGCACTTAGTTTCACAAAACTTGTGACCTGGTACCCTGTCCCTAATTTCTCCTGAAGCTGTGGGCCCACACCCCTCCTATGACTGCTACCTATAAGCAGAATTTTTCTTTTCCTATTCTGGTTTGATCCCGACCTATCTTTTTTCTTTAAGCTAGTATTCTGCTTCAACCTACATTCAACTACATCTGAATGAGGCCCTTCCTCCACTACTTCAGATAGCAAGCCAAACTGATTTGTTAACTGCATTTCAGAAGTTTTATCAATTGTTTCCCTTTTTCGCCCTTTGTTTGCTACCTGTTCCCAGCGCCCAGAGTCCTTTTCCTCCCTTAGCTTACATAATTCCAAATTCGCGATTTCTAATTCAGCCTTAAGGGCACAAATCTTTGCCTCCTGTTCCGCGATTTTTCTGTCCTTTCTACATAACCTACACTGCCACGGAAGAGCCTCATTATGTACCCTCGCTTCCTCTCCGCTGCACTCGCCCCAATGAAACCACAAGCTACAGTCTATACAGAACACCCCCTCTTTCAAATTTCTGCGGCAACCATCACACTTGTCACACAGGGTTTGATAGTAAAACATAACAAAAAGCAGAAAATAACTTAAACAACACAATAGTTTCGTAATCGGTACTAATACGTAACTAAACACTAATGTAAACAAACTTATAAACTTGCTTCAGAAACTTTTAATTAACCACACAAATTCTGGATGAAAGACACGAATTAATTTAACTCTGAAGCGCTAAGTCGAGTCAAGAACAAATATCTACACTCGTACGAAATTTACGCCTAAGTATGTAAACAAACTCGCGACTGCCGGCCTTTACGAAATACTTCCTTTTCGATGTAATTACGTTTAGAAAAGCGAAACCTTCAATAGATAGATTAGATAAGAAGTAAATGCACTGTTCTAAACTGTAATATAAACTAAATTAGCTCTTATTGCAATATTAATCGCTTAACTTTAGTGAGAGCTTCGTAAGATGGTTAAGGCGGCCGCTCGCAATAAACGGTTTGGAGTGTCCCTCCGGCACAATTTTCCGTGTCTAACCAATGTTTATGATTTGCTTGCCTAATACAGTTGACGTCAAAAAACAATCGCGATTGCGACGAACTTTCATAATATTATTACAGCTACAGATCGTCGCCAGCGGCTGTTCCTTCAGACATGCATTCATGCCCCAAGGAGCGGACACTGTAATAAAAACATACGGTATTTTGTACAACTTATTATTGTAATTAGAACAGAAGATTTTAAACTTTGTAAACATAGGATTAGAACTTAATTGTAATTTATTTGTTGTTTAACAGATCAGAAAATGATCGACATTGCCCAAAACCAGTAACTTTGGAATAAAAAAAACCTCGATCTAGAGACCTTACTGACCACAGGAGTACATCAGCAGCAGGCAGACAAATCAAAGAGGCACGTGCCATTTGTGGACGAGCATTGTCCTCTTGAGAAATGTCACGGCGATACTGCCAAGTGAGATTTCACACATGCGGATGCAGGATGTCCGTGACGTAGCGTTGTGACGTCCAGAGTTCCATCAGGCACTCCCTGATGGCTCCCAGATGGCTCACTACAACACCGGCATGCCTCTCTAAAACACTGGAATAATGTGACCTCTCTCAAGGTCGCCGACAAACTCGCCGATGATGGCATCTGGGGTAGTGCAAAACTGTGACTCATCAGTGAAAACAATGCGATGCCTTTCGTCAGCAGTCCATGCTGCCCTGCCTCCAAACTCAACTAAGCCGTTTGTGTTAGAGCGTTGCCTATGTATGGAATGGTAGTTCCCCAGCCTGGCTGTTTCTGGTCTCCGACCAATGGTGCAAGAGGACGCATAATGTTGCAGCAATTCCATTACTTGTTCTCGGATGGCAGGCGCAGATATGGAGGTTTTCTGTGCACAATACGGCGATCCCACCTTACGATGGTAAGACGTGATCGACCGAAACCTTGACGATGAGCATGCCTGCTGTCATGTGTGGTGTCACCGCCAGACACCACACTTGCTAGGTGGTAGTTTTAAATCGGCCGCGGTCCATTAGTACATGTCGGACCCGCGTGTCGCCACTGTGTGATCGCAGACCGAGCGCCACCACAAGGCAGGTCTCGAGATACGGACTAGCACTCGCCCCAGTTGTACGGACGACGTAACTAGCGATGCACACTGACGAAGCCTCGCTCATTTGCAGAGCGGATAGTTAGAATAGCCTTCAGCTAAGTCAATGGCTACGACCTAGTAAGGCGCCATTAGTAACATTGTATGTATCTAAAGAGTCTCACTTGTATCGCCACAATCTCCAGATGTACCAAAAGGATGGATTAAAGTTAAGTATTCCAGAAGCTACGTACTTTTCTTTATAGCATTCATTACGTATCCTGTTTCAGACCTCACGCCATCCTGCTTTAGCTTAGCGCGTGCCTTTCGGCTTCCTCTCATTGTGTCTAGGCTGTCTTGTCTAGACACAACATCATGTTCCCATGCAGGCAAACATCGGAACATATGTCACATTTCAATACGAATACGTCACAGATCTCGATATTGCACTATTCGACCAGCCTGCCATTTGGAGACCAATAGCAAGCTCCTTTCAAACTCGGTCAGATTTGTTAGTTGCATCTTCCTTTCTCTCAAACAGTATCAGTTAAGACATCAAACACCTCCTTTACTCTAGTTATCCTGTAAACAATTTCATCTGTTACTTTAGAGCCTGCCTAGGAGTCATGTCTACAGCTTCAGCTGGGGGACATTCTCATAGAACAAGATCTGGAATGCTGATACCGCCACAGTAACGGCTCGTCGTTGCCCTCTTATCAAATCTGTTTAGGTATGGAACGTACATACCGAGTCCGGAAAGGTACTGATTCAGTCCCGTGCCAGGCTCAAAATGTGTTATCTAAAGCCTTTCGTTTACATCAGGAAGAAATTGAAACGCTCTCATTCCTGTCTCTGAGGATTTTCATCTCTGCTGCCGGTCTGTAAATATTAAATTCATTATTACTAATTCCCCAAGAATTGCGTAATTTTTTTCCTACGCTTTTTCCTCAATCAACAGACGGAAGTCCTTTTTCTTATTTGCATATCCAAGGGCATACGCCCATTAATATTGTTAGGGCATCTATAAATGTGGTGCTGAAGGCTCCACGGCATTCCAGGCTGTACTCTGCGGCAGCAAGTCTGATCTGCTGTAACCGGTGCACCGAAACGCTGGCATCCTAGTCCACAATTGCAGTTAACGTAGACTCGTGGTGCAGTGTGATTACATTCAGGGGAGAACGAAATCTTATTTATCCCATATTAGTCATTATACACTTTTTTGCTTCATATCATATGAGGGCATTGAGTGTCCAGTATTCGTCTAGGAACATACCTGAATACCCGTTGACTATATCTATACGGCCTCGGATTATTGCATCGTTTATTTGAATCAATGGGTCCCTAGCAAGTCTTCCTTTAAGTAAGATATACGTCGATTGTTTTGGTGCTACCCTGAATAGCACGTACAAGCGCCACTCAAGCATGATATCAACGAGTTTGACAAAACTGTACCGGCCGGAGTGGCCGTGCGGTTCTAGGCGCTACAGTCTGGAACCGAGCGACCGCTACGGTCGCAGGTTCGAATCCTGCCTCGGGCATGGATGTGTGTGATGTCCTTAGGTTAGTTAGGTTTAATTAGTTCTAAGTTCTAGGCGACTGATGACCTCAGAATTTAAGTTGCATAGTGCTCAGAGCCATTTGAACCATTTGACAAAACTGTTTTCTAGCGAATCTCCACTGCTGGCGTGCACTGAAGGTAACAAGTCGTCAGTGTATGCTACAACTCCTAACGATTCATGACACCTGAAAGCTATCCAGAAGTTGTTCTAGGTTAACGTACCTGACTTTGGGACTATAAACAGAGTCCTTAGAGCATCCTCCCGTAATCTACATCCATATCTAATCCACAGCTATACTGCGCAAACCATCTTGCTGTATGGGGCAGGGGTACCTTGCGTACCACTGTCACTTTCCCCCCTGTTCTGTTCCAGGCGCGAATAGTTCGCGGGAAGAACGATTGCTGGTAAACCTCTGTGTGGCATTCAATCTCTCTAAATTTATCTTCATGGTCTTTTCGAGAGCTATACGTAGGAAGAAGCTATATTATTTTGACTCTTCTAGGAACGCACGCTCTCGAAACTTCAACAATAAATCACACTTCATGCAGGACGTCTCTGTTGTAGCGTCTGCCACTGGAGTTCTTTGATCATCTCTGTGACGCTTTGGTGTTTACTGAATGAACCTATAACGAAACGCTCTGGATATTCTCTACACCCCTATCAGTCCTGTCTGGTAGGGATCCCATTCAAGTATTGGTCGAACGAGAGTCTTGTTGGTGGGCTGCCTATCCTGACGATTCTTCCAGTAAATCTCAGTCTGGCATCTGCCCTACTCGCGACTAATTTTGTGTGGTCGTTCCATTTCAAATCGGTCCAGACCCATGTTGCTAGGCATTTTGTGGAACTTACTGCTTCCAGTGGTTCTGCAATGTTGGAATCATTGAGTAAAGGGTCGTTCTGTATGTATATTCGCAATACGTTAAATTTGTTTCTGTTGAGTGTCAATTGCCACTACCTGAACCAAGCGTCGATCCCCCGCAGGACTTCCTGCATTTCCCTACCCTTTTATTTTATTTTATTTTTTTACCGTCGCAACTTCTCTGTATACAACAGCATCATCCGCAAAAAGCCTCGTGCACGATGGACTTCTACTCTTCCCAACGCTCTCACGCACTGAGACCATCTGTCGCGTTGCGCTATCGGTACACCTAATGTTCCTACCTTCTTACTAGCTTACAGCTACGTGAATCTCCTTGAACTCTACGTTAAAGCGAAACAACAAAATATAATAAAATATACGCACAGATGTGGCACGGACGCCGCAAAGTCCCACCAGATGTGGCTTGAATTCAAAGAAATAGTATCGACAGCAATTGAGAGATTTATACCAAATAAATTAACAAACGACGGAGCTGATCCTCCTTAGTATACAAAACGGTTATCTATTAGGTCGTTTATACATATTGTGTAAACCAATGGTCCGATAATAAGCCCCTGGGGGACACCCGGCGTTACTTTTACGTCTGAAGACTTCTCTCCGTTCAGAATGCTATGCTGTGTTCTGTTTGCTATAAACTCTTCAGTCCTATCACACAATTAGTCTGACATTCCATACGCTTGTATTTTGTTCATTAGGCGGCAGCGCAGAACAGTATCGAATGCCTTTCGGAAATCAAGGAACATGGCATCTACCTGGGTGCCTGTATCTACTGCCTGCTAGGTCTCGTGCGCGAACAGAGTGAACTTGGTTTCGCAAGACTGTTTTCGGTCCCTAGCTAGAAGATTTGGTAACTCATCTACATCTACATGGATTCTCTGGAAATCACATTGAAGTGCCTGGCACAGGGTTCATCGAACCACCTTCACAATTCCCTATTATTCCAATCTCGTATAGCGCGCGGAAAGAACGAACACCTATATCTTTCCGTACGAACTCTGATTTCCCTTATTTTATCGCGGTGATCGTTTCTCCCTATGTAAGTCGGTGTCAACAAAATATTTTCGCATTCGGAGGAGAAAGTTGGTGACTAGAATTTCGTGAGAAGATTCCGTCGCAGCGAAAAACGCCTTTCTTTTAATGATGTCCAGGCTAAATCCTGTATAATTTCTGTGACACTCTCCCATATTTCGCGATAATACAAAACGTGCTGCCCTTCTTTGAACTTTTACGATGTACTTCGTCAGTCCTATCTGGTAAGGATCCCACACCGCATAGCAGTATTCTAAAAGAGGATGGACAAGCGTAGTGTAGGCAGTCTCCTTAATCGATCAGATATTTTCTAAGTGTCCTGCCATTAAAACGCAGTCTTTGGCTAGCCTTCCCCACAACATTTTGTATGTGTTCCTTCCAATTTAAGTTGTTCGTAATTGTAATACCTAGGTATTTACTTGAATTTACGGCTTTTAGGTTAGACTGATTTATAGTGTATCCGAAGTTTAACGAATTCCTTTTAGCACTCATGTGGATGATCTCACACTTTTCGTTTTTTAGGATCAACTGCCAATTTTCGCACCATTCAGATATCTTTTATGAATCGTTTTGCAATTTGTTTTGATCTTCTTATGACTTTATTAGTTGATAAACGACAGCGTCATCTGCAAACAACCTAAGACGGCTGCTCAGATTATCCCCCAAATCGTTTATATAGATAAGGAACAGCAAAGGTCCTATAACGCTGCCTTGGGGAACGCCAAAAATCATTTCTGTTTTACTCGATAACTTTCCGTCAATTACTACTAACTGTGACCTCTCTGACAGAAAATCACAAATCCAGACACATAATTGAGACGATATTCCATAAGCTCGCGATTTCACTGCAAGCCGCTTGTGTGGTACAGTGTCAAAAGCTTTCCGGAAATCCAGAAATACGGGATCGATCTGAAATACCTTGTCAATAACACTTAACACTTCATGTGAATAAAGAGCTAGTTGTGTTTCGCAGGAACGATGTTTTCTAAACTCATGTTGACTATGTGACAATAGGCAGTTTTCTTCGAGGTAATTCATAATGTTTGAACACAATATATGTTCCAAAATCCTGCTGCATATCGACGTTAACGATATAGGCCTGTAATTTAGTGGATTGCTTCTACTACCTTTCATGAATATTGGTGTGACCTGTGCAGGTTTCCAGTCTTTGGGTACGGACCTTTCGTTGAGCGAACGGTTGTATATGATTGTTAAGTATGGAGCTAATGCATCAGCATACTCCGAAACGAACCTAACTGGTATACAGTCTGGACCAGAAGACTTGCTTTTATTAAGTGATTTAAGTTGCTTCACTACTCCGAGGATATTTACTTCTACGTTGCTCATATTCGCAGCTGTTCTCGATTCAAATTCTGGAATATTTACTTGGTCTTCTTTTGTGAGGGCATTTCGGATGGCTGTTTTAGGAAATCTGCTTTGGCAGCACTGTCTTAGATAGTATCTCCATTGCTATCGCGCAGAGAAGTCATTGATTGTTTCTTGCCGCTAACATATTTCACATACGAGCAGAATCTGTTTGGATTTTCTGCCAGGTTTCGAGACAAAGTTTCGTTGGGGGACTGTTATAAGCATCTTGCATTGAAGTCCGCGCTAAATTTCGAGCTTCTGTAAAAGATTGCCGATCTTGGGGATTTTGCGTCTGTTTAAATTTAGCATGTTTGTTTCGTTATTTCTGCAACAGTGTTCTAACCCGTTTTGTAAACTAAGGAGGATCAGCTCCGTCGTTTGTTAATTTATTTGGTATAAATCTCTCAATTGCTGTCGATACTATTTCTTTGAATTCAAGCCACATCTGGTGGGACTTTGCGGCGTCCATGCCACATCTGTGCGTACATGTTATTATATTTTGTTGTTTCGCTTTAACGTACAGTTCAAAGAGATTCACGTAGCTGTAAGCTAGTAAGAAGGTAGGAATATTAGGTGTGCCCGCAGCGCAACGAGACAGATGGTCTCAGTGCGTGATAACGTTGGGAGGAGTAGAAGTCTTATCGTGCTGGAACGTACAGAGACGCCGTGGATTCACCCACGAGGCTTGGTGTCAAGAAGCGTATGTTTCATTATTTGGACTTACTTTTTGAGTATCATATACATCTCCAACTGTACTGCTGGCGCTACCTGCACTGATAACTCGATAAAAATAATGTCAGTAACTCTGAATCATATTAGGAAACTAATTGCAACTTTCTGTTACTCCTGATGATCTTTGGTGGAGAAGTTCAGCCAGTCACACGCGCGCCCTGAGCGAGCAGGCACAAAACTGTTAAGACAGTTCAGTGAGTGCTCACGCATTATCACAGTTTCAGAAAAGTTCAGTGATTTATTCAAGAGAAAGAGCTTAAGAAATTGAGCAAGTGAATAACGGGTTGGTCCATCTGTGATCCTTACGCAAGTTGTTATTCGGCTTGGCACTGATTGAGTTGTCGGTTGCCCTCCTGAGGAATATCGCACCAAATTCTGCCCAAATGGCTCGTCCGATCGTCAAAACCCCGAACTGTTTGGAGGGCCTTGCACGTAATGTTCCAAACGTTTTCAGTTGGGTGAAATCCAGCGATCTTGCTGGCCAAGGTAGGGTTTGTCAAGCACGAAGACAAGCAGTAGATAGTAGGTACTCTCATCGAGTGCGGACGGGCATTATCTTGCTGAAACGTAACCCCAGGATGGCTTGCCAAGAAGGGCAACGAAACGGGGCGTAGAATATCGTCGACGTACTGCGGATGACAACCAGAGGCGACCTGCTATAAAAAGAAATGGCACCCGAGAACATCACTCGCCGTATGGCGGGTAGACAGTCAGGATGGTATACCACCGCCATCTGGTGCGTCTCCAGACAAGTTTTCGCTGGTCATCGGGGCTCAGTTCTAAGTTAATTTATTTGGTATAAATCTCTCAACTGCTGTCGATACTATTTCTTCACTCATCACTGAAGACAACTGTAATCCTGTCAAGGAGACTGCAGGCCGAAAATGTGTCTGGAGACGCCCCGATCAGTGGTGGGCTACCAGAATGTCTGTCGCCCGTCATACAGCCCGACAACCAGAAATAATGATTTGTGGTGCCATTTCGTTTCATAGCAGCACCCCTTTGGTTGTCATCCGCGGCTCCTTTAAGCACAGCGGTACGTCGGCGGTATTCTGCAACCCGTTTTAGTGCCCTTCTTGGCAAGCCATCCTGGGCTTCACACGGTGAGAGTTCCTACTACTTGTCTTGGTGGTCGCCAAACCCTATCTCGGCCAGCAAAGCCGCCGGATGTCTCCCCAATTGAAGTTTGGAGCATTCTGGGCAGGGCCTTCCAAACATTAGGGGTTTGACGATCTAAAGAGACAACTGGACAGAACTTGGCACGATATCCCTCAGGAGGACATCCAAGAACTACATCAATCACTGCCAAGCTGCTTGCATAAGGTCCAGAGGTGGACTAACGCGTTATTGACTTCCTCAATTTGTGAGGCTGTTTCTGTTGTTTAAAAAATCATCCAATTTGTTTGAAATTGTAATCCTTTGTTCGTCTCTATATGTACATCAGATCTACCGATTTCGGTCTCATTCAGATAATTCCTTCGTGGTGCGTCGTCTTTTTGTTTTAGAGTGTACGAGGATTGGAACTTTAATAGTGGCAACTATTTATTTACAGCTCGTACAAAATAGATACGTGTTTCGAAGTTTTACTGACCTTCAAAGTAGTCACCAGCATTGTGTATAACCCGTTGCCAGCGACGTCGAAGTCGTAGGATACTCTTAGCAGTGCCAGTTGTGTTGACAGTTCGAGCGGCCGATCTAAAACATGGTTCAAATGGCTCTGAGCACTATGGGAGTTGGCATCTGAGGTCATCAGTCCCCTAGAACTTAGAACTATTTAAACCTAACTAACCTAAGGACATCACACACACCGAGGCAGGATAGTTCCAGACTGAAGCACCTAGAACCGCTCGGCCAAAGCGGTCGGCTCGGCGCGGTCTATTGCCCGACGAATTTTTAGCAGTTCTGAAGCAAATGCCGTGAAGTCTTTCCTTCAGCTTAGAAATCGCGTTGAACTCACGAGGGCTTAAGTCAGGGGAGTGCAGTAGATGGTATAGCACTTAGCAGCCCCATCAGTCAAACAAATCAGTAACAGCTTGAGCATTGTCCTGCAAAATGATGGTCAGGTCCTGCAGAAAGTGTCATCACTTCTGTCTCTATGCTGTTCATTTTTGGAACACAACCTACGACCAGCTTAGAGACAGAAATGGCGACACTTTCTGCAGGACCTGGCCATCATTTTGCAGCACAATGCTTAAGCACGTACAATGCAACCTGTTACTGATTTGTTCGACTGATGGGACTGCTAAGTACTATAGCACCTACTGCACTCCTCTGACTTAAGCCCTCGTGAGTTCAACTCGATTTTTTCCAAACTGAAGGAAGCACTTCACGGCACTCCCTTCAGAACTGCTACAAATTCGTCGGGCAATCGACCGCGCCGCTCGAACTGTCAACACAACTGGCACTGCTAAGAGCATCCTACGACTTCCACGTCGCTGGTAACGGGTTATACACAATTCTGGTGACTACTTTGAAGATCAGTAAAACTTGGAAACACGTATCTATTTTGTACGAGCAGTAAATAAATAGTCGCCACTGTTAAAGTTCCTATCTAGGTATTTTGTGTCTGCTGTGCATACTAATTTCTCGCCTTATTAATTGCGTCCTCTGTACACTTACTCTTCCTCAATCCATGCCGTGCATTATTTAATCCAGTTAGGTTCCTGTGGCATTTTAATCTATTAATCAGCCCATTTTCCAAAATATTCAAATGGTTCAAATGGCTCTGAGCACTATGGGACTTACCATCTGTGGTCATCAGTCCCCTAGAACTTAGAAGTACTTAAACCTAACTAACCTAAGGACATCACACACATCCATGCCCGAAGCAGGATTCGAACCTGCGATCGTAGCAGTCACGCGGTTCCGGACTGAGCGCCTAGAACCGCTAGACCACCGCGGCCGGCTCCAAAATATTACTCAGCGTATTTATTAGGTAGCTCGGTCGGTATGATACAGCTCTAAGAATGACCTGTAATAAAGGTCGAAATTGGTAATCTAAATGAATACAGGAAGTGTATGTCTTTCTTCATTATGGTCTGTATTGAAAGTGACCAGACGTGAGGTCTTGTGAAGTTGTGTGTGTACCTATCGTGTTGTGGTGTGCAGATCCGCTATGGAGGAGGCAGGCGACTTGCTGGGCGCCACAGCGGTGGCGCTGCAGCTGATGGGGCTGTGGCGCGGGGGCGGCGGGGGTGGAAGCCCAGCGGCGCGCGTGGCGGTGGCAGCCCCCACCCTCTTCGTGATGGGCTCCGCCGTCGTCCTGTCCGGAGCGAAGCTGTGCGCCGATCCGCCCGCCGTCTACGAGGAGCTCATCGCCGTAATTTTCATACTGGTGGCCAGCGTCAGCTGGACCTTCAAGGTGCGCCACTAACACCTTCAGTTGAGCGCTCAGCGCCAGCGATAGCCTTCGGGTACAGGGGAAGGTGGGATAAACTGGCACCACTGACTGAAATTGAATTCTCACCAAGCCGTGGGTATTGACAGAAGCCTTTATTGTCAGAAGCTTGTTGCTTACACATTTTGAATCTAAATACACTACTGGCCATTAAAATTGCTACACCAAGAATAAATCCAGATGATAAACGGGTATTCATTAGACAAATATATTATACTAGAACTGACATGTGATTACATTTTCACGCAATTTGGGTGCATAGATCCTGATAAATCAGTGCCCAGAACAACCACCTCTGGCCGTAATAACGGCCTTGATACGCCTGGGTATTGAGTCAAACAGAGCTTGGATGGCGTGTACAGGTACAGCTGCCCATGCAGCTTCAACACGATACCACAGTTCATCGAGAGTAGTGACTGGCGTATTGTGACGAGCCAGTTGCTCGGCCACCATTGACCAGACATTTTCAGTTGGTGAGAGATCTGAAGAATGTGCTGGCCGGGGCAGCAGTCGAACATTTTCTGTATCCAGAAAGGCCCGTACAAGGCCTGCAACTTGCGGTCGTGCATTATCCTGCTGAAATGTAGGGTTTCGCAGGGATCGAATTAAGGGTAAAGCCACAGGTTGTAACACATCTGAAATGTAACGTTCACTGTTCAAAGTGCCGTCAATGCGAACAAGAGGTGACCGAGACGTGTAACCAATGGCACTCCATACCATCACGCCGGGTGATACGCCAGTATGGCGATGACTAGTACATGCTTGCAAAGTGCATTCACCGCGATGTCGCCAAACACGGATGCGACCATCGTGAGGCTGTAAACAGAATCTGGATTCATCCGAAAAAATGACGTTTTGCCATTCGTGCACCCAGGTTCGTCGTTAAGTGCACCATTGCAGGTGCTCCTGTCTGTGATGCAGCGTCAAGGGTAACCGCAGCCATGGTCTACGAGCTGATAGTCCATGCTTCTGCAAACGTCGTCGAACTGTTCGTGCAGATGGTTGTTGTCTTGCAAACGTCCCCATCTGTTGACTCAGGGATCGAGAAGTGGCTGCAACATCCGTTACAGGCATGCGGATAAGATGCCTGTCATCTCGACTGTTAGTGGTACGATGCCGTTGGGATCCAGCACGGCGTTACGTGTTACCCTCCTGAACCCACCGGTTCCATTTTCCGCTAACAGTCATTGGATCTGGACCAACGCGGCAGCAATGTCGCGATACGATAAACCGCAATCGCGGTAGGCTACAATCCGACCTTTACAAAGTCGGAAACGTGATGGTACTCATTTCTCCTCCTTACAAGAGGCATCACAACAACGTTTCACCAGGCAACGCCGGTCAACTGCTGTTTGTGTATGAGGGAATCGGTTGGAAACGTTCCTCATGTCAGCACGTTGTAGGTGTCGCCACCGGCGCCAACCTTGTGTGAATGCTCTGAAAAGCTAATTATTTGCATATCACAGCATCTTCTTCCTGTCGGTTAAATTTCGCGTCTGTAGCACGTCATCTTCGTGGTGTAGCAATTTTAATGGCCAGTAGTGTATTACACGGTGCAGTCGCGCTAATGTGACCACCTCTCAGAAGCCTGAATACATACCTTTATCAGGGAGGACGTGCAGGAAGGGGGTCAGTGAGATTATGGAAGGTACCGACAGGAATGTGGAACCTTGCCGTCTCCAGTTCTGTTCCTGCGCTAGGTTTCTTGACTGAGGATCCATTGTACGAACAAGGGGTTTAAATCAGGCGAGTTTTGTGGCCAGAGGAGTAGGGTAAACTCACCCTGGTGCTCTCCGAACCACGCACGTACTGTACGAACTGTGTGACACGTTGCATTGTCCTGCTGGTAGATGCCATCGTGCCGAGGAGCAACAAACTGCATGTAGGGGTGGACACGGTTCCCAAGGATATATGCACGCCTGTGTTGATTCGTTGTGCCTTCCAGAACGACGAAATTGCTCAGAGAATGCCACTAAACTAGTGGTTGTCAAACTGCGGCCCAAATCAAGCGTTCGTGCGGCTCCCGTTTCTCAGCCGTATTTTATGATACTAGCGAACCCAGTAATACTCTTCAGTTTCTAAATATGTATGGGAATTAAATATACGTCCTACTCTCCTTCTCCTCTTCTCTCTATCCCTCTTCTCATCCCCTCCTCCCCCACCTTTGTCCAACGCCTCCTCCTCCTCCTCCACCATCACCCCCCCCCCCCCCCCCGCTGTCTGCGCGTCTCTTATCCCACACTCTCTCTATCCATCTCCTCTTCCCTCATCTGTCTGTCCGTATCTTCTTTCTCCTTCTTTATATCCATTTCTTTCCCCTTCTCTGTCCATCTCCTCCTCTCCCATCTCTCTGATCTTATTAATTGTTATTGCAAACGGAACCTTGATATGAATGGGTAAATCAGTTGGAATCATTAGTGTGAGGAGTGTGAGAGAGATCTTCCCAGCTACTGGATTTGATTTGTGAGGATAGTAGCTGTAATGACAGTATGTCACATGGTTTTAATCTCTGAAGAGGCAGAATTATAAAGTTTGTCATAAACACAACGTACCTGTTTTCTGTTAAAAATGACTGCAAAAACAAAAAACCCGCACAATTTCGCAGCATAGCTTAGCAAGCTGATTCTTGCGGCAGGTTTAACAGGAAGTGTTTATTGCATAACATGTCTATATCTCCTGTGGTTTAGGCTGTGCGTAGTCAGTCAACTGGTCGAGAAGGGATTCATCCAGCCAAATCTTTCCTTGAATTTGTGTGATATGAAATAACATAGTTTCAGCAAAATCGTAAATCTAGTGAAATGAAATAATTATGAATTCATTGTTCTGGAGTCATAATGGATCGCGCTTCAGAAATTCTTAGTCGATTTGCCTCCAAACGCTGCCTACACTTCTCGTTAGTCTCATTGACACAACGAACATGTAGCGTTGCTAATACACCGATAGATGTTTCATCGCCTCACTGGTGGCATTTTATAAAAAAAAAAAAAAAAACCACGAACTGAAATCAATTGAATGTTTGCAACACACCAAATTACCGCGAACTGACGTCAGTTCAATCTTGGCAACGCTCCACCAAGATGTGATCTCCACCGATAACATACTGAAATATCGGTCTCAATATTCTTTTTCGTGAAAAGTCAGTATTCAATGCGGCATTTGTTATTGCTGTTGTTATGAAAAAATGTGACAACAGAACTGTGAAACTGAACGACTCATTTTTCTTGTTATGAAAACATATGACAGCAGAACTGTCAAACCGACCGTCACACTTCTTTTATTGGGGTTTTCATACAAAAGTACCAATCAAATTTCCGACTTTTTCGATGGATTTTGACAAAATATCCATAATCGTGAACTCAGATTGAGAGCATTAGTTTCCCTGTGCAGGGCTTCCTCAAATTCGGCCGTGGGCTAAGCAAAGTTGGTTGCTTACCTCGGCGGCAGTGGGGTAAGCAATGCGGCCTCTGTGGGGTTAGAGCATGTGTGATGGCGACACAGACATACATTACTAGACTGGTAAAAACTGACGTTTTACTGAAGCCTGTCGTTTGGTGAGGTGAGATGGCGGCATCAGTAAATTTGTGGATGGTACTGCTACGATTTTCTGAAACGAAGTGACGTTGTAAGCTTTGCGAGACTTCTAAACAAGTCCTGCAGTTGAGGAAGAATTTGCGTACTAGTTGAGTTTAAGACATACATTGTAGAATCGTGATACGAGAAGAATATCACGTTACGTATACATACGTTTGAGGCAGACTGAAGTTTTCGTAATAACTTTCAAACGAATAAAGTTTCATATCAGCGCGCACTCCGCTGCAGAGTGAAAATCTCATTGTGGGAACATCCTCCAGCAAAGCCATGTCTCCACAATATCCTTTCTTCCAGGAGTGCTAGTTCTGCAAGTTTCGCAGGAGAGCTTCTGTGAAGTTTGGAAGGTAGGAGGCGAGGTACTAGCAGAATTAAAAGCTGTGAAGACGGGTCGTGAGTCGTGCTGTGGTAGCTTCGTTGCCAGCCGGCGCGGTAGCTCAGCGTGTTCGGTCAGAGGGTTTAGGTGCAATAAAAAACTGAGTGAACGGATCAATGAAGAACCTGACCGGGTGTCATCGGACGTCCGCTCCGACCAAATTCAACGAACAAAGTAGAATAAAATGAGATGAAAAAAAAGTTGGTAGCACCCTTGCCCGCGAAAGGCAAAGGTACTGAGTTCGAGTCTCAGTCCAGCACACAGTTTTAATCTGCCAGGAAGTTTCCAAGACACTTGTTACCAACCACAAAAGCACATTATGCTTATTGGGGCACTTTCGTAATGGATATACTATTCGAACAAACGCCGAAGTTTAAGAAAACTATTTAAAAGCACATCACTAAGCTAAATTTGTTATTACTATATTGATTAAACCCCTTAATATATACGTTACTGTTTAAGCACTGTCGCTTTTTCAGGTAAGACGAACTGTAATTTAATTATTTAGGCTTATATACAGTATAAAAACAAACATACGTAAGATATTTCTAGTTATGCTTGCATTGAGATATATTCCTTTCCTTGGTGATTTCCGTCTGCTGTATGAAAAATTACAGGCAGACGCGACGTATGTATTTACCATTATATCGAAACTCTAAAGGTAACGTAGCTGTATCAGTTTACACCCGTTTCTTAAGACTGTTTTATCAATAAACCAACAACAGTTTACACGTCCTTTGCGCTCGCCACCATGTTGCGATTCTTAAGTGCTGGCTTCAGTGGCACTAGTGATATTGTATACGCTATCGCCAGTCTATCAATGAATGTCTGTGGAACGCGATTGTTTTATTGTTTGTCTTTCAGTACTAACAACTCACGGCCGTGCGCTACTTGTACGCATCAGCTGGTGTGCTATAAATTCTGACACTGAAGTGACATGGATTCATTAATGCACGTTACAGAGACGGTCATCTTCAAACGCGGTGTTATTTGCAGCAAGGACATGAAATGGGAGAACATGAATTGTCTTGATACAACGCCGTAGAAGTATAAGAAAACAACATCTATATCATTTATCAAACTTTTGTGATTCTGCCTCATATTCAACAGTGCATTTGCAAATTTGTGGTAAGTATCTAAGGGACCAAACTCCTGAGAACATCGGTCCCTAGGCTGACGCACTACTTAATCTAACTTAGGCTAAGGACAATACACACACCCATTCTCGAAGGAGGACAAGAACCTCCGTTGCGGGCAGCCGCTCGCACCGTAGCAAGGCTCCTTGGACCGCGCGGCTACCCCGCGTGGCCATAGTGCATTTATACATAAGTAAAAATACTATTATTAATCAAAGTCATTCGTTCACATAGTAAGACCAACAACACTCAACCACGCATATATAGTGCCACAACTGTTAGATCGCAGAGCTTGGCAACAGTGTGAAACAGACCACAGTCAACACAAGTTGTTCCGAAAGGTACCGACTTTTAACGATCAGTACTGGCCAACTTAACGCGCCCTTACTATAGCTTGTTAATATAAATTTACGCAGGTTGCCAATTAATAATAAGATCTATATATGTAGTGTCTGTACTTTCGGACATGTCCGAAGGACACACAACAAAAAAAATTTTGCGTCACCACGGTTCCAAGAGTTCCGGAACCTGTACAGGAAATTGGAACAGAGATCAACATAAACATCATTTCCGCCCTTTTTATTGCTCATGAAAACCGCACCTTGCATGTTGTACTACCATACAGTAAGACCTTTAGATGTGGTGGTCCAGACTGCTGTACACACTGGTACCTCTAATAGCCAGTAGAGGATCCTCTTGCATTGTTGCATGCCTGTATTCATCGTGGCATACTATCCACAAGGTCATCAAGACACTGTTGGTCCAGATTGTCCCACTACTCAACGGCGATTCGACGTAGATCCCTCAGAGTAGTTGGTGGGTCACGTCGTCCATAAACAGCCCTTTTCAATCTATCCCACATATGTTCGATAGGGTTCATGCTGGCCCCTCTAGTCGAGCGATGTCGTTATCCTGAAGGAAGTCATTCACAAGATGTGCACAATGGGAGCACGAATTGTCGTCCATAGGCCGAATGCCTCGCCAATATGCTGCCGATATGGTTGCAATATCAGTCGGAGGATGGCATTCACGTACCGTACAGCCGGTACGGCGCCTACCATGACCACCAGCGGCGTACGTCGGCCCCATGTAATGCCACCCCAAAACAGCAGGGAACCTCCACCTTGCTGCACTTGCCGGAAATTGTGTCTAAGGCGTCCAGCCTGACCGGGTTGCCTCCAAACACGTCTCCGACGATTGTCTGGTTGAAGGCATGTCCGACACTCATCGGTGAAGAGAACGTGATTCCAATCCTGAGCGGTCCACTCGGCATTTTGTTGGGCCCATCTGTACCGCGCTGCATGGTGTCGTGGTTGCAAAGATGGATCTCGCGATGGACATTGGGAGTGAAATTGCGCATCATGCAGCCTATTCCGCACAGTTTGAGTCGTAACACGACTTCCTGTGGCTGCACGAAAAGCATTATTCAACACGGTGGCGTTGCTGTCAAGGTTCCTCCGAGCCATAATCCGTAGGTAGCGGTCATCCACTGCAGTTGTAGCCTTTGGGCGGCCCGAGCGAGGCATGTCATCGACAGTTCCTTGTCTCTCTGTATCTCCTCCATGTCCGAACAACATCTCTTTGGTTCACACGGAGACGCCTGGACACTTACCTTGTCGAGTGCCCTCCCTGGCACAAAATAACAATACGGCCGCGGTCAAACCGCGGCATCGACCGTCTAGGCATGGTTGAACTACAGACAACACGAGCCGTGTACCTCCTTTCTGGTGGAATGACTGGAACTGATCAGCTGTCGGACCCCCTCCTTCTAATAGGCGCTACTCATACATGGTTGTTTGCATCTTTGGGAGGGTTTAGTGACATCTCTGAACAGTCAAAGGGACTGTGTCTGTAATACAATATGCACAGTCAACGTCAATCTTCAGGAGTTCTGGGAACCGGTTCAAATGGTTCAAATGGCTCTGAGCACTATGGGACTTAACATCTATGGTCATCAGTCCCTTAGAACTTAGAACTACTTAAACCTAAGGACATCACACAACACCCAGTCATCACGAGGCAGAGAAAATCCCTGACCCCGCCAGGAATCGAACCCGGGCGTGGGAAGCGAGAACGCTACCGCACGACCACGAGCTGCCGACTCTGGGAACCGGGGTGAGGCAAAACTTATATATATATATATATATATATATATATATATATATATATATATATATATATAATGTGTGTGTGTGTGTGAATAATTAATACGAGACAGCCAGGCTCGAACTCTTCCGGGAATCGGGAAATGCCGCGAGCAATGAAGAAAATGGGCAAGGGGTACTACATTCACAGTGCACGGGTAAGTTCAGAATTTGGATCTGATGGGAGATGTGCTAGAGTAGCCCGTGCGGTTGCAGTGAGCTCTGTGCCTGGATGACTCAGTGATCAGAGATGTGCCTAGTAAGGAGGCGGCCCGAGTTCGAATCCCTGCCTGGCACAAATTTTCAACTTTCCCCATACATTTCAATCAATGCCCACTCGCACCCGATGTCTGTAATTGCCTTGTATCTTTAGTAATAAGATCAGTATACGTACAGCCCGAGGCGCCGCCCCACAATTTCAGAACTGGCTCTACAGCGAAGTAGTTTGACGACCACTACGCTAAAACATTCGCCAGGCAATATCGCTCGTTCCTCCGGCCTGGACCCTGCCGACGGTTGTTGCAGGGCCGTACGTACCAGTGGCCACCTGTCAGGTGGAGCGCAAAACGTGATTCACCTCAAAAGGCCAGCCGTCGCCGCTCACTGGACGTCGAGTTGCGGCATTGTGGAGGCCCACACGCAGCAACGTTGACTGAACGGTCCATGAGGAGACACTGTTGATAGCCCCTTGGCTCATCTGGACAGCCGTCGCTCACGCCTTCCATGTACTGCCCGTGGTGTACCACAATTGCCTCGGTTTTAGATGGTGCCAATTTTGACATCCACGGTATAATTTATTCACGGCAGTATGCGAACAGTTTCCGCATTATGACAATGGCTGCACCGTTTTCCGCATCCCCCCTACACGCTTGATGTACACCCCCCCTCCCCCCCTCCCGTTGCTAGTGCTGCCACTTGTCTTCCGCGGGTGGTTATTGCGCGTTGAAAAGAGATGATCACACTAATGTGACTGGATTGTGTATTTTTCAGAGAAAAAGAAAGTAATATATGGGAACAATATCCATTTTTCTGAAGGCTTACATAGTGATCACTTTCGCCTGCTTAAGGGAGTAATGTGGCCAATGGCATCGCAAAGGTTCCCATGTTTGTTGTTCTGATCTCCGGACATGTTCTGAATTCCGGGCATATACGAGAGGCGTTTGAATAGTCCGAGCAAAGTCCGACAGATGGCACCACCTGCGTGTATCGAGGCCATGTTTAGTTAGTAGCATCTTTGGAAAGAACGCACACCAAGTTTCAGCCATATTGATCTATTTCTTTGTGTTTGGCATTCGTGTGAATCAAGGAAGTCGAGTGATTGTAAAAAATGGACGAAAAATAATTTCCTGTAGTGATTAAACATTACTTTATAAAAGGCAAAACGCCTCAGGAGACTAAAGAGAAGCTTGATAAACATTATGGTGACTCTGCACCTTCGATTAGAACAGTTTATAAGTGGTTTCAAAATTTGTGGAGTGGCCATAGGGGCACAAGTGATGCTGAACGTTCTGGACGCCCTGTAGAGGTTACGACTCCAGAAATCATTGATAAAATCCATGATATGGTGATGGATGACAGAAGAGTTAAGGTGCGTGAGATTGCTAGTGCTATGGGCATCTCGAATGAACGGGTACATAATATTTTGCATAAACATTTGGACATGAGAAAGCTATCCGCAAGATGGGTTCCGCGATTACTCACGCTTGGCCAAAAACGAAATCGTGTGAAGTGTTGCAAGGATGGTTTGCAGCTGTTCAGGAAGAATCAGCAGGAATTTAAGCGTCATTTAGTCACTGTGGATGTAACATGGATACACTACTATACTCCTGAGACCAAACACCAATCTAAACAATGGGTTACCAAGGGAGAATCTGCACCAAAAAAAGGCGAAGACCATTCCTTCACCCGGAAAGGTTATGACGACTGACTTTTGGGTTTTGCAATGGATAATCCTCATCGACTATTTGGAAAAGAGTACAACTATTACAGGTGCATATTATTCATCGTTATTAGACCGTTTGAAAACCGAGCTGCAAGAAAAACGCCGGCGACTGGACCGCAAAAAAGTCCTGTTCCATCACGACAATGCACCAGCACAAACCTCAGAAGCTGTGGTCGCAACATTATTGGAAACAGGATTCCAACTCTTTTCACATGCCCCCTATTCTCGAGACTTGGCTCCCTTGGATTACTATTTGTTCCCCAATATGAAGAAATGGCTGGCAGGACAAAGATTTTATTCAAATGATGAGGTGACTGCAGCAACTAACAGCTATTTTGCAGACTCGGACAATTGCTATTTTACGGAAGGGATAAACAAATTAGAGCAGCGTTGGACGAAGTGTATAAGTCTAAAAGGAGACTATGTCGAAAAATAAAAAAGGTTTACCCCAAACACGTAAGTAGTTTTTATTTTTGCACGGACTTTTCAAACGTCCCTCATATGTCCTAGTGTCTGAAACAAACAGAAGTGGTTCTAGCAGACGTTTTCAGTCGGATTTTTCTATTAGGCCAAATATAACAGAACAGAGCCAATTTGAAACAAGATACAGCAAATAAGCGAAAATTGTCACAAAGGTATAAAAAAACAGATGAAAGCTTTGTATATAAAGGGTTTACAATCAGTGTGACATATGGAAGTCGCCAAGTCTTATTCGGGTAAACACATTAGCCACTTTTTCCAATGAGTAGTGCGGTCGCTTTTTCCGATTGCCTGCCATGTCGACATTAGTGATTCGCAGACGAAACTAGAAAACTAAACTCCACCCGAACAGGCCCTGAAAGCCCAACAGTAGCGACCGGTCGCCGTGTCATCCTCAACTGCAGGCGTCACTGGATGCGGATATGGAGAGACATGTTGTGAGCACGCCACACTCCCAGCCAAAGGACATTTTACGAGACCGGAACAGCTACTTCTGAATCAATTAGCTCCTCAGTTTGTCTCACAACAGCTGGGTGCACTCTGCTTGCCAACAGCGCTCGGCAGACTGGATGGTCACTCATCCAAGTTCTGGCCCAGCCCGACAGAGCTTAACTTTGGTGATCTGATGGGAACCAGTGTTACCACTGCGGCAAGGCCACAGATGAGACAAACAAACCTAGAGAAACAATTTGGAACTATATTTGTAGGTCAAAAGACGTTGTAGAAACTTGATATTGTAAGAAAGTATTACTGTCCATATAAGTGAGGTAATGAGACCGGGATCTTAGCATTAAATCGTAAAAATTTCAACCATTTGCTTTGCATAGCTGTCTTGGAATCCACGATTCGGATTTGGTACCAAAAACTCATGTTTTCAACAATTTTTTGGCGCGTTTTTCGTTTTTAGAGGTGAAGGAAGTGTTTCCTCAGGAATTTCTGAATTTACGAAAATGAATCATTAAATTCACTCACGTGTATGCTCTTCAGTTTAAATTTCTCTCACTTCCTCGTGCGTAATAAAGAATATCATCTCTTGAAAGTACCAGTTTGTGTGGGCTTCATGACATTACTATCAGTATACTAAAACTACACCTACAGGCATATATCGCAACCCACGATATTGTGCGTGCAGAGGGAGTCTTGTACCTCTGCTAGTCATTCCCATTCCTGTTCCACTCGAAAATGGAGCGACGGAGAAACATTTGTCTATACGCTTCCACATGAGCCCTGATTTCTCTGATCTTCACAGTCCTTACGCAAGGTGTATTTTGGTAGCTCTAGGATCATCCTGCAGTGTACCATAACCTTCTCAACAGTGTTTCACGAAAAGATCCTCTTATCTTTTCCAGGGATTCCCTTTTTAGTGTTTGAAGCATTTCTGTAAGATCCACATGTCGATCGAACCTTCTTCTTATGTCGGGAATTGAATTCGTCGAGACATTTATATCTCTTTGTAAGACATAACATATTGCGAACTCTTTGTTATATGTACGTGTTGTGTACATAGTTCCGCGTAGTCAGCGCGTTCACAATTTTCCCAATAGAGCGCGCCCCGCTAAGCACAACAGCGCAGGCGCAGCGCTCGACCGTCTCCGCACTACGAGATGGCGCTGTCTTAGAGACGGACCAAATTCTGCTTCCGCCGATCCGCGTATTAATATGTAACGCAGCCAATGAGATTGTTGCTAACGTAGAACCTTTTCTCCTCGCGGATCACACTCGCGCAGTGATACCTGAACGCTCGAGGCATTATAACGAGTGTACAGACCTCCAATCAGTCAATCTGCATTTGTCTGCACCAGTCTGTACAAGTCTGCATCAGTCTGCATTAGTCTATAATCAAGTTTCAGTCGGCGCCTAATAAGATTACCATATTCCTGTACATAGCCATGAAGATAAATGAATAGACGCTTCGTCAAGTGCCAGAGATATGTGAGAATAAGATTAACGTACCAAGACCAAAGGAACTTCAGATTGTCAGTTGTAAACAGCATCCAGAATCAAGTTACGTAATGTCTATATTTTTTATTATTTTAATAAATGTGTGTGAAAATTAATCAAGTTCTGTTTAAAGTTGGTCACCATCAATCTGCTACTCTAAGCGTGCAAGTGGCATTTCTATCGTCTGACCTAACGGCAGAAGATAAACACGCCACGATAAGACCAAGAGACATATTGCTGACACTCGCCTACTTCATTAGAGCGACAAGTCAAATAATCTGATGGTGTGTGTACCGAAGGTCTTAACAGTACGCACACCACAGTATGACTGTGACTTGCTACAAATCGCTGCTTACTAGTGTGGTTCACGACATAAGAAAAATGGTGCCGAAACCCGGGAGATTTCCACGATTGCTGCTGTGACAACACGATTTGTAACAAACATACTTCACGCGATAATACCATGAGGAGCTCACTGCAGCGATTTGTCACGCGACGCAATAAACTCCCCGATGACAACCGCCTACATACACTGCTAAGTGCAACTGAATTATCACGCCACATATTTTGTTGTGCCATTTGTAAAGGCAACTGATTACATTATTGCCCCCTCTATACTGCTACTGTAGCTGTTCTATTGGCGCTTTAAAGGATTATCAGATCTTGCGCTACGCCTGTAGATCTTTTATGACTCGTGATTCCATCTGTTAGTTGTTTACCAAACAACACGCTATACTGATCCGCTTACATGATTGCAATCACTTCACGATGTCTGATACGGAAAGCGCCGATGTCAACCATTAGTTACAACGCTTGAAAAGAGTACGGCCGAGAGCAAAAGCTAATATTACATGTTTTTTGAACGAAGTACACAACTTTAATGACACAACTACCATTGAACATTATGGATATTCCAGAGATCGAGTGGAGGAGCTATTGTATACACTAACAGATCTTGATGACAAAATACGTAATCTTCTTGATGACGCTTAAGATGTGTTAAATGTGATGAATACATAGACGCAGCCAAGCGCTCTGTTGAACGTACGTCACGGGAAACAGAGGGGAAACTTACGAATTCCATGGCTCACGCTGCCATCAGTGATAAATATCATGATACGACAGTCACTTCAGTTGTTACACCGCCTAATATGAGACTGCCCAATACAAAATTTGAGACGTATTCTGGGAATGTTCAGAACTGATCTCGTTTTTAGGAAAATAAAAATATAAAATTTAAGTTGGTTGGTTGATGGGAATAGGGGGAGGAGGGTGGGCGGAGGTCCAAACAGCGAGGTCATCGGTCCTATCGTGTTAAGGAAGGACGGGGAAGGAAATTGGCCGTGGCATTGCAAAGGAACTATCCCGGAATTTGCCTGAAGCGATTTAGGGAAACCAGGGGAAACCTAAATCAGCACAGCCGGACGGATGTTTGAACCGTCGTCGTCCCGAATGCGAGTGGGTGTGCTAATTACTGCGCCACCTCGCTCGGTCGGAAATTAAGTAAGACGTCTGAAAATCAGTAACGTTTTGCTTAAAAATAACATAACAATGTCTCCTGCCAAATTTTCTGACAACAACGTCAGTGAGTTTTAGAACAATTTTGACCACTTATCGACAGCCAACGGCATTGTTTAGGGCAAAAAATATGCAATGGCCACTTTTCCTGCCCTGGCCACATTACCTCACCTCCACCTACTCCGACCAGAACTTCTTGCTATTTGACGTTTGTTCACATGTTGCTACAAAGTGTCTAGTCAGTCATGTGGTGACGCCTAAGCAGTGTAAATCAGGGGGCCTCCTTCCAAAGTTACTTCCTAATTCACTCTCAATTTTTTTCAACAAATAATTCGAGTAAGCAGACTGTCAGTCCAAACCTTCGCCATCCTCTGAAGTTCCTCCCCCCCCCCTCCCCCCACGTACACCCTTCCATTACCAAACTGCCTACTCCGATAGGTCCTATCGTTAGGTCAAGTTGTGCCATAAATTTATTTTCTCCCCTCGTCAATTCTTTTTGATCTACCCATCTATAACACTACGTTTCAGAGCCTTGTATTCTTTTCTTGTAGTACACTATCGCCCAAGTGTACAGTCCAGACAAATACCTTCAGAAAAGACTTCTTAACACTTGAATTTATATTCGATATTCACAAATTCCTCCTTTTCAGAAATGTGTTTCTCTCTTTTGCAGTTCTGTGGTTTATATCGTCTCTACGTTGTCCATCATCAATTTTTTGCTGCCCATATAACAAAAATCGTAGACTAAGTTTCGTTTTTCATTCCCTAATCTAATTCCCTCATCGTTACCTGATTTAATTCGACTTCATTCCATTACCCTTATTTTACCTTTGATAACGTTTATCTTATAAACTCTTTTCAAGATACTATCCATTTCATTCAACAGCTCTTCCAAGTCCTTGGCATCTATAGCAACATACACTCCTGGAAATTGAAATAAGAACACCGTGAATTCATTGTCCCAGGAAGGGGAAACTTTATTGACACATTCCTGGGGTCAGATACATCACATGATCACACTGACAGAACCACAGGCACATAGACGCAGGCAACAGAGCATGCACAATGTCGGCACTAGTACAGTGTATATCCACCTTTCGCAGCAATGCAGGCTGCTATTCTCCCATGGAGAGGATCGTAGAGATGCTGGATGTAGTCCTGTGGAACGGCTTGCCATGCCATTTCCACCTGGCGCCTCAGTTGGACCAGCGTTCGTGCTGGACGTGCAGACCGCGTGAGACGACGCTTCAACCAGTCCCAAACATGCTCAATGGGGGACAGATCCGGAGATCTTGCTGGCCAGGGTAGTTGACTTACACCTTCTAGAGCACGTTGGGTGGCACGGGATACATGCGGACGTGCATTGTCCTGTTGGAACAGCAAGTTCCCTTGCCGGTCTAGGAATGGTAGAACGATGGGTTCGATGACGGTTTGGATGTACCGTGCACTATTCAGTGTCCCCTCGACGATCACCAGTGGTGTATGGCCAGTGTAGGAGATCGCTCCCCACACCATGATGCCGGGTGTTGGCCCTGTGTGCCTCGGTCGTATGCAGTCCTGATTGTGGCGCTCACCTGCACGGCGCCAAACACGCATACGACCATCATTGGCACCAAGGCAGAAGCGACTCTCATCGCTGAAGACGACACGTCTCCATTCGTCCCTCCATTCACGCCTGTCGCGACACCACTGGAGGCGGGCTGCACGATGTTGGGACGTGAGCGGAAGACGGCCTAACGGTGTGCGGGACCGTAGCCCAGCTTCATGGAGACGGTTGCGAATGGTCCTCGCCGATACCCCAGGAGCAACAGTGTCCCTAATTTGCTGGGAAGTGGCGGTGCGGTCCCCTACGGCACTGCGTAGGATCCTACGGTCTTGGCGTGGATCCGTGCGTCGCTGCGGTCCGGTCCCAGGTCGACGGGCACGTGCACCTTCCGCCGACCACTGGCGACAACATCGATGTACTGTGGAGACCTCACGCCCCACGTGTTGAGCAATTCGGCGGTACGTCCACCCAGCCTCCCGCATGCCCACTATACGCCCTCGCTCAAAGTCCGTCAACTGCACATACGGTTCACGTCCACGCTGTCGCGGCATGCTACCAGTGTTAAAGACTGCGATGGAGCTCTGTATGCCACGGCAAACTGGCTGACACTGACGGCGGCGGTGAACAAATGCTGCGCAGCTAGCGCCATTCGACGGCCAACACCGCGGTTCCTGGTGTGTCCGCTGTGCCGTGCGTGTGATCATTGCCTGTACAGCCCTCTCGCAGTGTCCGGAGCAAGTATGGTGGGTCTGACACACCGGTGTCAATGTGTTCTTTTTTCCATTTCCAAGAGTGTATGTCTTTCTCAAACCCCCAGGCAATTTATTTCTTCTCACTGAACTTCAATCGCTTTCTGTATTTGTTCTGAATTTCTTTTACTGCTTGCTTAATGTATAGATTTAATAACACCGGTGTAGGCTACAACCCTGTCTCACTTCTTCTCAACTACTGCTTCCCTTTATTGCCGTTCGACTATCACAACTGCAATCTCGTTTTTATACAAGTTGCACATAAGTTTCCGTTCCTGTGTTTAGCTCCTGCTATCTTTAGAATTTCAGATAGTGTAGTCCGCTCAATTTGGTCGAAAGATTTCTCTAAAGCTAAAAATGTTATAAACGTATGTTTGCCCTCCTCTGACTTTCCTTCCAAGATACGTCATACAGTCAGTATCGCCTCGCGTGTTCCTACATTTCTATGGAACCGCAACTAATCTTCCCTGAGGTCGGTTTGTACCTGTTTTTCCATTTTTTTGTAAATAGTTCTTGTCAGTATTTTGCAACTATCAAATTTTTTCACCGACAGTCTTTTAATATTCACACCTGTGAACACCTTCTTACTTTGGTATTGGAATTATTACATTCCTCTTGATGTCTGAGGGCATTTTGCCTGTCTCATATACCTTTGAAACGTCCCCTTAGAAAAATTGTACAAGACTGTGCTTAAACTGATACACAATATTTTTTTTTTTTTTTTTTAGCGCAACGCAATCTGCCTTTCAAAAATCCCTACAAAAGAATGGCCCTGACTAACATTAACCTATGCGTTTCACAAATCGCTTACCTCACAAAAATCTTGGTTACTCGAACTACTGCAATACAGCGAGCGCCACTACTGCCAGCTAAATAAAAGATTCAAACTATGGAAGGCACTAACTACTGATAGGGATAGTTAGCAAATTAAAGATTTTAATAGAGAACAAACAATGTATTTACCTTAATAGTCATAATATATATATATAGCAGTTCATGACAAATTACAAAACTCCGCCATCTCTCTCCCCACATCCACCACTGCTGGCGGCTCACCTCCAACTGCACAACGCTACGCGCTGTTCACATCCAGCTGCCGCTGCCCAACACTACAATGACAGACAACAATGCAAACTAGCCACAGACTGCACACAGCACAGCCAGTGATTTTCATATACAGTGCTACGTGGCGTTACCAGTAAGAAAACATAAACAGCCTACTTACACCTTGAACACTAGTTGGAACAGTTTTGTCGCGACTGGCTATCCCAAGGACCTCAGTAATTCAGAAGGGATGTGTTCTACTCCAGAGACCTTGCTTCAACTTTAAGTGTTTCAGAGCGTAATCAAATTCTTCTCGCAGTATTGTATCTCCCATCTCACTTCCACTTGCTTTCTCTTTTCTTTCAATAATATCGTCTTCAAGTTAGTTTCCTTATATAGACCGTTCAGGTAATCCTTCCTCCCCCCCCCCCCCCCCCACCCCACCCATGACCCATGGACGTTGTCGTTAGTGCAGAGGCTTGTGCGCCTCAGAGATGCAGATAGCTGTACCGTAGTTGCAGCCACAACGGAGGGGTATCAATTGAGAGGCCAGACAAACGTGTGGTTCCTCAAGAGGGTCAGTAGCGTTTCCAGTAGTTGCTGGGGCAACGGTCTGGATGGTTGATCTGGCCTTGTAACACCAACAAAAAAAGCCTTGCTGTTCTGGTACTGCGAATGGTTGAAAGCAAGGGGAAATTACAGCCGTAACTTTTCCCGAGGGCCTGCAGCTCTACTGTATAGTTAAATAATGATGACTTCCTCTTGGATAAAATATTCTGGAGGTAAAACAGTCCCCCATTTGGATGTGCGGGAGTGCACTACTCAGGAGGACGTCGTTATCAGGAGAAACAAAACTGGCATTCTACGGATCGGAGCGAGAAATGTCAGATCACTTAATCGGCCAGGTAGGATAGAAAATTTAAAAAGAGGAATGGACAGGTTAAAGTTAAATATAGTGGGAATTAGAGAAGTTCGATGGCAGGAGGAATAAGGCTACTGGTCGAGTGAATACAGGGTTATAAATACACAATCAGATAGGGGTAATGCAAAAATAGGTTTAATAATGACTAAGAAAATAAGAACGCGGATAAGCTACTATACACCGAGCGAGGTGGCGCAGTGGTTAGCACACTGGACTCGCATTCGGGAGGACGACGGTTCAATCCCGCGCCCGGTCATCCTGATTTAGGTTTTCCGTGATTTTCCTAAATCGCTCAAGGCAAATGCCGGGATGGAACCTTTGAAAGGGCACGGCCGACTTCCTTCCCTAATCCAATGAGACCGATGCCCTCGCTGTTTGGTCTCCTCACCCAAACAACCCCAACCCCCAAGCTACTATTAAGAGCATAGCGAACGCATTATTGTGGCCAAGATAAACTCGAAGCCCACGCCTACTACAGTAGTACAAGTTTATATGCCAACTAGCTCTGCAGATAACGAAGAAATTGATGAAGTGTGTGATGAGATAAAAGAAGTTATTCAAATAGTGAAGGGAGACGAAAATTTAATAGTCATGGGTGACTGGAATTCGATGGTAGGAAAAGGGAGAGAAGGAAATGTAGTAGGTGAATTTGGATTGGGGGTAAGAAATGAAAGAGGATGCCACCTGGTAGAATTTTGCACAGAGCATAACTTAATCATAGCTAATACTTGGTTCAAGAATCATGAAAGAAGGTTGTACACATGGAAGACGCCTGGAGATACTAAAAGATATCAGATACATTATATAACGGTAAGACAGAGATTTAGGAACCAGGTTTTAAATTGTAAGTCATTTCCAGGTGCAGATGTGGACTCTGACCACAATCTATTGGTTATGAACTGTAGATTAAAACTGAAGAAACTGCAAAAAGGTGGGAATTTAAGGAGATGGGACCTGGATAAACTGACTAAACCAGAGGTTGTACAGAGTTTCAGGGAGAGCATAAGGGAAGAATTGACAGGAACGGGAGAAAGAAATACAGTAGAAGAAGAATGGGTAGCTTTGAGGAATGAAGTAGTGTAGGCAGCAGAGGATCAAGTAGGTAAAAAGACGAGGGCTAGTAGAAATCCTTGGGTGAGAGAAGAAATATTGAATTTAGTTGATGAAAGGAGAAAATATAAAAATGCAGTAATGAAGCAGGCAAAAAGGAATACAAACGTCTCAAAAATGAGATCGACAGGAAGTGCAAAATGACTAAGCAGGGATGGCTAGAGGACAAATGTAAGGATGTAGAGGCTTATCTCATTAGGGGTAAGATAGAAACTGCCTACAGTGAAATTAAAGAGACCTTTGGAGAAAAGACAACCACTTGTATGAATATCAAGAGCTCAGATGGAAACCCAGTTCTAAGCAAAGAATGGAAAGCAGAAAGGTGGAAGGAGTATATAGAGGGTCTATACAAGGGCGATGTACTTGAGGACAATATTATGGAAATGGAAGAGGATGTAGATGAAGATGAAATGGGAGATATGATACTGCGTGAAGAGTTTGACAGAGCACTGAAAGACCTGAGTCGAAACAAGGCCTTGGGAGTAAACAACATTCCATTAGAACTACTGACAGCCCTGGGAGAGCCAGTCCTGACAAAACTTTACCATCGGGTGAGCAAGATGTATGAGACAGGCGAAATACCCTCAGACGTCAACAAGAATATAATAATTCCAATCCCAAAGAAAGCAGGTGTTGACAGATGTGAAAATTGCCGAACTATCAGTCTAAAAAGCGACGGCTGCAAAATACTAACATGAATTCTTTACAGACGAATGGAAAAACTGGTAGAAGCCGACCTCGGGGAAGATCAGTTTGGATTCTGCAGAAACGTTGGAACACGTCTTATCTTAGAAAATAGATTAAGGAAAGGCAAACCTACGTTTCTAGCATCTGTAGACTTAGAGAAAGCTTTTGACAATGTGGACTGGAATACTCTCATTCAAATTCTAAAGGTGGCAGGGGTAAAATACAGGGAATGAAAGGCTATTTACAATTTGTACAGAAACCAGATGGCAGTCATAAGAGTCGAGGGACATGAAAGGGAAGCGGTGGTGTCTTTGTATTCCATATAACAGTCTTCGACAAGAATTAGAAATTTTTTACTATCCAAAGGAAGAACCCTTTTTAGAAATATGAACAGATGGTTTTTCGACTTTTAATGGACATTCGTTTCCTAAAACAATTTACTTAAAAACAATCACAATGTTCGAAGACAAAGATAGCATATTGTATAAAGTAGAAGATAAAGAAATAATTGAAAATGGAAAAATTCGCCAAATACTGGGAAATATAAAAATAAAAAATTGTAAACGTTTAGAAGATGTAGAAGAAGGATTACAAGTAATTATTTCTAACATTAAAATCGGAAATTATTGAGGAAAAGATAGATATTTTTTCTAAATTTGAAAATTTACCAGATTGTTATTGTTCCAATTATTGGTTGTGCGCCCTAAAACACTAATCATCATCATCATCATCCAATTATTGGTTGGAAGAAGAAATTAAAAATAAAAATATAGATCTAAATTACAAGATTAAAGTTAAACTAGATAAAAGTAAAACAACACGAAATAAGAATAAAGAAAGACTTGTGTTTGTTGTTTAATCTATATTTATCTAAACCTGGTAAATTGCTGATTCTAACTTATAATGATAAAAAATTATTAGAAAATCTTAGACCGTCCAATTTGGACGATTTAACATATAATGAAAAAAGAACTATATTTGTAAACAAATATATGTTTTCTTAGTTATGTAAACAAATACATCTGTTTCCTTAGTTATGTAAACAAATACATCTTTAGGAATAATTAATTTCCTTAGTTATGTAAACAAATAAAATTAGAAAGAATGTAGATACAGATGATACTAATTTATTAGTAAATTTTAGACCTGTATGCCAGATGGGGTTAAAAGATAATAAAAACACTATATTTATTAATGAATCCAGTTTATATTGTTTAATTTTAAAATCAATCTTTCTCCAACTTATTAAAAATTTGTAGTAGTAAATGGAAGAAGACAGAAACGCTAAAATTATAGATCTGTTTTTTAAGAATAAAATGCATTACCAAGATACATGAGAAAAATTAAATAGTTTGTTAGACGAAGAATACCAAGTATAATGTTTAGATTTGGGTTTACTTAAAAATGGTTGTGTAAAAGTTGCAGTTTACGACAAACAAAAATATGCTTGAGTAGAATTAAAAGATTTAAATAATTGAAGTAGAAACAAATATAAAAACAAGATTCTTAAGGCAATTAATAAATGTTATTTGGAAGAAAACGATTCGGATTCTAAAAAAGAAAGCGAATAAGATGTTGTTGTTGTGGTCTTCAGTCCTGAGGTTGGTTTGATGCAGCTCTCCATGCTACTCTATCCTGTGCAAGCTTCTTCATCTCCCAGTACCTACTGCAACCTCCATCCTTCTGAATCTGTTTAGTGTAATCATCTCTTGGTCTCCCTCTACTATTTCTACCCTCCACGCTACCCTCCAATACTAAATGGGTGATCCCTTGATGTCTCAAATGTTAAACAAAGTTTAAACTAATTTTAGGTGTTAAGCTAAACGATAACATTAACATAAAAATAAACATTAAAACGTATGTTAACGCATGTTAACATTAACATAAAAATAAATATAAAAAACGTATGTTAACGTACATTAACATAAAAATAAATTAAAAAACGTATGTTAATATAAAACGTCAATTGATGTTGCTATTGTGCAGCATCAAAACAGTGTCGTGCCATTCATAACCGAAGTAGGGTAATGCTGACGAAGGGAGTGTGTTTTCATCACGATTACGCTCGTCCCCATACAGCCAATCTGGGTGGGACATCCTCCAGTACAGCCCAGACTTAGCACAAAGTGATTTGTATGTTCCCTAAGTTGAAGTCGCACCTGCCTGGAACGCTTTCCCAAACAGACAATATGTTGAAAAACGAGGGCGAGCGCTACCTCTGCAGCGTTGGGTTGGGTTGTTTTGGGGAAGGAGACCAGACAGCGAGGTCATTGGTCTCATCGGATTAGGGAAGGACGGGGAAGGAAGTCGGCCGTTCCCTTTGAAAGGAACCATCCTGGCATTTGCCTGGAGCGATTTAGGGAAATCACAGAAAACCTAAATCAGGATGCCCGGACGCGGGATTGAACCGTCGTCCTCCCGAATGCAGTCCAGTGTCTAACCACTGCGCCACCTCGCTCGGTCTCTGCAGCGTTGCAGGAGACTTTGATGACAAGGTGTACTAAAAATGACACAGCGTATGAAAATATGCATCGATTGCAATGGTGATTACGTCGAAAAGTAGCTGAACGTCCAGCCTTTCCATCAATGCAGCGTTTAATGCCAATAAACGTGATTTCTATGAGAAAAAAATTAGGGGCCTTATTTTACGTACAAGCCTCGTATGTATGGATTCGAAGTATCATCTTCTATGCATGTATCGTTGCTTGAAGAAGCGCAAAACGATCTTCTGGAATGATGTGTTTGAACCAGGATATGTACACTATCTTGGCAGCTGGTAGGCACGAGCTACTTGAATGAGATGACCCAGTTGCGTGTGACCGGTCTTTGGCAGGCGGCGGCGTTCGTGGGGCAGCGGGGGAGGCTGCAGCGGCTGGCAGCGCTGCTGGTGAGAGGCGGCCGGCTCTACGTGGGCGGCGTGGGCGGCGGGGGCGGCGGGGGCGACACCCGCGCCCAGTACCGCGCGCTCGCTCGCCGCGTGTTCGTCTACACACAGGTGAGCGGCGCGCGCGCTCTGCGTTCCTCAGATTCACGTCTGCAGGTCGCACACCTCCTGGCACGGACAGTCAGCACGGAGTGAAACTCATACAGGGACTTCCGGTAACACGACGCTGGTTTGCTGCCAGGCCACTTGGAGTGTTGTGAGCTTATCAGTTGTTCATCACCTCATTTTATTATTGGGTGATTTAAAATCCTCAATAGTTGTTTTCGTTCCGCAGTACACAGAAGTTGGTTTCAATGTATTGTGGTCCTGATTACGACTTCTTGTGAGTATTGCATTCTTTGCGTTGCACTGCTAATATTTTGCTTACATTCTGCTTGATTTCTGATCATCTCTAATACTGGGCAGAGTAAATGATTCTTTATTTGTTTTTCTTCATACACCATGTGATCAAAAGTAACTGCACACCTGGTTGAAAATGACTTACAATTTCGTGGCGCCCTCCATCGGCAATGCTGGAATTCAGTATGGTGTTGGCCCACCCTTAGCCTTGATGAGAGCCTTCACTCTCGCAGGCATACGTTCAATCAGGCGCTGGAAGGTTTCTTGGGGAATGGCAACCCATTTCTCACGGAGTGCTGCACTGAGGAGAGGCATCGATGTCGGTCGGTGAGACCTGGCACGAAGTCGGCGTTCCAAAACATCCCAAAGTCACGTCAGGACTCTGTGCAGGCCAGTCCGTTACAGGGATGTTATTGTCGTGTAACGACTCCGCCACGGGCCGCGCACTATGAGTAAGTGCTCGATCGTGTTGATGATGCAGTCACCATCTCCGAATTGCTCTTCAACAGTGGCAAGCAAGAAGGTGCTTAAAACATCAATGTAGGCCTGTGGTGTGATAGTGCCACGCAAAACAACAAGGGGTGAAACTCCCTCCATGAAAAACACTACCACACCATAACACCACCGCCTCCGAATTTTACTGTTGGCACTACACACGCTGGCAGATGACGTTCACCGGGCATTCGCCATACCCACACCCTGCCATCGGATGGCCACATTGTGTACCATGATTCGTCACTCCACACAACGGTTTTCCAGTGTTCAGTCGTCCAGTGAAGCTTCTTACGCCAAGTGAGGCGTCGTCTGGCATTTACCAGCGTGATGTGTGGCCTATGAGCAGCCGCTCGAACATGAAAGCCAACTTTTCTCATCTCCCGCCTAACTGTCATAATACTTGCAGTGGATCCTGATGCAGTTTGGAATTCCTGTGTGATGGTTTGGATAGACGTCTGCCTATTAGACATTATGACCATCTTCACCTGTCAGCTGTCTCTGTCAGTCAATAGATGAGGTCGGCCTGTACGCTTTTGTGCTGTACGTGTCCCGTAACGTTTCCACTTCACTGTCACATCAGAAACAGTGGACCTAGGGATGTTTAGGAGTGTGCAAATCTCGCCTACAGATGTATGACACAAGTGACACCCAATCACCTGACCACGTTCGAAGTCCGTGAGTTCCGCAGATCGCCCCATTCTTCTCTCTCACGATGTCTAATGACTACTGAGGTCGCTGATATGGAGTACCTGGCAGTAGGTGGCAGCACAATACATCTAATATTAAAAACATATGTTTTTCGGGGTATCCAGGTACTTTTGATCACATAGTGTACAAAACATAAGGTGGTTTCGTGGCTTGATGTTATGCGTAATTATGTGTATGTGTGTGTGTGGACTGCTTGATGTAAATGCATTATAAGTATATTGCTCGTATTTTAAGTTACTTTGTTCACTTTGCCCATTTAATGGAGAACGTGTTAGCAGCTTTCGACAGAATTGGTACTCACCTTTATTACATCTTGTCTCAGAGTGAGTATGTAATTCTGCTATGAATGGTGTTATTTCTTGCCACTGAGTGCCACAAATTTCACAGTGGTTTGCAGGGTACGGATGATGGATGCAGATCTAGAATAATATGCTTTGTAGTCTTACTGACTAGAGTAATCTCCCTTGCTAATGTTAAAAATGCAACAGTAGTTACACAAATGTGTTCTTACTTTATTACATAACAGGTACTACGATCATTAGATTTTAGCAGAAATAAATATACAAGGGGTGTTCAATAAGCAATACAACACTTTTTTCTCGGCGTTGAAAAAATGTGGAATTTCTTGAGGGGCAGCGTGGAATATTACCACTTCAGCCCCTATAGTTTCATGAAGTTTTAATAGGTGGTGGAGCAATACAAAGCCTTCAAAATGATGTCTCTAATGCAAGTACGTTATAAACAGAGAGCTTTCATTGAGTTTCTTTTGGCGGAAAACCACAAAATTGCAGATATTCATAGGCGTTTGCAGAATGTCTACGGAGAGTTGTCAGTGAACAAAAGCACGGTGAGTCGTTGGGCGAGGCATCTGGCATCATTGCAGCAAAGTCGCGCAAACCTGACCGATCTCCAGCGTGCCAGCCGGTCGCACACAGCTGGAATTCCAACAATTTTGGAATTTGCGGACCCTCTCCCTCGAGGTGATGGATGGATCACAGTTAGAAACCTCGCTGCACGTCTGGCTGTCTCTGTTGGTTGTGGTGACACACTCGCGGACCAGTTGCGCCTGCTGTGTTCCTCCAGTATGTCGATGATTGAGAGGTTATCGATGTTGCAAGACGTTGGCATCGATGTCGACCAGTAGAGAGCTACCATATGGGTATAGAAGCCCTCTCAGTAAGGTGGCATAAGGCCGTCGCAGTAACCGGAGATTATGTTGAAAAACAGGCTTTTGTAGCCAGACGAGTGGGGAATGATATGGAGTGCTGGAATCCTGAATGAAACCAACCTGCTTTCAGAAAAAAAAATTTATTTCACTACTTACTGAACGCCCCTCACACTAGAATCGTCCCCTCTAATAAAATTTCGGAGGCCTCCATTAAATCAGAAAAAATACGAAAAACGGACAATAGCAAAATTAATGTAGAATACGAGCAACATACAATGCATCTAAATCGTGCAGTTTGCACACGCACCCGTAAGCGTTAATAAATAGGCAACAGTCTACAGAATACTATACAATGAATGCAGTTTCTTTTTTATATGAAACGAGAACAAAGATAGAATCATTACCCCACCCAGTATTATGGGTATGAGTAAAATTAAGCAGAAGACGAGCGACATATTTACAATGCAATTCAAAGAGTGGAGTGCACACAAAAAGATCGTATTCGTGAACACAGTGCGAAGAAACTAGCTTCGTCATCATGCATATCAGATGATTTTTTAAGTTCTGTCACACACTAAAGCACAAATATTTCCACATGATAATGGCCACATGCTCGACAGTTTTACTCATACAAATAAATAGTTTTACAGTAAAAAGTCGACGACGATGTGATTTACAAAATTTTTCATACTGTGAACCACGGCTAGTTTTTCATTGGATTTCTGGAATGTCTTTTTTTTTCTGTAAGGTAAAAAAAACTTTTCCAGAGGTACACACTTAACACCACACTACAAGGCTCACCCATAAAGTGTAAATCAAAGATATTATCGTATAATACTTTTTTTCACAAAGGAATTTTCGCGCCATATCTTCCTGTATTCGATGTTCACTGTCAAGCCACTAGAGGGGGGGGGGGGGGAGGTTGCTGCTGTCGTTGTGTGGCATTGTACTAATTATACACTCCTGGAAATGGAAAAAAGAACACATTGACACCGGTGTGTCAGACCCACCATACTTGCTCCGGACACTGCGAGAGGGCTGTACAAGCAATGATCACATGCACGGCACAGCGGACACACCAGAAACCACGGTGTTGGCCGTCGAATGGCGCTAGCTGCGCAGCATTTGTGCACCGCCGCCGTCAGTGTCAGCCAGTTTGCCGTGGCATACGGAGCTCCATCGCAGTCTTTAACACTGGTAGCATGCCGCGACAGCGTGGACGTGAACCGTATGTGCAGTTGACGGACTTTGAGCGAGGGCGTATAGTGGGCATGCGGGAGGCCGGGTGGACGTACCGCCGAATTGCTCAACACGTGGGGCGTGAGGTCTCCACAGTACATCGATGTTGTCGCCAGTGGTCGGCGGAAGGTGCACGTGCCCGTCGACCTGGGACCGGACCGCAGCGACGCACGGATGCACGCCAAGACCGTAGGATCCTACGCAGTGCCGTAGGGGACCGCACCGCCACTTCCCAGCAAATTAGGGACACTGTTGCTCCTGGGGTATCGGCGAGGACCATTCGCAACCGTCTCCATGAAGCTGGGCTACGGTCCCGCACACCGTTAGGCCGTCTTCCGCTCACGCACCAACATCGTGCAGCCCGCCTCCAGTGGTGTCGCGACAGGCGTGAATGGAGGGACGAATGGAGATGTGTCGTCTTCAGCGATGAGAGTCACTTCTGCCTTGGTGCCAATGATGGTCGTATGCGTGTTTGGCGCCGTGTAGGTGAGCGCCACAATCAGGACTGCATACGACCGAGGCACACAGGGCCAACACCCGGCATCATGGTGTGGGGAGCGATCTCCTACACTGGCTGTACACCACTGGTGATCGTCGAGGGGACACTGAATAGTGCACGGTACATCCAAACCGACATCAAACCCATCGTTCTACCATTTCTAGACCGGCAAGGGAACTTGCTGTTCCAACAGGACAATGCACGTCCGCATGTATCCCGTGCCACCCAACGTGCTCTAGAAGGTGTAAGTCAACTACCCTGGCCAGCAAGATCTCCGGATCTGTCCCCCATTGAGCATGTTTGGGACTGGATGAAGCGTCGTCTCACGCGGTCTGCACGTCCAGCACGAACGCTGGTCCAACTGAGGCGCCAGGTGGAAATGGCATGGCAAGCCGTTCCACAGGACTACATCCAGCATCTCTACGATCGTCTCCATGGGAGAATAGCAGCCTGCATTGCTGCGAAAGGTGGATATACACTGTACTAGTGCCGACATTGTGCATGCTCTGTTGCCTGTGTCTATGTGCCTGTGGTTCTGTCAGTGTGATCATGTGATGTATCTGACCCCAGGAATGTGTCAATAAAGTTTCCCCTTCCTGGGACAATGAATTCACGGTGTTCTTATTTCAATTTCCAGGAGTGTATATTGTGTACAGCAACGGTCCTACGAAACTCCCCAGCGGCACACCTGGACTCACTCATACTTCGGAGGACTTCTCTCCATTGAGAATGACATGCTGTGTTCTGTTATCTAGGAACTCTTGAATCCAATGACACAATTTGTCTGATGGGACATATGCTCTTACTTTGTTCATTAAACGACTTTGGGGAACTGTATCAAACGCCTTGCGGAAGTCAAGAAACACGGCATCTACCTGGGAACACGTGTCCATGGCCCTCTGAGTCTCGTGGACGAATAGCGCGGGCTGGGTTTCACACGATTGTCTGATTCTTTTGTATCCCGCCTGGAAGGCGGCGCGTGGGTAGGAGCAGGAAAAGGTGAAAATCTCTCGGTAGTGCAGTGTGAATTAAAATCACCTTTACTTTAGCAACAAGAGTAATACATAACTTTGCCCTGAGGTGCGACGTGTTCCCGCCGTCTGCTCTGGATCAAATGGACAGAATCTGGAGCGGAGCTCGTGGAGCTCTCCCGCTCCGGCTAGAGTGTGCTGTCGTCGGTGTCTCATAGTGCCAACTTATGAAACTATGCCGTGGCATCGTTGCTATCGATACCACAGATTCCTACACAGTAGATTTTTTGTCTTCAGAAAAGTCACTATACTCGAACATAATACGTGTTACAAAATTCTACAACTGATCGACGTTAGAGATATGGGTCTATAGTTCTGTACATCTGTTCGACGTCCCTTCTTGAAAACGGGGAGTGGTTTCTGTGTCCTGTCCTTTTCGTGCTGATTCAGAAAGGGAGAACTTTATGACCGTTGCGACATGTCGGCTCTTTGCAGCGTCAGCATCTTTCTCTGAGGCAACAGTGTCTCGTCGACGGCTTGGTGCTCTTTTTGAGAGCCCCCTTCACCGTCACCACCCCATTGTTTTCGGTTTGAGGCATTGTTTGTAGAACTTATTGCTGCTGTCTGTCCTGGCGATAGACCCCGATCTTTCTGTGAATACGGAGTGAAGTTCAAGGCAACCTAGCTTCTGGCACTATGCCTACATTCCGGACTGTGTGAGATGTTGGATTTAGGCTCACTACAGTTGCGCGGCTCTGACTGAACTTCGACACAGCGCTCTGATTTACAGTGCCGTATTATGCTCCGTCATCACACAGAAGAGCGGTTGTTGTTTCAGAGCTGACAGGGTGCCAGGGGTTTTCATGGTTTGCCACTATTTCCATTTGTCTCCTCTTCCTGAAATGCAGCAGCTACCACGCCCCTGGGCTGTAATGCAGGCACATCTACCGTGACCAATCCTTACGTGGCCAGCTGGCTCTGTACATCAGCCCTACAAGAGGCGCCTTCAGTTTGGAGAATTTTGCCTCAAGTGGTCCATCGCGTTGCACAAAAAACATATCTGCAGTAGGCATGATATGAAACAAAAGTCCTGTGGCCAACAATGATAAAAAAGAAAGGAATATGTTGTTGCAGTTCAATTCTAACACATCCGACGGTGTCGTAAACCTGCAGTTTCAATCCACTACCCCAGTCTTCATTTGTAATGGACAACACTGTTCCACAAGTAACAGGAACGCCTGAAATCATTTGATTCAGAATTTCGAATGGCAAATGAAACACGAGCACGTGTCGCATCCAGTATCCTCCATGAGACAGAATTATATCGTATAGAACCTTTTCCAGTTCATGGTCAGATGATACAGCAGCCATTGATAAACATTTTTAAGAGATAAACAGTCTTCGCTGCAAAACAGGCTTCTTGTTGTTGTTGTCTTCAGTCCTGAGAGTGGTCTGAAGCAGATCTCCATGCTACTCTATCCTGAACAAGCTTCTTCATCTCCTAGTACCTACTGCAACCTACATCCTTCTGAATCTGCTTAGTGTATTCATCTCTTGGTCTCCCTCTACGATTTTGACCCTCCACGCTGCCCTCCAATACTAAATTGGTGATCCCTTGTTGCCTCAGAACATGTCCAACCAACCGATCCCTTCTTCTAGTCAAGTTGTGCCACAAACTCCTCTTCTCCCCAATTCTACTCAATACCTCCTCATTAGTTATGTGATCTACCCATTTAATCTTCAGCATTCTTCTGTAGCACCACATCATTTCGAGAGCTTCTATTCTCTTCTTGTCCAAACTATTTATCGTCCATGTTACACTTCCATACATACTTCCATACATACTTTCAGAAACAACTTCCTGACACTTAAATCAATACTTGATGTTAACAAATTTCTCTTCTTCAGAAACGCTTTCCTTGACATTGCCAGTCTACATTTTATATCTTCTCTACTTCGACCATCATCAGTTATTTTGCTCTCATTTCCTAATCTAATTCCCTCAGCATCACCCGACTTAATTCGACTACATTCCATTATCCTCGTTTTGCTTTTGTTGATGTTCATCTTATATCCTCCTAATCCTCCTTTCAAGACACTGTCCATTCCGTTCAACAGCTCTTCCAAGTCCTTTGCTTAATTATTTTATATTTTGCTGATAATGCGCTTCGCCTTGTTCAAGATGGCTGGCACAACAGGTGTTAAACACATAGACGCTGCTGTCCATGTAAATGCCTTAGCAGGCAAACACTGTTGTCAATATTTTAAGAACATTGGGGGATGGCCCTTGTAGAGCATATGGCTCAATCCAGAGGATACAAAAACGGGGTCACGCCTAACCCTGTTTTTTGTGTCTTTTGGACTGTGCCATATGCTCTACAAGAGACACCCCGCAATGTTCTTAAAACGTAGACAACAGTGTTCGCCTACTAAGACATTTGCAAGGACAGTATTCTGAGTGTTTAACACCTGTTGTGCCAGCCAATACGGAGATGTCGTAAAGAAGGCGAAACACATTATTGGCAAAATATAAAATAATTAAGCCTGTTTTGCAGCCAGACTGTTTATCTCTTCGTTATGTCACATACTCTTCTTTATGACCTTAAAATTCCGTTGCATCCAGTTTTGCTAGAAATTATTTCGCAAGAGTCTAAATCGAGCAATTTCGTAAACAAGTACTCAGTTATAAAGTCTCAATGAAGCCCAACCTTGCCATCATTGATTATCAAATAATGAATCTCATACATCGTCGATCATGTAGCATCCCTCTGAAACACGCAATGTACGGCGTTGGAACGATAAAAATCTACCATTTTTACTTTAAAATATTGCATCCTCCGAAAACAGAAACAGCTCATAAACCCGGCGACATTCACGCTGGACACTGCCAAAAGTGACCTTCCAATGCAAACAATTCCTGCATAACAGAACGCCCTCACACTACGGCAGGTACAGGCAGACTGCTATCCAAGAATGACTCACGATCCGCACTCACAGTTTTACGTCCACCAGTAACTCTTCTCCTACCTTTCAAACTTCTCAGAAGTTATCCTGCATACCTTGAGAGGACTAGCACTCCTGGCAGATAGGATAGTGTGCAGACATGGCTTAGACACAGCCTGGGTATTTGTTTCCAGAATTAATTCACCGCAATTCTGATCACAATGTGATAATGATGAAGAGTTGACTAAAATTTAAGACATCATACAGAAGAATCAATGTGGTAAGAAGTAGGAACAGAAGAATCAATACGGTAAGAAGTAGGGAATTGATGTATTGCAGAATGACGCATCTGAAATTCCCTAAGGCTGTAGATATTGCGATAATGATTACTTACAACAGTAGACAGTTCAACTGAAGACGAATAAATTTCTATAAAACGAGGATGCACGGAAGTTGGACGGAGAAACATAGGTACAAGGATGGTAACGGCGAAAACACCAAGGTTAACCGAAGAAATATCTTGCCTGAACAAAACTAAGAGACGCACCCGGAAGACATGTTTCGATGTCTGTGTATCTTCTTACATGTACACACCATCAGTGGGAGTGGTAATGATTAGAGTTGGAATTCTCTGTGACAGGCAGAATGGAAACCAAACTGCATTAGTATTGTTCATTTTGAGTGACGTTAGTAGGCCTTGTGAAGTACACTGAAGAGCCAAAGCAAGTGGTACACCTGCCTAATATTGTGTAAGGCCCCCCACGAGCACACAGAAGTGCTGCAACACGATGTGGCATGGACTCAAATAATGTCTGAAATAGTGCTGGAGGTAATTGACACCATGAATGCTCCAGGGCTGTCCATAAATCCGTAAGAGTATGATAGGGCTTCTGAAGAGGCTTCTGTAGAGCACGTTGCAAGACATCCCAGATATGCTCAATAATGTTCATTTCTGGGGAGTTTGGTGGCCAGCGGAAGTGTTTAAACTCAGAACAGTGATCCTGGAGCCGCTCTGTAGCAATTCTGGAGGTCTAGGTTGTCGCATTGTCCTGCTGGAATTGCATAAGTCCATCGGAAAGCACATTTGACATGAATGGATACAGGCGATCAGACAGGATGCTTACGTAAGTGACACCTGTCAGATTCGTATCTAGATATATCAGGGGTCCCAAAACATTCCGACTCACTTAAATCTTGATAACCTGCGATTGTAGCAGCAGTAACCGATCTGACAACTGCGCCAGACCCTTGCTGTCTCATATAGGAGTTGCCGACGGCAGCACCGTATTCTGCTTGTTTACACATCTCTGTATTTGAACGCGCAGGCCCACACTAGTTTCTTTGGCGCTTCAGTGTATATAAGGAGCACGAAGAGCGTCATATGTTCAGTATCCACTGTGAAGGACACGGAAATACCATGTACTCCTGTAAGCAGCTGACAGTGTTTCAAAGATGCTTCATTGTGGGCCTCCATTTGGCTGTCAGGTTGAATCGTGCGATATACAGATTTTATGGCATTCGTATGTAATAGTGGCCCGATGTTGGACTGCGTGGGAACAAGAAGGCAGACGTGCTTGTCGTCAAGGTTCCAGTCGGCCACATCTGACTACCACAAGAGAGGATCACTGTATTGTACACCAAACACGTCATAACCCTTTCAAATCTGCTCTTTCCATCAGAAGATGTGATGGACTCCCCACAGTATTCTGTGACATTCCACATCGTCTGTCATACACTAGCAGCACCCAGACTAGGGAATCAAGTGCATTGGTTGCCGTTAACATGACAGCACAAATGCCTGCGTTTCAGGTGATGCATGGGTCAGGACTAGGGCACCACATTGTGTTAAGTAATGAATCGTAGTTCTACACTACTGAAGATGATCATCGTTGTCGAGTATGGTGACGACTGTCCAATGTTTTGGAGAGGCAAAGTGGTATTACTCCTAGAATCATGATGTGGGGAGCCTGCTGGTTTCTGATAGAACACAGACGGAACAACTCATTTGTTACCATTCATGTGACAGTATCGTGGTGCCATTGTTGAACATGATAATGCTCGTCTACACGTAGCACGTTTCTTCATGAGCTGCCTGTGCTATGTTAAGGTACTCCCATGACCAGCACGATACCTGGAACTGACCCCAACAGAACATGTGTTTGACCAGCTTGGACGTAAATTCCACCACAGTCGCAGTATCCGAGATATGAAGGACCAGTTATAATAGTTGTGGGGCAGCTTGCCACAGATGATACAACAGCTTTAAGGCACGCTTCCGAAATGTGTAGCCGGCCGGTGTGGCCGAGCGGTTCTAGGCGCTACAGTCTCGAGCCGCGCAGCCGCTACGGTAGCAGGTTCGAATCCTGCCTCGGGCATGGATGTGTGTGATGTCCTTAGGTTAGTTAGATTTAAGTAGTTCTAAGTTCTAGGGGACTGATGACCTCAGAAGTTAAGTCCCATAGTGCTCAGAGCCATTTGAACCATTTGAACGGAAAACATGTAGCCGCTCGGTCTGAGGCGCCTTGTCATGGTTCGCGCGGCTCCCCCCATCGGAGGTTCGAGTCCTCCCTCGGACACGGATGCGTGTGTTGTCCTTAGCGTAAGTTAGTTTAAGTTAGATTAAGTAGTGTATAAGCCTAGAGACCTATGACCTCAGCAGTTTGGTCCCATAGGAACTTTCTACCAATCTCTAGCCAAATGTGTAATTGCATACATACAGGCCAGAGGAGGTGCAATCCCATACTGCCAAGTTCTTTGCTAATTTGACTCGATGTTGTAATCATTGAAATAACATCACAAGCCCTCTCAACCTGTGAAGATTCATTTCGATTCCTCCTGCTCTCCTGGGTGCTTCATTATCTTTTTTTATTTTTTATTTATTTATTGGTTTTTTTTTGTCAGGCGATTTGCTTCAGCTGTTCGACGGAAGATGGAAGTACGAAAATGTGTAGAGAGAGACAGGAATACCGTAACATAAGTCAATTAGGAATGAAATAAATAGGAAGTGCAGGGAAGCTAAGGCAAAACGTCTGAATGAGAAATGTGAATAAATCTAAAAATAAATGATTCAGAATAAGAAAATTCAAAACAACCTTGGATTAAATTAAAAGCGGGAGGGGCAACATTAAGACTGCAAAGGGAAATCCATTGTTAAGCGCAGAGGAGAGAACGGATAGGTGGAAAGAATACACTGAAGGCCTCTACGAGGGGCAGGATTTGTCTGATGACGTGACAGAAGAAGAAATGGGCGTCGCTGTGGAAGAAATTTGGAATCAAGTATTACGATCAGAATTTAACAGAGCTTTGGAAGTCTTGTGATCAAATAAGGGACATATAACATTTCTTCTGAATATCTAAATTCAGCCGGCCATTGTGGTAAGATCGGTTCTAGGAGCTTCAGTCCGGAACCGCGCTGCTGCTACGGTCGCAGATACGAATCCTGCTTCGGGCATGGATGTGTGTGATGTCGTTAGGTTAGTTAGGTTTAAGTAGTTTTAAGTCTAGGGGACTGATGACCTCAGATGGAGCCATTTGAACGATCTAAATTCATTGGGGGGGGGGGGGGGGGGGAGGGAGGAAAGCGGCAACCAAACGACTATTCAGATTACTGAATAGCATCTGAGAGATTGGAAACATGCCATCAGACTTTCGGAAAAATATCATACATACAGTTCGGAAGATAGCAAGGACAGATTAGTATGAACAGTCACCTTAACATCTCACACATCCAAGTAGCTGACAAGAATAACATATAGGAGAATGGAAAAGAAAGTTGAGGACTTCTTAGATGACAATCAGGAAAGGAAAAAGCAGAGAGGCAGTTCTGACGTTGCACGTTCGTTGGTTTTATCAACCTAGAACAAGCGTTCGACAATGTAAAATGGTGCAAGATGTTCCAAACTCTTAGAAAAATTGGAGTAAATTATCGGGAAAGACGCGAAAAATACAATATGTACAAGAACCAGTAGGAAACAATAAGACTGATAGAACAGAACGAAGTGCTCAGAGTAAAGAAAAAGAACACTCACTGTGGTTTGGGAGTAAACCGAATAAAGGCGAAAGTAATAAAGAGTAGCAGAAGTGAGATTAGCGATGAACTTAACGGCAAAATTTGTGACTACGAAGTAGAGGAAGTGAAGGAACTTTATTACATCGTATGCAAAATAACAGATTTTATTTATTTATCGTATGGCTTTACCAGTGCGTGTGCGGTAAAATAACAGATGACAGATGAAGAAAGGAGGACATAAAAAGATACTAGTACAAGAAATTCCTGACCTACGTAGCTCCTCTTCTATCAAACACTCCCCTTAATTTGGGGAAGAAGTTTCTTAGGATGTACATTTGGCGGATATCACTCTATGGTACTGAATCATAGACTGGGGGAAAACCGGAAAAGAAGAGAATAATGTGCCACAGAAGGATATTTGCAAATAAGGTGGTTTTACAAGAAATGAGTCGGTTCTCCGCAGAAATGGTGAGGGGAGGGACATGTGGAAGAGACTGAAAAGAAGAAGGGACATGGTGATATGTGTTAAGACATCAGGGTGTAAATTCGATTGTACTAGAGAGAGCTTAGAGGATAAAAACTGTAGAGGAAGACTAGATGCATCTATTGGAGTCACTTGGCGTGGAGCAAGCACAGCCCAAAATCCACGATTTTGACAATTTGCTGCCATGGTTACTGCAGAGGCCCAGAGTACTTTTAGATTTGGCGCAGTACAGGAGAGATTGTACTGTTGCTTATGTTTTTATTACATTATTTTATGACACTTTAAATGAGCGCCACTACTCCACAGCTCTCGTTACGAAAGGGTTGAAACAGGGGACTCCATTGCTTGGTCTGTTGTTTTCCCTGATCGTGTCCTCAAGTTCCGACGGCTTGGAAAGTTTACTCTGTTCGACACGGAATTATACGCTCTCTTGCAGGCACTGGAGCAGATGGGCAGATGGGATGTGCTTCAGATACTACATATCTTGTCTGTTCCGATTCTCTGAGTGCCTTTCACTTTCTCCAACGACTGTGCCCAGCAGATGAAGTAGTCCAGAATATCCAGGGTGTCCTCCTCCAACTACAGCTGGGGAAGGAAGTGTCTTTCTTATGGTCACCAGGGCACATGGGTACTGAGGGGAATGAAAGGGCGGATATAGCAGTCAAGGACGCATGTCGTCATTGTCAGCCACTTCAGTGTGCCATCCCCCTGCGTGCTATCGCCTGGCTATTGATGTGTAGGATCATGCGTCCATGGGAAGAGGAGTGGCTGGTAGTTATGACCGTCCACTGTGTGGTGCTTGTGGCGTGCAGATTACTGTGCGCCACATTTTACTAGATTGCGTTTGGTTTTCGGACCAGAGGGCAGTGGCAGATTTGCCGGCAGATCTGCCTTCTGTTTTAAGTGACGTTCAAATGAATGTGGTGTGGCTTTTAAGGGTGGTATGTCCAACTTGTTTCCAAAAATATTACAGAGATAATTTTAGTGTGTTAACAGGATGACTGGCTCATCCATGAGGTCAACCAGTTACATTTCTCTGTGTTTTTTTTTGCTCTTCTACGGTTTTATATCTGTTTTAATCCCAGGTGTAGAGCCTTCCACGCTGCAGTCATGGATTGTGCGGCTGATCCTGGCGGAGGTTTGAGTCCTCCCTCAGGCATGGGTGTGTGTGTTTGTCCTTAGGATAATTTAGGTTAAGTAGTTGTAAGCTTAGGGACTGATGACCTTAGCACTTAAGTCCCATAAGACTTCATACACAGTTGAACATTTTTTAGAGCCTTCCACCCTTTCTCAGTTGTCTTCAAGTGTGTGAGATAGAGTGATTGGATAACTTAATGCGCTTGAGGTGAAAGTGAGTGAATGAGTGTCATTTTATGGCTTTTCTGCTCACTGTGTGCAAAAATTTTAGAGGCTTTATCCGCATTCGCTTGTTTTAGTGAGTGTAAGGGCGCTTGCAACCTCGCCGTTGAGCGTCCGTAAGCTCTAAACTCACACACCCACACACACATTCCACGTTCTGTGATGTGTCATGGACGTACAACAAATCATACTTGTATGAAATGGTAATTAACTCGACACCCTAGCTGCAAACAAGCGTTGATATACACCATTGGGGACATGTTGAAAATGTGTGCCCCGACTGGGACTCGAACCCGGGATCTGCTGCTTACATGGCAGACGCTCTATCCATCTGAGCCACCGAGGACACAGAGGATAGTGTGTCTGCAGGGACTTGGCCATTGACCTTCTTGTGCGAAAGCACACGCTATGCCCAAACCCGTACGGGACTTGGTAGATTAATCTGCCACGAGTAATGAGAGTGTGATGGGCAAACATCTATTAGGCACACTACGAATGTAGTGGTGTGGGCATGTTGGGAATGTGGGACTCACAGGGAGTGTGCAAGGGATAAGTCCCTGCAGACACACTATCTTCTGTGCCCTCGGTGGCTCAGATGGATAGAGCATCTGCCATGTAAGCAGGAGATCCCGGGTTAGAGTCCCTGTCGGGGCACACATTTTCAACATGTCCCAAATGATGTATATCAACGCCTGTTTGCAGCTAGGGTGTCGAGTTAATTATCATTTCATTCTAGAGAAGCTGCACGGTCATTAATGGTATCTGTTCCTTCGGGAACAGGTACTACCTTCATATACCGGTATAATCACACTTGTGATTTCACCATCCTTGAAACACATTCCAGATACGCTCACAACAATAGTAAGCCAACATACGACCAGCTTCGCTGTTTCTGAAATCTACATCTACGTAATACATCTACATAGTTCATCCTCAAGCCACAGTACGGTGCGTGGCGGAGGGTACCGTATACCTCTACTTGTCATTTCCTTTCCTGTTCCAATCGCAAATACAGCGAGAGAAAACGACTATCTGTAAGCCTCCGAACAAGCCCTAATTTCTCGTATCTTATCTTGGTGGTTTTAACGCGTAATGTATGTTGGCGGCAGTAGAATGGTTCGCAGTTAGCTTCAAATGCCAGTTCTCTAAATTTTCTCACTAGCATTTCTCGAAAAGCACGTCACTTTACCTTCAGGGATTTCCATTTGAGTTCCCGTAAAACTTACGCGTTGTTCGAACATACCGGTAAAAAATCTAACAGCCCCCCTCTGAACTGCTTCGACGTCTTCCTTCAATCCGATCTGTTACCGATCCCAAACACCCGAGCACTACTCAAGAATAGGTGGCACCAGCGTCCTAAATGTGGTGTCCTTTACAGGTGACCACTCTTTCCTAAAATTCTCCCGACCATTCACCAGTTCTCACATGCTCGTCCCACCTCATATCGCTTTCTAACGTTAGCCCAGATATTTGAACGACTTGACTGTGTCAAGCAGGACACTAGTAATACTGCATCCTAACATTACAGGTTTGTTCTTCATACTCATCCGCATTAACTTAAGGTTTTCCTCATTTAAGGCTAGCTGCCATTCATCACACCAACTGGAAATTTTGTCTAAGTCATCTTGTATCTCCCTACAATCACTCAACTTCGACACCTTAACATATACCACGGCATCATCAGCAAACAATCTCAGATTGCTGCCCACCCTCCCTCCATTCTAACTCTTCCTCACTCTTTCTTTGCTGTTTGTTCGCCTTGGTGTTCGTCTTTTTGCAAGCTGTGTTCCTTTAGCCTTGTCTTTCAAGCTTGAGATTTCAGTGTGTTGCAGGGTGGCTGGCTCATACTTTTTTTATTTTTGCGATCAGCCAGTCCAAGCCATCTGCTATATTATTTCAATACTTCCCACTAACTTTTCCTTTTAGTGTACGTTTTCCCCTTTCTGTTAACTTCTGTAGTTTTGTCTTTCAGCGTGATTCGGCGTTGGTTTTACGCCTTTTACTTTCTCCGACTCCTTTTTGGACCGTTTTTCAAGCTCGAGAACTGTTTGAATGAGGAAAGAGGGACTGATGTCTGGGATTAGCCGAGCGGTGTCAGGCACTGCAGTCATGGACTGTGTGGCTGGTCCCGGCGGAGGTTCAAGTCCTCCCCCGGGCATGGATGTGTGTGTTTGTCCTTAGGATAATTTATGTTAAGCAGTGTGTAAGCTTAGGGACAGATGACCTTAGCAGTTAAGTCCCGTAAAATTTCACACACATTTTTTTCTATAGCCTTTTTTACGGATGTCTCCGTAGTTTGGTCCCTTTACTCCCCAGTCCGCCAACCAAATCGTTTATGTACATAGAGAACAACAGGTGTCATACTTCCCTGTGGCACTCCTGATGAAACCCTTGTCTCTGATGAGCATTCGCCGTCGAAGAAAACATACTGTGCTCTATTACTTAAGAAGTCTTTGAGCCACTCACATATCTGTGGACTTGTTCCATATGCTCGTACCTTCGTTAACAGACTGCAATAGGGCACCGTGTCAAATGCTTTCTGGAAATCTAGAAATATGGAATCTGCCTGTTGCCCTTCATCCATAGTTCTCAGTATATCATGTGAGAAACAATGCAAGAAGAGTTTCGTAAGAGCGATGGTTCCTTAAAACCATGCTGTTATCTGCGTACAGGCTTTTCAGTCCGAAGAAAGTTTATTATATTCGAACTGAGAATATGTTCAAGGATTCTGCAACAAACAAGTTAGCAATGCTCGCTACCGCTGCACTCAGTTACACAGTGGGCAGTGGTCGTCATGTTTTGGCTCATCATTGTACACTGAAGCGGCAGAGAAACTGGTATAGGGATGCATATTCAAGTACAGAGATAAGTAAACAGGCAGAATGCGGCGCTGCGGTCGGCAACGTCTATATAAGACAACAAGTGTCTGGCGCAGTTGTTATATCGGTTACTGCTGCTACAATGGCAGGTTATCAAGATTTAAGTGAGTTTGAACGTGGTAATATAGTTGGCGCTCTAGCGATGGGGCACATCTCCGAGGTAGCTATGAAGTGGGAACTTTACCATACAACCATTTCACGAGTGTACCGTGAATATCAGGAATCCGGTAACACATCAAATCTCCGACATCGCTGCGGCCGTAAAAAGATTCTGCAAGAACAGGACTAACGACTACTGAAGAGAGTCGTTTAACGTGACAGCAGTGCAACCCTCCCGCAGATTGCTGCAGATTTCAATGCTGGGCCATCAACAAGTGTCAGCATGTGAATCATTCAACCAAACATCATAGATATGGGCTTTCGGAGCTGAAAGCGCACTCGTGTATCCTTGATGACTACACGACATAAAGCATTATGCCTCGCCTGGACTCATCAACACTGATATTGGACTGTTGATACGTAGAAACATGCTGCGTGGTCGGACGAGTCTCGTTTCAAATTGTATCAAGTAGATGGACGTATACAGGTATGGAGACAACCTCATGAATCCATGGATCCTGCATGTCAGCAGGGGCTGTTCAAGATGTGGATGCTCTGCAATGCTGTGGGGCGTTTGCAGTCGGAGTAATATGGGACCCTTCATACGTCTCGATACGACTCTGACAGGTTACACGCACATTAGCATCCTGTCCGATCACGTGCATCCATTCATGTCCATTATGCATTCCGACATACTTGGGCAATTCCATCAGGACGATGCTACACCATACACATTCAGAATTGTTACAGATTGGCTGCAGGAACACTCTTGTGAGTTTAAACACTTCCGATGGCCACCAAACACCGCATAAATGAACATTGTTGAGCATATCTGGGATGCTTTACTATTTGCTGTTCAGAAGAGATCTCCACCCTCTCGTACTGTTATGGATTTATGGAAAGCCCTGCAGGATACATGATGTCAGTTTCCTCCAGCACTAATTCAGACATTATGAAGATAGTATCTGTTCTTTCGGACATGCCTGAAAGAACAGATACCATCAGTGACCATGCAGCTCTCTTGGAATGAAATGATAATTAAATCAAGACCCTAACCTGTTGACAGACGTTGATATACATCAATGGGGGCAGCTGAAAATGTGTGCCCCGACTGGGACTCGAACCTGGGATCTCCTACTTACATGGCAGACGCTCTATCCATCTGAGCCACTGAGGGCACAGAGGATACTGCGACTGCAGGGATTTATCCCTTGCACGCTCCCCGTGAGGCTCACATACCCAACTTAATGCCCACACACTGCATTCGTAGTGCCCCTGCCCACTACACTCATTACTCACGGCAGACAATCTTACCGAGTGAAAATCTCATTCTGGAAACATCCCCCAGGCTGTGGCTAAGCCATGTCTCCGCAATATCCTTTCTTTCAGGAGTGCTAGTTCTGCATGTTTCGCAGGAGAGCTTCTGTAAATTTTGGAAGGTAGGAGACGAGGTACTGGCAGAAGTAAAGCTGTGAGTACCGGACGTGAGTCGTGCTTCGGTAGCTCAGTTGGTAGAGCACTTGCCCGCGAAAGGCAAAGGTCCCGAGTTCGAGTCTCGGTCGGGCACACAGTTTTAATCTGCCAGGAAGTTTCATATTAGCGCACACTCCGCTGCAGAGTGAAAATCTCATTCTGGAAACATCCCCCAGGCTGTGGCTAAGCCATGTCTCCGCAATATCCTTTCTTTCAGGAGTGCTAGTTCTGCATGTTTCGCAGGAGAGCTTCTGTAAAGTTTGGAAGGTAGGAGACGAGGTACTGGCAGAAGTAAAGCTGTGAGTACCGGACGTGAGTCGTGCTTCGGTAGCTCAGTTGGTAGAGCACTTGCCCGCGAAAGGCAAAGGTCCCGAGTTCGAGTCTCGGTCAGGCACACAGTTTTAATCTGCCAGGAAGTTTCATATCAGCGCACACTCCGCTGCAGAGTGAAAATCTCATTCTGTGTTACCGAGTCCCGTAAGAGTTCAGGCAATGCGTGTGCATCCAGCACAGAAGAAGAAGGTCAATGGTGGTTAGCCTTAACTGTATGAAGATGGTATCTGTTCTTTTGGACATTCTAAGAGAGCTGCATGGTCACCGATGGTATCTATTCTTTCGGACATGTCCGCAAGAACAGATACCATCTTCATATAATGAAGGCTAACCGGTCATTGACGTTATTCTTCTGTGCTGGATGCACAAGCATTGCCCGAACTCTTGCGGAACTTGGTAAGATTGTTTGCTGTGAGTAATGAGTGTAGTGGGCAGGGGCACTATGAATGTAGTGTGTGGACATTAAGTTGGGAATGTGGGTCTCACAGGGAGAGTGCGAGGGGTAAAACCCTGCAGTCACACTATCCTCCGTGCCCTCGGTGGCTCAGGTGGGTAGAGTATCTGCCGTGTTAGCAGGAGATCCCAGGATTGAGTCCCAGGCAGTCCACACATTTTCAACTGTCCCCGTTGATGTATATCAACGCCTGTCGACAGCTTAGGGTCATGATTTAATTGTCACATTTCACTTCAGACATTGGTCGAGTCCACGCCACGTCATGTTGTGGCACTTCCTTGTGCTCGCGGGGGCCCCTACACAATGTTACGCAGGTGTACCAGTTTTTTTTGTTTTTTTTTTTGGCTATTCAGAGTATGTAACTGGTGGTGTGTATTGTGGACCACTCGCCAGCTGAGAGGGCGGTGTGGTGTGCAGGTGATCACGGCGGTGCCGATCGCGATGTGGGCCATGGAGCCGCTGTTGTCTGGCGGCCAGAACACACCGCTGCCCGCGTGGCTGCCGCTGGACATCCACGCGACGCCTGCCTATGAGCTGCTGTGCACCTTCCAGGCAGTCGCCGTCACCCTGTCCGTGGAGGCCAGCGTCTGCCTGGACATGTTCTTCATCGTCCTCATGATCGCCGTGGCCGCCGAGCTGCACATACTCAACGACAACCTCGAGGCGGTGCGACTGCACCCCATCGATACATTCCCTCTGAAGGCCGCTGACAACTCTGCAACGCGTTGGAATGGAAAAGCATCTCCTCTTGTGGAGAAGGGAATACCGAGCACCCAGCAGTATGAATACCACCGAGAGAATCACAAAAGCACGAGTGCACTTGACGCTACAGCCAATGCTCACGAACTGATGTACCGCTCACTGGTGAAGAACATACAACACCACCAGCTTATTTTGAAGTAAGTAAAACGATTGTACACCAACACTCACTTGTCAATGGCCTACTTTCGACAGAAGATTTATTTTTTGTTGGAGCTAGGTTTACGGCTATTAGCCCACTTTCTAGAACGTGTTCATTGTAATTAAAGTGCACGGAGTTCCAGTGTGTGCTTTAATTATCGTACAACAGTAGAATTTGATAGATATGCTAATGCGTTAATGTGGAACTCATTTATGCTGGAAAAAAATAGTTCCAATTTTGGCCACCATGTACAAATCTGGCGCTGTGAATGCGAGAAAGACGTTTAGCAATGTTTCCATATATAGTGACTTAGGAACAGGACGTGGGCAAAAAGGCCAAACAAGTGAAAAAAGCGTAACATTGATTTTATTATTAACAGCAGCTTACACAATTTGTTCAATATGAGCACCGGAGACGTCGACCTGATGCACCACCCATAAAAAGACGTCATCATTAGCACCCAGCAGTTCTAATGGAATCTGAGCAACTCGTTCCTGTATAGTGGCCTTCAGAACAGGCAGAGACTGAACATGTCCCCTGTAAACGTGTTCTTTTAGATATCCCCAGAGGCGAAAGTCACATGGATTCAGATCAGGGACTAACACGATCATGGAAGGTGAAACGTCCCCTTAGAAAAATTTTAAATGATTGTGCTTAAAATGACACACAATATTTTTTAGCGCAATGCAATATGACTTTCAACTATCCCTACAAAAGAATGGCCCTGAGTAACATTAACCTATACCTTTCACAAGTCACTTACCTCACAAAAATCTTCGTTACTCGAACTACTGCAATACAGCGAGCGCCACTACTGCCACCGTAATAGTGTTCAAAAGTCATAATATATTTAGCAGTTCACGGCATCCAGTAATACAAATTTACTGTCTCTGATGGACACACGTCCAGATCATCCGTTCTCAAAACTCCGCCATTTCTCTCCCCACATCCACCACTGCTGGCGGCTCACCTCCAACAATTACAATAGCATATACTCCAACAATCCAAACCAACCACAGCCTTCACACAGCACAGTCAGTGATTTTCATATGGAGCGCTACGTGGCGTTACCAATATAAAAACCTAAACAGCCTACTTACATAGCCCCCATGCTCCCCACAAAAAATTTTACAAATTGTTTTGGGCAGTGGCCAATACAGATTTGAAAAAAATTTTCATAGTTACAATAACAAAGAAATCAAATGCACACACTTATTGATACACTGTTGGTCAAAAGCAAAGATTTTCTCACAGTCCATAAAGACATTCCTGATCATTCATCACACGATTAATTACAATTTTATGCACAACGCCTGGGCAGTAAAAGAAAATGCACACAGAAGTAGTGGATTTCCATGCAGTCTTGAAGAACTAGTGTTGTCCTTCCAAAGGAAAGACAGTGCTGACTCCTGACATATAGACAGGTAATGGGCCACAGCAGAGTCAGTCGAAGTTTTGAAGACAGTCCTGATCATTCATCACACGATTAATTACAATTTTATGCACAACGCCTGGGCAGTAAAAGAAAATGCACACAGAAGTAGTGGATTTCCATGCAGTCTTGAAGAACTAGTGTTGTCCTTCCAAAGGAAAGACAGTACTGACTCCTGACATGCAGACAGGTAATGGGCCACAGCAGAGTCAGTCGAAGTTTTGAAGAATATTGGTAGGTAGGTCATCACAGAGCAGACCCACTGTAGTCCTGGTAGAGATTACGGTATTGGTGGGCCACCAGAGGTGCAGACCCACTGCAGTCCTTGTAGAAATAATGGTATTGGTGGGCCATCAAAGATGCAGACCCACTGTAGTTCTTGTAGAGACGGCCAGCAGCCATGTGTTGTGACTGTGCAGGTGCACAATCAGCATCGAAGAGTCTTGCGGAGAATATAGCAAGTCCATAAACCACCACTTGTGCACTCACAAAGTTTTTGGAATTGTCCTTAGAACCAGCAATGCTGTTATCAGTCCCTTGCTGAATTATTAACACACGTCCAAACACTAACAGTCCTCTTTTTTCCACATATTGTGCATATACTATGACCAACAGAAATATGTGCAGTGAAATGAATGCTTACAAGTTACTTAATTTGATGAACTGGCGTCAATTACAATTTTATAACATGAGAATACAATACCAAAGGTACAAAATACATCATTAAAGAACATAACAATACAGATAACATTTGTAGTAGCACAGGCTTTACAAAAGAATAGAAATAAACAGATACATCAGTGTTACAGGAATTATGACATAAGTAAATAAATAAAATAATGAGAATAGTTTCTAACCATTAATTTCACACATGAGCATTAAAACAGAACAGACTAAATAATGTCTAAACATCTTTACAAAGTAAATAACATAGTATTAGAAAAATTCTGCAACATAACTCTCATCAGCTAAACACATAAAGAAAGGAAAAACACAAACACACAAGGGCACACAAACACATAGTGGAGTAACAGAAAAGGAAAAGACAGGGTTTATTTGACTGCAGTATTTTCCAAACAAAACTTTCTTTACTTCTTGGAGATCTCCTTCATTCATCATTATTTCCAAAAAGTCCTACCAATACCTGCTTTCTGTATTCTATTCATATCACCGTCCAAATCTTTATTCTTCATTGTACAGTACCCTTTTTTTTACAAACTTTTTTCGTATAACTTCTCAATGCATTTCTTCCAATTCATTGAAACTCATTCTCTTGTATAGTCTACCCCCCTCTTAAGCTAACTTAAATCTAATGAGCTCAGATATATATACTAAGGGATGAGGCAATGCAGCAGCACACAACAAATTAACACAAACAGCAATGACAAAAAATGCAAATTGGCAAAGCTAGCAGCAGTAAATCTAAATTAACAAAGCAATTGCAATATTACAACTAATATAAGGCACTGTGCAGCAAACAAGAAAAATAAATCAGTAGTAATACAAAGTGAAATTCAGTAGCACTATGCCTGGCAAACAGCAGCAGCAAATACTATAACTTATATCTAAACATGACAGAGCTCAAGCAGAAAAAATAGTACACTAAAGACAACAATACAGATAAGGGAAATGTCTGTTCACATCTTAATGTCTATGTGTTTAAATGGTGCACCACAACTTATTCTACAAAAGAAATTACCAAGTACTTGAAAACAAAATTATGTATGCAGTTACTGTTATTAGTCCCTTCTTATTGTTCTTTCCTTTCCAAGTGCTCCTTTTTCGAAAAATTTGGATCATAAAATTATTATTTAATAGATCTGTTGACAGCAAGTTTTCACATTAGCAAATGCATTTAATTTTATTTTATAAAACCAATGCTGCAACACAGCTGGAACCAGATATCAAATTAAATAAGCAACTATCTAAAGCGAAGCATAAAAATATCATTCAATAGTCATGTAGCATTTCATAAGTTAATAGAAATTCTCTCAACTCTCATAGAAAGACACTTGTCATAATCGGGTGTGCAAATGTAAGAATATTTCCCATCAGTTCATAAACATTTCAGTAAATAGCGCAAAGTACGATATGTTTCCAAGTAATGAGCGTGTCGTATTTGCGATGCTTTCTACAAAGGAATGTCAACAGCGAGGATAATGGTCTCTATTTCTCCACCTAATGGCTTTATCTCCAGGCAGGTGGCACAGCTGGGCGCCCACGATGCATTACGTGAAGGTCACTTAACTTTCTTACCGAAATATTTATGACAGCAGTGACAGTCTCATGTAAAAAAGTTTCACAGGTCGAAAAGTTACAGTAGAAATCTGTAGAAACGAAATCTCATGAATAGCAGTGTTCTGATACATTCACACATGGACAAACAACTCATAACTCTTAAAGTACGATTCTTGGTTCCAACATCCTTTTTCACAAACCAGAGTCTCTAACTTCTATTCATTATTCATATACATATAAACACGTAATCACATTCCTCATATACGGTAGCATCATCTTATTGATCATAAACATACCTCAAGAGCATAATACACATCGTCATCGTAATAATAACATCATAACAGATCAATCACATCTCAAAATCATCGCAGCTTCTTTCATAATTTCAAGACCTTCAATAAAGTCATCTACCTCAAATGTACTTCAAAAATCATGATTCCTTACCAAATACGACATTCAAAGCTCTCATAGCATCACAATGGTTCCGAAAAAATATGAACAGTTCACAAAGTACAGACAAAATACAATTTCATAAGTGTGAAGTTATCCAGCTGTGTAATTACATAAACATCTGTCACTAATGTAGTAAAAAAATGTTTGTTTCTCAATTAAATAGTCAGATAGCTGTGTAATTCTGTGTTAGAGAAATATGGTACCGATGTGTAAAGTTGTATAAGCAAATACCATATTAGCTAGGGCTCCTTGTGCTTGCCAAACACATGGTACACAAAGTAGGCGTGTATCCCCCTGAGGATTAATGTAATTATACTGTCAGGTGTTACAGATTACAGCAATGGAATGAAATGTATCACGGAAAACCTTTGTATCTTTGTGATTCAAAAATCTTTAAAAATAAAATTAATCACTCAAATACGAGTCCTTTAGCGCTTAACTGTGCGTCTTGTTGTAAGATAATCTCTGTCGTTACTTAACGGTATGAATGTGCCAAGTGTCATAATTATCGTCGTCCATAATCAAAGTTCTGTAGAAGTCAATGTACTTACCTCGTAATAAACAAAAGTGAAATGCTATGCGTATAGATATCTTAGTTATTACGCTTATTGCCGTCATGGAGTAATTACTGTACTGTAACGTGTTGTTGATGGAAAAGTCTGTCTCATTATAGCTATACCACAAAGTTACTACTAAAACATGTTTTCCTTTCCAGAAGAATTCAGAAAAACTGTGCAGAGATAAAACAGATACACCGCAAAAGCAAAGATGTAAATTGTGTCACACATTAGTAGCATCGTGATATATTGTGTAGCTGTCAAATAAACTAACCACTGTGTCATCTGGTATCTCTCAGAAAGTACTTTAAATCCAGAATGTATTTTCAAGTAAACCAAAATGCTGCATTAAAATCTCATTAGCAGTACTGGTATATGTGAGCCTTATAGTCGTTACATAATCGTGCAACTAACAAGCAAGAATGTACACACACAATAACACTGTGTCATCTGTTCACTATAACAATGCACTCGTAAATACTGTCTAAATATGTTCCCTAGGTTCTAGACTGGATAGTTAACTTCAAAACATTGTTGCATGTTTACAGTTTCTCAGTGTGACAAATTGTACTGGTAGCGTGAATTGAAAAATTGTATGGCAAAGACTAAGTTAAAAAGCAGATTATCTTTCAATAAATGGATTTACATGTGAAATGTGGTGCAATCCTTTACTCTTCCTAGTACGCAGAATTTCAACTTCAACGCAATTATCATGTGGTATACGTCGGATTCTGTAAGGTCCATTGTAAATCAGAAAGAATTTGTTACTCAAGTGTTGCTTCTTATGTGACAATGAATAAGCTTTAATGAGAACTTTCTGACCAATATATAATTTCTTTGCATTTGCTTTGCCGTATAGTTTTCTCCTTTTGTCTGCTGCAGATTTTATATTTTTAATAGCCAAATCAATTATGTCTTTGTGTCGAAGTTTACATGTATTCGGGAAAGGTACAAGCTCTCTGAATCTGTTGGGTGGTTCTTCATTCTTCAGTACAAGAATTGGTGGTAAAGCAGTGGAGTCATGAGGCATTTCATTCAGCACGTTTTGAAATAAGTGTAAATATCTGTCCCAATGCTGATGCTTTCTGTGACAATAAAGTCTGCAAAGCTTATTGATTTCTTTCATAATCTGTTCAAATGGGTTACAATGTGGTGAGTACAATGAAATAAAAACAGGTTTGATTTTATGGTTCCGAAGCATGCGTGACCAAACAGCAGATCTGAATTGCGGTCCGTTATTTGAAATGACTTTACTAACGTGTCCAACTTCACATAAGAAATTTTTAACAAAGGCGTTGGATACAGACTGTCCAGTGACTTTACGTAACGGAGTGAAAGAAACAAATATTGAAGTAAGTTCAACAGCGACTAGAACGTACGAAAATCCATTCGATGTTCTGACAAGGGGTTCCAAGAGATCAACAGCAGCAAATTCTTTTAATTTAGAAGGAATGATAGGAAACAACGGAGCACGATGGGAGATAGTAGTTGGTTTCGCCTTTTGACAAAGTTTACATATAGACAAAACTCTTCGAATTCTCTTTTCCATATTGTTAAAATAACAAGTCGTTCGAAGAATATGATAACATTTTCGTGGACCAAAATGTGCGTAGCTGAAATGAATGTACCAAATGAGCTTATTAACAAAATCGTCTGGAATGCAAAGTACCTATAGATTGTCATCAACAGTGCAGCGTTTTAAAATTATGTTGTTTCTAACCAGATAATAATACCGAGTGTGTGTCTTTTCATGCCATTTACTTTTTATGTCTTTCCAAATCGGTTCTTTATCTTGTCCATGAGCAATGTCCTTTAAGGATGAGGTGATGAAGTTTTCAAAGGCGACTTTCTGAATGTAAAGAATACTGAAATTTTTCTCGAGGTTGCCTTCTGTGTTACTTTTCTCAAGTCCAGCCGGTGCGCGTGACAGTGCGTCCGCAACAATGTTCTCCTCGCCGGGAATGTAGACTATTGTGAAGTGGAATTCTTGCAGAAACAATGCCCAACGTTTTAACCTGTCATGATTTAATTTTGAAGACATAAGAAAGGAGCCTTTTCAGTAGTTGCAAGGGCAACAGTCTGGATGATTGACTGATCTTGCCTTGTAACAATAACCAAAATGGCCTTACTGTGCTGGTACTGCGAACGGCTGAAAGCAAGGGGAAACTACGGCTGTAATTTTTCCCGAGGGCATGCGGCTTTACTGTATGATTAAATGATGATGGCGTCCTCTTGGGTAAAATATTCCGGAGGTAAAATAGTCCCCCATTCGGATCTCCGGGCGGGGACTACTCAAGAGGATGTCGTTATCAGGAGAAAGAAAACTGGCGTTCTACGGATTGGAGCGTGGAATGTCAGGTCCCTTAATCGGGCAGGTAGGTTAGAAAATTTGAAAAGGGAAATGGATAGGTTAAAGTTAGATATAGTGGGAATTATCGAACAATCAGTTTAATAAGCCACAGCTGCAAAATACTAACACGAATTCTTTACAGACGAATGGAAAAACTAGTAGAAGCCGACCTCGGGGAAGATCAGTTTGGATTTCGTAGAAATACTGGAACACGTGAGGCAATACTGACCTTACGACTTATCTTAGAAGAAAGATTAAGGAAAGGCAAACCTACGTTTCTAGCATTTGTAGACTTAGAGAAAGCTTTTGACAATGTTGACTGGAATACTCCCTTTCAGATTCTGAAGGTGGCAGGGGTAAAATACAGGGAGCGAAAGGCTATTTACAATTTGTACAGAAACCAGATGGCAGTTATAAGAGTCGAGGGACATGAAAGGGAAGCAGTGGTTGGGAAGGGAGTAAGACAGGGTTGTAGCCTCTCCCCGATGTTGTTCAATCTGTATATTGAGCAAGCAGTAAAGGAAACAAAAGAAAAATTCGGAGTAGGTATTAAAATCCATGGAGAAGAAATAAAAACTTTGAGGTTCGCCGATGACATTGTAATTCTGTCAGAGACAGCAAAGGACTTGGAAGAGCAGTTGAGCGGAATGGATGGTGTCTTGAAGGGAGGATATAAGATGAACATCAACAAAAGCAAAACGAGGATAATGGAATGTAGTCAAATTAAGTCGGGTGATTCTGAGGAAATTAAATTAGGAAATGAGACACTTAAAGTAGTAAAGGAGTTTTGCTATTTGGGGAGCAAAATAACTGATGATGGTCGAAGTAGAGAGGATATAAAATGTAGACTGGCAATGGCAAGGAAAGCGTTTCTGAAGAAGAGAAATTTGTTAACATCGAGTATTGATTTAAGTGTCAGGAAGTCATTTCTGAAAGTATTTGTATGGAGTGCAGCCATGTATGGAAGTGAAACATGGACGGTAAATAGTTTGGACAAGAAGAGAATAGAAGCTTTCGAAATGTGGTGCTACAGAAGAATGCTGAAGATTAGATGGGTAGATCACATAACCAATGAGGAGGTACTGAATATGATTGGGGAGAAGAGGAGTTTGTGGCACAACTTGACCAGAAGAAGGGATCGGTTGGTAGGACATGTTCTGAGGCATCAAGGGATCACCAATTTAGTATTGGAGGGCAGCGTGGAGGGTAAAAATCGTAGAGGGAGACCAAGAGATGAATACACTAAGCAGATTCAGAAGGATGTAGGTTGCAGTAGGTACTGGGAGATGAAGAAGCTTGCACAGGATAGAGTAGCATGGAGAGCTGCATCAAACCAGTCTCAGGACTGAAGACCACAACAACAAACAACAAGAAATTGTAATGCACGATGATCACTGTATACTTTCACGTGCTTAGCAGAAAGAAAGAAACGGAATTTGTTAAATGCCCAAACGATAGCCAAAGCTTCTAATTCAGTAACGGAATAATTTTTTTCAGATGTTGTTAGCACTCAGCTAGCAAAAGCAATGTTTTCTGAACAGCAGTGTCATTTTCTATGGCTTGTTGAAATAAATGGGCACCAAGACCGACTATAGAAGAATCCGTGCTAAGGCAGAAATTTTGTGGCAGATCTGGATGAGCTAGTATTGGCGCATTAAGTAGTGATTCTTTCGAAGAATTGAATTCCAACTGTGCTTGTTCATTCCAGTTCCAAATAGTATTTTTTCCAGTGAGAGAACAAAGTTTTGGTTTAACTAGAATTTGCATATTCAGAAAACGACGGTAAAAATTTACGAGACCTAGAAAACTGCGGACTTGTTTTTTTGTGGATGGACCTGGAATGGCTCTGATTGCTTCTAACTTTTCAGGATCTGACTGAATGCCTTCAGAAGAAATAATATGTCCCAAAAACCTCACCTTTGACCTACCGAATTCAGACTTTCCAAGTTAACTGTAATTCCATATTCTGCAAAAATACGTAACAAACTGGTGAGGATGCGATTATGTTGTTCCCATGAGGCTTCTGCTATTAGAATATAATCCACATATAAGGTGATGTGACGTTTTAAGAAATCAGGTAATATGGAATTTAGCCCACGAATGAATGCTGCCGAAGAAATGTTCAAACCAAAAGGAAGTTTCCGAAATTGATAACAAACTCCGAAACAAAGAAAAGCTGTGTCATTTTCTACATTCTGGATGAAGATCGATCTGATAAAAGCTGGATCTGAGATCAATAGAAGACAACACTTTTACACCACTAAAATTTTGAAGAAGTTCTTCCATCATTTGTGGCCTGTCTGTTTCAGGAATGATGATAGTATTGATTTGTCTCGACTCTAAGACAAGCCTGATCGATCCATTTTTCTTCTCAACAACATGTAATGGATTGTTGTATGAGCTTATTGCAGGCTCAATAATGCCCTCGTCAAGCATAGATTGTATTTCTGTTCTAACACGGTACCTATAATGTGCTGGAATTACATATGGTCTAACACAAAATTTAGTATGCTCACGAACACGACATTGGTATTGAAATCACTTGATTATTCGTGTTTTGTGAGTAAAAACTGTGGAATGTGCTTGTAAAATCTCAGAAAGGTCCTGCCTATCAGTGTCATTACAGTTCTCAATTGTTTGAATTTTATTCTGAATTAACTCATTAGTATCAAATATGGCGTCGATATCATCCCTGTCATTACTTGCAGAGTGATTGTTAGTGTCTAGTTCCGTCGAAAATTCCGAACTGTTGTCTAACAGAAGGTAAAGCCGATTAATTTTCTCGTCATGGTTTGAGAGCCAATCTTCAAATTTCAAAGCTATTGGCTTACCTTCTTTCTCTAAACTTACTTCAGCATCGTGAAAGTTTAAGATTGCTTTGTATTCATTCAAAAAGTCTACTCCCAATATAATATCCGTCGACAATAATGGAACAATAAGAAAGTTCACAGAGAAGCTGTGGCTTTGACAAAAGAATTCTAAGTTGGTTTGTTGGTGTACATCTACACTTTTTCCAATGATTGCACCTTGTAATTTAATCTTATGTAACGGAAGTGTGGGGCAATCGTTCGATATGTTGCATTTGCTAAAGGCTGTTTCACTAATTACTGAAATGGGACTGCCAGAGTCAAGTACTACCATAAATTTTACGTCATTTACTGTAATGTGAATCACAGGATATGCAATGTTATTATGTTTTACGTAGTGTTCATGGAGTAAGAAGTCCCTAATGTCTTCCATTTTTACGTAATTATTAGTCACGGCAGCTACATCGTCAGCTTCATAAGTATGTTTTGTGGCTGCCTGCGGTGTGAGTCATTGCCTATTGTCTCTTTGTTGGCGCGCGTCGTTATTGGGATTTGGAGATCTAACTTCTACAAATTCACCTTGTCGAGAGGGCCCTGCCCTGTTTGAAGCCCGCCAGTTTTGATGAAATTCAGGTCTGTCGTTTTGTCGGTAGTTTACATAGTTTCTTTTTTGTCGGTCATGTGGTGGAGAATTTCTCCCATAATCATAACTGCGCGGTGGACCGTTGCGTCTGACGTTATTCCGTCTCCCTTGATAATAATTATTTTGGTTTCCATATTGTCTGTTACTCTGATTGTCTCTGTGATAGTCATTCCCGCCGAGAGGTGATCTTCCCCCGTAATTATTACTACTCTGCCAACGGTTGCCATACGGGTGGTGTCTGTTTTGGTCTTACGCTGTAAGAATAGCCTTGTCGTGTCCAGTTATTATTTCTTTCATCACGGAATTGTGACGGATGTGACCTGTAATTGTTGTGTTCCTGTTTTCGCGTCCCGCGATTGTCAGTGTCAATTTCCAATTCTTGTAACAGTCCCTGAAAAGCTTCAATGTCGTCTTTGCAACGTCCTGCCAAAATAATATGTCGTAAATGTTCAGGCAATTTGATTAAGCAAATGCGGATGAGTTCTGAGGGGCTGTATGGGTTTGACAGATACTGATTCTTGTGCAACATGTCATCAAAATATTTCACAAGACTGGAAAATTCAGATTGTTCGAAATGTTTCATCATTATGATGCTATGTTTTACTCGGTCTTGTGTAGCTTGAGACCAACATGCTGAGAGGAAGGTATGATAAAATTCTCCTTCACTGCAACAATCGTGAATGACCGATCGCATTCTTACAGCTGGTTCATTCTCTAAATAGCCACACATAAATTCTAATCTGTGCTCTAATAACCAGTTGTGAGGAAAACAATGAGAGAATTGATGAAGCCATGCTTGTGGATGAATGTTGTTGCCGGAATTCTTAAATGTTTTGAATTTAGGTGTAGTAATAAACAGCTTATAGTCAAAATCATCATGTCGGCGAGTCGCATGTCGGTCACTGTTACGTCGTTTCGGCGGTTCCATCTCAAAATTCGGTGTACCTAGCCAATTTCTTTCACAATTTCCGAAGCGCCCTGTGTTATTTTTTTGTGGCTGTTACGTATTTCTATGTCCCTCTTCCTGGAATGGAGCGTGAGTGTCTTCTGAAATACGTAATTCTTGTATTACCTATGTCAACTGATCTTGTACTTCCCGGATTTCTCTTTGGTGTTGCGTATTAATCTGACTCTGATTTTGTTTGAATTTCCTAATTTGTTCATACTCTTCTGTATCATTAAAGACTACTGGTCTTGTGTCATTCAGATTATCATCTACCTTCGTAGATAAATTATTTAGCTGATCCGAAAGTTCGACTACTTTATCTGATAATGAACTAATTTCCTCCATGTGTCTTTCTGAACCAATTTTCAGAGTATCTACTGTGTCCTTTAAGTTTTCCTGCGTTTTTGCAAGTAGCGTAACCGAATTCATAGATGCAACTGAGTCAATTTTACCCGCAAGGTCTCGTGATTTACATGAACAATAGTTTGCAGTTCTTTTATGGCTGCTTCGTGATTCTGTAATGCATTTTCATGCTGCGAAGAAATAGGTTGAAAATGCTCACAAATCTGTGTTTTACTTCATTACAGACTTTTTGACATTTCGATTCGATGTTATGTCACTCGGTAGTTAAATCTTCACGTGTTTGTTCCAGCGTGGTGTCTAACTTTTGAAGATTTTGTTCCATTGTGTCTAACTTTCGAAGATTTTGTTCCATTGTGTCTAAATTCTGAAGCTTTTGCTGTGTTTGTCTCTGATTTTGTTCCATCGTGTCCAACTTTTGAAGATTTTGCTCCACTGCATCTAACTTTTGAAGCTTTTGTCCGATTTGTTGTATTAATTGTAATAACAATGCACTGGTGTCTGAAACATGTTCCTCAGTGCTATTCGGCAGTGAATTTGCACCGGCAACATTCACATTTTGACAAGCAGAAAATGTGTCTTGACTTATTTGAGAAAACGGTGAGGACCCAAAACCTGAATCTACAGTATTTGCGAAATTGTGTCCTATCTTTTTGGATCCCTGAGGTGAGCTGTTGCCGACCGATCGATCGATAATGCTTCCCTGTTCACTAATTGTTTCACTGTCTACACCATTATTTGCACCCCGCTCCATTCCCCTATGCACAGTTACCAAATTACTAGTTTGAACATTAGTTAATTCATTACACGGTGACGCTAACACACTGCTTTCGTCTTCACTGTCATTTCTCAGTTTACTTTGGAGCCTAATATTACGTTTTTCACACGCCATTATTGTCACAATATTTCACTCGATAACACAAAAAAGCACAATTTGAAGAGCAAAATAAGAAAACACATTAACATAGCATTGAAAATAATATCTCGTTAATTGCAAGCGCAGCTGCGAAATACTGGGTGCAAATCTACATGCATGCCACAACTGTTTTACTGTACAACAATGAAAAACTACAACTACTAAGGAAATTCTCTCTATAATTATGCACTAGCAATAAACAATAGCTACACTAATTACAGAAACTACAAGAAAAAATCAGAAGATTCCGGTGGGGTATCCTAGGCTAAGGGTCGACATTTGAAACATCCCCTTAGAAAAATTATAAATGACTATGCTTAAAATGACACACAATATTTTTTTAGCACAATGCAATCTGACTTTCAATAATCCCTACAAAAGAATGGCCCTGACTGACATTAACCTATACCTTTCACAAATCACTTACCTCACAAAAATCTTCGTTACTCGAACTAGTGCAATACAGCGAGCGCCACTACTGCCAGCTTAATAGTGTTCAAAAGTCATAATATATATTGCAGTTCATGGCATCCAGTCTTACAAATTTACTGTCTCTGATGGACACACGTCCAGATCACCCGTTCTCAAAACTCCGCCATTTCTCTCCCCACATCCACCACTTCTGGCGGCTCACCTCCAACTGCGCAACGCTACGCGCTGTTAACAGGCTTCACAAAGCACAGTCAGTGATTTTTATATAGAGCGCTACGTGGCGTTACCAACATAAAAACCTAAACAGCCTACTTGCAAAGGTTGAGCAGATATTTCACTGTAGGGCTGTTCATAGAATATCGATATTCTTCCCGAAACGTATCGATATATATTGGCGATAAGTTTTAACCGTTGTATCGATATCAAATTGGGAATATTGAATGCTGATATTTTAATTTCATATTATATTTCTTCCGCAATTTTCGATAAATATTCGAAATAATTCTTTTGAAACAGTAGTAGAACGTAATTTTACTTTCACTGTGTAAAGGAGACTTATGGTTTTTTGAGCTTTCATCACATCCTTTCTCTTTCACTGTGTGGAGCAAGTATATGTGGCACAAAAGAAGATTCCTATTGCACTGGGGGGGGGAAATGGTATAACAAGATTTCCGATATGAACAAATAGCACACCAGTTGCGTTAAAAAACAATGTTTTACTCAACTACTGCACTATTTCTTCACATCGGCATTCTTCGAAACCAGTAGCTGAAACTGATCAACAAATATCTAAATGACAAGACTGGTCTTTGCGGTGGGCGTGGACGTTTGAGGGGCAATGCTGACTGAATCGGCGCTCGGCGCTACCAACAGAAAACTGCAACGTTTAACTTCACCACGCAATTTTGACACTACAGCTGCAAGGCTGCTGCCGTTTGCAGAAATGAATAAACAGGGAAGTCGACATGAAGTGTTCCAGACAAATCTGATGTTTGACGAAACCGAACGACGGACCCATCGGACACTTTTTATTGTGCCACTTTCATGCAGTTACCATTGTCAGCAAGATGGTTATCACCAAACGTGAATGTGCATCGTTTTCCTTTCAATTCTTGCTTTGAGGGTGATAACGAAGCTGCTAGCTTGTTGAAGTACAGAATATTCAATAATAAATAAGTACTTAAATATACAGCTCTAAAACTGGCAGTATATTTACAATGTGAGCCGATTTTCTTTTTTTGGGCTGGTACGTCGATATCTTTTTCCGTCGGTATATTTATAATTTCATGGTATGTCGAGGACAGATTATGATTTTTTTAAGTATCGATATATTGCACTCCCGGTATTTTTAACAATACAATAACAATACCAACTGCCCTATTTCATTGGACGAGTGACATGACATCTTGCACGAAAACAGTGGTTTCCATACAGTTGCTCTGTTCTAAAGCAGGAATCACATGATGTACAAGGAGATCTCGATAACGTGCAGACGTTACAGTAACCTGATAGGCCCTCTGGGTCTATTCTCTTCAAAGAAGCACTGACCAAGAATAAAGGTGCTTGTGAACCACGCCACACAGTCACATACGGCGAGTGTTGTGGCTCTTCGTGCCCAGCAAGCGGTTTAACAGTACCCCAGTTCGGCAGGGCTGTGTGTTCATTACACTCTGCAGTTTAAAATATGCTTTGTCACTTCACAGAATATTGCCTGGCCATATGCCATCAACTTCGATCCATGCCAGATACTGAAGAGCAAATTCAGAATGCTGCTGTGGATCATGAGGTTTCAGTTGATACACAGTCTGGATCTTGAACAGGTACCAGAGTGAAATAGATCGCAAAAATTTTCGCGCTGTTGACAATTCTCGTGACACTGCATGAGCGCTAGCACTGCCTGGGGCTAGTGCTGCATGTTGCAACCTTGTCAGTAACTAACTTCCTTCCTCTTCCAGCTGCCACACAAAGACTTCTGCCACATGCGTCAACATCTACATCTACATACATACTCCGCAAGCCAACGTACGGTGCGTGGCGGAGAGTACCCTGTACCATTACAAATCATTTCCTTTCCTCTTGCATTCGCAACTAGAGCGAGGGAAAATCGATTATCTATATACCTCCGTATGAGCCCTAATTTTTCGTATCTTACCTTCGTTGTCCTTACGGCAATGTATGTTGGTGGCAGTTCTCTAAATTTTCTCAATAGTGTTTCTAGAAAAGAACATCGCCTTCCCTCCAGCGAGTCCCATTTGAGTTTCCGAAGCATCTCCATAACACATCACTGTTGTTCGAACCTACCGGAAAAAATCTAGCAGCCCGCCTCTGAATTTCTTCGATGTCTTCCTTCAATTCGACCTGGTACACACCCCAAATACTCTAGCAGTACTCAAGAATAGCCGCACCAGCATCCCATATGCGGCCTCCTTTTCAGCTGAACAACTCTTTCCTAAAATTCTCTCAATAAACAGAAATAGACCATTCACCTTCCTTACCGCAGGTCTCTCATGTTCGTTCCATTTCATATTACTTTGCAACGTGACGCCCAGATTTTGAAGACTTGACTATGTCAAGTAGGACACTAGTAATACTGTATACGAACATTACTGGCTTATTCTTCCTATCCGCATTAACTTACATTTTTCCACATTTATAGCTAGTTGCCATTCATCACACGAACTGGAACTTATATCTAAATCGACTTGTGTCTTCTTACAGTCACACAACTTCGACACCTTACCGTACACCACAGCATCATCAGCAAACAACCGCAGATTGCTGCCCACCCTGTCCGCCAGATCATTTATGTATATAGAGGATAACAGTGGTACTATCACAGTTCCCTGGGGCACATTTGGGCTCGTCAGTATATAAAACTGGTATATTTGTATGTATACTCATATATATACACTCCTGGAAATTGAAATAAGAACATCGTGAATTCATTGTCCCAGGAAGGGGAAACTTTATTGACACATTCCTGGGGTCAGATACATCACATGATCACACTGACAGAACCACAGGCACATAGACACAGGCAACAGAGCATGCACAATCTCGGCACTAGTACAGTGTATATCCACCTTTCGCAGCAATGCAGGCTGCTATTCTCCCATGGAGACGATCGTAGAGAGGCTGGATGTAGTCCTGTGGAACGGCTTGCCATGTCATTTCCACCTGGCGCCTCAGTTGGACCAGCGTTCGTGCTGCACGTGCAGACCGCGTGAGACAACGCTTCATCCAGTCCCAAACATGCTCAATGGGGGACAGATCCGGAGATCTTGCTGGCCAGGGTAGTTGACTTACACCTTCTAGAGCACGTTGGGTGGCACGGGATACATGCGGACGTGCATTGTCCTGTTGGAACAGCAAGTTCCCTTGCCGGTCTAGGAATGGTAGAACGATGGGTTCGATGACGGTTTGGATGTACCGTGCACTATTCAGTGTCCCCTCGACGATCACCAGTGGTGTACGGCCAGTGTAGGAGATCGCTCCCCACACCATGATGCCGGGTGTTGGCCCTGTGTGCCTCGGTCGTATGCAGTCCTGATTGTGGCGCTCACCTGCACGGCACCAAACACGCATACGACCATCATTGGCGCCAAGGCAGAAGCGACTCTCATCGCTGAAGACGACACGTCTCCATTCGTCCCTCCATTCACGCCTGTCGCGACACCACTGGAGGCGGGCTGCACGATGTTGGGGCGTGAGCGGAAGACGGCCTAACGGTGTGCGGTACCGTAGCCCAGCTTCATGGAGGCGGTTGCGAATGGTCCTCGCCGATACCCCAGGAGCAACAGTGTCCCTAATTTGCTGGGAAGTGGCGGTGCGGTCCCCTACGGCACTGCGTAGGATCCTACGGTCTTGGCGTGCATCCGTGCGTCGCTGCGGTCCGGTCCCAGGTCGACGGGCACGTGCACCTTCCGCCGACCACTGGCGACAACATCGATGTACTGTGGAGACCTCACGCCCCACGTGTTGAGCAATTCGGCGGTACGTCCACCCGGCCTCCCGCATGCCCACTATACGCCCTCGCTCAAAGTCCGTCAACTGCACATACGGTTCACGTCCACGTTGTCGCGGCATGCTACCAGTGTTAAAGACTGCGATGGAGCTCCGTATGCCACGGCAAACTGGCTGACACTGACGGCGGCGGTGCACAAATGCTGCGCAGCTAGCGCCATTCGACGGCCAACACCGCGGTTCCTGGTGTGTCCGCTGTGCCGTGCGTGTGATCATTGCTTGTACAGCCCTCTCGCAGTGTCCGGAGCAAGTATGGTGGGTCTGACACACCGGTGTCAATGTGTTCTTTTTTCCATTTCCAGGAGTGTATGTTCCACATGTCCTCTTAAACCACTAAATAGATCTAAATAGATTTCAATCGAACTTGGCTCACAAGTCACTTCCTGTCTGGGAACAATCGACATTTGGTAAAGAATCACTTACCTACAAAATGGGCGGGGATGGGGTGAAAAACAAATGTAGCTCACTATGTGTAAATTCCCAGACTTTATTCATCCATTAATTGAGAATGAAAGTATTTAGTGTCTTGCAACAAACTTTAGGCATAATTTCATATCCGAGCGAAATTTATTGTCGCTGAAAATCTCCACAAAATAATGTCGCGTAGAGTTCATTGCTTTCTACATTTCGTTGTTCATGCAGTGAAACTGCCGCATTAGGTGTGACGTTGTAATTCACTGCTTTTTTACTACTAAATTTATTTCGCGCCACGTTTTGCATACAGTATTCACACATAACACTGAACGTACCTACAAAACTACTCTAAGACCAAAAAAAAGACGCACCACGACGGAATTATCCGAATGGGGTTGAAATCGGTAGAAGTGATGAACATGTACGTCTTTGGCCTGGAATATCATTGACTGGAGTAAAATTGTCTTCATTGCTGAGTCCCGCGTCGAATTAAGCCCCCAATGACCAACGAAGACCTAAGTGGAGACGCCCTGAACAGCCGTGGGACGCAGACCTGACTGTCCACACCATACGGCCAGACAACCGGGAGCAATGATCTTGGGTGCTTGTCATCCATGGATCCTAACAACACAGCGGTATACCAACGATATTCTACACATATTTTTTGTTGTCCTTCATGACAAGCCATCCTAGGCTTACATTTCAGCAAGGAAATGCCCACCCACATGCAACTAGAGATTTAATTGCTTGTGTTAGTGATTTACAAGCTCTTCCTTCTCCAGCAGGGTCGCCGGATTTCTGCCTAACTGAGGACGTTTGGAGCATTATGGACAGGGGCCCTTCAACCAACTCGGGATTTTGACGATCTAACGCTTCGATTGGTCGGAATTTGGCACGATATCCCTCAGGTGGACATTGTGAGGCAACAAGCGAGTTGTGGCTCCCTGAAAATATTCTAGGTTCGGAGTTGGTGTGGCCACACTGGGGCGTCTCAGCGGGCCCAACTTGTCGGTGGCTGGGTGGTGCCGAACGTTAGCCAGGGTCCAGGGACCGCGTGGCTGGGAATTCCATGTTGACGCAGTGACGAGGACAGTGCTTTGTGTCGATGAAGGAGATGTCCACGCCAGTAGTGCCAAAGATGGCGGACTTTGTGAGACCATAATGGCAGACATCGCGCAGTTCATACAGAAATTAATAGTAGCCAGATGAATCATGATACCTCAAAAAAGAAACATGTACATTACCATTATTTGCACTATGAGTCTGCTGGTGTGATCAGATTTTCAATATCTTTATTAGTTTAAAGTTTAGTACCTGACTGTAAATTATACAAGTAACACCCAGCAACGAATTTCCAGAATCTAAACAGTTTCATCAGACGACGTGTCTTTAGAAAGCTATTAGTGTAAACCCAAATTGGTATAAACTACAGACATGAAACTTGAATAGAAAATGAGTTATTGGAAGTCAAAGTGGCTGATTACTATCGATAGCGTCAGGCCATAAGTACTCCGCAGCTACACGAGAAACCTGTAGGAGCATGCTTATAAATATATTTATTCGTCTATGTCTCTGTTTGTATCTCGACACAAATCCTCCGGGCGGATTCGTGCCAGGGACCAGGCGCTCCTTCCCGTCCGGAAAGCCGTGCGTTAGACCGCACGGCCAACCGGACGGTCTTATAGGTACGTCTACTGTCTTTCTCATCATTTCAAGTCGTTAAGAATAGCACCTGAAGATTTTACTTAATTGCAATCTTTCGTTTATAAATGTCTATTCATTCAAATTACGTAATTGCCGAGTGATAGGAACCTTCGACCATTCGATTCATGTGTATATTCATATTGTATACTGTAGACTCAGCAGTATTTGGCTTGCAATGCGGCAACTACGTATCCCAGCCCTTAGGCAACGAAACCAGCCAAAACTTTTAATGGTTCAACATTGAGTCAGAGGGTACGTAGTTTTTTTTTTGTTTTTTTTTTTTTTGAATGCTCGCAACATCCACCAATTCTATCAATCAAGGCCAAGCCGATTAATTGCCAGCATAAAGACCAGAGATCGACTGCCGTGCATGACAACCAAATGGGTCCCGCTATGAAATTAAATGGCACCCCAGACCATCACCCCTGCTTGTCAGGCCTTACAGCGGGCGACAGCGAGGTTGGTATTCCAGTACTGACTGGGGGGTCCACACACTCGTCTTCTTTGGTCACTGGGGCTTAATTCAAAGCGGGGACTCATCACTGAAGACAATTCCATCCCAGTCAATGAAATTCCAGGCCGAAAACGTGTCTGGAGACGCCCTGGACGGCGGTGGGATACCAACATGACTGTCAGCTGCCATTCGTTCCGGCAACCAGGAGTGATGTTCTGGGGTGCAATTTGTTTTTATAGTTCAACCGGTTTGATGGTCCGTGGCACCCTTACAGCATAGCGGTACACCGACGATATTATACGCCCCATTTTGATGCCCTTCATGGCAAACCATCCTGGGCTTATATTTCAGCAAGATAATGCCCGACTGCATACGGCGAGAGATTCTACTGCTTGTCTTCGCGCTTTCCAGACTCTACTTTGGCCAGCAAGGTGGACGGATCCCTACCCAACTGAGAACGTTTGGAGCATTATGGACAGGACACTTCAACCAGCTCAGGATTTTGACGATCTAACGCGTCAGCTGGACGGAATTCGGCACGACATCCATCAGATGGACATCCAACAACGCTGTCAATCAGAGCGAAGCCGAATTACTGCTTGTGTAAGGGTCAGAGGTGGACCAATGCGTTACTGACTTGCTGAAAAAAAATGGTTCAAATGGCTCTGAGCACTATGGGACTTAACAGCTATGGTCATCAGTCCCCTAGAACTTAGAACTACTTAAACCTAACTAACCTAAGGACATCACACAACACCCAGTCATCACGAGGCAGAGAAAATCCCTGACCCCGCCGGGAATCGAACCCGGGAACCCGGGAGCGGGTAGCGAGAACGCTACCGCATGACCGTGAACTGCGGAATTAGTTGCTGAATTTCTGAAGCTCTTTCTCTTGAATAAATAATCAATTTTTTTTTGCGAAATTGTTATCATTTGTTTCTCTGTACATGTACATCACATGTACCGATTTCCGTCCCATTTGGATAAGTCCTTCTTGGTACCCTTCTGTCATAGAGGGTATATCAATGCACGACACACAACTCAGGAGATGTAACGTCATACACACTGAGATGCGTGAAAAATTGTCTCATGAAGCTTGATGTTTTAATTTATTACGTCATCACTGCAAATTCTATTTGCAACAAAGCTCCAAGACTATTCACATATACAGGGTGGTCCATTGATAGTGACCAGGCAAAATATCTCACGAAATAAGCATCAAAGGAAAAAACTACAAAGAACGAAACTCGTCTAGCTTGCAGGGGGGAAACCAGATGGCGCTATGATTGGCCTGCTAGATGGCGCTGTCATAGGTCAAACGGATATCAACTGCGTTTTTTAAAATTGGAACCCCCATTTTTTATTACATATTCGTGTATTACCTAAATAAATATGAATGTTTTAGTTGGTCAAATTTTATCGCTTTGTGATAGATGGCGCTGTAATAGTCACAAACATATAAGTAGGTGGTATCACGTAACATTCCGCCAGTGCGGACGGTATTTGCTTCGTGATACAGTACCCGTGTTAAAATGGACCGTTTACGAATTGCGGAAAAGGTCGATATCGTGTTGATGTATGGCTATTGTGATCAAAATGGCCAACGGGCGTGTGTACTGTATGCCGCTCGGTATCCTGGACGACATCATCCAAGTGGCCGGACCGTTCGCCGGATAGTTACGTTATTTAAGGGAACAGGAAGTGTTCAGCCACATGTGAAACGTCAACGACGACCTGCAACAAATGATGATGCCCAAGTAGGTGTTTTAGCTGCTGTCGCGGCTAATCCGCACATCAGTAGCAGACAAATTGCGCGAGAATAGGGAATCTCAAAAACGTCGGTGTTGAGACTGCTACATCAACATCGATTGCACCCGTACCATATTTCTATGCAACAGGAATTGCATGGCGACGACTTTGAACGTCGTGTACAGTTCTGCCACTGGGCACAAGAGAAATTACGGGACGATGACAGATTTTTTCGATGCGTTCTATTTAGCGACGAAGCGTCATTCCCCAACATCTGTAACGTAAACCGGCATAATATGCACGATTGGGCAACGGAAAATCCACGATGGCTGCGACAAGTGGAACATCAGCGACCCTGGCGGGTTAATGTATGGTGCGGCATTATGGGAGGAAGGATAATTGGCCCCCATTTTATCGATGGCAATCTAAATGGTGCAATGTATGCCGATTTCTATGTAATGTTCTACCGATGTTACTACAAGCTGTTTCATTGCATGACAGAATAGCGATGTATTTCCAACATGATGGATGTCCGGCACATAGCTTGCGTGCGGTTGAAGCGGTATTGAATAGCATATTTCATGATAGGTGGATTGGTCGTCGAAGCACCATACCATGTCCCGCACGTTCACCGGATCTGACGTCCCCGGATTTTTTTCTGTGGGGAAAGTTGAAGGATATTTGCTATCGTGATCCACCGACAACGCCTGACAACATGAGTCAGCGCATTGTTAATGCATGTGCGAACATTACGGAAGGCGAACTATTCGCTGTTGAGAGGAATGTCGTTACACGTATTGCCAAATGCATTGAGGTTGACGGACTTAATTTTGAGCATTTATTGCATTACTGTGGTATTTACAGGTAATCACGCTGTAACAGCATGCGTTCTCACTAATGATAAGTTCACAAAGGTAGAAGAGTCACATTGGAACAACCGAAATAAAATGTTCAAACGTACCCACGTTCTGTACTTTAGTTTAAAAAACCTACCTGTTACCAACTGTTCGTCTAAAATTGTGAGGCATATGTTTGTGACTATTACAGCGCCACGTATCACAAAGCGAAAAATGTGGTCCAACTAGAACATTCATATTTCTTTACGTACTACACGAATATGTAATAAAAATGGAGGTTCCCATTTAAAAAAACGCAGTTGATATCCGTTTGACCTATGACAGCGCCATCTAGCGGTCCAACCATAGCGCCATCTGGTTTCCCCCTTCAAGTTAGACAAGTTTCGTTCTCTGTAGTTTTTTCGTTTGACGCTTAATTCGTGATATATTTGGCCCGGTCACGATCAATGGACCACCCTGTATAGTTGAATCCAGCTATAAAATTATACGAGGGTTGGAACTTAAATAGTCACAACTATTTATTCACAACCGATACAAAAGAGTTACGTTTGTGCATCTCTTACTGTCCTTCAAAGTAGTCATCAGCGTTGTGTACAACCCGTTGCCAGTGATGTGGAAGGCGTAGTATATCATTAGCAGAGCCCGTTCTGTTGATGGTGCGAATGGAGCGGTCTACTGCCTGTCGAATCTCTGGAACAGTCCTGAAGCGAATGCCACGGAATGGTTCCTACATCTTCGGAATCAAATCAAAGTCACAAGGACTTAAGTTTCGGGAGCATGGTGGATGGTACAGTAGTTCCCAGTCCCATCGACCGAACAGAGCAGCCACAGCTTGCGCTGTATGCGCCCGCGCATTGTCGTGAAAAATGATGGGTAGGTTGCACAGAAAGTGTCGCCGCTACCTTCGCAAAGCTGGTCGCAGGTTATGCTCCAAAAACGAACAGTAATACTGTGCACTGACGGCCTGCCGTCGAGGAACGTAATGCGCTAGGATAACACCATCACAGTCGCACACAAGAATCACGATAACTTTCACCATGCCGAGGCCCTGACGCACTTTCGACTTTCGCGGCGACCCATAACAACGCCATTCGTTTGACCGGCGTTTCAGTTTTGGATCGTACGATATGGCCCATATCTCATCCAGTGTTGCGATACGGCGTAAGATTCCACAGGCAGTAGACCGCTCCATTCGCGCTATCAGCAGAATAGGTTCTGCTAACGGTATACTACGCCTTCCACATCGCTGGCAATGGGTTCTACACAACGCTGGTGACTACTTTGAACGACAGTAACAGGTTCAAATATGTAACTCTTTTGCATGGGTTGTGAATAAATAGTTGCGACTATTTAAGTTCCAATCCTTCTATCAACATGCGACACATATTTCAGGAGATATAAGTCATAAACACTGAGATCGTGAAAATCTGCCATATCATGCATGAAGTTTTGATTTATTACGCCTTTACCACCAACTCCATTCGCTAAAAATTTTGCAGACGCTATCCAGATACTACTGAATATACCAGCAAAATTAAATCATTGAACGACACATTGTTCAGGTGATATGACGTCATAAATACTGAGCTCTGTGAAACCGAAGTAGCAAGGCAAAATTCGCTACAGATACAGGTGAAATATACTCACATCAAAAAAAGTTTTGTATCACCTCGGTTCTGAGAGTTCCGGAACCTGTAGAGATAATGGGAATAGACATCAACATAAACATCATTTCCGCCCTTTTTATTGCTCAAAAAAACCACACATTGCATGTCGTACCACCACACAGCGAGACCTTCAGGGTTGGTGGTCCAGATTGCTGTACAGACCATTACCTGTAATACCCAGTAGCACGTCGTCTTGCACTTATGCATCCCTGTATTCGTCGTGGCATACTATCCAAAAGTTCATCGAGGCACTGCTGGTCCAGATTGTCCCACTCCTCTACGGCGATTTGGCGTAGATCCCTCAGAGTGGTTGGAGAGTCATGTCGTCCACAAACAGCCCATTTCAATCTATCTCAGATATGTTCGATAGGGTTCATGTGTGAACACGCTGGCCAATGTAGACGAGCGATGTCGTTATCCTGAAGGAAGTAGTTCAAGAGACGTGCACGATGGGGGCGCTGTCATCCATGAAGACGAATGCCTCACCAATACGCTGCCGATATGGTTGCACTATCTGTCAGAGGATGGCATTCATGTATCATACAGCCGTTACGGTGCCATACATGACCACGAGAGGCGTACATAATGCCACCCCAAAGCAGCAGGGAACCTCCACCTTGCTGCACTCGCTGGACAGTGTGTCTAAGGCGTTGAGCCTGACCGCAGTGCCTCCAAACACATCACCGACGATTGTCTGGTTGAAGACACATACGACACTCATCAGTGAAGAGAACGTCATGCCAATCCTGAACGGCCCATTCGGCATGTTGTTGGGTCCATCTGTATCGCGCTGCATGGTGACGTGATTGCAAATATGGACCTTGCCATGGACGTCGGGAGTGAAGCTGCGCATCATTCAGCCCATTACGCACAGTTGGAGTCTAACACGACGTTCTGTGGCTGCACGAAAAGCTTTATTCAATATGGTGGCGTTGCTGTCAGGGTTCCTCCAAGCCATAATCCGTAGGTAGCGGTCATCCAGTGCAGTAGTAGCCCTTGGGCGGCCTGAGTGAGGCATGTCATCGACAGTTTCTGTGTCTCTCTATCTCCTCCATGTCCGAACAACATCGCTTTGGTTCGCTCCGGGACGCCTGGACACTTCCCTTGTCGAGAGCCCTTCCTGGCATAAAGTAACAATACGGTAGCGATCGAGCCGCGGTGTCGACCATCTATGCTTGGTTGAACTAAAGAGAACACGAGCCGCGTATCTCCTTCCTGGTGGAATGACTGGAACTGATCGGCTGTTGGACCACCTCTGTCTAATAGGCGCTGCTCATGCATGGTTGTTTGCATCTTTGGGCGGGTTTAGTGACATCTCTGAACAGTCAAAAGGACTGTGTCTGTGATACAATGTTGACAGTCAACGTCTGTCTTCAGGAGTTCTAGGATCTGGGTTGACGCAAAACTTTTTTTGATGTGTGTATGTACAAATGCGCGATATACGTTAAATGTATGTGACAAGTGAGCACTTGGCAAAGTCGCCAGGAAAAAGCTCCTCTTAAACCACTGGATGAGTTTCAACCAAACTTGACACATATTACTCACTATCCAGAAAAAAACTGTGGGGTAAGAACTACTAGACTGCTTTGTGGTGAGGCGATAACTTGATAACGGTGAGAGAAAGCGGTGAAAGGAGATGGTCAAAAATGGGGAAGAACACGATGGACATAGACAGGGGGAGGAAGAGGTGGACAGGAAGAAGGTGAAGACGAAATAGACAGAGAAAAAGAAGGTTTTGAGATGGATGGAGAGAGTGGGGAGGAGGAGATGGATAGAGAGAGGGCGATGAGGAGAATGACAGAGAGAGGAAGGGGAGGAGGAGAAGGAGGAGCAGATGGGCAGAGTGAAGGATCAGAAGGAAACTGACTATGGGTTGGGGGTTCAGGGGATAGAGGGAGGAAGAGAAGAGGAAGGAGATGATGGACAGAGAGAGATAGCGAGGTGCAGATGGTGGGAGAGGGTAGGGGAGCAGAAGGACAGAGAGTGGGGGAGATGCAAATAGACAGGGAGAAAGGCAGGAATAGATCGACAGAGAGAGGGGACGGGAGGAGATGGATAGAAGGGGAAGGAGGAGACGAAGATTGCGGGGAGGGAGGGGGGGGGGCAAGGAGGAGACGGACTAACAGAAGACTGTGATAAATGCATACCTGGGCAACGCCGAGTCCTCGGCTAGCTTTATTATAAATCCAAAAACGGATCACAAAAGTTTATTATTCGTATGATTAATTTCGGTGAACGATGGCCAACCTAAACAATGAACATACTAAGATAGCTCGATGTACAATGTAATAGATCATTAAAATAAAATCCGCAGCTCGGCAGTGAAACAGACAATAAAAACCCCTCCTCCAAGCGCACACATCGCACCCATGCAATCCATCCGCCAAACACGATTCAACAAATCGTCTCCCAATCGTATGCAAAGAAATCAATAAATTGTCACTCAGCGCTATTGTTCCAAGCATATACTCATGAGCCACGGTTAAAACAAACTGTAACGGAGGACGTTTTATTAAAAAAATGTGTTACTGATACAAAAAGTATACGGTACCATTGTATAGTACGTTCGAATCGTTAAACAACATGTCTGCAGTTTACCAGTAACACAGAACAAAGAGTAGGGAGCACATAAGCCAGCTCACAAGTATATGCAAAAACGCAAAACAACTGCCGTTGGAAATAATCAGCGTATTTGTTACGACTAGCATTTATATATATGAGCTATGAACCAATAAACTGTAACGGAAAAGGAGACTTCATTAAAATACAATACTATGTTGCATAGTTAAGAGTACAGTTGTACAATAAACTGATAATGAAAGCAGCAGGTCTGTCGCTTGCCAATAAAATAGACCTCAGTTTTTTTTAGCGGGTAGGCTGCGCCCACAAAATTTCCCCCCTCAATCGGGAGCACACGAAACTGGCTTACAGCAATATACAACGAAATGGTAAAATAAATGTCACTAGACGTATTCAGCCCAATGTCCTACGTATCGCTCAGTCAAATGAGCGACAGATGCAACTGAATAACTGTAAATTGATGCTCTAAAAATAACTGATACAAGGCGCAAACTGTGCCCAACAAAGAGTCGGTCAAAACTTTAATACGTATGTAGCCTGCGCATCGGAAGAGTATGTGGTGATAAAACACATCAATCAAGCGCGAAGACAAAGATCGAAACGTAGCCAGATGTACATATATACAAACTGTGACAATTCAATGGTCAGTTAAAATATAATAGCCACTAAATGGTATGAGGAAGAATTGAAAGTAAAAAATGAGCTAGAATGCGTAGGTATGTTGTAAAATGTAAAATGGTATACAATGGTAGAAATTAAAAGTAAACAGGAAAGCTACAGCTGACAAGAACACTGTAAAATCTGCTCTACACGGTGTTTGTTTTACGTGAGACAACTAAATATCTCGAAAACGACGCATCGTACGGAAAAAATGCTTTAGGTGGAAAGTTGATGTTAATAAAGGGAATATCTCCCTGCGCTACGACTGTCCTTCTCCAAACAATCAAGTAAAGTTTGAACGTCAATATCAACCGTTAGAACGTAAAGGTTCACATTTGCATCGTAAATTAAATGTAGAATCAAATGCGTCGATTCTTGACTGCAAAAACGGCCACACTTGATATTTGTAGAACGAATGGAAAACAACGGTTTGAGTAAACCATACATAATTTTTGGCGTAGAATTAGAATATGCAATAAAAATGCAGAATTCCCATTTGAAAATACAAAGCTTATCCCACCTACGCAGGAGAGGTGGTTGGGAAGTGGTCAGCTGTAACACAGACAGATGTCACCTTTACCAATATTAACTTTATACCTAAACATCAGACAGGTATACAAATGATCGCTAGGCCAAGGGCTATCCAAAACCATGGACCCCTTATCTCTGTGATTAATAGAACCCGAGAGTTGAGATCCTGAAAAATCGCATTTTCGCGCGGGGTTTTTGGAACATATTGGTACCATGCACGGACTGATACGTGTGGTCAAGTCTATTCTCATTTTCTGTAATAGTCAACACATACATACATGTCTCGCTCAGAATCCAGGAAAAACACAAGTGAGCTATAAAGTTCTGTCACACTCTCAAGGAAAAAGTTGACCGATCAGACAAGTTTCCGAACAAAGTGAAATCTCTCAGTAATTTCTGATCAAAAATCTGTCATAAACCCGGTATTCGGGTGCTCCAGCTTGCTAAGTAGAGAAACAGGCTCATTTTTTCACATTAGGTTTTCGCCTACGTTTTATGAGAACGCAGCAAGAGCTGATTTTATTGCTGCCCAAGAATAGCGCAAAGCACGGCAGGGTTCGTGATGAGTTTACCATCTCATTGCGACAAACTCTTGCTGACAGTAGGCTTTGTTTGAAATATTTACACTGTTCGCTACTAGCAAGAAAGGAACTGTAGTGCTCGGGAAAATAAAAAAATGAAACTGCGTGGAAAAAAAAACGCAAACAAGCAAGTTAAGTGACGTTACAGATAAATCGTAAATCTTATTTAAAACAAAAAAATCACATTGATGAACAAAACTGTTCGCAGCATTCTTTCCAGCAAGATTTTGGTAATGCCTAGAGCATGATATCCTTCAGTCAAAGAGTCGAGTCTCTTAATTCCGTCTTGCAGTCTTGTACACCTTCCCGATATTAAATGCTCTGTCATATGACTTCCCTCTGCAATCGTCATTGCTAGTCACACAAGGACGTAGCCAGGATTTTGTGGTGGAGGGTGGAGGTTCGATTTGTTAAAAAGGAGCTTAAAAGAGCACGTGTTTTTTTATTTTATGCTGAAAGTATATATAATGAAAGATAACAAAAACGCCTCAAATTTTAAGCACTCTTCCATAAAGACGGAAGCTAAGAGCTACTCTAATAGAGAAATGAACCCTATTTACTTAAGAATGCAGGCATTATACAGCATAATTGTCACTGGATGACTTCATTTATCAATGTCTGTTAGCATACGTTCAGTGCCCTTAATAAGGCAGGAATAAGAGCTTGAAGAGGCTCTTACTCTGTTAATAGTAGCAATATCTTTCCTCATGCGCTCCGATAAAGAAACTGGATCGCTCAGTTTCATGTGCAACTGATGTTACGATACATGTCCACTTTTCCGTTCTTGCTTGTTGGGCGAGTTTTCTATGAAAATCACTGTATGGTATGAAACTTGCTGGCAGATTAAAAATGTGTGGCGGACCGAGACTCGAACTCTGGACCTTTGCCTTTCATGCGCAAGTGCTTTACCAACTCAACTGCCCAAGCACGACTCACAACCCGCCCTCACAGCATCACTTCTGCCAGTACGTCGTCTCCTACCTTCCAAGCTTCACAGAAGCTCTCCTGAGAACCTTGCAGAACAAGCACTCCTGGAAGAAAGGATATTGCGGGGATGTTTCCAGAATGAACTTTTCACTCTGCAGTGGAGAGGTAATGGCGGAGTTGAAGCTGTGAGGAAGATCGTGAGTCGTGCTTGGGTAGCTCAGTTGGTAGAGCACTTGCCTGCGAAAGGCAAAGCACCCGAGTTCGAGTCTATGTCCAGCATACAGTTTTAATCTGCCAGAAAGTTTCATATCAGTGCACACTCCACTGCAGAGTAAAAATTTCATTCTAACTGGATGGTATGTCAGCAGGAAGTACATGTTGCACCATACTCGCCAGTTGGTCTGCTCATTCGTTGCCCCTTAACACCAACTTGCCCCCACTGTTCCTGAACTGCACATTTCGCGGGCAAGTTGCGAACGCTTTTCCGTAAAATATCCTTCCACACGTTCCGAAACAATCGCCTCAAATTCTACTGTCGACCCCTGTTGCAAAACTCCTCTGTACATTCATCTGGCTTTCCATATACAGAATTCTACTGCGCTATACTTTCTTCGAATGTCTAGCAGTTCGCCGGCCGGAGTGGCCGAGGGTTCTAGGCACTACAGTCTGGAACCGCGCGACTGCTACGTCGCAGGTTTGAATCCTGCCTCGGGCACGGATGTGTGTGATGTCCTTAGGTTAGTTAGGTTTAAGTAGCTCTAAGTTCTAGGGGGACTGATGACTTTAGGAGCTAAGTCCCATAGTGCTCAGAGCCATTTGAACCATTTGTCTACCAGTTCCTATAACAGATAACTCTCCATCTTTGATAACTAGTTATGAAATTGTAAACACCAACAATCTTCACAATGGACATAGCACAGAAGATAGTACGATATACTGATATTTAAGATTGTTGATTCGGCGTACAATTATTTGTTATGAAACATTTGCAGACTACAAAACGTGATTCACACGGATTGCTGATTCAAAACCTCGAACCCCTGCCTTATTAATTTCCGACCATTAGATTCTGAGCTTAATCAGTCCAGACTTCCGCCGGCCGGAGTGGCCGAGCGGTTCTAGGCGCTACAGTCTGGAGCCGCACGACCGCTACGGTAGCAGGTTCGAATCCTGCCTCGGGCATGGATGTGTGTGATGTCCTTAAGTTAGTTAGGTTTAAGTAGTTCTAAGTTCTAGGGGACTGATGACCTCAGAAGTTAAGTCCCATAGTGCTCAGAGCCATTTGAACCATTTTAGTCTAGACTTCCCTTAACTTCGGGTACACCTTATCATCCTCACTCAAGAGCTTAGATTTTCTAAATAATAAATTTATAATGATGATCAATGAGTTGTTCTCCGACAAAATAATGCTAAAATACTAAATTAAAAAAATTCTTGTGATGTTCAGAAATATTAGGCGTTTAGCTTATGTGCTCCAACAAAGACACTTTGAGACAAAAAAGGCGCACCACGAAGGCAAATTGGACATCAATCGGTGGATGTGATATACATGTGCATACAATACATGTACATACAAAGAAATTTTTGTTCTTTCACAAATACTGGGTGATTTATTCAAGAGAAAGAGCTTCACAAATTGCACAAGTCAGTAAAGCGTTAATCGATCTCTGGCCTTTACGCTAGCAATTATCCTGTTTGGCACTGACTGATAGAATTGAAAGATGTACTCCTGAGGGATATCGTGCCAAAATTCTGTTCGAGCTGTTTGGATGGCCCTGCTCATAATGCTTCAGACGTCTTCAACTCGGGAGAGATCCGGCGACCTTGCTGCCCGAAGTAGGATTTGGCACTGCCCGAAGTAGGATTTGGCAAACACGAAGACAAGCAGTAGAGACACTCGCCGTATGCCGGCTGGCATTATCTTGCTGAAACGCAGGCTCAAGATGGCTTGCCATGAAGAGCGACAAAACGGAGTGTGGAATATCGTCACCGCAGCGCTGTGCTATAAGGGTGCCGTGGATGGCAACCAAATGAGTCCTGCTGTGAAATGAAATGGCACCCCAGAACATCACTCCTGGTTGCTGGGGCGAACGGCAGGTGTCAGTCACGTTGGTATCCCACCAGTGTCTGCGTCTTCTCCAGACACGTCTTGCTGGTTATCGGAGCACTGTCCGAAGTGGGACTCATCACTGAAGACAATTATACACCAGTCAATGAGGTTCCAGGCCGATTTTTCAAAAATAAAATAGCTATATTTTATGATTTAATGTCAACAATAAAAAAGCTTGATCTCAATAAAGTAAAAGGGGTTTCAGCGCAAATTATCCTCAGAATATGAGTAGCAAAACTGATACAAAATATCATGGGGTGTCTACTTAAAATTACTTATCTTTCATTAATCTTAGCCCACCTACCCAAAATATATACTATATTCGCCACTACGCTTGCCAGGGCCCCTTAACTCTTCCACAAATCTCTGCACACATTTCATCACCACCAACACTTGATTGTTAATCGGTTCCTATTCGTGTTATGCTTAGAAAGAATGTTCGTCAAACCTTTTAGCCTGAATGGCACCTTGCTTTTTCATGCAATAGCTCGTTTACTACTTTGACCATCACTTAGCTACCTCACGCCTCACATCTTGTCGGATAGATTATTTTTTAAAAAAGATTAATATCACGGCCAGTGATGACAGCTGACACCGAAAGCTGTCTCGCTTTGTACTGCGTGCTATCTGTAAGCTGGCTGAGCAGCTCCCTAAGTAGTCTTGAATGGGCAGAAGCCAGGAAGCTTCGGCCAGTGTAATCATTTCTGTTTGGCTGCAGACCATGCTACCTGCCTGATAGTACTGTGTGAGGTATTAATTTTTGTCTGCTGTATTACTGGGGTGTACCTCATTCTATTTCGTACTGTTTCCCTTCCCTGTGATGAGTGTACATAATTGCTGTCACTGGGTCCCAAACTCTAAAGCTCCATACTCAATATTCACAAACGATATCCCAAAACATCAGGGAGATCGTCTTCCGTTATTTGCAGATTTATGCCTGCTTTATGGAAGTAAGTCCAACATCCAGTTCGTTGTAAACAACCTTGAACAATGCCTAGAAATTGTGCAACAGTGGGCAAACAACTGAAAGACAGGAGTTAATGTGCTGACAAGACCTATGCATCATAACTTACTTTTAAAAGAATCCAAGGAAATCTGCATATCACATTCAGTGACCCAAACCTTAAATACCTCAACATCAAATTGGACAATAGGCTGACATTTAAAGATTACGCCACTGACATTTGCAATGAAGGATCCAACATGATTTCTCGACTTTATCCCCCCCCCCCCAATAAAAAGTAATAGGCAACCAACAAAACAAAAATAAATTAGTTAAAAACAATACTCCTATCACTGATTACACATGCCTGGGACATTTGGTCGATGGCCAACACTAACATCATCGAGCCCAGAGAATTCAAAATAGATTTATCAGAATTGCCACAGACAATAGCTGGTACTATCCCAACATAGAATTGTACACAAACTTAAACATTGTCATACTCCCTTGGACCCAGGCCAAATCACAATACCACTGTGATCAGCATACCTGAAACTTAGGAATCAATCCATCTGCCCCAGAACAAAATTTCCCAAAATGATGACAAGCAGGTTCTACGATACTCTTTAAATCATTACTCACCAAGTAATACTCAGAAATAGTCATTTTCGTAACCCCAATTATTAAGAACAATGCATAGACTAATAAATGCGAACCTTTGAGGAAAACAGGGTTTCCAGACCCATTAGACAAGTGGTTCAGTTCAGTGCCACCACTGGGGGAAGCAAGAGTGGTTTGTTCGCCTCCCCCCCCCCCCCCTCCATTGCAAGACTCATCAACCCTGGCGATATATAGGTGGGAGCTGTGGTTGCTTGCTCCGCCACCCAGAACCCCCTCTGCTTATTGGCCAACTTAAAGTTAACATATCATCATAAATCAGTTCAAAACTCAATTATGCAGCTTCAACCAGCGACATTAACAATTACTCTCCAATTGAATGCAAAGCATGAAAGTGCTACTGTCTTGCCGTCCATATTTTCAAATTATATACAGTTTTTTTAGCAAGTTTACCAAAGTTACTAACTCTGATCATGTTCTCTCAGCGTTCTAGGCCCAGGACCTGCTGGCCCTGTTAATCTGGAAATTTTGAGGACTGTGGACTGTGGCTGTAAGCTCAATCTCGACATCCAGCATTAGATTTTCCATGGTTTCCTTAAATCAATCCAGTTGAATGCTGAGGGAGATGGAGTGTTCCATCCACCAAATACCTGTGAGTTGGTCCAGAAAGGGCATGTTTTGCTCATCTTGAACTTGCCTGTCATGATGCGGGTCACGTTCATGATATACTTGAGTTGCTTGGAACTGATGTCAAAATGGTGTCACTCGATGCGACGATTTCAGTCGATAACTTTGGAGATGCCGTATTGATTTCATCATATTTTGTTCTTTTTGGATGCTAACTTGCTTGTTACAGCAGCATGCACAACGGCACATTGAAGATTTATCATGAACATGTTGCCTTGTGTACAGTTTCTTGTAATTAGATGTCAATTAATGATGCATTGGTGGTAAAGGCCTTCCAGAGATCCTAAGATGAATGATAATATTGTTAATTGCATGTGTTTGTCGTGGATTGTGGATAGGCACGTCAGCTTACAGAGTGGAAAGAAATATGATCCCATCGTAATATTTATTTTTCATCTTTGTGTTTGTAACAGATACTGTGGCTTCTTTATTAATGAAATACAAGTATGTTCTTTAATACTTAATATTATTTACGTATGAGTGTGGTCACTCAAGAATTAGTTTCTTTAGTTTTGTTATTTCAGTCTGGTTACAAAACGAAGGATAAAACTGCTATTATTGAAATGACCAGAAGCAACATTTGTATTATTGTTTGTCACAAATATTTGACCATTTTTTTTACAAATTTGCCATGATCTCTGAGGGTGTGGTTAGGCAAGAACCTAGAAGGACAGCTTAAATTGCTGTGACTGAAACAACTGCCTCTGACATTAATATTTTGCCTTGTAACAAATATTTTGGTGTCTGAGTCTCGCTCAGTTTACTCAAAATGTGCTCCTGGACTTGCACATGTAATTTTGATGTCTGTTCTGAGTAAGCTGAGCATGTCACTAATGCTGCGAGTTGTTGGTGACGGCCAGCAGGAGGTTGAAACTCATATAGGGACTCCTGGTGACACGACCCTAGTTTGCTGCCATGCCACTTGGAGCTCTACAAGTTTGTCAGTCGATCATCTTGATTTCTTATTGGGTGATTTAAAGTCTTCCATATTTGCTCTTGTTTCGTCCAAAACAGAAACTGGTTTAAAAACAGTTTGTTCCTACTTAGACGTAATGTGAGTATTGCACCTCATTAACTGTATTGTGAATATGTTGCTTATATTCTTGACAATTTTTGCTCATATTTGTAATATTGGTTGGAGTAAATGATTCCACATTTGTTTCTGTCTCATATGAAACAGAAGCTGGTTTTGTCACATAGTGTTTTGTGGTCCTTGTTACTGCCTAAGAATCCATATATGAACTGCTCAATTTAATTGCATTGAAATTATATTCTGCTTTATTTTAGATCACATCCGTTTTTTGTACTTTTCTTGCATTTAATGGAGAACTCCATTTTAGCAGCTTTTGATAGAACTGACATTCAACTTTTACTGTATCTTGTCACAGAATGAATATGTATTTCTGCTTTGAATGGTGTTGCTTCTTGCCACTGAGTATGCTTTGTGATATTAGTGACAGAGTATAAACTAGTTGCTGTGCCAGACACTATTATGCAAGAAAATATTCTACATTGAAATGCACATTTGTGTATGGGATTGTGTGGTACAGTGTATATGTACTTTCACCATAATGAATGCTACTCCATTTAGTGAACTCTAGTTATACAGAATTCCCTAGCAGGTTCAATGATGAAATCGTGAGAATGTGTATTATTTGCTTTTAAATTTTCATTGGAGTGGAAGGATGATTGTAGTACATTGATTTCTACTGAAATGTGTTGTTGTTAGTGCCGTTTAATAATGCTTGAAAACATTTGTGTAACTGCTGTTGCATTTTCAGCATTTGCAAGAAAGACTGCCTCAATCATTACGACTTCAAAACATATACAGTGAGAAGAAGCAACACCATTCAAAAAAGAAATACATGCCCGTTCTTTGACAAAATGTGATAAAGTTGAATACCAATTCAACCAAAATCTGAAAATGTAGAATTATACATTAGATATGAGAAAGTACAAAAAAAGATGCAAACTAAAATAAAGTGATGATGATGAAGTCCCATACTTCTTGACAGAGTGTAGGGGAATAATGTGGGAGACCCGCACCGCCGTACTAGGCACGGTCCTTATGGAGGTGGTTTGCCATTGCCTTCCTCCGACCGTAATGGGGATGAATGATGATGATGAAGATGACACAACACCCAGTCATCTCGAGGCAGGTGAAATCCCTGACCCTGCCAGGAACCGAACCCGCGCCCCCGTGTAGAAAACGATAAATCCACTTCTAGTGCCTTTAAAATCGAACAGTCCACACATGGATTCATAACTAGGAACAAATGCACATGAGCCCACAGAATGCTGTGTAATGAAACCAGCTTTAGTTTTATATGGAAAAAGAAAAAAATATGAGAATCATTTACTCAGCACGTTACTACAGATGCTTTCAAAAATAAAGCAGAGAATGAGTAACACATTCACAATGCAATTCAGAGAGTGCAATACACACAAGCAGTTGTAATCTGGAACACGATGCAATCAAATTAGCTTCTGTATCATGCCAAATCAGATAATTTCTAGGTTTTCTCATGGGATAAAGGGGAATAATTTCCACTTGATAATGGCCACACCGTTGACATTGGAGCATTAGATTTACAAATAAATAATTCTACAGTCAAAATTGTGAAGACCTTTTAGTTTCCAAGCCTGCACTTTACCACTAGACTTTGAGGCCCACCTATAAAGTATAAATGAAAAATATTGTCATCAGAGTTACATATTTTGAATTGAAAATACTGATTTTTGTGCCATGTTTTCTCATATTTAAAGTTCATAGTCAGCTCACTAGGAGTGCTGTTGTTGTTTTCTGTTTCTGTATTGTAACATGGACTTCCACTATAATATGTTGGTGACCTGTGTGCAGGATCAGAAAACATATGAGTCATGTGACATATGGAACTATTCCTGGTTCCAGTCACCATTGCAGCAGGAATACTTTTCCTACATTAGAGCAGAATCATAATCAGAATGAAAATTTTTATTGTCCCATAACATACAGAGTTAAATCACAAGATTTTATGTACAGGGGACTCGTCAATATTGCAATTACAAATTATGTGTATTACAGAAACAAAAATTATTAATTTACAACTTACAGAGACTGTGTGTAGCCTAACGACAGTATGACTGTAAAAAGAGAGAATAATTATTAAAGTAGTTTATTAGACATAAAATTTCTAGGCTTAATTAACAAAACATTTCAGCCACTTGCTTTCTTGCTCAGATTAGGAATAATAACATTTCTGTACTAATAATTTCATAGTTTTTGCTGTAGTTGCCCTGTCTCCATGCTGAGGATTTGTTTCTTTTTTAGAATGTTGTAAATTTTCATACCCATGTATTCTGGGGTTTGGGCAAACAGCTTTAATCTATGAGTGGGAAGCATGAAATTTTCCTTGTTCCTAGTACTGTATTGATGTTTAAAGTTATTGTCTATGAATAACTTGTGGTTAACGTATACAAAAATAATCAGTTCATAAAGAACAAACATGGAGCACTTAAAAGTTTGAAATTTTTTGTCAGTGGGCAGCAGGAAACTTTCGGTTTTGCATTAGACACATTACTAACAATTGATTTTTGTAAATTTAAGATTCTAGTCCTTTGGTGTGTGCCTCACCAAAAAATAATGCCATACCTTGAACTGATTCAAAGTAGCTGTGGTAAATTATTTTTCTTGTCCCCATGCTGGATGAATATGACAGAATCTTTATTGCAAATGTCAGGCTGTTTAATTTACTTGCTAAATATTTTATGTGTAAAGACCAGGATAGATTTAGGTCCAAATGCATGGCTAAAAATTTAACACAGTCCGCTTCTTTCAGTTCTTGGTTTCTACAACTAATGTGGAATTCTTTTACCTTACATTATTAGTTTTAAACTGCATCAAATGTGTTTTCCCAATATTCAATTTTAGCCCATTTATTTGGAACCAGTTTTCCAAACTTCCAAACTGTCTAATAGTTTTGTGACAGTTGAAGGAATTTGTTTGGGGTAATTGCTTTCAACAAGGGCAGAAGTATCATCAGTGAATAAAACTGAGCGTGAATTTATGTTCAGGGGTAAATCGTTTATATAAAGTAAAAACAAAATCGGACCCAGAATTCAGAGAAGGAATTACCCTTACTTGATGATGTAGCAACCCTTTGTTTCCTGTTTGTGCGATATGACCTAAACCACTCTAAATCACAACCCCAATTCCATATATTTCCATTTTATATGGGAGCAAGTGATGGTTTACGTAATCAAATGCTTTTGTGAGGTCACAGAATAATCCTGCAACTTTTCTCAGCTTGTTTAAGGTGGAACTGATTTTTTTCACAAACTCATTAATGGTCTCTATTGTAGTTTCGCCTTTTTTCTACCCATATTGATTATCTGAAATTATGTTTGATTTCTCTATACATTTTTTAATTTGTGTTATGACCACTTTTTCAAATATTTTTGAACGTTGTAAACCTACACATGGCTTCCTTGCATTATTGATTTGATAACTGGTTAGAGTATTACCTATACAGGTTTCTGTATTGTCATTTTTTCTTGTGGGTTCCGTGAAGTTTGCCTTGAACCCAAATTTTTCGATTAGGTCCATAAACTGTACAGAGTGATTGACTTCATTGGATAAATTTATATTAAAAACAGTGGCTAATAAAACCCTTATTTTTGCATCACTGTCTTTCTGTAAAAGACCCATTAACTTTGGTAAAAATAATTTTGTTAAGAAACATAACTAACACACTAATACATTAGGTTAAGTTATTCTGCAACAAAAATTAAGTTTCAGCAGAGTGTTATAGTGTTCAGTAACTCTGGAAAAGGCAAAGCAGCTGAACAAGTTAAATATTATATCCAGGAACAATGTTCCAAATATTTCCCAAGAAACTCTGTTTCTACTACAAGAACTCAGACGCCTTATGTGGAAATCTTTTGAAGAAAGACCATATTCTTTTGGGTGAGCTTAAAGCAACCTAGGCAGACAAAAAAACCATCCTACTTCCTCCATTGTGAATCTCACAAAAGAACTACAAAAACAAGAGAGGAGGGATTAGAATGTCTACAGTCAGTCACTTTCCTTCACTCCTTCCGAAAAAGGAGGTACTGTTAACAGTTTGCAGTATTTTGCACCACGCGCTCTGCAATGCATTGCAAACTAATGTTCTCCTTCATTTTTGTTTATGGGTCTTCTTTTTCTTAACTTTCAGTTTGGCCTGGGAGACCACATGCATTACCTACATTACTCCACCTGTCGTTTGAAGTCCATTCTCCTTTTCTCAGGTTCACTGCACCAAATTTTAGTTGGTATCATCCTCCCATCTTGTCTGGGCCTTCATGAGCCCCTCCTACCACCATGGGTCCTGAGAATGTTACTTGCTGTACTCTTTCTTTTTCCATTGTAATTTGGTGTCCTGCCTACATCAATCTTGTTTTTTCATCTTTCAGGCAATACCAGCTTATGAGAGTAGGTCTGCCAGTTCCTGATTTTTTAATATCCTCCATTCCTGTAACTTCGTATTTTCCTTAATATCTTTTTCTCAGACTAGCAGTTTTTGTTCATCTGTTTTTCTTAATGTAAATACACGATAGCCATACAGAGCAACCAGATAATTACTGTCTGGCATATTCTGATTTTAAAACTCTTTCAAACTGCTGTGCTGCACAGCATGTCATGTAGGACAAAATATGCTCTACTTGCCTCTGCAATCCTTACCTTAATCTCAATTTCCATTCTATTCTGGATACTAAAAATGCTTCCTACATGGCGAATACGACACAGGACAACCGGGAAATCCAGAAAAAGCCCGGGAATACTTTCATCCGGGAGAAAACCGGGCAAAACCCGGGAGTTTTTTAGAATTCCGGGAATTTTTCATTGTTTTTGTTTTCAGTTAAATTTTTGTAATTTTGACTTGTAAGAACCTATATTTTAACAAAGGATATTATTGTTTCACGCTACTGCAGAATAATACTGCAGCAATAAAGCAGGAAAGAGAGAAAAAACGAAAATAAAACTTAAACTGGAAGGGAAATGCGCATATACAACAACAAAACACAGTGCGCATACAAGCGTCTGCCAACTGCAAAATGTGCCAAAGGCTTTAGGAAGACTATGCAATGCCTCCGATGAGCGTGACATCACAACTGTTTACATTTGATTTGTTTTAGCAGTTACGAGCGGGATCATGCGCATGCGCAGTTGAGTAGTACCTTATCCCGGTACTGGCTACAGAAATGTGGCTGTTGGCTGTACAGCAAGCAGTCGCAGCAAGCAGCTAGATGCTACCGGGATAAAATTTGCCGGCGCGCCCCAGCTCCCAGATTCATGCATGCGCAGCAGGGCCGGATCTAGGAGGGGGAATTCATTTTCTTGAGGAAAAAAACCTCGTTTCGCAAAGCGCCTAGCATCCAGCGCATTTTGGTCTACCGATTATTCATATGACTTTGAAACGCATCCCTGTCGCTTTTTGAACACATTCTAAGTTGATTTCTGAATGGATCATAATATGATTTGTGAATGCGGGCATACTGTATGTACGTGATGTCTCTGTCAAGGGAATCCTCGTCGCATCTAGAAACAAACTTCCCTGCAGACAAAAGGGGCTATACGAGCTGAGCGAAGTAAAGCGGAACGGATGAATGCCAACCGCTGTCTCATTACGTGGTTGATTGGGTTTTGCAAATGATGAGCGTTGTTATAATTAATAGCGAAGTCCATAGATTCAGGCTACCAGAGTGAAAATAAACGACTACCAGGAATAACAGGTAAGAATGATTACGTATTATCTTCTCGGTGTATCCAAGAAAATGAAATATTGACGGAAAATTTTTGGCTATATCGCTATACTAGTAAGGTTCAGATGTACGGTCCCCGGCTAGCAGCCGCTTTAAGTTGTGCTATGGAAGTAGCCGCTAGCCGGAGAATAACCGCGGGGTAATTATACCGGTGATTCTGGAAGAGTTAGTGAAGTTAACAGGCGAATAAGTTTTGACATTGGCAGGAATAGTACAGAATTAGTGATGACAAGACTGTTTGTTAGAACGAGGAAGGAGAAGAAATGGGGACATCATAAAAATTATGGAAGAATGTGACGATTCCAAATTTGTATTAAAAATTCTTACTACTACTTTTCGATCTTATGCTTGAGAAACTGGAGCGTATATATGAAGTGTGAAACTATTTCCTAACGTAAAGCATTTTGCTTGTAGTGGGCCTAATAGGCATTTGATATTGGTAGGTACTTCGTGAATTATATTCTGTCGTGTTATAAAAATGACCATTTATGCAAAAACAGTCTCGTTTATTTGGTGTGTTTTACAATTGCTGCAGTGTTAGAAAGGCCAATTTAGTCTTATCTAGCAGACAGTGACACAATAGACGTAATCAGATCGATAAACAACACCAGCCTTGAGTCCTATTTTTATTAACAGCTTTTTCAGTATTAGACAACGACATTTCGATTTTTCATGTAGCAAAACGTTTGACGAACTTCGATGAAGTAATAGATTCTTTCGCAGAAAGGAAAGCACGCTATATAAAGCTGTAGAAAGATTAGAGAAAAAAATATTCTAGGAGCTATGGATTGAAGAAATGTGTACTGTCTTGCTTGTCTCTTGTCTTTACTGGTTTTGTATATCCTATATTTAATTTTATGTCACACAAAGCACCAAGTTGTTAGCTAATAGGGAATAAAGAGTGCAAATTTTCTGAAGAAGTTAGGGGCAGGATGTTAAACTGGCCAACTGAAAGTAGGAGAGGCACCGCAGGACATTTTAATTTCCACTGTCCTGAATATAGTTTGATGGCATCCATAGTCCCAGCTTTTTCTAAAATACTGGAATCTGTAATTTACCAACAGCTATCTGTCTATTTTGAAAAATTAGAAATAATTAATGAATCTCAGTATGGTTTTAGGAAAAAGTTGTCTACTGTGGATGCTATAGACTTTGTAGTCAAATACTTACATCAAGTGTTTGAGGATAAGGGCTATGCTCAACTCACATTTTGTGATCCAAGCAAAGATTTTGACTGTGTAAAGCATAAGCCACTCCTAGAAAAACTGGAATTCTATGGCATTAGACATAACAGCCTTAAATTAATAAAATCGTATCTTCAGAATCGTAAGCAAGTTGTTTGTCTAGGGAGAGAAATGTCGAGTATAGAACAAGTCAATGTAGGTTTTCCACAGGGATCATTGCTGGGCCCCTTTTTGTTCCTGATAATGATAAATGATCTGCCATCATTTATCACGTCCACCACTGTGTTGTATGCAGATGATAGAACATTTCTTCATGCTAGTGATGATTTCAATAGCCTTAAAACTTGTGCAGCAAAGACAATTGACCAAGCATCCTATTGGTTCAAGGCAAATGGATTCCTGCTGAATGAAAACAAAACACAGCAGATGGTCTGTAGTCTTAGAGACAAGCTTCTGTCAGATGATCCAAATTTTTGGGGGTATACATTGATGATAAATTATCTTGGGGGCAACATGTACAATATATTAGTGGAAAATTGTCAAGAGTTATTTACCTGTTAAGGCGACTTATGGATTGTGTTCCTGAAAAATATGTTAGAACATCCTATTTTTCATTCTTTCAAAGTATAATAACATATGGAATTATTTTGTGGGGGAACTCTAGCTGTGTACATGACATATTAATACTGAAAAAAAAGCTATTAGGATAATTACTGGTTCTGCATATAAGGCACACCGTAAACCATTGTTCTGCGAACAGAAAATCATGACTGTTATAAACTTGTACATATACTATGTTCTAATTTATACGAAGAAGAAATTACCAGAAACAAAAACCAGAGAAAATGTACATAGCCACTATACAAGAAGGAATAGGTGCCTCTATATTCCTTACCACAGATTGTCAAAGTCACTCAACAGCTACGAAATCATGGGGTACAAATTATTTAATAATCTTCCTCAATCTGTTCAAGACTTACCTGAACAAACAATACATGACTGGCTAGTCCTCCACCCATTCTATGATATAAGAGAATTTATCAACAGTAATATAATACTATAATGTTAACAACAAACCTGTTGTTTCTTTCAAACTATTAACTGTGTTTTAGTATGCACATGACGTTGTCTATTGCTGTAATGGCCGAATGACAATAAAATTATTATTATTATTACAAAATATACATGTTTCACTTCCACAGAGCGCAAAACAGCGACGTGCGATAGAAGAATGCTGTGTGAAGAGGCGTGGCACTCCACTTTGGCACACTTAAGACCAAATAGCATGTCTTATATTTCCTCGAATACATACGTTTTATGCATTAGACTCTTCAGAAAGATATGCGCTACAAAATGAACATGATTTTGAAAATTCGATCTTTTTTTTAAATTTTTGACATCCTATCTCAAACGCTGGAGGGGAGGAGAGTGGGGGGAGGGGGGGACTATCTAGAATTGCCTCGGTTCGGAAATATCGTAGATCCGGGGCAGATGCGCAGAGCAGTCTGATTTATATTGTGGAAGTGGGTAGTCTCCATGTGATCCGTCTTGACATTTAGTGATTTTGCTGTTTCCTCTTCGTTTGCTGCTCTCACGTCAAATGAAAACAAAATGGATTTCTGTGACCGGGAACTATCAAGTGAATTAAAGTCCATTCACATAGTTACGGAAGGCCAAGGTATGTTATTAGTTTCAGATTTTATTTATTTCCATCTTTCTGGCAGTCAAGCATTCATTGCTTTGCAGAACAATGAAGCTATTTTTGTTGGTTTGCTAAAGAAATTTTCTTTTATTAATCTCTTCCGCTGAGGTAGTTAATATATTTGATACGATGTGTTTGATTCCACACTATTGGCTAGTTTAAACTGTTCGCTGCATTTTAAGTGCACGTTTTCATCTTCTAGCATGTATGGCATTATGCCATAATAAAGAACCAAACATGAGAGCATGGGTATGGGTACTCCAAGAAAATTTGGAAATGCGGAAGCGTCCGATCCCGCCCCTCTGCTTTGACCCATGACGTCACAAATATGGCGGAAACGACCATAAACCACGATTCCAATATGGCGCATATAAAGTCGTTACGTACACATTATGAGGATTAGATTAGGTTAATACGAAACTTCGTTATGATGTGGAACGTGTCAGGTTAATAAAAGATGTCTGTACAAGATATTACATTACACAAAATATTGCATGACACTAATGTTTAAGTTTTTTTCCCCCCTTAATTTATATCTAAAAATTCAGCCAATGAGTAGAAGGAGTTGTCATCTAGAAATTCTTTTAATTTATTTTTAAATGTTAGTTGGCTATCTGTCAGGCTTTTGATGCTGTTTGGTAGGTGATCAAAGACTTTTGTGGCAGCATAAGTTACCCCTTTCTGTGCCAAAGTCAGATTTAACCCTGCATAGTGAAGATCATCCTTTCTCCTGGTGTTATAGCTATGCACACTGCTATTACTTTTGAACTGGGTTGGATTATTAACAACAAATTTCATAAGTGAATATATATACTGTGAGGATCCCTAGATCCTTAAATAGATGTCTGCAGGATGACCGTGGGTGGGCTCCAGCAATTATTCTGATTACACGTTTTTGAGCAATGGATACTTTTCTACTCAACGATGAATTACCCCAGAATATGATGCCATACGAAAGCAGTGAATGAAAGTAGGCATAGTAAGCTAATTTACTGAGATTCTTATCACCAAAATTTGCGATAACCCTAATAGCATATGTAGCTGAACTCAGACGTTTCAGCAGATCATCAATGTGTTGCTTCCAGTTTAACCTCTCATCAATGGACACACCTAAAAGTTCTGAAAATTCTACCTTAGCTACGGACTTTTGTTCAAAGTCTATATTTATTACTGGAGTTGTGCCATTTACTTTATGGAACTGTATATACTGTGTTTTATCCAAATTTAACGAGAGTCCGTTTGCTGAGAGCCACTTAATAATTTTGTGAAAAACATCATTTACAATTACATCACTTAGTTCTTGGTTTTTGGATGTTATTACTATACTTGTATCATCAGCAAAAATAACTAACTTTGCATCTTCATCAATGTGGAATTGTAAGTCATTAACGTATATCAAGAACAGTAAAGGACCTAAGACCGAACCCTGTGGGACCTCGTACTTGATAGCCCCCCAGTTTCAACTTTCTGCATTCTTCCAGTTAAGTATAAATTAAACCATTTGTGCACTGCCCCACTCAAACCGTAACGATTTAGCTTATCTAAAAGAATTCCATGATTTACACAATCAAAGGCCTTTGAGAGATCACAAAAAATACCAATGGGTGATGTCCAGTTATTCAGAGCATTTAATATTTGATCAGTGAAAGCGTATATAGCATTTTCTGTTGAAAAGCCTTTCTGAAAACCAAACTGACATTTTGTTAGTACTTTATTTTTACAAATATGGGAGGCTACTCTTGAATACATTACTTTCTCAAAAATGTTTGATAGAGCTGTCAGAAGAGAGATTGGGCAGTAGTTGTTGACATCCAACTTATCCTCCTTTTTGTGCAATGGTTTTACAATGGCATATTTCAGTCTATCGGGGAAAACACCCTGCTTCAAAGAGCTATTACATACGTGGCTGAGAATCCTACTTATCTGTGGGGAACAAGCTTTAAGTACCTTGCAGGAAATGCCATCAATTCCGTAAGAGCTTTTACTTTTCAGTGAGTTTATTATTTTACTGATTTCAGAGGGAGAGGTTGGTGGAAATACAGTTGTTTCAAATTGCACAGGTATGGCCTCTTCTATTAGTAGCTTTGCCTCTTCTAGTGAAGATCTAGATCCCATTTTCTCCACAACATTTAAAAAATGATTATTGAAAATATTTTCAATTTCTGATTGTTTGCTAGTACACTTGTCATTCAGTTTTATGGCACTAAAGTCTTCCTGTGCTCTTGGTTGCCCTGTTTCCCTTTCAATAATATTCCAAATTGCTTTAATTTTATTATCAGAGTTACTGATTTCAGACATGATACATATGCTTCTGGACTTTTTAATAACTTTCCTTAGTACCGCACAATAGTTTGAATAATATTGAACAATTTTGGTATCAGTACTCCCTCTTGCTGTTAGATACAGTTCTCTTTTACGGTTGCAAGATATTCTTATTCCTTTAGTTAGCCACGGTTGTTTATATGTTTTCTTAGAATTATGTTTAACTATTTCCTTGGGAAAACAATTTTCAAATACCCTTAAAAATTTATCGTGAAAAGTTTGCAATATTTATATTGTTAATTGAACGCACTGTTTTGAAAGTCTGATTTGATATATTGCATGGAGCTATGTCATGTACTGTAACTAGCTGTGCACCATGATCTGAAAGTCCATTCTCAACAGGATAAGCATTTATGTCCTTAAACTTATCTTGGTCTATAAAAAAGTTATCTATCAATGTACTGCTGTTAGGACGAAAATACATCGAAAAACAAACATACACATGTTCCACAAAAAGCCTAATGACACTCACGGGACAAGCACGGAAAATAAGGGGTTTTTGGGTGGGGACAAACTAAATATAAACAAATTTAGACACCTACCCCCATACAAAACCACGCAAAACGACGAAAAAAACCGACATCACAAAACTCCCCAAATACCACTAAACACAATATCATGTGGAATCGGACACTTCCCTTGACCTATATAGCTCAACAGCAGCTCCCGATCCCATAAATTAGGACCTAACACTTCCCTTGACCTATATAGCTCAAAAACATGTCCCGATACCAAAACCAACATTCACGGCCACACATTGGGATCGAACACTTCCCTTGACCTGTTATCCTTACAATATCTCCACATACAGCCGTCCCTGGTCCGAGACGCCGGAGCTTTAAGTAAGCCTCATTTCTTCACAGCATACTGAACACTTCACGACTTCATCCAAAAATCCGAATAGTTGAAGAAATTTTATTAGAGACAACCGAAAACTGTTGACCCTGTCAGTCATATTCATAACACCGCCAGAGAGCACCACCGATCGCATCAAAACTACACCTACAAACACGCCACTCTCACAAACTAAATTCCGCGCCGTCGTGACGTCACACACCACAACAGCCTTATGTCACGGGTCAAAGCCGACGGGTGGGATCCGACGCTTCGGTCGACCGACTTGTTTAGGAGTTTTAGCAATTCTGTGGTAAGCCCTTCCCAACTGAATTTATTATCGAGTTATACGAGGTGTGGCTAGAAAAAAACCGGACTAGTACTGGTGAAACAATAAAACGAATGCAATAAGGCTGAAAGTCGCGTGGCCTGTGACGTGAGTCTCGCTCCGCCTACTGCTCGAGTTTCATCTGCCTCTTGCACTCAGTCTGCCCGTGGCGTCTCTTTTAAGTAGTTGACGTTTTGTCTGTGCGGCGGAAAATGTTGAGTGTACAGAAAGAACAGCGTGTTAACATCAAATTTTGTTTCAAACTAGGAAAATCTGCAAGTGAAACGTTTGTAATGTTACAACAAGTGTACGGCGATGATTGTTTATCGCGAACACAAGTGTTTGAGTGGTTTAAACGATTTAAAGATGGCCGCGAAGACACCAGTGATGACACTCGCACTGGCAGACCATTGTCAGCAAAAACTGATGCAAACATTGAAAAAATCGGTAAGCTTGTTTGACAAGATCGCCGTTTAACAATCAGAGCAGTGTCTGAGTTAACAGGAGTTGACAAGGAAAGTGTTAGGCAGATTCTTCATGAAAGTTTCAACATGAACAAAGTGTGTTCAAAAATGGTTCCAAAGTGTCTCACAATTGAACAGAAGGAACGCCGAAGAATGATTTGTTCTGACATCCTGGAAAACATTGAAAGTGATCCCACCTTCTTACAAAATGTTATTACTTGCGATGAATCGTGGTTTTTTACTTACGATCCCGAAACTAAACACCAATCGATGCATTGGAAAACTCCTGGTTCTCCACGACAAAAAAAAGCTCGAATGTCAAAATCGAAATTCAAGGCAATGATGATTGTTTTTTTTTACATCAAAGGGATTGTGCACATTGATTGGGTACCAGAGGGACAAACAGTGAATAAGCATTACTACATTAGCGTCCTGGCTACCCTACGTGAGCGAGTACGGAGAAAACGGAACGATTTGTGGAGAAAAAAGTCATGGATCCTTCACCAAGACAATGCCCCAGCTCACAGTGCGTTGTCAGTGAAGACGTTTTTGGCAAAACACAACATTCCCATCTTAGATCATCCACCCTACTCACCTCATTTGGCCCCCTGTGACTTTTTTCTTTTCCCTAAAGTCAAGTCAGCTTTGAAAGGAACTAGATTTGAGACTGTTGAAGCAGTAAAAGAAAAAGCGACGGAACTAATGTATGGACTTACCGAAAATGATCTGCAGCATTGCTATGAACAGTGGAAAATTCGTATGGAGCGGTGTAGAGACCGAGGAGGAGAGTACATTGAAGGAGATAACATGAAATTGTAAATAAATGTTTTTTCCAGCATCAGTCCGGTTTTTTTCTAGCCGCACCTCGTAGTCCCAGAAATTTAACACTGTCAACCTTTTCGATTTGCATGTCTTCATACGTTATGGGATTACGGAACCTTACGTCACGGGTCAAAGCAGACGGGTGGAATCGGACGCTTCCATTCACCCGAAAATTTTCATCCCGAAAACCACATTGAAAAGCTTAATATCAGGCCGAGGCCTATTTCACTGGGAATCTGGACATACGAATGTGCACTTTAAATGTGCACATTTTAGTATGGGTAGCGAAATTCAGATGCTCTTGGAGTATCTTCTGATGTTTCTTTAACGACATAATGTAAGATCTTTTAATGTTTTACACTTACGAACATATGGGCCTCCTACATCATCGTAGCTGCGCATGCGCAGTGGCGCCTGTTATCTGGTGCTCTCTGGCAACTGCTGAAACGAACCTAACAGGTCGCGGGAAAATATTGCGAATAATGGTTTGAAAAGCATTACTTTCAAAGTAAATTTCCTTTTAGGCAAGTTGAACTATGTATGAGAATGTATGATGAATTTCTTAAGTCACAGAGCATTTGAATCTCATTTAAAAATCAACTCATTGATGATGAGCCATTTAGATGAATTTCGAGCCCAGAAGATCAGACATTTATGTTGTTATTAAAATGTTTACTGCCACATTTGTGTGATATATCTTAAAGTGTAATACGCGCATAAAAGACCAACATTATGTATGAAAGCTTATGTTCTCTTGCAGCGTATTAACCTTAGAGACCAACATTATATGTGAAAGCTTTGCTTTTTTTGTAGCAGCTCTTTGTATATTAATTTAAACCATTAACTTTTTCTGTTTGTGTATTCGCGCTACCTAACGGTGATGTTGCTGTTGTCTGACTGCATCCCTTGTCCTAAGCTCTGGATATCGGCTGGCGAGATCACGTGATGACTGCTCAAAGAAGCGCAAGTAATATGCGGTGTTTGGTGGAAGAAATATGGGATTTTTTTTCCTTGTCCGCGTATACACCCTGTCTTGTCAGAGCAGATGCAAACTAGGCTCAAATCTTATGGGAATTGGAGAAATGCTGTGAGTAATGAGGATAATGGGCAACGGGCACTACGTTAGTAGTGTGCGGATAAGTTGAGAATTTGGGTCTGACAGGAGGCATGCTGTGGTAATCAATGCAGCTGCAGTGACCGCTGTGTCCAGATGACTTATGATCAGAGCGTCTGCCTAGTAAGCAGGAGACCTAGGTTCGAATCATGATCTGACACAAATTTTCAACTTCCCCATTGATTTCAGTCAATGGCCATTAGCAAGCAGTGTCTGTAATTCCGTTGTTTCTGAATTTAATATGTCTGTTCTTTTATAAGTTACTTCATGAAATGTCAGTGGGGTATCATCATTGGGTGCCTTGCTCGCAATCATGTATGAAGCTCATTAATTTGTAAGCCTGCTTTCCTTGAAGTTTATCTCTTATAACTAGCCTTGAGCTGTAAGTCGTTGTTTGCTACTACCTACTAGAACATTGTCTGTTTGCGGTAGCTGATTTATTGTTTATTTATTTATTTATTTATTCGTGTTCGGTAGATCCGGTATACAAAAGAATTGCATGGATATGGAACGAGTCACAATATAAATTACCACAGTAGCCTACTTGTATATGCTAACAAATGCAAATTGCAATTGTTGTATAAGAAACAAAGTATGTTAATAGTTACAGGCTTAAGCATTTTCTATGGTAAAACAGAGGTATAAAACGATAAAATAATAAATTACAATTTTCCATATTACAAACTATACATTACCAGTAATTTGATAGTGCCAATTGCCTGAACACGAATTCCCATACTGGTGTAAGCTGTATTAAGTTACAAAGTGGCAATAGCAAATATTACAAGTAAAGTATTACATCTAAGTTACAATGTTATATTAAAGAATTGATGAAGAGAGTAAAACACTTTTTCCAGAAGATATTCCTTCAATTTACTCTTAAATTTTGGCATTTAACTGGTAAGATTTTTTACGTCAGACGGGAGTGCATTAAACACCTTTATGTTTGAGTAGTATACCTCCTTTTGAATCAGACTCAGGTTTTTTTCTGTCAACATGAAAGTCATGTTTTGTTCTTGTGTTCATGTTTTGTACATGTGTAGGTTCTTAGCTGAAAAGCACATAAGGGATAAGATATATTGTGAGGTCATTGTTAATATTTTCGAAATTTCCCAGTTTATACGCCCTTACCATAGAAGAGCCAGTGATCTAAATCATGCTTCTATAACTTATCTTTAGAGCTTTGCGGGTTAGAAGGCCAAAGGTGTAAACTGGCATTTATTTAATACTGAAACAAAACTCTTCCGAAAAACGGTATAAAATTAATTTTCTTGCTTCTTTATTTTATGATTTAGGGAAATAACAGCTAAAAAGATTATTATATTATAAGCAAGTAAGTATAATGCTACTCTATTTCAAACATGATCAGGTGAAAAGACGCTGAGACAAACCAAGAATTTAACAAGTGTCTTTCTTATAATCACATCAAATTGTATAAAGTCATTTGTGAAGAGCGACATAAATAATACTAAAAAACAGAAACTTACTATTCAAATGTAAATAAATTATTAATATGATACGTTCTTAAATTGGATTGAAAAGATTTAAATGAGTTCTTGTAGCCTCATGTTGTTGTTGTGGTCTTCAGCCCTGAGACTGGTTTGATGCAGCTCTCCATGCTACTCTATCCTGTGCAAGCTTCTTCATCTCCCAGTACCTACTGCAGCCTACATCCTTCTGAATCTGCTTAGTGTATTCATCTCTTGGTCTCCCTCTACGATTTTTACCCTCCACGCTGCCCTCCAGTACCAAATTGGTGATCCCTTGATGCCTCAGGACATGTCCTACCAACCGATCCCTTCTTCTAGTCAAGTTGTGCCACAAACTCCTCTTCTCCCCAATTCTGTTCAATACCTCCTCATTAGCTATATGATCTAGCCATCTAATCTTCAGCATTCTTCTGTAGCACCACATTTCGAAAGTTTTAAAAAGATTTCTGCATGAATGATTCCTGTTAACTCAACTTATAATTCGAACTGCTCTTTTCTGAGTTACAAATACTTCATTTGCCATTGGTTGTTGGTATAATACGTAGAGCATAAGTTGCTGAACTAAATATTTTTCTCAAGTCCAAAATATGGCAAGACCAATTTAATTTATTGTCAATGTGGAGGCCTAAAACTTTTGTTCAATAAACTTGGTGTATATCTTGATCATTACAGCTTAGACTTATGTCATCCTGAACTTTGTGAGACCCATGGAAATCATTTTCAGGTGTTTTTTCAATTACAAGGGATGTATCATTTGCGAAAAGAGTAAATTTGATGGTAGCCTTACAACAAAGAGGAAGGTCAGTAATAAAAGTAACAAAGAGCAAAGGGCCAAGCACTGAATCTTGTGGCATGCCTACACTAACTGCTCCTCAGCCAGATGAATCTATTGAGCCAGCTTCATGATTCAGCAATACCCTCTGCTCAGTTAAACCATAATAGGCTGCTTTTGAAAGGAGGATTTCATGGCTCACACAGTCAAAGGCTTTGGTTAAGTTGCAAAAAATACCAAATGAAGCCAATTTATTGTTCAGTGCTTCTAGAACATTATTAGTAAAGGAGAATATGGCATCATCAGTTGACAGGCCTGATTGGAAACAAAATTGGCATTGACTAAGAGCCTTGTGGAAATTCAGGTGTTCTACAATTCTCCTATGCATCAGTTTCTCGAGAACTTTGGAGAAGCATGTTAAAAGGGATATAGGGCGGTAGTTAGAAGCATCAGTTTTTTCCCCCCTTCTTGAACAGTGGTTTCACATCAGCATACTTCATTCTATCAGGGACAATACCTTGTTGAAGGGATTCATTAAATATATGGCAAAGTATTACACAAATGGCATTATGACAATGTTTAAGTACCTTAGTGGAGATATTATCAAAGCCAGATGACATTTTGGTTTGCATTTTAGTGATGATCCTTTTCACTTCACTGACTGTAACTGGGGCTATGAGGAATTGATTAATTTTGTACAGACCAGATCCTTTCAGAAGGTCCATAGCCTCGTTGACTGAACCCCTACAGCCAGTTTTCTCAGAAACTGTTAGAAAGTGCCCATTTAATACTGTTGCAGCTGCATTCGTTTCTTTAATTAAATTACCACACTGTCTTAATGCTGGATACACTCTTCATTGTATTATTACCAGTTTCATTCCAGCCTGGTTTAATTTTTGGTGTTCTCTGTCTATCTTTTCTAAAATTAAAGGTACTGCAGGTAATGCATCTCCTTGTCTAAAACCAATTCTGACTTCAAAATGCTCTGACATTCATTTAGTGACCCTCTCTCTGCAATATTTTTCTTCTAAATATATGTGTACTACACACATCAGTTTTGATACACACTGAAATTCTTTCATGACATTTGTGGTTGTGTCACTATGTAGACTGTCACATGTTAGATTTTTTTTTAGGTCAACAAAAATTACATGAATCTAAATGTTATGCTCCCATTCTTTCTCGATTACCTGTCTGAACCCAAAAAGCTGGTCTGTAGTTGATCTGTACCTTCTGACAGCACGTTGATAGTCCTCAGTAATTACTTCTGCAATTGGGATCATTCTCTTCAGTGAACACTGAGACAGAATTTTGTAGGTTGCATTAAAGTATGCAATCCCTCCATAATTATCATGTAGCAATGAGTCATTCTCTTTTAGTATAGGGCAGATTAAGTCCATTTTCCAGTTGTCAGGTAATCTCTCATGTTCCCAAACATTCTTCATCATTTTCCTAATTATTTTAACCAGTACAGGCCCTCCATTTTTTTTATTAGCTCGCCTGCAATTAGATCTTTGCCAAAAGCCTTGTTGTTTTTTTGGTTTTTAATTATTTGTCATATTTGTTCTTCATTCGGGATCTCTGCTTTCCTGAGAATAGAGTCTGGTACCTCATGTGAAAAACACAGCAGGTTCATAACAGTTTAGTAATGCTGTGAAGTGTTCTGCCCATCACTGTTCTGCTTTAGTTTCATTTGTGAGGATCTTCCCCTGTGTGTTTTCAGTCAATGTTTCTTTTTTCTTATAGTTCTGTGTTACTTTCTTTACTTTTTGGTACACTCATCTTGTCCTGTGGGGGTTGCAGTCCTCTTCGGCTTCTTTATTAGCTCCTTGTAATATATCTGCTTCTCCTGCCTTAGTATAGTTGCCATATCCTGCATTATTCTGACATTCTTATCTTCTAACTCCTCATCCTTCATACTTTATAACCCTTTCTTGAGAGGCAACCTTCTCTCTCTAATTTTTTGACACCCTTGACTGAACCGCACTTTATGTGACATCTTTCATTTGCCTAGAATTTCATGATACTACCCTGTTTTCTGTTTCCTTAATTTGAGACCAACTGTGGTTGATGTCATAGTCTCCTACCTTTTCCTCACATTTACTCAGGTTTTCTGATAGTGGTGACTCATATGATGTTTTCATCTCTGACTCTTCTAATCTGCTTATATCATAATATGTAGCTAATTTGCGCACCTTCTTAATTTTAATGTTCATCTTATTTATCACCAAGAAGTGATCAGTGTCGCAATCTGCTTCTCTATAGCTTTGCATACATTTGATGCTATTTGCATACATACATGGTCTATCTGATTTATGGTTGCCCATCTGGTGCCACCCGTGTCCCATTATGTATATTTTTATGTTGAAATCATGATGCAGATATTACTGTCAATTATGAAACTAATCATTCATTCATTTTTCATTTATTTATAGGTCCATTTGATTCATTACATACTTAAACAGTACATCGAATATAGGACAAGTCAAAATTGCAAAAGGAACAGAAACACAAACACACACACACACACACACACACACACACAGAGAGAGAGAGAGAGAGAGAGAGAGAGAGAGAGAGAGAGAGAGAGCATGACAAAATTAATTACAGATAACAATCATAAATTGCAAGTGACAAATATAGCAATTTGAATTTAACCATTATTACATAATCATTGTTTACAAGGCTATTTTTTGAAATTTAAAAATTCTTTTACAGAGTAAAAACATTTTTCCGCTAGAAATGACTTAAGATTATGTTTAAAAAAAATTTTATGTTGCTGCGATTTTAAATCACTGGGTAAGCTGTTATATAGCTGAACTGTTATCTGTGATACACTTTTTTGGTACAGTGCTGTTCTACACTGTGACATGTGGATATTATTTGTGTTTCTTGTGTTGTGACTGTGTATATGCTTATTTTGTTGAAGATGTCCAGTTTGGTTTAAAAGATACTCATTTGCGAACAGGATACACTCATATATGTAAAGGCTCGGTAGGCTCATTATTTTCATCTGGATGAAATGTGGTCTACATGTTTCCAGTTTTCTTAGGTTGCAGATAGCCCTGATTGCTCTTTTCTGCATCCTAAAGATCTTTATGCTGGTGGCTGAATTTCCCCAGAAGATTAGCCCATATCGAAGTAGTGCATGGAAGTATGCATAATACGCCTGAATAACCGTTGACTTGCTTGCACTTTTATTTAACACACACAGAGCATAACAAGCTTTTGAAAGTTTTTTTCTCAAGTTCTTTTATATCACAGTCCCATTTTAAATTACCTTGTACCCATAAGCTCAGAACCTTAGTGTCAGTAACCGAGTTCAGTAACGTATTTTCAAGATATGGTACTGTAACAAAGTTTTGCACATGTGGAGAAGAGTGGAAATTCATAAAGACAGTTTTTTCTTTATTTATTATTATTTTATGTTTTTGAAACCAGCTAGTAGTTTGGGACATTACAGCATCTATTGCTACTTCCGTTGAGATTTTGTCAGGAGCTGTTATTAATATGTTGATGTCATCAGCAAATAAGATTAGTTTTCCCAATTTAATAAAGTCATTTATATCATCAATATAAAGGAGGAACAGTAGAGGTCCTAGGACAGAACTTTGTGGCACTCCGTACTTTATTGTTGATTTACTGGAGACATGTGGTGTTGTGATAATATTTCCTTGTACTAAAATGTCATCATGCCTTAAAACTACCACTTGCTGCCTGTTTTCTAGGTGAGATCTTATCCACTGATTTGGGATTCCTCAGACACCTTTTTGATCTAATTTGTGAATGAGGAAGTCATGGTCAATTATGTCGAAAGCTTTTGAAAGGTCCAGAAAGATACCAGTAGCATCTTTTCTGTAATCCAGTGCTTTAAACACAGCTTCTATGTAATCATACATTGCTGTTGTTGTAGACTTTGATTTACTGAATCCATGTTGATTTGCTGAGAGTAATGAATTTTTTGTAATGTAGCTTAGTAGTCTATTGTAGAAAATTTTCTCAAATATTTAGGAGAAAACACTGAGTTGGGATAATGGACGATAATTATTTACATTATCAGAGTCCCCTTTTTTGAACAGTGGAGTTACTTTAGCTGTTTTTAGGCTACTGGGAAAGATTCCAGTTGATAAGGAGTTGTTTAATATATATATTAGGGTGCCACTGTCACTACTGTCTAGATGCAGACTTGTGTTACTGATCACTGATTTATAAATGTCTTCTAGCCCAATTTGTAATTAATATCACCCCATACTATTTTAATATGTGTTTTTTAGGTTACTGATTATTTATAGTATTTCTTCTTCATTCAGCATCACTACTTTACTGTCAACAGAGTTCTCCACTCATACTGTAATCATAGGCAGAGACTTAAATCATCCAACAATCAACTGTGGTGGGAGTGATAAGACATCCTATGAAACATTACTAAATGCCTTTTCTGAAAACTACCTAGAACAGATAGTTCAGAAAATGGCTCATGATGGAAACATATTGGATCCAACAGCGATAAATAGACTTGACCCTTTGAGAATGTCCACATCAGAACTGATATCAATCACGATGACATAGCTGTAACAGCAAATTACAAAGGACAACTAAAACAAGTGGAAAGATATATATGTTCAGTAAACTAGGTAAAAAATCAGTAGTCATATCTCAATGAGGAGCTTGAGCATATAAAGGAACTATGGCTCAAGTTTAAAAGAATAATTGACCGTGCACTGCATGGATATGTATCAAGTAAAACAGTTCATAATGGGAGGGACTCTCCATGATATACAATCATTGTAAAGAAACTTCTAAAAAAATTAGGATTACTGTATAATAGGTGTAAAACAAAATTTAGGAGAAGGGGTAGAGAGATATTGAATGAAACATACTTGACTCTGTGAAGAGAGCAATGTGTGATGCCTTCAATGACTACCAAAGCAGAGTATTGTCAAATGATCCTCCACAAAACCCAAAGACATTATGGCTGTATGTAAAGGCTGTTAGTGGCACCAGAGTTAGTTCACAGTCCTTAGTAAATGAGACAGGAAATGAATTGAGGGTAGCAAAGCAAAAGCTGAAATGCTTGACTCCATTTTCAACTGTTTCCAAAGGAAAGCCCAGGAGAACTGTCCCAATTTAATTCTTGTACCACTGGAAAGATGGTTGAAATAAGTATTAGTGTCAGTGGGGTTGAGAAACAGTTGAAATCATTAAAATTAAATAAAGCTCCAGGCCCTAGTGGGATACCTGACAGATTTTATAATGAATTTGTAGCTGGGTTAGTCCCTCTTATAATTATAATCTGTTGCAGATATCTCAAACAAAAAAATGTGCCAAGCTCTTGGAAAAAAGCACAGGTCACATCCATGTACAAGAAGGGTAATAGAAGTGATCCACAAAACTACGATCCAATAACCTTGACATCAGTTTGTTGTAGAATCTTAGAACATATTCTGAGCTCACACATAATGAGGTATCTTGAACAGAATGACTTCCTCCATGACAAACACCATGGATTCTGAAAACATCCATCATGTGAAACCCAGCTTGGATCAAGGCAGTCACATAGATGCAGTATTTCTTGATTTCCAAAAGGCAGTACCAACCTATGTCTATTGTCAAAAGTACAATCATGAGGCGTATCAAGTGAAATTTGTGACTGGATTAAAGAGTTTTTGGTAGGGAGAATGCATCACATTATCTTGGATGGAGAGTCATCATCAGATGCAGAAGTAACTTTAGTTGTGCCCCATGGAAGTGTGTTGGGACCCTTGCTGTTCATTTTGTAATTAATGACCTTGTGGACAATTTTAACAGTGACCTCAGACTTTTTGCAGATGATGCAGTTATCTGTAAGGAAGTACTGCTTGGAAGAAGTTGTGTAAATATTTAGTCAGATCTTGGTAAGATTTCAGAGTGGTGCAAAGATTGGAAACTTACTATAAATGTTCAAAAATGTAAAATTGTGCTCTTCACAAAACGAAAAAATGTAATATCCTATGATTATAATGTCAATGAGTCTCTGTTGGAATTGGCCAACTCATACAAATACCTGGGTGTAACACTTTGTGGGATATGAAATGGAATGGTCACATAAGCTCAGTCTTGGGTTAAGATGGTGGTAGACTACAGTTTACTGGTAGAATACTGGGGAAGTGCAATCAGTCTGCAAAGGAGATTGCTAAGAGATTCCTTACAAATCACTTGTCCTTCTGGTTCAAGAAGATTGCTCATGTGTGTGTGACACATACCAATAGGATTAACATGGGATATTGAACGTATACACAGAAGGGCAGCCTGAATGGTCATAGGTTCATTTGATCCATGGGAGAGTATCAGAGAGATACTGAAGGAATTGAACTGGCAGACCCTTGAAGACAGATGTTTTCAAGCAGTCGTTCTTCCCGCACTCCATGTGTGAATGGGTTGGGAGAAATTTTAATAACTGGTACAATGGGACATACCCTCTGCCCTGCACTTCATGGTGGTTTGCATAATACAGATGTAGATGTAACATTATGAAATGGCAATGATTTAGGCACATACTCCAATTCAGCATAAAATTCCTCCTTACCCTCACAGGCTGCATGTGCAAGGATATGTCACTGTTCTGGAAAGCAACTGTAATGTAGGAGATTTTGTTGTTCATGGATTTTAACTTTTTCACTTCTTTTATTACTATGCCATGTACATAAAACCCAGTACCCATTTCATGGCACCTGCTACAGTCTCCATAGAGGATGATCCCAGTGCTTATCTTGATTAACCTTGTACCCTACAATCAAATCTCCTGGTGGCTATGACTTTCAGCTTTTATTTTTCTAACTTGTTGGTAATATTCTGTCCACTTTTTGGCCTGTGTAGGCTCCTTACATTCCAGGTTACAAAGGAGAAGTCCACTGTATGTTGCCACATCCAATTACAGTTGAGACAGACCAGATTACAAGGTTTCTGTACAGAGTCCCGACCAATGTGTGTGTGTGTGTGTGTGTGTGTGTGTGTGTGTGTGTGTGTGTGTGTAGAGGTAACCTTCTGCACAACCCTCAACCAGGAGCCACAGTGGCACAGTGCTGGGATGCCCATCCTAAAAGTATTGCCTTTTCCACAGCTTTTCACTCACCCATGGCCATGCTAGTTTTGGTACACCTTGAGTATCCACCCACTACACATAGTGAATGTTCATTGAGTCACTATCTGTGGAGGCATCAGGGGGGGGGGGGAGGGACTAGCAACACCACATGGGATTTATGGGTATTAGTACTGGCAAATAAGTTAAGAGACAAAAATTTAGTGGGAAAGTATGTTCACTTCATGTTTATGATCAAGTTATTAATGTCTCACCGATTATAAATGTCCTGATGAAGGTAAGTGTCTATTATTTATATGAAGTGAGTTAACTGGGTTTCATTTATTGTGTGAAGAAAGCATTGTGCTTACTGTTTTTCACTGCTTCTCTTTCCATTTCTTTTTTCAGGAGTGTCAAAGAACTGGAGACTGCAATGAGCTATTCTATTTTTGTTCTGCTGTTCTTAAACATGGTGACCATTTGCACACTCATCATAAGCACTACAGTGGTGAGTGTGGTACCTTTTCTTTTATTGTCTGCAGTATTGCAGATTATTTGCATAGATAACTTATCTTCAAGAACATTCGATGTTGTTTCCACTGGCAATGATAGAGCTATTTTTGTAGAAGCCTCATTCCTGATGACGGTTGTCAACTACTAGGAAATGACTGAAATTCCGATAACTTTGTCATTGTGGGTAATGTGAGATGTAAGGTGTGACCTGTGTAAATTGCTGAGCTTGAGGGGCAAGACATTGTGTGTTCAGTTGGTTGAAAGCATTGCATTTTGCACAAGTATGTACAGTTCTGTATGGCCATTGATGCTGGCATAAGATGGTGTATGTCTTTTGAAGTATGTGCATAAAATATGAAGCCATCACTGATATTGAAATTAATATTTACCTGCCACTTTTTCTGAGTTAATTGAACTACCAAAACAAAGGGAGACAGAGCTTATTGTAATATGACACTGAATGTCTTGAATTGCATATGATTGGGTCACATTGTGCACAAATCTCTTCAGGCATGTTAGACCTAAATTTTGTAGGTGTGGAATAATCAGCAAAACTGCTTCGTGTACTGCTAGCCATTCCAATCTGAGGACAGTGCTGGCCATATGGAAAGCCTAACTGATGACTCCATAGTGTCTGAGTAAACAGTACTCACAATTCGGAACATAGCTGCTGCTGGCTATATGGCTCGGGAAACACTGACTGAATCATCATTCTATCTGACTGTGCCTCCAGGCCTGACACAGACTTTTATTGCCACTAATATTTACATCTAAGATTTTCAAGCACTATGCCCAGAGGTTCTATCGGCGTTATGTGATATTTACAACCAGTTCTCACTCATATGTGTGAGACTCTGTCATTGTATCTCAACAGATTTCACACCAACTTAATTTCATTTCTGGGTGTCTAATTCAATTCCTACATACCTACTGTGGCAGGATAAGTCACAGTTCCCCACCAACACTTACAATGACAGTTTGAGACGTAATGTAAATTTCATTAACTGAAAACAAAATATGGGTAAAGAAATCGAAGTAAGGAAGCTGCACTTATACCAAAAGTCTGTACAGTTCAGAGGTAACAAAATATAGGCCTAAACGTCTCATGTACTGTAGTGTAAAACTGATGGCATGAAAGCATATGTGAAAATTAAGATATGAATAGTAATAGCTAAATCAAAATTCAGCAAAATTAAAACTTTATTGTGTATGGTGCCTCAAATTCAAATCATTTTGAGTGCATGAGGAAACGCTCTGCTCTGTGAAATTAAAAGAGGGCACTGCAAATTACTGGAGGTCTTGGATTAATGGTTTCACAAGAATATGCTGAGGATTTACGGAAAAGCACAACAAAAATGAAAAAGTACTGCAAAGTGCAAGTTGTAGACTAGAGCTATGAACCACTATCAAATGGAACAAAAAATTGCATATGAGGTGTGATTGGAAAGTTTTAAGAATGGAGCCGCTACTGCTTACTGGTTTGGCAGGCAGGTACACCGAAGGTGGGGAGTGAGTCATTGCCTTTTCCTTGAATGCCCTCTGACAGGAAACTGCTTTTCCTTTATTCAGTTCATTGTGGCAGCTAGTTGAGTGTGGGTCTGTTAGGGCTGGTTGCTGGATTCTGTCTGGGTGAAAATGGACACAAAAACGAAGCAACGAGTTTGTGTGAAATTTTGTTTTAAAACCGAGAAATCGGCTTCTGAGACTTACAAACTATGAAAAACAGCTTTTGCAGATAATTGTATGAGCCAGTCAAATGTTTTTGTCTAGTTCAACAGATTTAAAAAGACTGAAAATCATTTGTAGATGAACCACCGTCCAGCCATCCTTCCATCTCAAAAACTAATGAAAATGTGAAAGTTCACGACTTAGCGTGCTCTGATCGTAGACTTACAATTAGGGAGATGGATGATGAACTTAATTTAAGTTTCTAAGCAGTTCAGGCAATTTTAACTGTAGATCTTAACATGCGTCGGGTGTCCACAAAATTCATTCCAAAAGTGTTGTCAAGCAACCAGAGACAATACAGACTTGAAGCATGCCAAGAACTGATTATCAGACTAAAAATGACCCATATTTGTTAAATAGGGCAATTACAGCTGAAGAATAGTGGGTATATGGATATGATACTGAAACCAAAGTGCAGTCTTCACAGTGGAAGACTCCAAGTTCACAACGACCAAAAAAAGCACGGCAAACTCGGTCGAAGGTGAAAACAATGTTGGTGATTTTTTTTCGGTTCTACCAGTATTGTGCATCATGAATTTACCCCTGGAGGACAGACAATTAACCTGCAATACTACGAATGTGTCCTTGTGCATTTTCACGAAAAGGTGCGGAAGAAAAGGCCTGCATTGTGGAAAGACAGGAGTTCGGTGCTACACCATGACAATGCTCTGGCTCATCGTGCCTTCTCCATTGTTGAATTTTGGACCAAATTCAAAATTCCTGTGCTTCCACAACGAGCGTAGTCCCCTGATTTGGCCCCTGCGGACTTCTGCCTGTTTTCTAAAATGAAATTTTCACTGAAAGGGGAACGAATTGACTCGACTGAAGACATCCAGGCAAATATGGAGAGTGTCCTTAACACACTTCAGGAAAAAAATTTATAGGAATGTTTCCAAAAGTGGAAACACCATCAGAGTCAGAATGTTCAGTCAGAAGGGGAGTTTTTTGAAGGAGATTCATTACTGTAACATGTAAGTACCACCACTGTACAATTACAAGCCCATTCTTAAAACTTTCCATTCACACCTCGTATGTGCAGCATTTGTTGTATAACAACAGCCTTAGACTAGAAAAAAAAGGTCAATTCATAACTAGGTGCATAGCTTACTTCTTTGGAATATTACAAAGATGTCACTGAGCTTAACGTCTCAGGACAACGGATTTGTGGTGACCTAGTAGAGATCGATTCTTCCAATGTGGAAATTCTTTGGACAACACTGCAGCTCTGGTGTATGAACAGTCTCTGATTCAGTCATTTCTAGATTTATGTTGTGTATGCAAGTGTCTTACATATACATCCATCAACTAACAAAGTGTAGATATTTGGTATTTATGATCTCCTTCATTCCATTTGGAGTATCTTTACCTATGTCTACACTGCATTCGTGACCCCACAATGTCCTATGTCTTGTGACTCATCTTGGTGGCAACACAATGGAGCCATCATGCAACTTTACTGCAGAAGACCAGGAATTACAAGACAGTGACTTATCTGGTGTTGAGTTCAGTGCTTTACAGTAGCAACAACTCTTGTCTTGGGTATGTGAAAGCGATGTTTTTCATGCAGTATCAGTGGTAACAATAATGACATTATTGTACCCAAACAATGTGTACCAGTTATTGACCTTCTGTGTAACTTCATATAAAAATGTCACCCTTCCACAACCAAACAAGATGCTTCAAAACAAACTACCATGGACAGGCATGGACTGGTGTTGTTTGATCATGTCAGTCCTCCTGCATCACATATACTGTTGTTGAACACTCTCACATTGCAATATGCAGCCCATGTGGTTGGGCCATGTATGGACACTGTTCTGGACCCTACTTCCACACAGTGGCCTCCAAACAAGAGCTCATCCCTCATCACTCTCCATTCAAATGCAGTACTACAAGGACTTCGGAATTTTCAAGGCAGCCCTGTGCAGTTTAAGTTATTTCCCAAGCTGCCAATCTTCCGCCGCAAAAGCAACTGTCACAGTGTGCATTTTACTCAATCATAATATTTCTTATGACATTCAAAGTTAAACACCTCATTGTCACATCTCAGTGAGCATGCAGACCTCACCAGTGATGTTATATTGTCAACCCCAGCTATCACCAAATATGATTTGGAGAAAACTGCACTCATTCAATGTCTCACCCAAACACCATAGCAGCAACTCCCTCAAGTTATCTACAACCAACATTTAGGCACAAAAACACCTTATCAGCTTTGGAGACATCTCTGACATGTAACTGACATAGCACTTACGCCAGAACAGAACTACCTCAAGTTATCTATGACCAACATTTAGATGCAAAAACGTCTTCTCAGCTCCGGAGACGTCTCTGACATTTAATTCACTGACTATTAAAAAATATCTTGTTTTAGCATAAACTACTGGAGAAGATTAATTTTAGCAGACAGACTTCTTGTAGAACTGCATCATCAACAATGCATTTCTTCATCATGCAATGATGACCAGCTGTACCTTAGCCAGGGTACAGGTTGTGAATTGTGGCATCAAGCAGCCGAATGGTACTTAGCACTTCCAGACAACTCCGAAGGTGATGTTACTCCCACCTGCTTGGCCTGGTCAAAACAAATTGAGGGCTAGCTGGCGACACAAACCTAACTGCAGAAAAAAATGATGCTACCACACCTCTGCTGCTATTTCAAATGTTTTGGTAATACAGCTTGAAACTGTAAGGCATCTTGTGATTATTCAAATAAGAAGAACAGTGGTCCCACAAATTCAAGTCACCTACTGTCTGAACATGAAAGGAAGTCAATATTTTCTCATTGACATGGGATCTGAGGTGAGCATTATTCCAAGTGATCTACCACCAACATCAAAAAACCTTTTTTTCCTTTTAACTTTGTGTGGTGAACAGTTCACACATCACAGTGTATGGAGCCACACATTTAACCTTGGATTTTTGTTTAGAAGAAAAAGTCTCTTAGGAATTTTTCATCAGTAATGTCAACAACTAGTATTGGTGGTTTACTTTCTAAGGCATTTTCACTCTCCACCCCGTTACCCAAGTTGTCTTGTGGAACTCCTTTGCATCACAACAGTGGACGTTCTGTGATTGGATTTATCCTTAGTCCACTGTCTGCCATGCAGCCAATGACTACAGATCCCAGCCCACAAACTGTCAATTCGGTTGACACATACAAACACTATTAACAGATGGTTCAAGACTGTCTGTCATTGGCGCCAGAATTACAACATACTACCCATCAGTACTATGACATACAAAAGGAAACATTGAGCCTACATGAAGGAATCCTCACTATACATGATAAAATTCACACATCAGCAGATGAGCTTGCCATCATGCATACATATCTGGAACAGCTCACTCACAAGGAGCTTCATCATCCTGCTTCTCTTACTGCAAAAGAGTCAGTGGACCTAGAACAGACTGCAGCAGGCACTCACATACCATTGGAGCAGCCCGCAACAGTGTCATCAGCACCTGTAAAGGTCAGTCAAGTGCACTAGTCTTCTGGTGCCCATGCATCTATTGTACTTGCCTTCCGTGCCCCACCTAATCCATGTGTGCAGTTCAAATAGTGTACTATCAGTAACAGTGCTGTCCATAAAATAAGCACCATGCTGGGTGTGCCAGTTGACACAAAGCACGTAGACTGGCTCCTGAGAGACTCCGTGTGACTAAGTTGGTTATAGAGGAGTTATTGCAAGCTGGGATTGTTAGATAGTCTGCTCACCCTTGGGTGTCACTCATTTGGCTTGTACCCAATAAGGATGGCATATTTAAATTACGTGGCAATTATCAGGTGCTCAATTTCCACACAATGCCAGACAGTTAATTTGTCCCAAATATTCAGGACTTTGTTCATTATTTGGCATGTGCCTCAGTTTTCACTGTGTTGGACTGTAAGGAGGCATATTTACAGATGAACCCTGAAGATGTGAAAATCAGCTGTCATATCCTTTTTGGACTGTATGAATTTCTTTATAGGCCATATAGACTTAAAAATGCAGCACGAACTTGACAAAAATCAAACAATGGAAAACCCAGGATGGAATGTACCAATATTATGAAACTATGTTTATTGGATAGATAAAAAAATCTAATCACCAAGCAGCAGCAGAACCCACACATAAAAGACTTGTGATTGGCTAGCTTTTGGAGCCAGTGGCTCTTCTTGAGGCAGAAGGGTTGAAGGAGAAGGAAGAAGGGTGAGGGAAAAGGACTGGAGAGGTCTAGAAAAAGGGGTAGATTTTGGTAAAGGCACCCAGAACCATGGGTCAAGGGAGACTTACAGTATAGTAAGTTTCCCCTGACCCACGGTTCTGGGTGGAGGAAAAGGACTGGAGAGGTCTAGGATCCTAGACCTCTACAGTCCTTTTGCTTCACCCTTCTTCCTTTTCCTTCAACCCTTCTGCCTGAAGAAGGAACCACTGGCTCTGAAAGCTTGCCAATCACAACAGTCTTTTATGTGTGTGTTCTGCCACCACTTGGTGAGTAGATTTTTTATCTATCCAATTAAATTATATAGACACACACACCGTATGATAAGTCTCCCCAGGCCCCCAGTTCTGGGTGCCTTTCCCAAAATCTACCTCTTTTCCTAGACCTCTCCAGTACTTTTCTATCACCCTTCTTCCTTCCCCTTCAACCCTTCTGCCTGAAGAAGGAGCCACTGGCTCCAAAAGCTTGCCAATCACAACAGTCTTTTATGTGTGTGTTCTGATGCCGCTTGGTGAGTAGATTTTTTATCTATCCAATTAAATAATTTTATCAATAATTGATTATTTTCATTGTTATATATATACATATATATATATATTTATTTATATCTAAAAGCAAAGATGATGTGACTTACCAAATGAAAGTGCTGGCAGGTCGACACAGACACAAACATACACACAAAATTCAAGCTTTCACAACAAACTGTTGCCTCATCAGGAAAGAGGGAAGGAGAGGGAAAGACGAAAGGATGTGGGTTTTAAGGGAGAGGGTAAGGAGTCATTCCAATCCCGGGAGCGGAAAGACTTACCTTAGGGGGAAAAAAGGACGGGTATACACTCACACACACACACACATATCCATCCACACATATACAGACACAAGCAGACATATTTAAAGACAAAGAGTTTGAGCAGAGATGTCAGTCGAGGCAGAAGTGCAGAGGCAAAGATGTTATTGAATGACAGGTGAGGTATGAGTGGCGGCAACTTGAAATTAGCGGAGATTGAGGCCTGGTGGATAACGGGAAGAGAGGATATATTGAAGAGCAAGTTCCCATCTCCGGAGTTCGGATAGGTTGGTGTTAGTGGGAAGTATCCAGATAACCCGGACGGTGTAACACTGTGCCAAGATGTGCTGGCCATGCACCAAGGCATGTTTAGTCACAGGGTGATCCTCATTACCAACAGTCACTGTCTGCCTGTGTCCACTCATGCGAATGGACAGTTTGTTGCTGGTCATTCTCACATAGAATGCGTCACAGTGTAGGCAGGTCAGTTGGTAGATCACGTGGGTGCTTTCACACGTGGCTCTGCCTTTGATCGTGTACACCTTCCGGGTTACAGGACTGGAGTAGGTGGTGGTGGGAGGGTGCATGGGACAGGTTTTACACCGGGGGCGGTTACAAGGGTGGGAGCCAGAGGGTAGGGAAGGTGGTTTGGAAACATGCCTTGGTGCACGGCCAGCACATCTTGGCACAGTGTTACACCGTCCGGGTTATCTGGATACTTCCCACTAACACCAACCTATCTGAACTCCGGAGATGGGAACTTGCTCTTCAATATATCCTCTCTTCCCATTATCCACCAGGCCTCAATCTCCGCTAATTTCAAGTTGCCGCCACTCATACCTCACCTGTCATTCAATAACATCTTTGCCTCTGCACTTCTGCCTCGACTGACATCTCTGCTCAAACTCTTTGTCTTTAAATATGTCTGCTTGTGTCTGTATATGTGTGGATGGATATGTGTGTGTGTGCGAGTGTATACCCGTCCTTTTTTCCCCCTAAGGTAAGTCTTTCCGCTCCCGGGATTGGAATGACTCCTTACCCTCTCCCTTAAAACCCACATCCTTTCGTCTTTCCCTCTCCTTCCCTCTTTCCTGATGAGGCAACAGTTTGTTGCGAAAGCTTGAATTTTGTGTGTATGTTTGTGTGTCTGTCGACCTGCCAGCACTTTCATTTTGTAAGTCACATCATCTTTGTTTTTAGATATATTTTTCCTACGTGGAATGTTTCCCTCTATTATAACTATATATTTATTTATTATCAAATATATATAATATTGTTCGAAGAGATTACGGGATTGCAGCCGGTCATCGTAAACTACATTCTATGATGTTTCAACTGGACACTGGCAGTCATCTTCAGGTGGATCATTGAAGACTGTCTTTGATGGCTTGCCTTAAGATGACTGGCTGGTGTCTAGTTGAAATGTCATGGAATGAAGTTCTGATGACTGGCTGCAATCCTGAAATCATTTTGAACATTTAATTCGTCAAGAAAATTTTAAATTTCGCATATGTAATGTTGTAACAAACCTGGCAAAGACTTATAGACAGTGATTTTCTTAATTTCCCCTTCTGCTATGCTTACTTGTATGACATTTTAGTTTTCTCTACTTCCTTAATGGACCATGAAGAGCATCTCAATCTAGTTTTCAATGTTTTGCACAAACTTGACATCATTGTAAATGATGATAAATGTTAGTTGAGACCATCTCAAGTTACCTTCCTGAGTCATTTGGTTTCCTACTATGGTACTCAGCCTACACTTCATTGCATTGAATTCATTTGTCATCTGCCGTGGTCACAGACCTTTTATGTCTTACGCTGAATTTTTATAGCAGAAACCTGCCTGATGCAGCTGCCACACAGGCACCTCTTAGACACATTAAAATGTAAGCACTCTTCAGGCAAAAAGACTATTCACTGGACTCTGCAGATGCAACAAACATTTGACAAAATCAAAGACTGCCTTCCCAATGCTATAATCCTGGCTCACACACTATCCACTGCCTGACTCACCATGACCTTGCATGCTAATGATTGTGCAGTTGGTGCTGTTCTTCAACAGTCCACAGCATGTGCACAAAAGCACTCCATTTCTTTTCTAGAAAGCTGACACGATATAAGTAGTCAGTCTACAATAGAGAACTGTTGACAGTATTACAAAAAGGGTAGATTGCTACTCACCATATAGTGGAGCTCAGTCACAGACAGACAAAACAAAAAGAGTGCTGAACAAGTAAGCTTTCAGCAAAAGGCCTTCTTCTGAAGTAGACAACACATACATATATTCATGCAAGCACAACTCATACTCACAGACAATTGTCTCTAGTTGAGTGGCCAGAGACAGTGGTTATGTGTGTATGAGATGTGCTTGTGTAAATGTATTTGCATTTGTGTGTGTGTGTGTGTGTGTGTGTTTTGTCTATTTCAGAAGAAGGTCTTTGGCTGAAAGCTCATTTGTTTAGCAGTATTTTAGTTGTGCCTGTCAGTGACTCAACATCTCCACTGTATGGTGAGTAGCAATCCATCCTCTTCATAATATTGTCAGAGAGTACTGTTGGTGGTGTACAAAACAATGTGGTACTTTAAAGATGACACTGAGAGCAGGCCTTTAACATTTTATCTGGATCATAGCCCTCTAATGTATTATATTCGAAATCCTGCAAAAGATTGTTGTCCTTGGCACTTTCCCCATTTGGACTTCATTGCACAATTCACAACAGCTGTCTGACATCTGCATGGAACAGACAAATTTGTAGCTGGTTTCCTTTCACAGATAAACACTCTTCCAGTAGATACTGATTTTGATAAACTTGCAACAGTGCAACTAGAGGATCCACAGGTACGGGATCTTCTGCACAACATAATGGGCTTGCACATCAAAATCCATGACATTCCTGATTCTTCAAAGCAAGAACTATGTGATATCTCCCAAAGCAGCCTTCATCCAGTGGTAGTACATACTATTAGATGAGCCATTTTCAATAAACTGTGTGGACTTTCACAACCCAGGATTAATACAACAATGAAGCTTGTCATTAACTGCTTCATCTCACCAAATGTCAAGGAAGACCATAAACCTTGGACACAAACACACACTGCCCACCAGCATTCCAAAATAGGATGGGATGCACAACCACAACTTGGCCATTACTCCATTCCTAAGTGCCTTTTCAGCACATCTGTTTAGATCTCATTGGGCACCTTCCCTATTCAAGTTGGTATCTATATATAGTTGACTATATATAGTTGACTGGGTTGAGGCTACACCATTTTGAGACATCACTGCTGAAACAACTAAAAAAGCATTTATCAGCTAATGGATTTTTTGTTTCAGTTACCCAGTCACAATAATGATGAACTAAGGTGGGCAACTGGAGTCAGCACTTTTTACTGAGTATGCAGCATCCACTGCTTTCAGACAACTTGCCATCCACAAAGTAATAGTCTCATAGAACATGTGTCATGGAAGGAAATGGACAAACACCCTCCCATGTGATCTTCTAGGTCTACATGCAGCTTATAAAGAAGATCTCTCTGTACATCTCACATGGAACTCATTTATGGAGAAAACCTGACTCCTCCAGTGGATTTCACAGAGCCATTGCGATTGCCTACAGACAAAGAACTGCACAGCTGGTCTGCAAAATCAAGCAGTATACTGCACACTGAAAGGGAAACATTCCATGTGGGAAAAATATATATAAAAAACAAAGATGCTGTGACTTACCAAATGGGAAAGTGCTGGTAGATAGACACAATAAAAAACACACAAACACACACAAATTGGTGTTTGTGTGTTTTTTATTGTGTCTATCTACCAGTGCTTTCCCGTTTGGTAAGTCACAGCATCTTCGTTTTTATATATTGGTATCTGTTCAGTAGTAGATAATGATACAACTGTGTCATAGGAACCCTCAGCACCGTTCTTATTGTAAAATTTCTTGGCTTTGAATAATTTCTTTTTTCTGTGTGAGTCTGCAGATCCTTTTTGATGTTTGATGATGTGGCTGCTTTTTTGAAATTTCATTTATTTTATTATATTTTTCCATTATGTTTTGACAATCCATTTCTTCATATTTTTGCCCTTTTTCTGAAAACATTAATTATCCTACGTGATCAGTTTTGATTTCTATACAGTTATTAGCAGATGAACTTATTCTCGGCAAACACAAATTATTAAAATACATTACAAAAGCTATGTTTAAATTTATATTTTACAATTTATATTTTACAAAATGTGCTTGTCATCACAGATGGATTGAATCAAATCAATGAAAATCTGTTCACTGTTGAAATGTAATACTTTTGTTTTAGTTAGTCTTTTTGTGAAGTTAGTAGGTCGAAAGAAAGCCTGTATGAAGCGTTGATGGTGGACAAATGTGGGGAGGCAATCTGGGATATGTCTAAATTGCAACCTGTAATCTTACCCTCCCACACATACCATTATTAAAATTCTCTGTCTACAAAAGTTTAAAAAGCATCAAAAGGCTTAAGATATACAAAAGAAGAATTTTTTACTTATATTCATTTTCTCTTGTTGTTGTTGTTGTTGTTGGTGTTGGTGGTGCTGCTGGCTCCAAGTATTATTGTGTCTAGGGGTACATTACTGCGGCTGAAATTTTGATTTAATGGGTTACTGATAACTGAATAACTGATGAAGATTTGCCTGTTGGTATGACTATCTTTTTATTTTGTCCCATTCTTCCAAATATCATTGACTTTACAATTCCACTTCAGAACATGAATTTACATTGTTGTTGACAAGATTAGAAATTTGTCTACTTCCATCAGAGGAATTCAGCAGTACGCACAATATTCCTCAGAGTTTACAAAGCAAAAGAGTTTACAAACTTCCTAGACAAAAAAGAATCCTTGCTAATTTATATCATTATTTTGCAAATGAGTCTAGAAATAAATTTAATAACTCGTGTTAGATTGTGCAACTAATAATATGAATTTTAAGTATGCCAGAAATTTCGTAATTTCAAATATTTTTAAAAGAAGAGTAATTTTAACTGTACATACAGAACGCTAATGAACTAATTTCTTTTTATATATTTTAGCCCAAAACATAAGACATTGTGTACAAAATCATATGAAGTTGATTCAGTTTGACAGCTGATATAATGTTCACCTATACAAGAATTGATAGTATACATGGTATCGGTTATTTCCGTAACAAAAAAGGTAATGTTAGAGGAGGGTGACCCATTACAATATCTTTCCTGTCTTTCCACATCTGTAAATACTCTTGTCATTGTGTGTCATTTGCCTGCTTTTGGTTTAAATCTTATTTTCTTGTCTTTCAGTTTCTTGAGATTTTCTGTCTTGTTTTGTAGATCATCCAGGATTATATCTTGTTCTCCTATACCCTCTTTAATTTCCTTGATCCATCCTACTTGTTGATTCAGATTCCACAGTCTCTGCATAATTTTTCTTGCTAATCTGGTTTCTGGTGTCCTCGTGTGGCTAAAGAAAGAAATCCTCTTTTTACATATGTAAAGAGATGCTGAAGAAACTGGAGTTGTGGGCTCTTGAAGATAGATGTAAACTATTCCAAGAAAGACTACTTACAAAGTTTCAAGAACTGGCTTTAAATGATGACTCTAAAAATATACTACAACCCCCTACATATTGCTTCTGTAGGGATTGTGAGGACAAGATTACATTAATTGCAGCATGCATGGAGACATTTACACAATTGTTCTTCACACATTCCATCCGTGAGTGGAATGAGAAAAAATCCTAATGACTGGTGCAATGGGTCATACCTTCTTCCATGCACTACACAGTGGTTTGCAGAGTACAGATATAGATATATGAGACATTATATGTTGGGTATTCTACACACCAGACAGTATGCTTTTGCTGTGACAAAACTAAAATACAGTGACCAAGAAAGAATGATATATGGTGCACTGAAAATTATATCCATATTTACTGGAGAACAGGAGTGTTGCGCATTCTTTTTCATGAGAAGAGGACAGCTATCATTAATGAAACAAGTTGTGAAGTATTTGTGAAAAGACAGAGAATGATTAAATATATTTGTGAAACATTTTCAGAAACTGACAGGTATATCTTTCAAAGCACCTGTTTAGAATTTCATTGGAAGTGATAAGGATCCCAAATTTGAGTGCATGGTGGTGAATATGTTGAATAAATATTTTAAAAGTGCATTGTTCAGTGAGATTTAAGGTACTATTCCTCCATTTAACTTTCAACTGCTTTTCTAAACACATTGGTGCTGTCAGTTAGGGGCAGGAAGAACCAATGAAATGAAATGTCCAGGAAATGGAACACAGATACAAGGGCAGATGGAACATCAACATTATTCCTTACTGTTGTTGGATATTACACAGAGTGCAGCAGCATGCTGCTCACAGGAGAAACTGTACAAGAGAAGCTTGTGGGGGAAAAAATAATAAGAAAAAGTAAAAATAAAAAATGGAAAAAGGGAAATAATAAGTTTGTAAAAGTAGGCTTAAATTTGGAGATTTTTCGTAGCCTAAATGCATTACTTATTGTTTATTTTGACTTTCTTCTTATGTAATTATTATATGCAAACCAGTGCAGCATAAAAGCAGGCATTTTCTCATCATTTCATGGCTTATTTATGAGCAACTGTTATGAGCTGGATAAAAACTATGCTTAAATTTGGAATTTTCATATTAGACTGCATTAAACTCCATCAAATTATTGAAATCGGTTTTTAACTACCCTAATGTTGAAGCCAGTGTAATTTGGCTGTATCATCATTGGAAAAATCTATTGGAGAGAAACATTTTGTGATAAATCAACTGTGTGAGTGTGTGTGTGTGTGTGTGTGTGTGTGTGTGTGTAATAATATCAATTTGCAATTTGGCATACTAATGACTTGCAGAATTACAGTTTGTGAGTCTGGTTGATGCAGCTACACTGCTGTTAGCAGTACCCTTACATGGTGTGCCTGTTTCTTGCAGCTGTTGCAGAGTGACTCAGATCCAACATCACTCTACAAGATGGTTTCCTCACTGCCTATTGTTATGTTCCAGACAGGACTCTTCTGCATCTTTGGACAGATGATAATTGACCAGGTAACAAATCTGCAGTTAATACTGGCTGTTGCCACCTTAGCTGCTTGCCAGAGCAGCTAAATTGTTCATTCAATAACAAAATATCACAGGCATATTTTTAAGCATAGTAGAGGGTGTCTCGAGTAAGAGAGTGAATAAGCATCCATGCCCTGAATCGTTATCCAGTGGTGCAACACAGCATTGAAAGTTAATTGGGCCAAAGCCTACTCTTAGCCACCCCTTCGACTACAAATGTGTATATACACTCTTTCTCCATGGCAAGCTCCCTAATTATGTCCTGGAAGAAACTATGTTCCATCAGGTACATCTGATCATGCACTGACTCCTCATTTTCATCATTTGATAAAAACTTGGATTCATACAGATGCTCCTTCATGGGACAAAAAGCTGAAAATCACTTGAATCTAGGTCAGTATTGTAATATGGGTGTTACATCGACTCAAAACAAAGATTCTGAATGCACTGGTTTGTTTTCCCTTTGTGTGAGGACTGACATTATCTTGAAGCAAAATCACATCTTTTGAAAGCTGCCCTCTTCACTCCATTTTGAATTTGAGTTACAGATATTGTCGTAACTCATAGAAGCTGTCACTGCATATAGTTTGTAGTGGTACATGTTGCTATAAAGCATAGCAAAACATCTCGCTATCCTCTTATTAGACCAATGGAAGACGTACATGTGAAAAACATGACTTTAATTAGTAGTAGCATAAAAAACATCTACTGTGCCCAGGTTTGTGGGAATTTATTTGCAGATATGAGAAAGAAAAATGTGAGCACAGTGGAGAAAGTGATGATGGATGTGTAATTTTGAATAGCCAGTGACAGGCCACTTGCACTTTGCAGTCCTGCTTTGGGAGACTCCAAAGAAGAAAGAAGCCTGACGACAATGGTCAAGCACTACAGAAAAATGCATGTTGTTATATAGACTCTGTGCCATGCTATCTTCAGTTAAGTATGAACTTATGTTTTTTGTCAGGGATTGAAGCATCACGTATGAACTTGTTATTTGAAAAGCTTTGTTAATTAACAGTTGTGAGTTGACAACTTACTTGAATACAGAAGAATTATGGGAACCATGCTTTGTGATTTCATAGTGAGTTGCTTAAATGTAGAACCTCTCTTATAGCCCTCATCACTCTGTGATCAGAAAAGAAGTCAGTGGTCAAATACGTGGCACTGCATAGCAGGACCACAATATCAAGAGCAAACAAGATGACAACCACAAAATTTGGAAGAGAAGGTAGCTGTATTGCAGGGAATGAGTAAAGACTTGGCATCTTGTGATATATTGATCACTTAAAATCAACCCACAACAAGAAAAACGCCCGAAGTTTGAACTTTAGAAGTGTAACGAGTTAGCAGTGGATCTTTTATATCCAAAAACACTGTCATCATCAGCTTTCTTGCAGAAGCTTGGCTTCTGAACTTCTTTGCTGCAGGCAGTGGTTACAGTGCAACTAAGGAATTCTTCAAATTACATTAAATGTGATTCTGACATTTCCAAACGCTTCCATCGTATGTATGTATGTAATCTGAACAGTTTGTTCCTTTTTGTGCTTGTCTGTCAGTTGACCTGGTAGACTCACGGCCCAATGACTTGTCTCAATTTTCCTACAGGTTTTTGAAGTGAATGCCCTACCTGAACACTCTTTGTTGTCGTAGACAAATACACGTCCACTTTTAACACTATGACTCTTATTCAAAAGTATATCTTTTTTTTTCACTAAAGTAACTATCACCAAATGCAGCTTCATCCTGCAAGCAATATCTTTTCAGCATTGGGCCCTCCAGAGTACAGAAAGTGGACCACGCCTGTCATCTCTTCCATCGTGCACATGGACAATGTGGCATCATAACAAAAAGCCAACAGCAGCAGAGTCTGTCCACAGAAGCACAAGCAGCAGCAGGGAGACTGCTTAACCTCACAATGACAGAAGACTCACTGCATGTTCAGGATTTTGCTGCAGGCTGCCTAGTGGTTTTCTGGTCAAAGTTGCCTAAGTCTCCTGCATCAGATTTGGCAAGAATGGTGGTGCTGTACCTAACTAATAGAGTCCAAGTCCCGGCAGTGCTGCAGTTAACAGTGTCCAAGTCCTGGTTGTGCTGCAGCTAACAGTATCCAAGTTCAAATGCTCAAGTGTGTGTCAATTCCTTAGGGACCAAACTGCTGAGGTCATTGGTCCTAGACTTACACACTAACTAAACTAACTTAAACTAAGTTATGCTAAGAACAACACACACACCCATGCCCGAGGGAGGACTTCAACCTCTGGTGGGAGGGGCTGCGCAATCCGTGACATGGCACCCCTAACCACACGGCCACTCCATGCAGCAGTGTCCAAGTTCTTGGGATGTTCTGCTGAGTATCTTTACTAACCAGAATCCTGTACACACAAACTGATTATGATTTTACATGATGTTGCTCATACCTTTGGCACATGGGCTATGCCCAGCTCTGTTTAAAAAGAATAGCTTAAATAATGTTATAGGATTGAGCTGTAAATGTTTGTTTTCACACCCCAGAGTTAATTCACTGCAAATAATAACCTCTAGCTGTGATCCTACAGTTAAATAGTCCATACATTGCCTGAAATGGAAAATTAATAAAATAAACAGAAATATTTAAGAAAAGATAAATTAATAATTAATTAAAAATTGTAACATCTGAAATTGATGCAGACGACACCTGAGAATTCTGCTTTATAACGTTTGTTCAAGAAAGAATTCATAAAACAAATGGAATGTGGTCCTATGATAAACAATTACAACACAGACAAAAGATAGCCTTATTAAGGTGCAATGAAATTGTATTAAGTGGTAGCAGACACCCAAGGTTGATAGTCATCCAAGATGCAGAAAGAACTAAATTCATTTCTTGATCACAATACACGAAATATCTGTCAGTTCAAAATAATTCATCATTCAGCATGACAATTTATACATTAAGGTGATAAAAGCATTGTTACAAACTATCGCCCAATATCCCTATTAACTACCTTCTCAAAAATTCTAGAAAAACTCATGCACAAGAGGATTGTAGACCATCTCAACTTCCACAGTATGTTAAGCAAAAATCAGTTTGGTTTTTGTGCTGGTCTTTGTGCTGAACAGGCAATATTCTCTTTCAGCAACCAAGTTATGGAAGCCATTAACAAAAAAATGTCTCCAGTGGGTATTTTTTGTGATCTTACGAAAGCCTTTGACTGTATAAGCCACCAAATTCTTTTGAAAAAGGCAGAATACTATGGTTTAGGTGGTACTGTTGGCTTGTGGCTACAATCATATCATCTACAGGATCGGAAGCAGACTGTAACGCTAAATGGCTCTTCAGGAGAACTTGCCTCATCTGAATGGGGCACGATAATGTGTGGTGTGCCTCAAGGCTCCGTTTTGGGCCCATTGCTTTTCCTCATCTTTATTAATGATCTTCCTCTTTGTTCTGAGACAATCAGCAAATTTACCCTGTTTGCCGATGATACCACAATTCTAATTGACGATTAGATTGATCATGATCTTGAACAAACTACAAATACTGTTTTAATGACATCTTAAATTGGTTCTCCTCAAATGGTCTCTCGCTCAATGCAGATAAAACTCATTATATGAGGTTCCATACATCACAAAGTAATCCCGATGAAATTAACATAAAATGTAGAGATCAACCAATACAGAAAGTTGAAGATACAAAATTCCTGGGTGCTTACATAGACAGTAAATGTAATTGGTCAGTTCACATTCTTCATCTATGTAAAAAACTTAGCTCGGCAACATTTGCGTTACGGGTAATTTCTTCAGTGGCTGAAGTTGACACTATTAAGATTGCCTACTTTGGCTACTTCCACTCATTGATGTCATATGCTATCATATTCTGGGGGAACCAACCACTTGCAAAAACAGTTTTCACCATCCAAAAAAAAGCAATCAGAATAATGTGTGGGGTCCATCAAAGACACTCTTGCAGGCACCTGTTTCGGAAGATATGTATCCTAACAACTGCCTCACAGTATATTTTTTCCTTGCTGACCTTTGTGTGCAAAAATTATTCCATCTACCAAGACAACAGTAGATTCCATGGTTATAACACCAGAAACAAAAACAATCTACATTTCGAAATGAAATGTCTCGCTCTGGTACAAAAAGGAGTTTACTACTCCAGCATTAAGCTGTTCAATGCTCTACCACTACATATCAAATGTGTTCATACAGAACTGCCAAAATTTAAACAAGTTCTCAAAGATTACCTGACAGAGAAATCTTATTATACTGTGGATGAATATCTGAAAGAAAATGTATACCATCACTAAGATTATTGTGTCTAGAAGTAGTTCAATTGATTTTATTGTGCATTTGGGCATTAGCACACTTTTTGTAACAACAGATTGGCTGTACATGTATTTACTCTTGTAGGCCTAATATCTGATTTAACTTTGTGCTCTTATCTTTAACCTTTATTTGAAACTCCTTTTTCTGTTAAATGGTTGTTATGTTATCTAGCTGACATTGTATCTGTTACTGTATTTATAGTATGTCTTACTTAAACTATGTACAATTTGCCATTGAATTGCCCTTGTATTTATTGTACGTTTAAATTGAAACCTGTACAATTTGACACGTTCCATATCCTTGTGATTGACTCACTAACTGGATCTACGGAACAAGAAATAAATAAATAAACACAAGAGATAACAAGTAGTATCTCACCCTCTGTCTATTCTCAGTTCCATAATGCAAGCAGAAAAGTTATAGCTATTCTCTGAGGCACATTCAGACCTAGTGAAAATTAGTGTGTCTTCAAAAGCTAAAGTATTGTAGTGGCCATTCACCAACCAGAATCAATCACCTACACAACTGAATAGACAGTGGGTTCATGTTACCATAGACAGATCTGCTTTTCATGTGATCTCGATATAAAGTCCAGAATCACTCCCTTCAGATCATCACTCAAAAAGTGGCTATTTTCACTTGACTCCAGCAGTGTTCTGCCACTGTCTAACTCTCCCCACTAAAAATACATTGTTCTTATTTTCTACAGACATGATTTTGACTCAGTTCAACCGTTTTCCACACTAAAATAATATATTACAACAATATTTGAATAAAGACATGTTGTACACATTCGGTCACACTCAGACCATTATCAATAAATGTAAGTAAAGGTTTTTTTATAAATAGATAATCTGACATTGTTGTGAAAGTGGGCTCATGTTTAATTACAGCAAAATGTTATTAAATATTGTTTAACAATTATCTATATCTGCTAGATAGACATGTCTTTTGGTGCTCCTTTCAATTATAATGTCAGCTTGCTCATGACTGATTACTTTTAAATTGCACTGGTTTTTTTATATCAACTATAATTATATTTAAACAACAGTATTGACAAAATTAGTAACATATTCTATACATAACTACACAAGTGCGATAAAATATGAGGTATTCAGGCCACATTAAATTGCCGTTTTACTCTGGAATATATGATGCTCTTACAAACATTTGCGTAAAGAAAAGGCTATAAAATGTAATAAATCAATAAATAAAACAGATACAGATATGTAGCCTTCAGGAATGATAGCTATAGTGCAATGATATCATCTGAGATATCATTTGTTGAAAGTGTAGGTGGTGTAAGAAAGTTTTTGTTCCCAAGATTCACTGTGAAAACATTTAGTCTTTGTAAATTATTAAGTTTTTTTTTTTAATTTTTAAGGTATTGAAAATATTATTTCATTAGATGCAACTAATCTTTCTGAGATCACAGATGTATTCAGATTTGCTCTACACTGAAGTGACAAAAGTCACGGGAAAGCAATATGTCCATATACAAAGGTTGGTAGTATTGTGTACACAAGGTATAAAAGGGCAGTGTGTTGGCAGAGCTGTCATTTATAATCAGGTGCTTCACATGGGGAGTTTTGTGATGTGATTATAACCACATGATAGGAATTAACAGACTTTGAATGTGGAATGGTAGTTGGAGCTGTAACACTTATATCGATTAGAAGTAGGTTTATATTATGTAACTATGTATCTGTAATTATGAAGTGTTTATTCTTTGTTAATTAAGGTCAATGATTTGTGACAGGAAATTAGAGTTCTATAATGTATATGTGGAAAAAGATAAATGATTGTTTAAAATAATGAAATTTTATAATATGTGTATATTTATAAGAAAAAAACAATGTGTATTGGAAGCTGGTTAATGCTTAGTGCACTTGTGTTTGTAAAATGTAAAAGATGCACGGAAGTCCTTCCACAATGGAAGTGGCATGGCGCGATGTAAAAGGTAGTTTTGGTGGTCAAACTTGGCAGCTCCTTGGTGTGAACGATATGCAGTCAGTGGCTAGCCATTGCACGGTACACATTGACGGGGTCAAGGGAGGCAATTGGAAGCCACTTTGCAAGGAATTTTGCCTCGAATGTGGACTTGGGTGTTGCTTGCTATTCTCGGTAATAAGGAATGGCTCTAATACACTCCTGGAAATGGAAAAAAGAACACATTGACACCGGTGTGTCAGACCCACCATACTTGCTCCGGACACTGCGAGAGGGCTGTACAAGCAATGATGACACGCACGGCACAGCGGACACACCAGGAACCGTGGTGTTGGCCGTCGAATGGCGCTAGCTGCGCAGCATTTGTGCACCGCCGCCGTCAGTGTCAGCCAGTTTGCCGTGGCATACGGAGCTCCATCGCAGTCTTTAACACTGGTAGCATGCCGCGACAGCGTGGACGTGAACCGTATGTGCAGTTGACGGACTTTGAGCGAGGGCGTATAGTGGGCATGCGGGAGGCCGGGTGGACGTACCGCCGAATTGCTCAACACGTGGGGCGTGAGGTCTCCACAGTACATCGATGTTGTCGCCAGTGGTCGGCGGAAGGTGCACGTGCCCGTCGACCTGGGACCGGACCGGAGCGACGCACGGATGCACACCAAGACCGTAGGATCCTACGCAGTGCCGTAGGGGACCGCACCGCCACTTCCCAGCAAATTAGGGACACTGTTGCTCCTGGGGTATCGGCGAGGACCATTCGCAACCGTCTCCATGAAGCTGGGCTACGGTCCCGCACACCGTTAGGCCGTCTTCCGCTCACGCCCCAACATCGTGCAGCCCGCCTCCAGTGGTGTCGCGACAGGCGTGAATGGAGGGACGAATGGAGACGTGTCGTCTTCGGCGATGAGAGTCGCTTCTGCCTTGGTGCCAATGATGGTCGTATGCGTGTTTGGCGCCGTGCAGGTGAGCGCCACAATCAGGACTGCATACGACCGAGGCACACAGGGCCAACACCCGGCATCATGGTGTGGGGAGCCATCTCCTACACTGGCCGTACACCACTGGTGATCGTCGAGGGGACACTGAATAGTGCACGGTACATCCAAACCGTCATCGAACCCATCGTTCTACCATTCCTAGACCGGCAAGGGAACTTGCTGTTCCAACAGGACAATGCACGTCCGCATGTATCCCGTGCCACCCAACGTGCTCTAGAAGGTGTAAGTCAACTACCCTGGCCAGCAAGATCTCCGGATCTGTCCCCCATTGAGCATGTTTGGGACTGGATGAAGCGTCGTCTCACGCGGTCTGCACGTCCAGCACGAACGCTGGTCCAACTGAGGCGCCAGGTGGAAATGGCATGGCAAGCCGTTCCACAGGACTACATCCAGCATCTCTACGATCATCTCCATGGGAGAATAGCAGCCTGCATTGCTGCGAAAGGTGGATATACACTGTACTAGTGCCGACATTGTGCATGCTCTGTTGCCTGTGTCTATGTGCCTGTGGTTCTGTCAGTGTGATCATGTGATGTATCTGACCCCAGGAATGTGTCAATAAAGTTTTCCCTTCCTGGGACAATGAATTCACGGTGTTCTTATTTCAATTTCCAGGAGTGTATGTTAAAAATCCATTGCCAACAAGAAATTTTATAGAGCATTCAAACATCACGAGCCACGAGTACAGTTAGCCACCATGTCGCTTGCCACCACAACTTTGCCACTGCTCCATGAACTTCATGCATACAGATATGTATAAGATCATGGACCAGTTAATTTGTGTGAGTGATTTTAATAATAGTCCAAATGCTATAAATCTGTGTTTGGAATCATATCTTCTATCCTTATCATGAACCTATGCAGGGTCCCCTCCTAAGTGTTTATAGAACCGAGTATCCTGTTTCAACTGAACTATGATTGATTTAAGTGTTCTAAAATTATTATTTATCATGTTAACAGAATCTTCCATCGGTTCTTGGTAGAACAACATTATAATAAATGAAAAGCACCAGTTTGATTTTGTTCTGCAACATTACTTTTATTGTTAACCAGTTTTTGGCTTACAAGGCCATCTTCAGGTATTTACTGAGTATTATCACCACTCACTATCACTACCACTATAATACTCAGTAAATGTCTGAAGATGGTCTTGTAAGCTGAAAACCAGTTAACAGTAAAAGTAATATTGTAGAACAAAAGCAAACTGGTGCTTTTCATTTATTATTATTTATTTTTGTCAAATGTGCAAGGATTAGCAAACATTGAAGTTAAAACTACAAAAGTGAAGTTAGTGAGAATTTTGCTAAAGTACTCTCAGTTTGGTGCAAAGTATCATTTCGCAAAAACACAGTGCTAGATTGTGTAAATGTTACTGCCTAAAATACCTGCTTCACAGGTGATGAAAAAGGCAAATAAGTTAAACTCGTTTGAAACATAATTTAGTCTTGATTACTATCATGAATGATTTCTTTGAAGTTATTTAAGCTCAGTGTTGAATAATTTGCCTTGAAAAGTAAAATATGAACTATCCCCAGTGAAGTCATGAAGTGACTTTGTTTGAATTAATTTTTGCTACTGAAACAACCATAGAATTTGACTAGTGATACTACACCAGTTTATGGGTCCCCATCATATTCTTCATATAATAGAAAGATAATTGGAATATTATTGCTACTGTTGTTGTTGTTGTGGTCTTCAGTCTTGAGACTGGTTTGATGCAGCTCTCCATGCTACTCTATCCTGTGCAAGCTTCTTCATCTCCCAGTACCTACTGCAACCTACATCCTTCTGAATCTGCTTAGTATATTCAGTTCTTGGTCTCCCTCTACGATTTTTACCCTCCACGCTGCCCTCCAATGCTAAATTTGTGATCCCTTGATGCCTCAAAACATGTCCTACCAACCGATCCCTTCTTCTAGGCAAGTTGTGCCACAAACTTCTCTTCTCCCCAATCCTATTCAATACCTCCTCGTTAGTTACGTGATCTACCCACCTTATCTTCAGCATTCTTCTGTAGCACCACATTTCGAAAGCTTCTATTCTCTTCTTGTCCAAACTAGTTATCGTCCATGTTTCACTACCATATATGGCTACACTACATACAAATACTTTCAGAAACGACTTCCTGACATTTAAATCTATACTCGATGTTAACAAATTTCTCTTCTTCAGAAACGCTTTCCTTGCCATTGCCAGTCTACATTTTATATCCTCTCTACTTCGACCATCATCAGTTATTTTTCTCCCTAAATAGCAAAACTCCTTTACTACTTTAAGTGTCTCATTTCCTAACCTAATTCCCTCAGCATCACCCGATTTAATTTGACTACATTCCATTATCCTCGTTTTGCTTTTGTTGATGTTCATCTTATATCCTCCTTTCAAGACACTGTCCATTCCGTTCAACTGCTCTTCCAACTCCTTTGCTGTCTCTGACAGAATTACAATGTCATCGGCGAACCTCAAAGTTTTTATTTCTTCTCCGTGGATTTTAATACCTACTCCAAATTTTTCTTTCGTTTCCTTTACTGCTTGCTCAATATACAGATTGAATAACATCGGGGAGAGGCTACAACCCTGTCTCACTCCTTTCCCAACCACTGCTTCCCTTTCATGCCCCTCGACTCTTATACCTGCCATCTGGTTTCTGTACAAATTGTAAATAGCCTTTTGCTCCCTGTATTTTACCCCTGCCACCTTCAGAATTTGAAAGAGAGTATTCCAGTTAACATTGTCAAAAGCTTTTTCTAAGTCTACAAATGCTAGAAATGTAGGTTTGCCTTTTCTTAATCTTTCTTCTAAGATAAGTCGTAAGGTTAGTATTGCCTCACGTGTTCCAACATTTCTACGGAATCCAAACTGATCTTCCCCGAGGTCCGCTTCTACCAGTTTTTCCATTCGTCTGTAAAGAATTCGCGTTAGTATTTTGCAGCTGTGACTTATTAAACTGATAGTTCGGTAATTTTCACATCTGTCAACACCTGCTTTCTTTGGGATTGGAATTATTATATTCTTCTTGAAATCTGAGGGTATTTCGCCTGTCTCATACATCTTGCTCACCAGATGGTAGAGTTTTGTCAGGACTGGCTCTCCCAAGGCCATCAGTAGTTCTAATGGAATGTTGTCTACTCCCGGGGCCTTGTTTCGACTCAGGTCTTTCAGTGCTCTGTCAAACTCTTCACGCAGTATCTTATCTCCCATTTCGTCTTCATCTACATCCTCTTCCATTTCCATAATATTGTCCTCAAGTACATCGCCCTTGTATAAACCCTGTATATACTCCTTCCACCTTTCTGCCTTCCCTTCTTTGCTTAGAACTGGGTTTCCATCTGAGCTCTTGATATTCATACAAGTGGTTCTCTTGTCTCCAAAGGTCTCTTTAATTTTCCTGTAGGCTGTATCTATCTTACCCCTATTGAGGCAAGCCTCTACATCCTTACATTTGTCCTCTAGCCATCCCTGCTTAGCCATTTTGCACTTCCTGTCGATCTCATTATTGCTGCTAAGGAAAACAAATATAAGCAGAGGGATATGAACTGTGTAATTATTATATTATTTATCGTTATTTGTGGTTTTTACATGTCAGTTAAGTCAGAAGCCACCCATGTTCAAAATTAGTTCTGCACTTCTTGCAGTAACATTTCAGTACTGATTCAAGTAATGATCTTGAGTGTAGCTGTTATTAGTATGAGTTTGGTACATTTTTGCTTTTTATTATTACTGATTTGTGCATTATTGGTAACTGCTGCTACCCACAGCTCAGAGTGCCCTGTGTCTGTTATGGTTATGTTCAGCTACTTGGAGACCATTTGCAGGCATTTGTGGACTTAATGTTCCTAAACAATTATGGAATTTTTATGGATGATGATGTGCTATGTCACTGGGTCACAATTGTTCACAATTGGTTTGAAGAACATCCAGGGCAATTTGAGTGAATGATTTGGCTTCCCAGATGGCCAAACATGAATCCTCTTGAACATTTATGGGATGTAATTGAGCTGTGCATTCATGCATAAAGTCCTGCCCTGGCAATACTTTCACAATTATGGATGGCTATAGAAGCAGTATGGCTCAGTATTTCTGCAGTAAACTTCCAATGACTTTTTGAGTCCATATCATGTTGAGTTGCTGCTACAACAGGCAAAAGGAGGTCCGACATAATATTAGGAGGTATCCAATGACTTTTGTCACTTCAGTGTATTATGGATCTGTGATTTATTATAGAATTTCTAAGAGTTGTAAGTAGCTGTATTTCAGACCATCTTCCACTCCACCATTTCTGGTGCATTTACTGCACACACTGTGCAAGCAACTGCCGTCCAAATCCCCTGTACTGGTTCTACCGTTCCCAGCCATCACTTCCGCTTGCTCGGTCACAGCATGCCAGTCGGTCCTGGGCCTGCCAGCTAGATTTCAGCTGCAGAATCAAATTCATCTCCTACTGATTCTAGTTGGTCAAATAACTTGCCTACATATGCATAACATTACAAACTCGTAACAGAGCTGGAGCCTAAGGATGGATAAATTGGGCTATCTGAGTTAAGGATGCTCCATCTTTTCTGGTGTGTCTGTAATTTGGCACCTTCGCCTGCCTGACCTTGCTATGATGTGAAGTATCTAGCTTGGTGATGCACCCACAAAACTGTGATATCAGCGGATGCTCCGTGTTGAAATTCTGTCTAGCTGTTATGGTTTGACCAGCCTTCATCAGCTTTTTGCACTGCAAGGGAAAGCTTAGGAATTTTACTTGGCTACAGAAAATACATCATTTCAGGGTGCAAAAGTATTCTCTGGTGTTTTGGCGACATGTGCATTTAAAAACTTAATGGACAGTGTATTAAGAAGTATTTTTTAAAAAGTGTTACTTTCTAAGCTTATTACTAAATTTTTTACCCTCAGATATACTGCAGTGGCACAGCTACTATGTAAGATAGTGCACATTTTACAGAGTGAGCGTCTGCCAGCAACTGCATTCAGCAGTGGTTGGCTAGAGGGCAACGTCCGCCTGCGGAGAGCACTGCTGCTGCTGATGCGACGTGCAGCCACTCCACTCCGTATCACTGTGGGCAGAATGTACCCACTCTCCAGGCACACCTATCTGCAGGTCAGGCCACTGGCACATTCACAACAGATAAAAAGTGCCCCTCACCCCATATGCACATTGCTGTCTGTCAGTAGACACCGTAATGCCATAATGTGGTGGATCATGCAACCATATTCATTAGCTTTTAGCCCTCACTGGCCACCCTGATACTTCAATATGAGAGTAAGAAAAGTTTACTTTCACAGTAAATACATGTCACAATGTCCACATGTTTGTAGCTTTGCCCTCTACTTTGTGGTGCTTAACGTTGTTTCATTTAAAGCTGTGTTCAGTTTCTGCAAATGTACCCACATATATATTCCACAAACCAGTGTACAGTGTACTGTAGAGGCTATGTTAAACTGAAAATAGCCAGGCCCTACTGTAGTGGAGAGAAAATGACTAAGTATGTGCCTCCATACATGTCATAACCTCTCTCATCTCTTTCACATAATATGTGTGAAAGATATGTGATAGAAACCGTAATCATTGCACAGTATTTCTCGCTACACTACAAAAATGTCACCTTTTTCCATTAATTCCCATTCAAGTTCCCTAATCATTTCCACTACTATTTTGTATGAGCTTTACAGACCTATTATGACCTTAGCAATGTCTCTCAGTCATTTGACTTCATAAGGACCTCAAATATTACATCAGTACTAAATAAGATGGTCACATTAGTTTCACATAACCAATCTCCTTAAGGGGTGCTCTTCATTTTCACAGAACTGATCAAGAAATTTGTTTTTCATGCATCTGTTTTACAACTGATTTTGTATGTTCATACCGTTTCATATTGCCTTTTAATGTTACCCTTATGTATTTGTGTGATGTGGCATGTTCCAGACATTTACCGCTAGCAATTTAATTAGATACTACTAGATTCTTTCTCATACTTGTTAACATTTATCCATTCATTCATCCACCAATCTATCCATCTAGTCAGTGTCTAGTGACTGCCCAAATGGGGGCATGGAGACAGTGAGTTAACCACTACTGTTGACTGGTCCCTATTGTTTTTTTCTGAGACACTTAAACAGTGTCTCTGTATTTCTGCTAATGTTTTTACAATTGTCCTTTGTACTGCATTTTAAAATGGTTCTTCAAATGGGAAATACACATTGCCTGGTGATTCATAAAAATGTCGCAACTGAAATTTGTGAGCAACTATTAAATAACTAACCAATGACATTACTGTGATTGATAAATTACTAAAGAAATTGTGACCGATTACAAATATTCCAGGCACAATTAGCCAGTCTAGAAGTGTCAGTTTGTGTCTAAAATATTAGTAGTGCTCTGCTTGCACATCAATCTTTTCTTAACTTGTCACAAATATGTATCGCACTAAAGAGAAGGTAATATTATCTCTTTGTTTAGTGCTTAATGATTTTCTGACCATAGTACTTTCAGGTCATCTGTCACTATGGCAATGTATACTCACAACAATAGTACAATAGCATGATTAAAGAAATTGCAGAATCGAGTGATATTCAGCATAATGTATTCACACTTTAAGAGTGAACATTTTCTCACACAACAGCTAATCATCCACACAACTGTTTAACACAGATTTTAGATTGTTATCCATATATTAGTACTTAACATAACTATTTCCTTAATCTCTGCTTGTAACTAATATTACAAAGAGCATCTTATCATTAAAATGCTGATCATATTGGCTGAATTAATTACTTATATGTTGCTGTCTGCAGTTTCATAGATACATAAATTTAACATTAATATTGATAATTTTTACTTTTTGCTACATAAATTTAATTTTAGTCTGCTGTCACCTGCATTTCTTCATTCATACATCATGTTCCATAAATCCAATTAACTCACAATTATGATTATGGAAAATACCTCCATGTTATTCTTATGAGGAAAAAAGCTACTAGGAAGGGGAAAGAAACAGAAATCCAGTGCCCTTCCTCCTACAAATCTCAGCTGCTGTTTTTACCTACTACTTCACACTAAGAATTATTTTATATCAACAAAAATAATCAATTTTTGAAGATAAAAGTGATTGTATAGGTAAAAAAATCTACTCTCCAAGTGACAGCAGAACACACATATAAAAGGTATTACAGTTTGCAAGCTTTCAGAGGTAGTGACTCTTCTGGCAGAAGGGTTGAAGGGAAGGAAGATGAGTGAAGGAAAAAAACTCGTGAGGTTTAGGAAAAAGAGGTAGAGTTTTGAAAAGTCACCCAAAATCCAAAGTCAGGGGAGAATTACCTCATGGATGAGAAGAAAAGACTTTTCTTTTCATCCTGTCTGGCAAATCCCCCCCCCCCTCCCCCCCCCCCCCCCCCCCCCCCCCCCCCCCGCTTGGTGAGTAGATTTTTTTTATCCGTCCACTTACTTGTATAAGAGTTAATGTAGCTTAATTGAGTTTAAAGAAAAATACAGACTTCTTATACAAGGTGTCCCAGAAATGTTGCAACAAACTTCTAGGGGAGGCAGGACACATCATAAGGATTGAGAATTGCACAGGAACCCAGGGGTAAATGGTAGCAGAGTTCGAAGATTGTAATGGAGACAAGAGAGTGATTCGTTTGCAACATTTATTGGACATAATATGTGCACACAATGTACGACATGAATGCAGATCTAATGTTACAACAGATACCTGAAGTTTTGCACTACAAGATGCCATGCATGCTTCACACCAACAGAGTACTGACTGTCGGATGCTCTCAAACACACCAGTAGTTTATTTGATTGTAGCAGCTGTGCAGATGATTCTTGCAATGAGATCCATTCAGACTGCACAAGATCATGGTACATGAGAGATTTCATGGCTCCCCATAGAAAGAAATCAAGGCTTGACAAATCTGTTGAGTGTGGGGCAAGGGAACTGGCCACCATGCACAATCCACTGCTGTGGCAATGACCTGTTCAAATCCCTATGAACAGCTAATCCAAAATCAGCTGGCTCCTCACCATGTTGGAACCACATGCTGTACCTCACATTGTAGGAACATCTTCAAGCAAGCCAGAAAGAATCTGTTCCAGAAAGGTCTGATAATTTGTAGTGGTAAAGCGAGGTGGTAAAAGGTATGGCGCAACTAAGAAATTGCTGATGAAATCCACCCACACATTAACTTTGAATGGATATGCTTCATGGTGCCACACACCATGGGAGTTTTCTGTTGCTTATTATAATGATTGAATACATCATCCCTAGTGAATATGCCTTTATCAGTGAACAACACTTTATCTGGGAAATGCGCATATCAACCACTTTGTTGCAGAAATCACTGTGCAAAATGCACATGTAAAGGATGGTCGACGAGGTGCAATAATTACACTCTTTGGAAATGAAAGGAATATGTGAGAACTCAGTGTACAAAACATCCTTGATGCTGCTACAAGACATTCTTACATCTGAGTCAATGACATGTATGCTGGTGCTTGGACTAGCCCCTATGGCATCCAACACACTTTATTCCCTAACGATGGAATACACCAATTGTGGCATCACCCATACCTGCACAAATTTTGATGCAAGTGTGCAAACAAACCGTAGTGTGATTGATGTCTGCCTGGGAAGTGTTCTCAATAAATGCATCTAGCAGCTTGTCCACTGCAGTCAGCTATTCCATAAATTAAGTGCATGTCTGTGAGCTTACCATTCATATACCGTTCCATGCTCGTCACATGCTGGCTAGGGCTCAAATGAGGAAGTCCTCATGTTCTCCTCCAGCACTCCTAGTGGTGCTCCTCTCCAGTAACCTCATGAACAGCACCACCTAGTGGTGTGTGATAACATTTGCAGCCATGGGTTGCTATGCAATTCCCAATCCTTATGATGTGCAACTCCTTCCCTAGATGTTTGTTCAACGTTTCTGGGAAACACTGTGTAATGAAACAGGTAAAACCCTGTATAATATTGACACTAGTGTTGATAGGAATCTAAATCCTGAGCCTGAATATTGTGATAAATTGTAGAAGGAGTTGCTAATAATATACTCTTTTACTTAGTTTCTGAATATCTGGGGATTTCCGGATATAAAACCCCATAGTGAACTCTAAACAGGGATGCATAATCTATGTGAAAATTATTTTTATTTCTGGTAGTCAGTTTTAAACTTGATTCTAATTTCACTCTTATTATTGACCACAAATACCATTTGGTAGAAAATTTCAACACTGTAAATGATGGCTAAAAAACTCTTCCAAATTTTATCAGAAATAGATAAGAGTTTGTCCTGGATTTTGGTAGGCAATCTTCTCTTTAAAAATTGGAGAATATCTGCTTCAGGCATTCTTTTTCCCAAAAATTCCCTCTTTTAAATATTTCTCTTAATTGTTCTTGAATGCTGTGAAACCAATAGTTTGCCTTGAAAGTGCCCTCCTCCTTTTTTGTATACTGTGTGCATATTGGTAGCTTCTATTGCCCATGGGCTGTATCCCATTGCATGTATCTACTGAAAAATTTTATCCTCTGGCTTTTTGACCAGCTTTCTGGTATAAACCTAGGGAAACATATATTAATTTGGATAAAAGTACTGAACTGCAGAAGATGAAGATGCTATATTTTAACATGTATAAATAAGCTGAGTGACTTGTTTCTGCCTCCAGGACACCATGTATTCAGCAGATCTGATGTCATTGAAAGTAGGACTATTAACATTTACTTATAAGTGGTTGAGTTTAGTTCTCAAGATTTGCACTGCCATATTGCCTGCAATTGGTACTTTCTTTTCAGCTTTTGTACTCCATTCCTTCCTAACAGGTCACATGTTAAACATGACCTTGTTACATGCTGCTTTCAAACTTTTGTTGGCAGATTATTTAACTGAGTTGACACAAGTCTTCACATCACTCAATTCTCCCATATGTAGTCTACACATGTTGTTGTTGATAGATTCTTGAATTGTATCAATTTAGATTTGATGTTCTTGACTTGAATGTCCTGCTCTAAATTAAACATCTAAAATCTTTTTGCTATTTGAACAGTGATCCAGTTGCTGTTTGTAATTTATAAATGCTTTCTCAGCCTCAGTTATCATTTATTATCATGACTTTGCCTTCATTTGCAAAATTTATTGTCATGCTTTGTTATGCCATTTTGTGAATTTTGTGTCAAACAGTCCAGTTCAGTCAATTCAATTCAATTCAGTTCAATTTCTTTATTCATCCGTTAACAATATACACTGAATGGATGTAGTCAATTACAATATAGTTTCTTATATTTAATTTGTTTCAAAAACTTGGATAATAAATACAAATATTTTATGTCAGTATATATAAATAGTATTACTTTTACATATTCAGATATTCTTCAATGTTATGAAAACTATGTGTAAGTAAAAATTGTTTAAGATCTACCTTGAATTTCTGAAATTCTTTAATTTTCCTTACTGTAGAAGGCAATGCACTGAAAAGTATTTTGGGCTGGTAGTTTACACTTTTTTGGTACAGCACTCCTTTGTGGGTGTGTCTGTGAAAATTCTCTCTCTTCCTTGTCTCATGGTTATGAACCTGATTATTTAATGCGACAATTCCTTGTGAGTTTTCAGAAATCACACACATTCATAAATGTATAAGATAGGATGACTCATTATTTTAAATTCTTTAAATATTTCCCTGCATGATGCTCTGCAGGGAACCCCTTTCATTAATGTAATAGCCCTTTTTTGAAGTTTGAAAGCTTGTTTTGCCATACCTGTATTTCCCCAGAAGATCACACCATGTCTGAGCAAACTGTTCATATAAATATAATAATCACACAGCAATGATTCAGTGTTGCAACATTCCCGAAGCATTCTTCGCACATAGCAGCATTTACTTAGTTTTTTATTCAAAACTTCTATATGCTTTCCTCATCTCAAGTGCTCATCCACCCATTTACCTAGGAATTTTGTGTATGGAGCGTGTGCAATAACTCAGCTTTTACTCTCAGGGTGTATAAGGGGACAAGGAAAAAAAAAATTCTCCGATTATTCCCGGATATCCCGTTTAAAAAATATGCTTTTTCCCGGGCGACAATACACTTTTTCTGTGCTAAGTGACAGTGGGTTTTCCGTAGATTTTCCCTCGGAACTGTAAAACTTATCAATCCTTTGAATGGTTAACGTTTTATACAATCGCATAGAACTTCCCGGAAAAAAAAGAAAAGACAGAACAAAGAAGTTTTGGAGTGACTTTTAATAAAAAAAATTAAAAAAGAAGTTTTGGAAAGACCTTTGATTTGCAGCAACATATACGTTACATATTTTCGTATTACGAAAGTATAAATTCGAATTGCACCAAACACAGCGCGTTAGTTTTCGGAGCGTTGAAACCGAGGTTGCGATGTCCTTTTGTAACCGAGTCATATCTCAAGCCACGAGATCTCGTCAGCCGATGACAGCAGCTATTCAGAGCATAGGACACGTGTTATAGTCAGCCAATAGCAAGATCACTGGTTACATTGCGCGAACACGCAAGAGGAAAAGTTAACGGTTTACATTAATGTACACAGTACCTTATATCTACAAGAAAAGCTAAGCTTTCACATATAATGTTAGTCTCTAAGATAAACACGCTACAACAAAAGCTAAGCTTTCACACGTAATATTGGTCTTTTTTTGCGTGTGTTATACTTTAAGACACATCACACAAGTGTGCCAGTAAATTTAAAATTATGACATAAATGTCTGGGTTCCAAATTCTTGTAAGTGGCTGGTCCTCAAATTGTTGGCAGTTTCGAACGCTCTGTGATTTAGATATCCATCCCACTTTCTCACACGTAAAATAATTCATATTGCGTAAAAAGAAATTTACTTTGAAAGTAACGCTTTTCTAACTACCATTCACAATACTATCCGGAGACTGTTAGAAATAGGTTCGATTTACCAGTTGCCAGAGAGCGCCAGAAAACGCATTATTGTGCGTGTGCAACTGCAGTGGTGTAGGAAGCCCGAAGTTCGTGTGTAATAAAGCACTGAGCTTACATTACAGCTAGACTTGGCCACTGTTTCTATGTTTCGATACAGTGTATCGATACGTGGTACTGTTTCAGTGTTTCGGAACGGCTACGGTTCACTGTTTCGAAACAGTGTTGTTTCATTCCACCCCTGTCTCGGATAACTGGACCAGATTCGGTCTCGAGCCAGACACAGAAACTGTATCATTGTTTCTGAATAAGGCTGTTTCAGTCCACCAGTGCTTGGAACGGATTAATTGTATCGAAACAGTGATGTTTCATTCCCCTCTGTGTCGGACGAGATTCGGGCTCGGCACAGGTACTGAAACACATTTAACATACCACTTCATGAAACACTTTCAAGAGTGTCAAAATCTTTTTGACAAGCAATAGCATGAAGCTTAAGATATCCGAAAATAAAGCTTCGTTTCTAGCTGACCGTCATATTCCGAAATGGCGTAACATCTGCTTTATAAACACTAACCAAGCAATAAAACAACGCATACTATTCACATTCAAAATAATAAATATGTGAAAATCATTCAGTTAAATTACACTTTTTGATAACATACGCTTCTCTGTTCATGTACAGCAATCATATTAAGAAACGTAAGTAAGCCTACAACATTTCGAATAAAAAAGGCGTAGAGGGACAGTTATTAGACATACACATAAATTTGATGTAGGTATAATTGCAAGAAATCTGTTTCACATCACTGATGGTGTAATGGTGAACGGGAAGGACTAGGAAGCATGGTGAATTTATAGTAACGGTTCGAAACACCTTGAAAGACAAAATTTTTTCTGTTATATTTTGTTATTTATTCGAATTATTTGGCGTTATTTGTGAGTCTATAGTCACTGTGCCTATTATCCTCAATGATTCCCTTGTGTGCATGGAAATTAGCAGGATGGGTATATTACCCATACTAACGGAATGTGGGAATCCCAGTAGCATATCCGTTGTTTCTGCAGTTTGCTCCCACCTCCAGTTCCGTTCGTGGTGGCTCTTCTGTCTTCAGCTATGGCTGTCCTCAGCCAATTGAAAAATATGAAAGTCACACGACACAAAAGCAGCGCATTTGCTGCAGAAAACGAAACTGCCAAGACGCCTAAGTGATAATTTCATACTTTCTGCGATATGATTAGCGCTCTCGCACCTCATTTGTGTTTATGTGGACATACTTATACAGTAGACAGTCAAGATGATAAAATGTGTAGGTTTACAAAACACAAACTGTTTCACTGTTTCGAAACATTACACTGTACTGTTTCATTTGTTTCGAAACAGTTACATGTTTCAGTTTGCCAATCTCTACATTACACCAGAAAAGAAACAGTGCATCAGAGGATACTCCAAAGAGCATCGGAATTTCGTAAAGCATACTTGAAGTGCAAATTGGCTTTTTCCAGATTCAGAATGAAGTAGGTCCCATCTGATATTAAGCTTTTCAGTGCGGTTTTTGGGATGTAAATTTTCTTGGAGTACCAGTACTCTACGATCTCATTTTTGGTTCTTCATTATGGCATAAGGCAATATATGGCAGAAGATGATAACGCGCACTTGAAATTGCATTTTAAATTCAGCGACCAGTTGGAACTAGCCAATACTGTAGAATGAAACACTTCGTTTCAAATAAAATGATTGCCTCGGCGGAAAATTAATAAAGCCAAATTTCTTTAGAAAACTTGCAAAAATAACTTCACTGTTCTGCAAGGCGATTAATACTTGACTGCTGCTAACTTGGAAATAAAATAAAATCAGAAAACTTAAATTAATAATATATTTTTGCCCTCCGTAATTATGTAAATGTATTTTAATTCACTTGATAGCTCCCGGCCACAGAAATCCGTTTTGTTTTCATTTGACGTGGGAGCTGTACACGAAGAGAAGCAGCGAAAACATCGTAAACGGGTCACGTGGAGGTTAACCCCTCCCCACTACAATTCAGACAACTCTGTGCAAGCGTGAATCTGGCAGCTAGAGCGCGCGAGAAAAATTTTTCTCGTTTGCATCTGGCTGCTTGCTGCTACTACAGCCAAACTTCAAGTAGCGGGAGAAGGTACTGCTTAATACGCGAGTCAAATGCGCATGCGCAACAGACCGCTGGCAATTGGTCAAACGAACCTAATGTGAACAATTGTGACGTCTTGCTGATAGCAAGCAGTTTATTGTTACGAAGAATTACCGTCTGCGCCCTACGGCCTTTGACATATTTCTGCTATTTGCAGACGCTTGTGCGTGCACGGTTTTTTGTTGTTGTAAACTGCACATTTCTTTTGCCACTAAAGTTTTATTTTTTTCCCTCTCGTTTATATTTTATTGCTGCAGTATCATTCTCCAGTAGCAGGATACAATAACATTCTTTGCTAGAGAATCAGTTCTGCAGTCAAAATTACAAAAATTTAACTGAAAGCTAAAACAATGAAAAATTCCCAGAATTCCGAAAAATTCCCGGTTTTCTCCCGGATGAAAAAATTCCCGGTTGTCCCAGGTCCGGGTCGTATACACCCTGACTCTTCTTCTAGCTTTACTTTTAATATTACTGAAATTCATCAGTACCATTTTATTCTTATTTGTGATCAAAGCATTATCACTAAACCATTTTCTTGTCTCAATTATTGTCCTAGAGACACTCTACTGTAGATCATCATCAGTGAATCCTTTTATAAAAATGCTAGTTTCATCAGCGAACATCACCGTTTCTGCAACTGTCAGATGGTTGGCAAATCGTTTATGTACACCAAGATGAATAGTGGGCCTAATATGGATCCCTGGGGCATTCCATAGCTAGTTTTTTTGAAATCTGAAAGATATTCTTTGCCTTCATGACATATTTGTACTTTCTATTGTCTATCAGAGAGATAAGACTTGAACCATTTGAAGGCAAGTCCCCGGACCCCATAAAATTCTAGTTTTATAAACAATAAGTCATGGCTGATTAGGTCAAACGCTTTAGATAAATCTAAGAATATCTCGCAACTTAATTTGTTCTTGTCCAAGGCATTTAGGACCATTTTCATGAACTGAAAGACTGCCATCTCTGTGGATCTGTTCTTTCTAAACCCATTTTGAGCATTAGTCAGTATTTTATTTTTATTCAGGTAGTCAGTTAGCCTTTCATGCATTACTCTTTCAATTTCTTTAGAGAAACTTGACAATAATGACACTGGCCTATAATTATTTATGTCAGCTGTACTAGCCTCTTTGTGAAGTGGCTTTATTATGGAGAGTTTTAGTTTTGATGGGAACACCCCTGTCCTGAAAGAAGTATTAATAATGTCAGTTAGGTGAGCATCTATACTGGTAGAACTATGTTTGATTACCTTGTGTGGAATTCCATCAATATCACAAGACATTTTATTTTTTAGTTTATTAATAGCATTTCAAACTTCCCATTCTGTTACTGGGTACAGAAACGTTGTCTTTTCACCAGTTGGTACGTTTGTGTTTTTGTTCTTTGAATTGCACAGACTTTTAATTAGGTTCGGTGCTATGTTCATTGGATATATTGGCTATATGTTGAATGTCTTCCATCACTTTAAGTTTTGAAATCATGGGTTTTGGTTTTACATTTTCTTATGCTATTCTTTATAACCTTCCAAATCGATTTTGATTTATTGCTTCCCTTGTTACTGTATGAATTGCTTAGCCTTTTTGCTGCCTGTAAAACTTTCCTGTAGACCCTTCTATATGCCTATAGTACGGTTTTATTGTTGTATTTATTTTAGCATGTTTGATTAGGTTTCTAAGGGTGAGTGCTGATTTTTTAATCTGTTGTGTCACCCATGTGTTTGTCTTCTCACTGACTTTAATTCTTTTTAAGGGGAACACTACATCATAGCAATAGTTATAATCGGTGAGAAAACTGTCATACTTTTTGTATACATCATCAGGTTGTTCTATGCCCCAGTGCACCCTTTTTAGCATACTATTAAATACCCTTATGTTGTTTGTATTAGTAAGTCTTTTTTGTACATATTTTTCTGTGACTGTGCATTTCTTATTGTTCTCATTCCTTTTCATCATTTTTAAAGCCATATGGTCAGAAAAGCCTGTATCTGTTACTTCAATATTGTACTCCCAGCTTTGTTTGTTGGTAAATATCTGATCAAGTGTTGTTTCAGACCCATCCCCTTGTCTGATAATTTCCTGCACAGTAGGTTGCATGTTGTATGTGTCAATGAGATTTAATAATTCTAGCTTGTTTTTATTACTTTTGTTAAAATTAATGTTAAAATCACCAAGAACTATTGTGCATTTTGACCTGCCTCTCAATTCATTTAAAAGATCATCTATATGATATAAGAAATGGGTAAGGTCACCTGATGTGGACCTATAGATGCAAGCAATTATAGTTTGACAGTCTGTAAGTTCACAAATATAACATTCAAAATCTTTTTCTGCACACTTCACCTTGCTAAGTTTTACCTCTTTAGATTTAACATTACTTCTGACATAGTTGCATACACCTCCACATTTATCAGTTTCCCTGCAGAAGCTACTTATTAAGTCAAAGTCTGGTATATTTGCTGCACAAATCTGAGTGTCCCGAAGCCAGTGCTCACTGATACACAGCACAGAAACCTCCTTAAGATTATAGTTTAAAATTACTTCCAGCTCACACATTTTGTCTAGCTGCAGGTCCCTTTTCCCTGTTGTTCAAGTTTTTCATTCAAGATCTTGACCTGCTCCGTGGACATGTTGTTAACTCTTTGTATAACAGTTTTAAGTTGTGTGCTTAAGCATATATTTCATTTATTTTTTTCTGGAACTGAAGTAAATTTTTCTAATCATCATGGCATTATGTTACATTACAATTTCTTAACTTGTTCCAGCATTCCATTATCTCTCTCTGAAATATCTTCCACAATTGGGCCATGATGGTCATTTGCTTGTGTAACTGTATTTAATTTCGCTAACATGTTGATAATATAATGGAATCAAACTTAATGGTATGCATGTTCACTGTATCAGATTTGCCAGTGACATTACAATAGAGCAGACTCAGAAAAGGAACTAAATACACACATCAAAAAATTTTTGCATCACCCCGGTTCCCAGAACTCCTGAAGACAGACATTGACTGTCGATATTGTATCACAGACACACTCCCTTTGACTGTTCAGAGATGTCATGAAACCCACCCAAAGATGTAAGCAACCATGCATGACCAGTGCCTATTAGACGGAGGAGGTCTGACAGCTGATCAGTTCCAGTCATTCCACCAGGAAGGAGGTAAACGGCTTGTTGTTTGTAGTTCAACCATGCCTAGACAGTCAATACCATGATTAGATAATGCCTACATTGTTACTTTGTGCCAGGAAGGGCTCTCAACAAGGGAAGTGTCCAGGTGTCTCGGAGCGAACCAAAGCGATGTTGTTCAGACGTGGAGGAGATACAGAGAGACAAGAACTGTTGATGACATGCCTCGCTGAGGCTGCCAAGGGCTACTCTGCATTGGATGACCACTACCTATGGATTATGGCTAGGAGGAACCCTGACAGCTATGCCACCATGTTGAATAATGCTTTTTGTGCAGCCGCAGGATGTCATGTTATGACTCAAACTGTGCGCAATAGGCTGCATGATGCACAACTTCACTCTCGACGTCCATGGCGAGGTCCATCTTTGCAACCATGACACCATGCAGTGCGGTACAGATGGGCCCAGCCACATGCCAAATGGACTGCTCAGGGTTGGCATCACGTTCTCTTCATTGATGAGTGTCGCATATGGCTTCAAACAGACAACTGTTGGAGATGTGTTTGGAGGGAACCCAATCAGGCTGAATGCCTTAGGCACATTGTCCAGTGAGTGCAGCAGGGTGGAGGTTTCCTGATGTTTTGAGGTGGCATTATGTGGGGCCGACGTATGCCGCTGGTGGTCATGGAAGGCGACAGAACGGCTGTACGATATAAGAATGCCATCCTCCGACCGATAGTGCAACCATATTGGCAGCACATTGGTGAGGCATTTGTCTTCACTGATGTAGTTGACAGATGCTTGAGTACATTACCCATCACACATGATCTCTTTTAAGTTGGCTGAACCACCAATATAGGAGAGTGGGAGTGGATCCATCCACATTTTTCAGTTTCCTCCCTAGATTTCTCACCATGTGGTCCAACAGATAGGTAACTTCCTGTCTAGCATTCACACCAAATCATGAAACATTGTTTTGTGTACTAAATATGCTGCTCAATCCCTTCCTCACACCACATGGCACATACTCTCCCTATTTAAATTGCAAAAGCAAGTATACAGGATTTACGTCACACAGGATTAAAAGGTGTTCACGTATGAAACTTTAATAAACAGAGCTAAATGTAATGAAAAAATGAACTAGCAAAGCGATAAAGCACAAATCTATTACAAAACATATAGTTGTATGAACCTCCAAACATAGTGTGTCATAGATTTAAACTCAGTCAATAGATAAGACAGAACTTAAGAAATCACGTCATCTTACATAATACATTCCTGACAATGAAAAATGAAAAATAAACAAAAAAGAAAAAGAAACAAATCTAAATTAGCAAACCTTATTCATGAAACGCTCACAGACACCAAATCAAAAGTAGAGTTTTGGTGTGAAATATCAAAGGCATTCAACATAAAAATAGGTGTAAGGCAAGGTGATGACCTGTTTCCATTCCTCTTTAACTGCATGTTAGAGAAAATGATAAGAGAATGGAAACAAAAACTAAAAGAACAGAAGCTATCACCAGTCAGACTGGGAACCAAAAACAAAGGTACTGAAATTCACTGTTTAGCGTTTGCGGATGATTTTGCCATTCTTTCTGAAAACCTAACAAATTCTGGAATACAAATCAATTTCTTAGAAGAAATAGCCAATAAAGCAGGTTTAAGAATATCTGTAGAAAAAACAAAATTTATGACAAATATAAAAAATGCTCTGGGATCCCTTGCAGCAGATATTGGCCAGATAAAGATAGTAAATAAATTTAAATATTTGGCAGAAATTATCCAAGAAAATGGCTTAGAAAACTTTGCTCTAGAAGAAAGAGTACATAAAATGGAGAGATCTTATGGAATAACTAGGAATTTCTACAACAAAAGGTGTCTGTCTAAAAATTTGAAGGTACAGCACTACAATACAGTAATAAAACCAAAATGTCTTTATGCAAGTGAATGTTTAGTACTGAACTACAAATTACTCAAACTTGAAGTCCTAGAAAGAAAAATCATTTGAAAAATACTTGGGGCCACCAAAAAATACAGAAGTATGGAAATAAAGAAGCAATGAAGAAGTTCATCGCAACATGGAAAACATAAATGAAACACTACGAAAGAGACGACTGCTAGTTTTTGGACACTTACACAGAATGGAAAGCAACAGGTTAACCAAACAGATTCATAAATATCAATGGGACAAGAAAACAACAATAGCCTGGATTCAAGAAGTTAGGAAAGATTTGGAAAGAAACAACATAAGCAAAAAAGATGCAACAGCAAGAGACATTTTCAAGAGAAAAGTGTTAAAAATGGAAGGATTTCAAGGCAGGGGGGAGATGAATACAGGGTTTAAATGGCCCGAGGAGAGAAAAAGGATACATAGTGAAAAGATGAAAAAAATACTGGACGAAAAAGAACAAAGAACAAAGAAGGAAGCAGTGAAATGGGTGCGTGGTCCTTAGATGACCCAAACGAAGAAAGAAAGAAGAAGAAATTTAGATACTTATGGATCATGTTTATAAGCTTTCAGTTCAGTGATATTGCATAATCCAAACAACTTCTTAGATTTAGGATACACATGTCTGTATGCATGTGGACTTTCAAGAATTTCGAATGGTCCTATATAAATATCAAAACATTTCTTTATCTCAGATGTCAACATTTTTGATTTCTCTTTGGCTTTCACCAACACAGACTTAGAAAATCTACCTTTACTATCATGTCTCTTTTTTCTCCTATCCCCCTGCTTTTTCATCATCTCCCTGTCACACTCTTCCCTCTCGTGCAGTGACAGAATTTTACTTGGTGGAAACTCAACATTCTCAGAAATAAAGTTAGCTGGTCAGGGATTAAACATGATTTCAAATGGTGAAAAACCTGTTGAAGAATGTTGTAAGCTGTTCATAATATCCTCAAAATCACTGAAATAATCTATCAAACTGGTACGATTCTTACTACAATATGTGCTAAACAGTCTTACAATTCCTTTCAGATATCTTTCTGCAGGGTTACTCAACAGATGATACACTGAGGTTAGAATATGCCTTATTTTAGTGTGATCAACGAAATCTTTCCAAGCTTGTGATGTAAACTGAGAACCACTGTCACGTAAAATTGTTTTAGGAATACCCACCTTATGAAAATATGTGTTTTCAAACTTAGAGATGATTTCCTTACTGGTAGCTTTCTTAAGAAGAAACAGCTTTATGAACTTCAAAAGTATATAACAAAATCCATTCTTAGACTTAGGCAAAGGTCCATAAACGTCCACAGACATAAGATCTAGGTCACTATTAGGCAATATGTTTTGCATTTGGCCTCTACTTGTTTGGTTACTTACATACCTTCACTCTTAGATATCTGTCACAGCTGGAAATCTTGGACATCTTCTTCTTGACTTTCCTTCCTGTGTTATGAAAACAGATGTTTTCCTGAATCTTTTGTGTGTATTTGGTTGATTCACAATGACCAAAGCCCTCATGTGTATAAGTAATTAAAGTATCAATACACTGTTCTGGCCAAAATAGTTTTCAACCCTCTGAATCAGTATAATGTCTCCTAAATAAAATACCCTTTGTGTACCTTATAATACTGCTCTGTCTTTTCTCCTCCTTTCTTACCCAATATGCTCTTAACCAGTTTCCAATTTTGATCATGATATTGATACCTGTGGACATCTTTGCAAATTTTCAAGACCTCTTTTTCCTCTTTCACGCCTCACAAGTACATTATCTTAAACTCTTTCTCTCCTTCTTCAAAGTTGCTAGTTTATTCACTCCCTAAAGATAGCCTAGCCAAAGCATCAGCAACTGCATTGTCTGTGCCCTTAAGGTATCTGATTTCATAATTGAACTGCTATAAAAACAAGGCCCAACAAGTAATTCTGTTATGGTACAGCTAACACACTTGAAGATAACACAATGCTTTGTGATCAGTATAGATGATGACATTGTGACCTAGTAGATAATTTTTAAACTTGTTGAATGAAACGCCAAAAGTTCTTTTTCAGTTACAGTGTATGTCTTTTCATTCTTCTGCAATACTCTACTAGCAAATGCAAGAGATCTATGTTCAATAACACCATCAACTTTAACCTCCTGAAATAAATGAGCACCCAAACCGACATCACTACTATCTGCCATAGCCCAAAAATAAAGAGACAAATCTGGTCTGAAAAATATCTTACATTGACACAACTGTCCTCCAGTCTCATTAAAAGTATCATTACATTCTGGATTCCAATCCCAAATGGTATTCTTCTTCAAAAGTTCACATAGGCATGAAGCATCAAAGCCTGGCTGCCACAAAATTTTCTATAAAATCCAGTTAACCCAAAAAATAATTTAAGCTGTTTTTTGTTGTGAAGAGTAGGAAAATTAGCAATAGCATCAAGTTTCTCTTTATCAGGTGTAATTCCTTTCTCAGATATAACATGTCCTAAAAATTTAACTTCTTCCACACCAAATTTACACTTACCTATTTTCAAAGGCATGCCTCCTGATTCTAATTTTGAAAACACATCTCTTCAAAGATTCAAAAGTTGTTCCCAAGTCTTTTCAGTCACCAGAATGTCATCAACATACACAATTAACTTTGAACTCACTTCACTACCCAAGACAGAATCCAGAGCTCATATGAATTCGGCTACAGATACATTTAGCCCAAATGGCACCACACAGTATTGAAAACACCTCCTTACAAAACTGCAGTGTACTTTCTAGAATTAATTTCAAGTGGGATCTAGTGAAATCCAGAAGTCAAGTCCAAACTACTCCTGTATTTTACATAATCAAATTTGTGTAACAGCTCTTCCATGTTCTCAGAAAGGTCATTCTCTCTGATAAGAAATTTATTAAGATGTCTAGAATCCAAAACAATTCTCACTCCACCATTTCTCTTCCTTACCACAACTAAAGGATTATTGTGATCACTCCTACTTCTCTCAATTATCCCCCATGTTTCCATTTTCTGAATTTATTTCTCAATGTCCTTCCTTTTTGAAAATGGTGTATTATATGGCTTGAGAAAAAAAGGCTGATGTTCTCTAAGGTAAAGCATGCACTGATAGCCTCTCACTTTCCATGGTCTTTCACTAAACGTGTTTCTAAACTCCAATAACAAATTCGTAATTTGTTCTTTTTGTGTGTTATTAAGAGTTGTAGCTTCCTTACTTTAGAATCTACTACACCCCAGTGTTCGTGCGTCCGCCTGCCTCGTAGCGGAGCGCTTTGTGTGGAGAAATACACTCCTGGAAATTGAAATAAGAACACCGTGAATTCATTGTCCCAGGAAGGGGAAACTTTATTGACACATTCCTGGGGCCAGATACATCACATGATCACACTGACAGAACCACAGGCACATATACACAGGCAACAGAGCATGCACAATGTCGGCACTAGTACAGTGTATATACACCTTTCGCAGCAATGCAGCCTGCTATTCTCCCATGGAGACGATCGTAGAGATGCTGGATGTAGTCCTGTGGAACAGCTTGCCATGCCATTTCCACCTGGCGCCTCAGTTGGACCAGCGTTCGTGCTGGACGTGCAGACCGCGTGAGACGACACTTCATCCAGTCCCAAACATGCTCAATGGGGGACGGATCCGGAGATCTTGCTGGCCAGGGTAGTTGACTTACACCTTCTAGAGCACGTTGGGTGGCACGGGATACATGCGGACGTGCATTGTCCTGTTGGAACAGCAAGTTCCCTTGCCGGTCTAGGAATGGTAGAACGATGGGTTTGATGACGGTTTGGATGTACCGTGCACTATTCAGTGTCCCCTCGACGATCACCAGTGGTGTACGGCCAGTGTAGGAGATCGTTCCCCACACCATGATGCCGGGTGTTGGCCCTGTGTGCCTCGGTCATATGCAGTCCTGATTGTGGCGCTGCCAAACACGCATACGACCATCATTGGCACCAAGGCAGAAGCGACTCTCATCGCTGAAGACGACACGTTTCCATGGGTGCGGTCCCCTATGGCACTGCGTAGGATCCTACAGTCTTGGCGTGCATCCGTGCGTCGCTGCGGTCCGGTCCCAGGTCGACGGGCACGTGCACCTTCCGCTGACCACTGGGGACAACATCGATGTACTGTGGAGACCTCACGCCCCACGTGTTGAGCAATTCGGCGGTACGTCCACCCGGCCTCCCGCATGCCCACTATACGCCCTCGCTCAAAGTCCGTCAACTGCACATATGGTTCACGTCCACGCTGTCGCGGCATGCTACCAGTGTTAAAGACTGCGCTGGAGCTCCGTATGCCACGGCAAACTGGCTGACACTGACGGCGGCGGTGCACAAATGCTGCGCAGCTAGTGCCATTCGACGGCCAACACCGCGGTTCCTGGTGTGTCCGCTGTGCCGTGCGTGTGATCATTGCTTGTACAGCCCTCTCGCAGTGTCCGGAGCAAGTATGGTGGGTCTGACACACCGGTGTCAATGTGTTCTTTTTTCCATTTCCAGGAGTGTATCAACAAGGACTGCCAGCAATGGGCACACTCCTGCATCGTGTGCCAATGCTGCAAAGTACACAATCACACTTCACCCCCCCCCCCCCCCTCAGCACCTTTTCGATCCCTCCTGGGAGTTTCCAGCATATTCACATTGACATTGTCTGCCCCCCCCCCCCTCCCCTCTAACGGCTTTCATTTTGTTCTCTCGTCTATCGATTGAACAACTCGCTGGGTCGAGGCTGTCCCCTCCCCAATATCACGGCAGAAACTGTTGCTCAAGCTTTCGTCGAGTCATGGGTACCGCATTTCAGATGTCCAGCTATCATCACAACTGATCAGGGCAGACAATTTGAGTCGACCCTGTTCAACGAGTTTTGTAACATTTCCGGCATCCGGCGCATCCATACCACGGCATATCACCCACAAAGTAATGGGCTAGTTGAGCGCTGGCACTGCACTTTCAAGGCGGCTCTTCGATGCCACGACTCTCTTTGGATGGAGGCCCTTCCCCTTGTGCTACTCGGCATTCGTGCGATCTATAAGCAAGAACTCAAAGGCACAATAGCCGAGTTCGTATACGGCCAGAACATTGTTCTCCCTGGCAAACTTGTCAGCCCTTCTGCTTCTCTCCCTCAGTCTGACTTACCTTCCTTCGTGGACCACGTCAGACGCCACTTCATTAGCCTCCACATCCCTCCGCCCGCCAGCCATTCCCGCCCTAAGGTTCACGTCCCGAAATCTCTGAACAATTGCGAGTACATCATGCTCCGAGATGACACTGTCTGTGCTCCCCTCCAACCCCCATATACCAGCCCGTACCGAGTCCTCTGGTGCTCAGCCAACACCTATGACATCTAGGTAAAAGATTCAGCTGTAACAGTCTCTCTCAACAGACTTAAGCCTGTTCATGTCGAGCCTGCTTCTACCCCCCTTCAGGCCACGACCCCACCGCTCACTGTCGTGGCTCATGACGCTCTGACCACTCCTTCCACGTCGGACTTACTCACTCAGTCGAGTGGCTTCCAGCTCCAATCATCGAGCTCTTCTCTGACCTCGTCCTGTACTCTGGTCTCACGCACTCCGTCGAGTGATCACATCCTCCCCATGTCTAGCTTACCTACAATCACGCCCTTGCCGCTGGGCCCTTCTCCGGTCCCTTCGACCTCTCCCCCATCTCCTGCCTCGCCCTGTAGAGGTTTCTCACGCCCCCCCATCTTGAATGTGCCCTCGCTCGAGGTGTTTGTGCCTGTCCCCCCGGACATAATCCACGACATCTCTATAACACTACGCGATGACACACTATTCGTCGTGTGTTTCCCATCATCCGGTTCTCATGACACAACCTCCGCCATTCCCTGCCACCTGGTGAAATGTATTTCCCTCTCACCCAATGTCGATCTGGACGTGCTTCGTGTGTTCGCCACGCCCACCGGAGACATCATCGTCATCGCTCCATTCCTCCCGCAAACCGCCGGCCTACCTGTCGTCGCACGACCAGCACGCCCAGTACGACGCCCAGCGCACTTCAACGACTTCCAGGTTCAGTAGCCGGACCTTCCTTCATGACATCTACCCACACAGCTCTCCGACGACACTGTCGGCTGTCGACCTGTCCGTGGTACGGTTCCCGCGGACCACCCCTGCCAACGCCATAGTCACCCCCCCTCCCACCCTCCTGGCCTCTCAGGGGTACTCTGTACTACAAAGCGAGGGGGGGGGGGGGCTATGTGGCGCCAATGAGATCAACACCAGTATTGATTTGAGCATCATCTTTCAACTGAGCAAAACATTGTCTTTGTGTAGTTCCGCCATGCAGTTCTGTGTAAGCCTTTCTTGTGTGAAGATGTGAATAAATGAACTCCTGATTATAAGGTGTTGTTTGGTGTATCTCACCCGAGCATCCATCTCAACTTTTAACATTTAGTGTAGAAGACAAAACCTTTGAACATGAATGGCTTAGTGATCCCTAGTCTGGAAGAACACTGGGGTGGGCTAAATTATGCAGTGCGTTGAAGACAGCTCGATGGAGCGTTGTTGGGATGAGGGGGCGTAACGTGCCCGTACTGTCGTCACACCAGATGTCACCAGAAATGCCAGGGAAGGTGGTGCAGACGAAGTGTAGTGAAGAGTTAGAGTCTGAAATCAGATCTAGTGTGTCCTCGTCAGCGGGTTGGAGGTTAGGCAGTTCAGAGAGGTCTAACAGCGAATGAACAGCGTCGAGTCGTGAAAGGAAATCAGCTACTATATTGTCAGCATCCTTTATGTGTCTGACATCGGTGGTGAACTGAGATATGAAGTCCATGTATCAAACGGTGAGGAGGCGGGTCAGCTGGCAGGTTTGAAATGGCCGCAGCCACAGGCCTGTGGTCTGTTAAAACATAGAAAGGGCGTCCCTCAGTCTTAAAATGCTGATTGCTTCATAGACCGCAAGCAACTCCCTGTCAAAGACAGAATATTTCCGTTGTACATTGGTGAGCTTGCGCGAGAAGAACTGCAGAGGCGAAGTTTGGCCGTCGACTGTCTGGCTAAGGACAGTGCCGATGGCAGTATTGCTCGTGTCTGTGGTGATGAAAAGCTGCACATTGGGATGAGGATGCATGATGGTGCAGGCCCCGGCAAGAAGATTTTTGAGGGCAGTGAAACAGTCAGTCATGGGAGGGGTCCATGGAACGGGCCGAGATCCAGAAGTCTTGGTGCCTGCCAAGGCATCCGTCAGTGGAGCCTGAATCTCCGCAGCCTGAGGTAGATGACGGCGATAATAATTAACCGTCCCCAGAAACTGCTGGAGCTCTTCGAATGACGAAGGCCTGAGTAGGTTTAGTATTGTTTGTACTTTGTCAGGGGATGGTGAAATGCCGCCTGCAGAGACCTGAAAACCAAGAAAAGTGACAGCAGGTTGCTGTACCTGCAATTTGTCTTGGTTGGTCTCAATGCCTGCTGCCGCGAGAGTGTTCATAACATTTTGCACATGTCGAATGTTGTCCTCGACGGAGGAGTTGAACAAAAGAATGTCATCAAGATATGCAAAGCAGAATTTTAGACCGAATAGCACTTCGTTGATGAAGCGTTGCCAGGTCTGGGTTGCGTTTTTCAGATTGAAGGGCATGAATCGAAACTGAAATAACCCAATTGAGGAGGTGATTGCTGTCTTCTCGATGTCTTCAGGAGCCATGGGGATCTGGTGGTAGGCCCGTTTGCAATCAATGACAGAGAACATGGTCGCACCTGCGAGGGAACTGGTAAAGTCGGCAATGTTGGGTATTGGGTACGTGTCCATAATTGTTCGTGCATTTAGTTGACGGTAGTCTCTGCTCATGCGCCAGGACCCATCTTTCTTAGGTGTCATATAAATGGGTGTAGACCAGCTACTGGCACAGGGTTCAATGACGCTGGAGCTTAGAAGTTCAGAAATCTGCTTTTTCAGGTCAGAGAGGCGTTCGGGGCAAAGTCGACGTAGTTTACTGGAGATTGGGTGGCCTGGTGTGAGGCAAAGCTTTTGAACCGTGCCATTGGTGATGACGGAAATGTTGCCGGTGGCATGAGCGGTGGTTTGTTTACAATGTGAGGCGGGTGGGGCAGGCGAGGCGAGGTCGTGGTGTTCGGAGCCACTCGGCAGATCCGACGGGAGCCGAGGTGGCGAAGTGTCCCAGGAATCAATGTGACAAGATGGCCGCTGGCCCGAAGCAGTGGCACCGTGGTTGGGTGAGCTTGGTAGAGCTCGTGAAGCGTTAGTGAGTCCATTGTCCGAGGGCTCGGCCTGTGGCAGCATGGTTGCGGGCTAAGCACTAGGCGTGAGTGCACTGTTTGTGTTGACAGTGGCTGTCGCACGGTGGTGCACAGGAGCCGAATTTGCATATTTTGAGGTGCTGTCCGCGAGGGGAGGAGTAGGAGTTGTCAGTACAGGAACACATGACGCTTGTCCCACATCCGCACTCGTGTCTGGCCGAGTGTCAAATGCTGCCGTGTTATGGGGATGAGGTCCCGTGGAACTGTCAGTACACATTATGGTAGGCTTGATAGCACAGTTGCGAGGGGTAGCGGGAGGTAAGCACATGGAGGCTCGATTGCTGGGACTACATGCAGATTCGGCACACTTAATGACCTTGCTCTGTCCTTGATGCAGTGTCTGTAATTCCTTTGCTGCGTCGGATAGCTGGAGCCGAGTTTCGTGGAGCCGGAGGGAGAGCTCGAAGTTTTCCTTGCGTAGGTGAGCGACGTTTTCAAGCTGGACAAGGCACTTGTGCGTTGTTTCTTGTAACGTCATCGACAGAGCCGAGCATGTACGGATGAGATGAGCCCAGACCAATGTGTCACGGGGGGGTTTGCTCGACGGAGCACAGGGGAAGTGAGTTTTGGACGGGTGATGAAACATGATGTTTCGCACTAGGTCCAGTGAAAGTTTGTGGTGTCGCAAGAAGTCAATGTTTAGTATAGGTTCCTCAATATTGCACACTAAAAAAGGCCACTCAAGTTTGCAGTTGGCAGAGAGTGAGATGATGTGGGAGGTTGAACTGAGCATTGTAGTTTAGTAGAATTCACAGCTTGCAGTGAAGTATGATGAGGGCGGATGTTCGACGACACTAAGAACGTAGGCAGCAGCGAAACATCGGCGCCTGTGTCCACTAGGAAAAAGTATCCCGACGAAATGTCTTTAATATAAAGTCGTCCGTAATTATCTGATTGTTCCCGAACAGAATGGATGACTGGGAGGTGCCTGTCATGTTGTGCGCAGGAGGCGGCACCCGGAACTACCTGCGATTTGTGTTTAGGAGGCAGCATGGTGGTCTGCAGTTCCGTGCCGCCTCACCAAACCGTGTGTGGAAGTAACAGTATGGGTAGTGCGGCTGCATTTCCTGCGGAAAGTTCGTTGCCAGAGGTGGTGGCTGAGTTTCGGTGGCCGCAGCCAGTTCAGTTGCAGGAGGGGGCGTGACCGAGGGCAGAACCAGTGACATCCCAGCTGTTGGTATACTGCGTCCCGGAGCGAGCGGAACAGTCGATACAGTGCTGCCCTGGCCGCGGGATGAGGAGCCTTAACCTGAGACTTGCCAGGTAGGCAGTGGCTGGTGAAATATAGCAGTGATGCATCATGTAGTTCGTCAGCAGTTGTCATTCATTGCTCGACAGGTTCTGGAGACCTCTGAGCCAGAGCAAAGCGGATGTGGGGAGGTAGTTTATCTGTCCAGATGGTGAGGAGAGCTGTGTCGGAGAGTAGATCCTCGCTGACCAGGGCCCATAGCTGTCTCCAAAGTTGTGAAGGTTTGTCATTGCCTAGTTGCTCGACATGGAGCACTTGCCATATTGCTGTCTCAGTTGAGCTAGCAAGCCGACGTAGAACTGTCTTTTTGGCTAGAGTGTACCGGGTAGCTGAGTCCAGGGCATCGACCAGGTCAGCAATCAAGTCCTCCTGGTCGTGCAGGTGGGTGATAAGGCGCAGAAATCTGGTTGATTCGTCGAGTTTGAAATGGTGGAACACTTCATCCACAATTTTAACCAGGTTGTTGCCCTGTCGGGATTGAACGGCGGCAGTGTCAGTAAGCATTGTAGAACGTTCGGAAGAACAGGGTGAGTTGAATTCGTCAGGGCACAGCCTGAAATGAGCTGTTGTTACTGCAGTATTCTAGGAGAGTGTGTCTCCAGGGTATGTGGCGACGACGATTGGCAGCGTGAAGGTGACGCGTTGTGGTTGAGTGTGATCCATCGCGATGCGGAAGGCCGACGTGGGTGAGACACTGTAATGTGTCAATTGCGGTTGCGGAAGTTCAACACATTGCAGGTGTGTTCGGATTGACGTGTCGCGGGAGACCGACGTGGATGAGGCACTGAAATGTGCTGAGAACAGGAGCGGAAGCTCGACTGGAACCGGCGCGGGGGTGACAGGTAAGAAAAAGTCCAAAGTTTGAAAACGCATGCCAGTCCGCGGAAAACTTGATGTGAGATCAGAGTCGGAGCCACCTGTGTTACAGGGAGGCTGTGGAAGTGGGGGCTGTCCAGAAGCACAGTGAGGAAAATGATGTCGAACGTTGGGTGAAATGTGTGAATGTTCACTGTTCATAGACACTTCACTCAAAATGGTGTGCGGATAAGGTGAATGTCGTGGCACAGCACACTGAGGCATAGCAGTAGGACGGAGATGGAGGTCAGGCACAGATAACAAGCCGTTGTTCCTGTTGCAGGCTGAGGTATTGAAGCAGGAAGGCATGTGCTGATGCTGAACTGAAGCAGGCCGGGCGTGGTCGGATGCTGAGGAGGTTGACCTGTGAACAAAGCAGTTCCGGCCATGTGGCAGGAATTCGCATGGTACTGCACGGATTGCAGGCACAAAAACGTCCAGCGAAATCAGTGTAATCGACGAGTGAGTGGCATCGTGTTGCAGTCCTGGTGGGTGTACATCGCCTGCAACACGATGCATGTCGATCACAAAATCTGGCATTAGGCGTCGGGCCGAAGCCATTGTTCGAATGTTGTGTTGATGTAATACACGCGAAAATAACCGACACGGAGACCATGGACACAGTGAAACGGTGAAAACGGAAGACGTTACAACTCAGGCTCACCAGTGAGGGGGATGCTCGGGTGAGATACACCAAATAACACCTTATAATCAGGAGTTCATTTATACACCTCTTTACACACGTAAGGCTTACAGAGAACTGGATGGCAGAACTACACAAAGATAATGTTTTGCTCAATTCAGAGATGATGCTCAGATGGATACTGGTGTTGATCTCATAGGCGCCACAGAGCACCTGAGATTTTACCAATTTGCTTTGCTTACCTGTAGCTGCTGTTATCTTTACACCTACAATGAGCATTTCCACAAAATTCTTACTATACCTAATCTTATCTCTAAATTGTTCAGATATACCACAAACCAGACTTCCTGTATCAATCAGATAGTTCCCTTCCCACTGATCAATCTTAATCTTAATGTAAGGACACCCAAAATCTGAATCATCTTCTCTGTTGTTAGACACTTCATGTAAAAGATAACTTTCAATTTCATCAAATTCTGCATCAACACTGCCTTTACGGGGTTTTATCCACTTTACTAGTATCATAATATTACTTTGATTACTCATGTTGTTAGGTAAAGATTAAACACAATGAATGGATTCCACAGCACAACTAACATCACTTGATACAGAAGGAGCACAAAATATATTACTGTCAAATTTACATTTCTTTCTTAGATCTTTTTTCACTTCGTTCCACCAATTTGGATACAAACTTTGACTAACCACAGCTAACTTATTCCAGGATGCACATTTATCTATGTTACCATCAATCTGGTCCCAAACAAACTTCAGAAAGTGTTCACCTTCATTCTATAGGCTTACAGATAACTCACCCTTGGTGTTTGGATCATTACTCTGCATGACATTGATGAAAAACTGTTTTGAGTGGACTGTTATTCCATGACTCTCACTTACAGTATCACTTACATCTTGTACTTTACCTATATTGTCAACATCATTCACAAATAACTCTGAAACTTCATTATTCTTAAACTCCACAAAAACCTGATGCACATCATCATCATATTCCTCCAGAATTACTTCATCAGCTGCATGACTAACAATACAAGTTTCATTTCCATCAAAATCACTTACCTCACCTACATCCATCAAGATCACTTACCTCACCTACATCCATCTGCAATAAGCCACCAGTCTCAGACTTACCAACCTCAGTTTTTTCACAGCTCTCATTCACATCTACATCAAAAATACTACCTAGTTCAGATCCAATACAGTCATCGCCTGATTCACATACATCAGTAACACTTTTCTGACCAAGATTAGTACATGTTGTTGTTGTTGTTGTTGTGGTCTTCAGTCCTGAGACTGGTTTGATGCAGCTCTCCATGCTACTCTATCCTGTGCAAGCTTCTTCATCTCCCAGTACTTACTGCAACCTACATCCTTCTGAATCTGCTTAGTGTATTCATCTCTTGGTCTCCCTCTACGATTATTACCCTCCACGCTGCCCTCCAATACTAAATTGGTAATCCCTTGATGCCTCAGAACATGTCGTACCAACTGGTCCCTTCTTCTTGTCAAGTTGTGCCACAAACTCCTCTTCTCCCCAATACTATTCAATACCTCCTCATCAGTTATATGATCTACCCATCCATTCTTCAGCATTCTCCTGTAGCACCACATTTCGAAAGCTTCTATGCTCTTCTTGTCCAAACTATTTATCGTCCATGTTTCACTTCCATACATGGCTACACTCCATACAAATACTTTCAGAACCGACTTCCTGACACTTAAATCTATACTTGATGTAAACAAATTTCTCTTTTTCAGAAACGCTTTCCTTTCCATTGCCAGGCTACATTTTATATCCTCTCTACTTTGACCATTATGAGTTATTTTGCCACCCAAATAGCAAAACTCCTTTACTACTTTAAGTGCCTCATTACCTAATGTAATTCCCTCAGCATCAACCGACTTAATTCAACTACATTCCATTATCCTCATTTTGATTTTGTTAATGTTCATCTTATATCCTCCTTTCAAGACACTACCTATTCCGTTCAAATGCTCTTCCAAGTCCTTTGCTGTCTCTGACAGAATTACAATGTCATCAGCGAACCTCAAAGTTTTTATTTCTTCTCCATGGATTTTAATACCTACTCTGAATTTTTCTTTTGTTTCCATTACTGCTTGCTCAATATACAGATTGAATAACATTGGGGAGAGGCTACAACCCTGTCTCACTCTCTTCCCAACCACTGCTCCCCTTTCATGCCCCTCGACTCTTATAACTGCCATCTGGTTTCTGTACAAATTGTAAATAGCCTTTCGCTCCCTGTATTTTACCCCTGCCGCCTTTAGAATTTGAAAGAGAGTATTCCAGTCAACATTGTCAAAAGCTTTCTCTAAATCTACAAATGCTAGAAACGTAGGTTTGCCTTTCCTTAATCTTTCTTCTAAGATAAGTCGTATGGTCAGTATTGCCTCACGTGTTCCAACATTTCTACGGAATCCAAACTGATCTTCCCTGAGGTCGGCTTCTACTAGTTTTTCCATTCGTCTGTAAAGAATTCGCGTTAGTATTTTGCAGCCATGACTTATTAAACTGATAGTTCGGTAATTTTCACATCTGTCAACACCTGCTTTCTTTGGGATTGGAATTATTACATTCTTCTTGAAGTCTGAGGGTATTTCGCCTGTCTCATAGATCTTGCTCACCAGATGGTAGAGTTTTGTCAGGAATGGCTCTCCCAAGGCTGTCAGTAGTTCTAATGGAATGTTCTCTACTCCCGGGGCCTTGTTTTGACTTGGGTCAGTGCTCTGTCAAACTCTTCATGCAGTATCGTATCTTCCATTTCACCTAAATCTACATCCTCTTCCATTTCCCTTGTATAGTCCCTCTATATACTCCCACTTTTCTGCTTTCCCTTCTTTGCTTAGAACTGGGTTTCCATCTGAGATCTTGATATTCATACAAGTGGCTCCCTTTTCTCCAAAGGTGTCTTTAATTTTCCTGTAAGCAGTATCTATCTTACCCCTGGTGATATATGCCTCTACATCCTTACATTTGTCCCATAGCCATCCCTGCTTAGCCATTTTGCACTTCCTGTCTATCTCATTTTTGAGACTTTTGTATCCCTTTCTGCCTGCTTCATTTACTGCATTTTTATATTTTCTTCTTTCAGCAAATAATTTCAATATCTCTTCTGTTACACAAGGATTTCTACTACCCCTCGTCTTTTTACTTACTTGATCCTCTGCTGCCTTCACTACTTCATCCCTCAAAGCTACCCACTCTTCTTCTACTGAATTTGTTTCCCCCATTCCTGTCAATTTTTCCCTTATGCTGCCCCTGAAACTCTGTACAACCTCTGGTTCTTTCAGTTTATCCAGGTCCCATCTCCTTAAATTCCCACCTTTTTGCAGTTTCTTCAGTTTTAATCTACAGTTCATAACCAATAAATTGTGATCAGAGTCCACATCTGCCCCTGCAAATGTCTCACAATTTAAAACCTGGTTCTTAAATCTCTGTCTTACCATTACATAATCTATCTGAAACCTGTCAGTATCTCCAGGCTGCTTCCATGCATACAACCTTCTTTTATGATTCTTGAACCAAGTGTTAGCTATGATTAAGTTGTGCTCTGTGCAAAATTCTACCAGACGTCTTCCTCTTTCATTTCTTCCCTCCAATCCATATTCACCTACTACGTTTCCTTCTCTCCCTTTTCCTACTACCGAATTCCAGTCACCCATGACTGTTTAATTTTCATCTCCCTTCACTATCTGAATAATTTCTTTTATTTCATCATACATTTCTTCAATTTATTCATCATCTGCAGAGGTAGTTGGCATATAAACTTGTAATACTGTAGTAGGCATGGGCTTTGTGTCTATCTTGGCCACAATAATGCGTTCACTATGTTGTTTGTAGTAGCTTACCCGCACTCCTATTTTTTAATTCATTACTAAACGTACTCCTGCATTCCCCCTATTTGATTTTGTATTTATAACCCTGTATTCGCCTGACCAAAAGTCTTGTTCATCCTGCCACCGAACTTCACCAATTCCCACAATATCTAACTTTAACCTATCCATTTCCATTTTTAAATTTTCTGACCTACCTGCCCAATTGAGGGATCTGACATTCCACACTCCGATCCGTAGAATGCCAGTTTTCTTTCTCCTGATAGCAACATCCTCTTGAGTAGTCCCTGCCCGGTAATCTGAATGGGGAACTATTTTACCTCCAGAATATTTTACCCAAGAGGACGCCATCATCATTTAACCATACATTAAAGCTGTATGCCTTCGGGAAAAATTATGACTGTAGTTTCCCCTTGCTTTCAGCCGTTCAGAGTACCAGCGCAGCAAGGCTGGTTTGGTTAGTGTTACAAGGCCAGATCAGTCAATCATCCAGACTGTTGCCCCTGCAACTATGGAAAAGGCTGCTGCCCCTCTTCAGGAACCACATGTTTGTCTGGCCTCTCAACATATACCCCTCCATTGTGGTTGCACCTACGGTGCGGCTGTCTGTATCGCAGAGGCACACAAGCCTTCCCACCAACGGCAAGGTCCATGGTTCATGGGAGGGTCATTAGTACATACTACATCAAAATTCTCACAACTCTCTCATTCTGGTTTGTGATTAGCATCTACATCACCATAATTAAACACAGGATCCCAAAACTTTTGATCAAAACATAAATGAGAAATCTGATACTCCTTCTGTTCAATTTCAGATACCTGTGCCATATCAGTAATACTGTTATTATTGACTAATTTGAAGTCTAACTTGGCAATTCTGTGTTGTGTTTCCTCATCCCAAAACTGTGGGCCTTCATTGAGGCAAACTGCCATTTCCCAAGTGGTTACTTCTATGATTGTTTCTCCTATTAAAATGCCCATGGTTTTTCCCATTATCCCTATCCTGTTGATGTTCAAAATTTCTCTCTCAATTGACACTTTGATCCTGATAGCAATTACCATTATCTCTTTTTCTGTAATTATTCCCATTGTGATTTTTATCATTCTGATTATTATGGTACATACTTCTTTCTACTGTCCTATTCAGCCTGTCAACATATCGTAAAAATTGTAAAGAGAATTGTCAGGTCCGTGTACTAAATCCCACTGCAACCTCTCTTGTAATCTCATTTTTAGTGCATCAGTCAAGGTCATTTCATCAAATGGTTTGTCAAGATGTGTTAATTTTTCTTTCAAAGTGTCACCCATCTTCCTATAATTAGGACCATTCAGAAATTCACTTTTAATTCTCCCCTTTTCAGCTTCTGACCAAAATTTATTTAAAATTTTTTTCTTGAAACTTTGATGTACACTCCTGGAAATTGAAATAAGAACACCGTGAGTTCATTGTCCCAGGAAGGGGAATCTTTATTGACACATTCCTGGGGTCAGATACATCACATGATCACACTGACAGAACCACAGGCACATAGACACAGGCAACAGAGCATGCACAATGTCGGCACTAGTACAGTGTATATCCACCTTTCGCAGCAATGCAGGCTGCTATACTCCCATGGAGACGATCGTAGAGATGCTGGATTTAGTCCTGTGGAACGGCTTGCCCTGCCATTTCCACCTGGCGCCTCAGTTGGACCAGCGTTCGTGCTGGACGTGCAGACCGCGTGAGACGACGCTTCATCCAGTCCCAAACATGCTCAATGGGGGACAGATCCGGAGATCTTGCTGGCCAGGGTAGTTGACTTACACCTTCTAGAGCACGTTGGGTGGCACGGGATACATGCGGACGTGCATTGTCCTGTTGGAACAGCAAGTTCCCTTGCCGGTCTAGGAATGGTAGAACGATGGGTTCGATGACGGTTTGGATGTACCGTGCACTATTCAGTGTCCCCTCGACGATCACCAGTGGTGTACGGCCAGTGTAGGAGATAGCTCCCCACACCATGATGCCGGGTGTCGGCCTTGTGTGCTTCGGTCGTATGCAGTCCTGATTCTGGCGCTCACCTGCACGGCGCCAAACACGCATACGACCATCATTGGCACCAAGGCAGAAGCGACTCTCATCGCTGAAGACGACATGTCTCCATTCGTCCCTCCATTCACACCTGTCGCGACACCACTGGAGGCGGGCTGCACGATGTTGGGGCGTGAGCGGAAGACGGCCTAACGGTGTGCGGGACCGTAGCCCAGCTTCATGGAGACGGTTGCGAATGGTCCTCGCCGATACCCCAGGAGCAACAGTGTCCCTAATTTGCTGGGAAGTGGCGGTGCGGTCCCCTACGGCACTGCGTAGGATCCTACGCTCTTGGCGTGCATCCGTGCGTCGCTGCGGTCCGGTCCCAGGTCGACGGGCACGTGCACCTTCCGCCGACCACTGGCGAAAACATCGATGTACTGTGGAGACCTCACGCCCCACGTGTTGAGCAATTCGGCGGTACGTCCACCCGGCCTCCCGCATGCCCACTATACGCCCTCGCTGAAAGTCCGTCAACTGCACATACGGTTCACGTCCACGCTGTCGCGGCATGCTACCAGTGTTAAAGACTGCGATGGAGCTCCGTATGCCACGGCAAACTGGCTGACACTGACGGCGGCGGTGCACAAATGCTGCGCAGCTAGCGCCATTCGACGGCCAACACCGCGGTTCCTGGTGTGTCCGCTGTGCCGTGCGTGTGATCATTGCTTGTACAGCCCTCTCGCAGTGTCCGGAGCAAGTATGGTGGGTCTGACACACCGGTGTCAATGTGTTCTTTTTTCCATTTCCAGGAGTGTATTTCCCACTGACTTAAATTTAAATTTACCTGTGACAGAGCTTTGCCTTCAAGACATCTTTTAACAAATTTAATTTTTTGATTCTCATTTATGCCTGACACAAAACTATCTCTATAGAGATGCATAAAATCCACTGGATGTAAATTATCTGATGGGAAACTTTTGATTGGAGTGTTGGACCACGCAGTATCATTGTTTGCCCATAGATTCTGGTTCACACAGGTTTCCTGAACTGCTGAAATTTGTTGATCTAAAACAGTTAGATTATTTTGCATATTGTTTTCAACATTTAAACTTTTTTTGTCTAAACTGGCAATATTTTGTTCCATTTTCTCTTCTACAGCCTACTGTTCAAATCTGACATCATTAACATTCTTTGATTGTCTTGCTGATTCGACTAAGAGCTCATTTTCCAAAACAATAAATTTATTTTCTAAAACTTCAATTTTTTCGTTCAACCCCATGTAACCCCTCTGACAACCCATTTTTTAGCTTTGAAGCTCGATTTCTAAGTTGGTCCATTTGATATTGTACCCTATCCATTTTACTATTGTTTTCAGTTTTCAGATCATTTAACTGTCCTTGTAGTGTAGTAAATTTGCTATTGTTATCTATTCTTATTTCAGTTAATTGATCATTGACTGCACTAAATTTGCTATTGTTATCTGCCTTCACTTCCTCTAGTTTTGCCAAAATTAACTGCAAAATATCAGTTTTTATTGTTTCTGTACTAACTACAATTTCACTTGGCTCAGACATGTCCTGGCTGGATCCTACAGCTTTTACTTCTACATCAGTCCTACCCTCATATCTATTCATTTTGTTACCAAGTACATGAGTCCACAAACAAATTAACTTCACAAATAGTTTGTACTTATCTCTCTTTTTTGGTGTCCCTCATTGTAGTTATAAAAGTCCTCTTTCATTCGATCCGGTCCATCATTGTTGGTAGTACATCGTGACTGTTCATACTATTTACTTTATTGGGCAGTCCTGGGTCTTCTTTCTTCATGTGATTGGAAATCCATTCATACATAAACAATGACACAAATAACTCTTCCTTCTTCTGCAACACACAAAACTTCATTATTAGTCAATTGATCCTGGAAAATGCACCACCACTTGTAATCTCCCCTTTCCACTATCATTTGTTGATTGTTACTGTCTTTATGGTTAACTCTCTTAATAAGTTTTGAGAGGAGTAAGATTTACAATAAACTTTTTACTTGTCTTCTTTTCTCGTAGTTGGCTCCAGTTCTTCACGTCTAGGTGCTGATTCTTGAAGCTGTAATTTCTGATATTATAGGTTCTCACAGTTCCAATTGATATAATAAGTTTGAAGTAAGCCTGCACAGTAATTTTTGTTTTCAGAAATATTTTATTCTTTCACATTTTCCTATATCACACTGTCTTTTGAATATTAACATTAACCAAGCCAAAATTATATTGCTATTCCAAAATATAAAAACATGTCTGGTCACATCAGAGGCATGCCCACTACTTCTTCACTCTGTGGTAATAACAATATTTCGAAGGGTTTACAAATTCTCTTGACAAATGAATTTATATTAATTTATATTATTGTTTTATAAATGAATTCAAAAATAAACATAATAAAAGGGGTCAGATTGTGCAATTAATAATAGAAATTTTAAGTATGACAGGTATTTCTAAAAGAAAATAGTTTCAACTGTACATTCAGAGAGAGTACATATTGATTGTGACAAAGAAAATAAAGTAATTTCTTTTTATTGTTTTTAGATTAAAATGTAGCACATTGTGTACAAAATCATAAGAATTTTTTTAGAAAAACAGCTGAGATAATATTAACCTGTTTAAAATTCGAAGATGTTTCTGGTATCAACTTCTTCTGTTGAGGAAAAGTAACGCTAGAGGAGGGTGTCCCTTTACAACCTGCCACCACCAGACTTGATCCAGGGGGCAGCAGGTCATGTCCCACACACAACAGTCTCCATCTGCCTTTGCACTGGATGTGTGTGGGACCTGAGTTGCTAGGCGCAGCCATTCCACAGATGAATGCCATTGAAGCAAAAGTCCAGAGCACCACTGATGCCAAGTTCTTGGCGTACTGTTGGGCTGCCATCTACTGTTCAGCTTGATGTCAGAAACATAGGGTGCCACATGTGAATCTCTTCATCAGGGCAAAAGCCACCCTGCAAACCAATTCCAATCAGGGTTGCTAGAGTAGGGTATGTCTGCCTCACATTGCTAATGGTGTGATATGTATTTGAAGTTGAATATAACATTTTTTTATCACCAGTGTGTCACCAGGCTATCTCCATTGTGAGGTCAATGTATTGTGGTGGCAATCAAGAGGCCAAGAGCTACGGGGCATCATAACTGCAGAGTTACTTTTTGGAGGCTACAGGAACTGATGACTGCCTCTCAGTTTAAGAGTAGTTCTAGAGATGAATGGCTAGAGCCCATGTGATGTGCACAGTGTAATTTTTGTGGCGGCGTTCGTAGGGACAAACAATTCGCTGTAGAAACGGCCTACGAAGTCACCGCCACACTTTTAATAGCGGGCCGACCGGTCCGCTGGAACAGTGAACAGAAAGATGAAAACCCAAACACTCTGATTAAATAAAAGTCGGTACTTATCTTTATTAACGAAGATACAGAAACACAGTAGTGATCTCCGTGTCTACAGAGATCTGTCTAGTTCGAGTCGGAGCTGCTAGGTCAGCGTCGGCTGACGACAAACAACAACTCTGCTGTGATGAACACACGACTGACTAGCAAGTACACAATTCGGTGGAGAGTATACAACTGAGCGGCGAATACAGAACTGTCCTAGCGCTCGCGACTCCAGCGCTTAAGAAGCCAGAAGCCAGCGGTGGCGCGCGCAGACTTGCGGCGATTTCCTGTATCGCTGGCGCTGCTTATGCGGACGGCGTCCGGACTTTGATGCTGCCAACCTTTTGGCAGCGGGCTCGGGTGGCATTACTGGCTAGGATACAACACTCCTCCCCCCCAAATCGCCGCACCGTCGTTGAATAATGACGTGGCGAGCGTCGACGACTGGGGAGGGGTCTGGCCGCAGGCGCAGCAGAAGAGGCCGGGGTGGAGACTGTTGTCGGTGGCAGTCCCCGGTCCGCACCCCAGCATTGGCTGCGCGGGGCCTCGGGAAACACCGACTGAAAACCGAGGTCAGGGTGCACGCCTGTGACCACGGGCGCAGCTTCTGGTACTGGACGCGACGGGGCGTCGGGGGGGGCAGCGTCTCCTGACGCTGCGTCGACGGCTGCTGAGTGGGCGCCGGACAAGGCGCTGCGGTGTCAGACTCCTTGGGGGTGTCCAAGGAAAGCGGCTGCAGGACAAGCTGCACAGCTACCACTTGGGAAGGCGGCCCGGCTGAGGGGTCGACGTCCATCAGCTCCGAAGGCGGTGGCGACTGAAGAGGGACCGCAGGCGCCGGAGCGACCACCTGGGGTGCTCCCGGATGAAGCTGCGCGGGAGGCATCAACGGGACGGGCTGTCGGCGTGGTAGCGGCGACGGCTACTGCTGCTGCCCTGGGGGCGGCAGCGAAGTCGGAAGGCGTGGCTGGAACCCGCTGCGGACCAAATCTGTGGACAAAGAACGAGCGGCAGAATCCGGGCGGCCAGCGCAGCGCAACTGGTTCTGATGCCTCCTGTGCACCCCAGTGGCACCTTGAACAGTATAAAAACCGCGACCCTGGACACTTATCACGGTACCACGTTCCCAACGACGGCGACCGTGATAAACTCTGAAAAAAGCGGCGTCGTTGCGCTGAAAACGCGTGCGATGCTCAGAAGCGGTGGGTCGATCCGGGGGGTGCAACAACCGTAGTAGGGTGCGATGACGACGGCCGTGGAGAAGCTCCGCAGGCGAAGGGCCGTCGTGTGGCGTGGTCCGGTACGACGACAAGAACGTGATGAGGGCCTGCTGACGAGAGTGCGTAGCATGAAGGCGGTCCATATGATTATTGAATGTGCGTACAAAACGTTCCGCTGCACCATTCGATTGAGGGTGGAACGGCGGAGTAAGAACATGGCGAATGCCATTGGCAGAACAAAAACTTTCAAATTCAGCAGAGGTAAATTGTGGACCATTGTCAGACACTAAAACTTCTGGAAGACCCTCAATACAAAAAATTGAAGTCAACGCCTGTATAGTTTGTGCAGACGTTGTAGACTGCATGGGCACAACAAACGGAAAATTACTAAATGCATCTATCACGATGAGCCAACGAGAATTCCAATATGGACCAGCGAAATCAATATGTACTCGCTGCCAGGGACCGGCAGGGCGTGCCCACTCAAAATAGCGTTGAGGCGGAGCAGCTTGGTGTTCGGCACACGTCGAACAATCTGTAGACACCTGCGTAATCTGCTTATCAATGCCGATCCATGTACAATGACGGTGGGCAAGCTGCTTGGTGCGGACCACTCCCCAATGACCTTGATGCAACAAGTCGAGGACCTTGGATTGGAGCACTTGGGGAACCACTACACGAAGCTGGTCATTCTCGGTGCGTAACAGCAAAACTCCGTGCGAAACAGACAACAGATGACGTTGCGGATAATAGCGACGAACCGTAGGATCCGATATGTCCTTTGCCTTGGACAGCCAACCACGTTGGACAAAACGTAATAGTAAACTCAGATGAGGATCCGTAGCTGTCTCACGTGCCACCTGACGATAATCAATCGGAAAATCCCGGAGGGATTGATGCTCATCGGCGTCAATCTGATGGCAAGAGTCGTCAGAGGAATCGAAGACATCATCCGCAGCAATCGGCAATCTAGAAAGCACGTCAGCGTTTGCATGTTGAGCTGTAGAGCGATACAGTATCTCATACTGGTATTGTGATAACAAAAGAGCCCAACGTTGTAGTCTCTGAGCTGTCCGCTGCGGAACTGGTTTAGACGGCTGAAACAGTGACGTCAGGGGCTTGTGATCTGTTACTAAATAGAATGGTCTACCATAGAGGTAGTGATGGAATTTTGTGACACCAAACACAATAGCCAACGCTTCCTTGTCCAATTTGCTATAATTACACTGAGCTTTGTTTAGCAATTTAGATGCGAACGGAATAGGACGTTCGGTGTTACCGACTCGGTGAGACAACACAGCACCGAGGCCGAAAGAAGAGGCATCACAAGCTAACACCAGAGGCTTGTTAGGGTCGTAATGGACCAGACAACGATCATTCAATAAAGCCTCTTTAAGCTGCTGAAAGGCTGATTGGCAATCAGCTGACCACACAAACGGAACATTCTTACGGCGGAGACGATGCAACGGTGCAGCAGTCTGTGATGCATTAGGTATAAACCTAATATAATATGTCAATTTGCCAAGAACTGCTTGCAATTCATGCAGATTGCGAGGGGCGGGCAAATCACGAATAGCTGCTAAATGTGACTGGGAGGGATGAATGCCTTGAGCATTAATAACATGCCCCAGATACTCCATCTCCGTTAGGAAAAATGAACATTTATCGATGTTGCAACGTAGGCCTGCCTGAGACAACACTGTAAACAAACACTCCAAATTACGGAAATGTTCAGCAGGCGTCCGACCGGACACAACAATATCGTCTAAATAGTTGCAACACGATGGCACATTAGCCAGAAGTTGCGACAAAAAACGCTGAAAAACAGCTGGAGCTGACGCACAACCAAAAGGCAAACGCAGAAAACGGATCAACCCCAACGACGTGTTTATGACAAAATACTGTTGTGATTGCTCGTCGAGGGGCAATTGCAAATATGCTTCACGGAGATCAATTTTGGAAAAGAAACGAGCTTCCCCTAACTTGTCCATCAGCTCGTCCGGTCGAGGCAAAGGAAAAGAATCAATGACAGTCTGAGGATTAACTGTCGACTTAAAATCAGCACACAAACGTAACTTGCCAGACGGTTTCTTTATAATAACTAAGGGAGAAGCCCACTGGCTCGCTGAAACGGGTTGAATAACACCGTTGTTTTGCCAACGACGAAGTTCATCTTCTACAGGTGCCCGGAGGGCGTGAGGCACTGGACGAGCACGACAAAATCGAGGCTGAGCATTATCTTTTAACGTAATATGAGCGGCAAAGTTCGCAGCACAACCGAGTTCTTCTTTAAATATGCCACTGTATCGTTTACACAAATCGGTTATGCTGTCTTGAGGAATAACAACAGACTTAATTGGCAACACATTGTCTTGGATAGACAGGCCAAACAAGTCAAAACAGTCTAATCCGAAAATGTTTACACTGTCTGAAGCGCGGAGCACTGTGAATGAAACTGTTTTTGTATTGCCACGGAATGTGGCTGGCACGCTACATACACCTAACGCAGGAATTTGTTCTCCACTATAAGTTGCCAAAGAATGTTTTGCCGCTGAAAGTTTAGGGCGGCCGATAGCCGCATACGTAGCACTATTTATGAGAGTCACAGACGCACCAGTGTCTAATTGAAAATTGAAGGTCTTATCCTGGATGCGTAGCTTCACAAATAGTTTATTACACTGTCTCTGGATCGGTGCAGTGGAGGCGGAAGACACAAAATCAGCGCGTTTAGCGCGTGTTCGCTGCTTACGACAACTCGTGGGTTGGGCGGGTGGAACAACAACTCCCGCTGCACTTGCAGTCTGTACATCACTTTTTACAGCGTTTGAATTGCGCTTGGGTCGCATAGCAGAGGGCTGGGTGGGTGGCTTATTGCGAACAAGTTTATTACCCACACGAACCGTGGAAGAGTCTTTAAACGCGACCTTCTGGGCGGGCTGGCTTTGAAGAACATGAATATCCATGGGCTGGGCAGCACTAGAATTGTTCTTGCGTTTACGCAAACAAACAGTCTGGATGTGTCCTTTCCTTTGACAAAAGTGACAAACCGCGTTTCTTAACGGGCAACGTTCACGAGGATGAGCAAGAACACACTTAGGGCAAGACTTAACTCTATCATTTTGCACACGCGGCTGACGAATGTGTTTAACATGACGCGGCCGGCTAGTGTTTACAGTCTGACTCTGCCGGTGGGGCCGCGGGCGTGACATAACTTGCTTAGCACAGGCAATTTGAGAAATACATGGCTGATCTAACTCACACTCAGCATAGTCAAAAGTATCTTGGGCTTCAATAATGTTCATCACAGTCTCTAATGACGGGTCAGGCAACTCTAAGATAGCAGCACGAATCCGAGAATCTGCAATGTTTTGAGTAATAGCGTCTCGTAACATGACATCACTGTAGGAAGCTCCACACACACAATTAAATCGGCACTGACGGGTGAGGCCCCGTAAATCTGGTAACCACTGTTTATTAGATTGATGTGGCAGTTTCTTTAATCTGAATAACTTGAATCTGGCTGCTGCCACATGAACTCGCGACTCGAAATACTCAGCAAGCTTGTTAACAACAACGTCATAGTCTAAAGCTTCTGGCTGGGATTCCGGGAACAACTTACAAAGTAGTCGATAGACTTCCATGCCTGCAGTGGAAATTAAATAAAGCTGCCGCTCAGTACCTGTGATTTTGTAGACTGTCATGTGCGCCTGCAACTGCGCGAAATATTCTCGCCATTCTTCTCGTGATGCATCAAAAGTACGGAAAGGTGGTGCTGCCTGTGCTTGTTCCTTTTGTGTTGGAGGATTAGCCGCTTGTTTGGCGATTGCTTCCACCAGACTTTGTATCTGCTGACTCTGTAACAAGATCAACTGTTGTAAGTCGGCAGACATAGTGAACACAAATTAAACCAGCCCCCAAAATTTTATCGCTATAATTAGTATAACCAGAAACAAGTTGAACCAGCCCTGGACACGAGGTCGGAAGCCCTCGTCGCCAGTTTTGTGGCGGCGTTCGTAGGGACAAACAATTCGCTGTAGAAACGGCCTACGAAGTCACCGCCACACTTTTAATAGCGGGCCGACCGGTCCGCTGGAACAGTGAACAGAAAGATGAAAACCCAAACACTCTGATTAAATAAAAGTCGGTACTTATCTTTATTAACGAAGATACAGAAACACAGTAGTGATCTCCGTGTCTACAGAGATCTGTCTAGTTCGAGTCGGAGCGGCTAGGTCAGCGTTGGCTGACGACAAACAACAACTCTGCTGTGATGAACACACGACTGACTAGCAAGTGCACAATTCGGTGGCGAGTATACAACTGAGCGGCGAATACAGAACTGTCCTAGCGCTCGCGACTCCAGTGCTTAAGAAGCCAGAAGCCAGCGGTGGCGCGCGCAGACTTGCGGCGATTTCCTGTATCGCTGGCGCTGCTTATGCGGACAGCGTCCGGACTTTGATGCTGCCAACCTTTTGGCAGCGGGCTCGGGTGGCATTACTGGCTAGGACACAACAGTAATTTACTTGGATATTTTGCCTCTTGTGACCAGTCTCCGTCAGTTTTTTGTTTTATGTCTCATCATTTTATTCATATGGCAATACAGTGGAGGGAATCAAGGTAGCTGTTGATGAGACAGAGAAAACAAGTATTTTAGTGTTAGTAGTTAACAATTGTTCTGCTCTTGGTATTGTTGAGTGGTTATTGCTGAATTCAAGTTGTTGTTGTTGTGGTCTTCAGTCCTGAGACTGGTCTGATGCAGCTCTCCATGCTACTCTATATTGTGCAAACTTCTTCATCTCCCAGTACTTACTACAACCTACATCCTTCTGAATCTGCTTAGTGTATTCATGTCTTGGTCTCGCTCTATGATTTTTACCCTCCACGCTGCCCGCCAATGCTAAATTTGTGGTCCCTTGACGCCTCAGAACATATCCTACCAACCAGTCCCTTCTTCTTGTCAAGTTGTGCCACAAACTCCTCTTCTCCCCAATTCTATTCAATACCTCATCATTAGTTAAGTGGTCTACCCATCTAGTCTTCAGCATTCTTCTGTAGCACCATGTTTCGAAAGCTTCTATTCTCTTCCTGTCCAAACTATTTATCATCCATGTTTCACTTCCATACATGGCTACACTCCATAAAAGTACTTTCAGAAACGACTTCCTGACACTTAAATCTATACTCGATGTTAACAAATTTCTCTTCTTCAGAAACGTTTTCCTAGCCATTGCCAGGCTACATTTTATATCCTCTATACATTGACCATCATCAGTTATTTTGCTCCCCAAATAGCAAAACTCCTTTACTACTTTAAGTGTCTCACTTCCTAATCTAATTCCCTCAGCATCACCCGACTTAATTTGACTACATTCCATTATCCTTGTTTTGATTTTGTTGATGTTCATCTTATATCCTCCTTTCAAGAGACTGCCTTTCCGTTCAACTGCTCTTGCAAGTCCTTTGCTGTCTCTGACAGAATTACAATGTCATCGGCGAACCTCAAAGTTTTTATTTCTTCTTCATGGATTTTAATACCTACTCTGAATTTTTCTTTTGTTTCCTTTACTGCTTGCTCAATATACAGATTGAATAACATTGGGGATAGGCTACAACCCTGTCTCACTCCCTTCCCAACCACTGCTTCCCTTTCATGCCCCTCGACTCTTATAACTGCCATCTGGTTTCTGTACAAATTGTAAATAGCCTTTCGCTCCCTGCATTTTACCCCTGCCACCTTTAGAATTTGAAAGAGAGCATTCCAGTCAACATGGTCAAAAGCTTTCTTTAAGTCTACAAATTCTAGAAAAGTAGGTTTGCCTTTCCTTAATCTATCTTTTAACATAAGTCGTAGGGTCAGTATTGCCTCACATGTTCCAACATTTCTAGGAATCCAAATTGCTCTTCCCTGAGGTCGGCTTCTACCAGTTTTCCCATTTGTCTGTAAAGAATTCGTGTTAGTATTTTGCAGCTGTGACTTATTAAACTGATAGTTCGGTAATTTTTACATCTGTCAACTACTGCTTTCTTTGGGATTGGAATTATTGTATTCTTCTTGAAGTCTGAGGGTATTTCGTCTGTCTCATACATCTTGCTCACCAGATGGTAGAGTTTTGTCAGGACTGGATCTCCCAAGGCCGTCAGTAGTTCCAATGGAATGTTGCCTTCTCCCGGGGCCTTGTTTCGACTCAGGTCTTTCAGTGCTCTCTCAAACTATTCACGCAGTATCATATCTCCCATATCATCTTCATCTACATCCTCTTCCATTTCCATAATATTGTCCGCAAGTACATCGCTCTTGTATAGACCCTCTATATACTCCTTCCACCTTTCTGCTTTCTCTTCTTTGCTTAGAACTGGGTTTGCATCTGAGCTCTTGATATTCATACAAGTGGTTCTCTTTTCTCCAAAGGTCTCTTTAATTTTCATGTAGGCAGTATCTATCTTACCCCTAGTGAGATAAGCCTCAACATCCTCACATTTGTCCTGTAGCCATCCCTGCTTAGCCATTTTGCACTTCCTGTCGATCTCATTTTTAGACGTTTGTATTCCTTTGAGAGCATAAAGAGCAAAAAAGATGAAATGGACATATGACCAGAAATGCATTCCCATGGAGGTACATTCACTTGAAGGTGCAGACAAAAGATCTTTGACAGTGTAGATTTCAGTGTTTGAAAGCATACCTGAGAACACACCAGGCAAATGGGAATGTTCTGTCTTTACTAGAATTTTAACTCCACACTCAAGAGGGCAATGAGATGGAGCACAATCATGTAGTAGCCACTTTACCCTTCATATGTTCCAGCAGCAGAGGCAGGGTTACCTGCAGGAAGTGTAGATACAGCGTGTGGACAACAATATGGAAACATGATGAGAAATGCATGCTTACATAAATGTCGATGCTAGTCATGCTTACAGGCTGCACCATTGTATTTGAATAGGAATAGCACCTCTGCAATGTCTACAATATATTGCAAGTGTCAGTCATGGTCAGAACAGTCTTCTATGTAGCTATGAGTGCATTGCGTTGGAGCTTAGTGAATTCAAATGTTGCAAATTGTTGGTGCTCTAATGGTGGGTGCATCTATAACCAAGGTAGCCAAAGTGTTTGTTGTTTCAAAAGGAACCATATCAAAGATTTATGCTGCATACTAGGCAAGTGGGAAAAGATCTGTTAAGTCATAATGTGGATGAAAATTTGTGTCAAGTGAATGGGACAAGCAGTCATTGAAGAGGACTGTGACAAAAAGTAAGATGATAATAGCTGCAAAAGTCACTGCAGAGATGAATATTACACTTGCAAACCCGTTCAGTGCCAAAACGACATGAAGAAAGCTCCATAAGTGGGAAATTGCAGGCAAGTTGGAATTCCAAAACCACTTGTCAGTGATGCAAATGCCTGTAAAAAGAAAACATGGTGCTAAAATCATAAAACGTGACCTATGGAGCAATGGAAGAAAGTCACTTTGTCAGATAAGTTTTGCTGCTCACCGTCTCCAACTTCTGGCCTAGTTTATGTCCTTGAACATGGTTGGGATTCAGTGACAATTTGAGCAGCCATATCATGACATTCCATGGATCCTCCAAGATTGCATTACTGCTAATGATTAAGTACCCATTTCGGTTGATCAGGTCCATCTCATGGTAAAATGTTTGTTCTCCAATGGTGATGCTGTGTTCCAAAATGATAATGCCCCTGTTCACACAGCTCACATTGTCCGTAACTGGTTTATGAGCATGAGAATAAATTGTTGCAACTCCCCTGGGCACCAAAGTCATGATACCTCAATATTATTGAGCCTTTGTGATCTGTCTTTCAGAGAAGGGCGCATAATTGTTATTTCCTTCCTTGCCTCTCTTTTCCGGGAAGAATGGTATACAATTCCGTTGAATACCATACAGGACCTATATTTATCCATTGTGAGATAACAAGCAGCAGTTTTGAATGCCAACAGTTTTTCTACAGCTTATTAGGTGTAGTAATGTACTGTTTTTTGATGTTTCTATGTTTTTGTCCGCCCCTGTATGCCTTGCCTATGAAGGATTGTAGGATGATGACTGCTCCCATGAGGTGGTTGCCAATACTCCCTGTCTCTGCACTGAGAATAGATCAGTGTTGATGGTTCACTGGCATCATACCAAGGGGCTTCTCCATAGATCTCAGGTGGGCATTGTGAAGGTTGATGATACCGTCACTTATAAAGATAGTCTTATCTGCGAATACCCCACTTCAACCTTCCCTCGATATGTTGGCAAAAATACTTGTTCAAAACCGGTGGTAGGCAGAAAACATCTTCCGAGATTGTCCTAAACACTTTCTCCGAAAATTATTTCGAGCAGTTAGTCCACGAACCCACGCGAATTGTAAATGGTTGCGAAAACACACTTGACCTCTTAGCCACAAACAATCCAGAGCTGATAGAGAGCATCATGACTGATACAGGGATTAGTGATCACAAGGTCATTGTAGCTAGGCTCAATACCGTTTCTGACTATGCAAATGTAGACGAGAGTGGCTCAAATTCAAAGATATAGTAGCAACAGAAATTGAGAGACTCATACCTCATAAATTGGTAAGAGATGGAACTGATCCCCCATGGTACACAAAACAGGTCCGAACGCTGTTGCAGAGGCAACGGAAAAAGCATGCGAAGTTCAGAAGAATGTGAAATCCCGAAGATTGGCTAAAATTTACAGACGTGTGAAATTTGGCACGGACTTTTATGCGAGATGCCTTTAATAGGTTCCACAACGAAACATTGTCTCGAAATATGGTAGAAAATCCAAAGAAATTCTGGTCGTATGTAAAGTACACTAGCGGCAAGATACAGTCAATACCTTTGCTGCGCAGTGCCGATGGTACTGTTACCGACGACTGTGTCGCTAAAGCGGAGTTATTGAACGCAGTTTTCCGAAATTCCTTCACCAGGGAAGATGAATGGAATATTCCAGAATTTGAAACATGAACAGCTGCTAGCATGAGTTTCTTAGAAGTAGATACCTTAGGGGTTGCGAAGCAACTCAAATCGCTTGATACGGGCAAGTCTTCAGGTCCAGATTGTATACCGATTAGGTTTCTTTCAGATTACGATGATACAATAGCTCCCTACTTAGCAATCATATACAACCGCTCGCTCACCAATAGATCTGTACCTGCAGATTGGAAAATTGCGCAGGTCGCACCAGTGTTTAAGAAGGGTAGTAGGAGTAATCCATCGAACTATAGACCTATATCATTGATGTCGGTTTGCAGTAGGGTTTTGGAGCTTATACTGTATTCAAACATTATGAATCACCTTGAAGGGAATGATCTATTGATACGTAATCAGCATGGTTTCAGAAAACATCGTTCTTGTGCAACGCAGCTAGCTCTTTATTCGCACGAAGTAATGGCCGCTATCGACAGGGGATCTCAAGTTGATTCCGTTTTTCTAGATTTCCGAAAAGCTTTTGACACCATTCCTCAGAAGCGACTTATAATCAAGCTGCGGGCCTATGGGGTATCATTTCAGTTGTGCGACTGAATTCGTGATTTCCTGTCAGGAAGGTCGCAGTTCGTAGTAGTAGATGGGAAATCATCAAGTAAAACTGAAGTGATATCAAGTGTTCCCCAGGGAAGCGTCCTGGGACCTCTGCTGTTCCTGATATATATAAATGACCTGGGTGACAATCTGAGCAGTTCTCTTACGTTGTTCGCAGATGATGCTGTAATTTACCATCTAGTAATGTCATCTGAAGACCAGTATCAGTTGCAAAGCGATTTAGAAAAGATTGCTGTATGGTGTGGCAGGTGGCAGTTGATGCTAAATAACGAAAAGTGTGAGGTGATCCACATGAGTTCCAAAAGAAATCCATTGGAATTCGATTACTCGATAAATAGTACAATTCTCAAGGCTGTCAATTCAACTAAGTACCTGGGTGTAAAAATTACGAACAGCTTCAGTTGGAAAGACCACATAGACAATATTGTGGGGAAGGCGAGCCAAAGGTTGTGTTTCATTGGCAGGACACTTAGAAGATGTAACAAGTCCACTAAAGTGACAGCTTACACTACAATCGTTCGTTCTCTGTTAGAATATTGCTGCGCGGTGTGGGATCCTTACCAGGTGGGATTGACGGAGGACATTGAAAGGGTGCAAAAAAGGGCAGCTCGTTTTGTATTATCGCATAATAGGGGAGAGAGTGTGGCAGATATGTTACACGAGTTGGGATGGAAGTCATTAAAGCAAAGACGTTTTTCGTCGCGGCGAGATCTATTTACGAAATTTCAGTCACCAACTTTCTCTTCCGAAAATATTTTGTTGAGCCCAACCTACATAGGTAGGAATGATCATCAAAATAAAATAAGAGAAATCAGAGCTCGAACAGAAGGGTTTAGGTGTTCGTTTTTCCCGCGCGCTGTTCGGGAGTTGAATGGTAGGGAGATAGTATGATTGAGGTTCGATGAACCCTCTGCCAAGCACTTAAATGTGAATTGCGGAGTAATCATGTAGATGTAGATGTAGATGTAGGATGGATGACAGAAATCCCAGCACCATCGTGACCTGTGCGATGAACCAGTGCCAAAACCATCAGCACAGAGCCAAGTCTGTAGGTAACAAGGCCTGTACACGTTGTTGGTGGTATGGATAGTAGCAGCTGTTGTGAAGATGTTCCATTCAATCATCTGCTTTGCCTCATGCTGTTGGGTGACTGCCTGGTGCTGACACTGGATCACTCCTAAAGTCATTTTATCTCCACCTTCAAATGGGTGTACTTCCATTGGAACACATCTCTGGCTATATGTCCATACAATCTTTTTTATTCCTTACCCTTTCAGAGATTGTTTCGTGCAGTTTTTCCCCATTTAACAAAATCACCTTCTATTTTCTGACTTTATACTTTTAATGCTTTTGCAACACTTAGCATGAAACAAGCTCTCAGCCTTTGGTGCCTCTACACTACCTAAGGTGTGAATCAGGATAGTTCCTTTGAATATTTTGGTTAATTCTCTCTGTCATCCCTGTTCCTCAGAATCAATGTTTATGTCCATGTTTTGGTATGACATACTTAAATCTAAAATGTACTCATCTGGCTCTTGTGGCTTTTTATCGTACTAATCCTTTCCTTCACAACTGATTCAAAGGGGAAAGAAATGTGTCTCCTCTGAGACTGGTACATTTGTTTATACATCTTCACGATGTCCCATGACTGTTCTGTGCATGTGAAATGCTGTCTCATTTATTCCTTCATTCATCCATACTTCATGGTTCATACAACCCATAATGAAGAGGACCTTCAGGAATGTGACATTAGTGAAGCTATACATTAACAGGCAGATTGAACTAGCGGATAGGCACTTGGTGCAGGGAGTGGCAACTGACCCTTAACATAGACAAATGTAATGTATTGCGAATACATAGAAAGAAGGATCCTTTATTGTATGATTATATGATAGCGGAACAAACACTGGTAGCAGTTACTTCTGTAAAATATCTGGGAGTATGCGTACGGAACGATTTGAAGTGGAATGATCATATAAAACTAATTGTTGGTAAGGCGGGTACCAGGTTGAGATTCATTGGGAGAGTGCTTAGAAAATGTAGTCCATCAACAAAGGAGGTGGCTTACAAAACACTCGTTCGACCTATACTTGAGTATTGCTCATCAGTGTGGGATCCGTACCAGGTCGGGTTGACGGAGGAGATAGAGAAGATCCAAAGAAGAGCGGCGCGTTTCGTCACTGGGTTATTTGGTAACCGTGATAGCGTTACGGAGATGTTTAATAAACTCAAGTGGCAGACTCTGCAAGAGAGGCGCTCTGCATCGCGGTGTAGCTTGCTCGCCAGGTTTCGAGAGGGTGCGTTTCTGGATGAGGTATCGAATATATTGCTTCCCCCTACTTATACTTCCCGAGGAGATCACGAATGTAAAATTAGAGAGATTAGAGCGCGCACGGAGGCTTTCAGACAGTCGTTCTTCCCGCGAACCATACGCGACTGGAACAGGAAAGGGAGGTAATGACAGTGGCACGTAAAGTGCCCTCCGCCACACACCGTTGGGTGGCTTGCGGAGTATCAATGTAGATGTAGATGTAGATGTAGAACTACTGATGGCTCTTCTGTAAAAAAAAACAAGTAATCTCACATCAGTCTTCTTCAGTTTCCTTGAAGTCACAAAATCCTTTATTTTTTCCACATTAGAGTTCATACCATATTTTTCATAACTGTTCAACTCCATCAATATGCTACATATGGTCTTTTCATCTTTTACTAATAATGAGATATTAGGAGCTCACACACCTGAGTTAAAATAGGAAGATTTTGCATCAAATTTGGGTGCAGTGTTACTACAAACAAATATGCCACTGTTTTCAATCTGACCACAAAATTCACTTCGGTACATTGTCCACCAGTTCATCTGTAACTGACTACAAATAAATAATTTGAAAATTTCAGACACTTCTCTCCACACAGATAATTTGCAAGTAATAGATTTAAAATGATTTTTAGCAACTAATGTTGAAATTTCATTTCTCTTGGCCAGATCATGTAATGCTTTGTATTTTACAACAGGATCATCTATTGCATAAACAACATTGTTGCCTTCACTCGTAATATTGTTATCTTCCACAACATTCAAAGATTCAAATTTCCTACATTGTCTTCAATATTAATTTCAATTTTGCTGAAGGCGACAATTAAGGTTGTTGATTTACAACTCCAGTTTTATTTACAAATTTATGAACTTTACTCTCTATTCTTTCTCTGTCTTGACTCAAAATTGTGAGATGATGTGTAGTTTGTTTAACTGATTGTCCTGTTTCTTTTAACCTGTTTTCGTTTTGAACCTGAGAACCACACACAAACGAGATGAAACTTAAAATGAAAATAAAATTGCTACTTAACTTGATATGTCTGCATACACTGCCCTTGTTGATCAAGTCATAAATTGTTTATTGTTCAGCATAATTATTGTCCATCACTTCTGATTGTTCAATGAGTATCAGTCCATCCATAATTTTTTGCATTTGTGCTGCTTTCTTTGAAAATTGACATATAATTTCTCCTTTTGATCTGGAAAACATAGATCCATAATGATTTCCAAGACAATCTAAGGAGTCTTCTTAGATTTTCTGCAGATGATGCTGTCATTTAACATAATATAATATCATCAGATGATCAAAACAAACAGCAATATGTTTTAGACAAGCTATTTGTATGGTGTAAAAAGTGGCAATTGAATCTGAATCATGATAAGTGTGAAGTCAGCCACATAAGCACTATAAAGAAGCCACTACATTTCAATTTCACAATAAATAAAACAAATCTAATGGCTGTAAACTCAACTAAATACTTAGGGGGATTAAGATTATGATTAATGTAAATTGGAATGATCTTGTAGATAATATAGTGGGAAAGCAAACCAAAGACTGTGATTTATTGGCAACACAGGTTTGCTAAAGACTCTGCTTACACTACACTTGTCTGGCCTCTTCTGGAGTACTGCTGTGTGGTGAGGGATCCACATAAGATAGGATTGATGGAGAAGATCAAAAAAGTTCAAAGAATCATGGCTCATTTTGCATTATCACGAAATAGTGGAGAGAATGGCACAGATGTGATAGACAAAATGGGATGGAAGTTAATAAAACAAAGGTGTTTTAAGTTGCAGCAGGACCTTTCCATGAAATTTCAATCACTAGCTTTCTCCCAAGAGTGTGAAAATATTTTATTGGTGCCCACCTACGTGGAGAGTAATGATATCGTAATAAAATAATAGAAATCAGAGCTCACACAGAAAGATTTAAGTGTTTTTTTTTCCTGGGCAATGTTCAAGAGTGGAATAGCAGAAAAGTAGCTTTAAGGTGGTTTGATGAACCCTCTGTGAGGCAGTCAATTGTGAATTGCAGAGTAGTCATACAGATGTAAATATAGATGTAGATGTGTCCAAATTTTGGTCATTAATTTATCCCAGACAACAGTACACACATTATTATGAACTCCCCTTCGGCTGTGTAGAGTGGCCGCACGGTTAGAGGAGCCATGTCACTAATCGAGCGACCCCTCCTGCCGGAGGTTCGAGTCCTCCCTCGGGCATGGGTGTGAGTGTTGTCCTTAGCGTTAAGTTAGTTTCTATAGTGTGTCGGTCTAGGGACCGATGACCTCAGCAGTTTGGGCCCTTAGGAATTCACACACACACATTAACTCCCCTTCATTACTATTAGAAACATGAAATTATTCTTGTGCATTTGTTTTATGAATAATCAAACAATGGAAAATTGAGGATTGAATGTAACAGTATTATGAGAAGGGAAGTTGCTTCTTGCCATATAGCGGAGGTGCTGCACTGCAGATAGGCGCTACAAAAAGACTTTCACAGTGAAAGCTTTCGGCCATTGACCATTGGCAACTGAAACCACACTGCTAGCAGCAGCACCAGAGCATGATGGGACTGGTGACCGGGTGGGGGTAAGGAGTAGTCTGGGATGGGGAGGGGGAGGGATAGTATGGTGGGAGTGACAGACAGTGAAGTGCTCCAGGATGGGCAGGGGAGAGGTGAGGAGGGGGGAGGAAGTATTAGGAAAGGAGAGAAATAAAAAGACTGGATGTGGTGGTAGAATGATGGCTGCGCAGTGCTGGAATGGAAACAGGGAAGGGGTTGGATGAGTGAGAACAGTGATTAATGAAGATTGAGGCCAGGAGGGTTATGGGAACGTAGCATGTATTGAAGGGAAACTTCCCACCTGCGCAATTCAGAAGAGCTGGTGTTGGTGGGAAGGATCTATATGGCACAGGCTGTGAAGCAGTCATTGAAATGAAGGGTATCATGTTTGGCAGCATGTTCAGTAACAGGGTGGTCCACTTGTTTCTTGGCCACCATTTGTCAGTGGCCATTCATGCAGACAGACAGCTTGTTGGTTGTCATGCCTACATAGAATGCAGCACAGTGGTTGCAGCTTGCTTGAAGACCACATGACTAGTTTCACAAGTAGCCCTGCCTTTGGTGGGATAGGTGATGTTAGTGACCGGACTGGGTTAGGTGGTGGTGGGAGGATGTATGGGACAGATGTTGCATCTAGGTCTATTACAGGAGTATGAGCTGTGAGGTAATGGATTGGGAGCAAGGGTTGTGTAAGGATGGACGAGTATATTGTATAGGTTCGGTGGATGGCGGAATACCACAGTAGGTGGGGTGGGAAGTGTAGCGGGACTTTGAATTTCGCCGCGCTACACTCGTTCCCTCAGATAAAAATTATACCGTCGCAGCGGTATGAGTCCCCCCCCATGAACCATGGACCTTGCCATTGGTGGGGAGGCTTGCGTGCCTCAGCGATACAGATAGCCGTACCGTAGGTGCAACCACAACGGAGGGATATCTGTTGAGAGGCCAGACAAACGTGTGGTTCCTGAAGAGGGGCAGCAGCCATTTCAGTAGTTGCAAGGGCAACAGTCTGGATGATTGACTGATCTGGCCTTGTAACAATAACCAAAACGGCCTTGCTGTGCTGGTACTGCGAACGGCTGAAAGCAAGGGGAAACTACAGCTGTAATTTTTCCCGAAGGCATGCAGCTCTACTGTATGGTTAATGATGATGGCATCCTCTTGGGTAAAACGTTCCGGAGGTAAAATAGTCCCCCATTCAGATCGCCGGGCAGGGACTACTCAAGAGGACGTCGTTATCAGGAGAAAGAAAACAGGCATTCTACGGATCGGAGCGTGGAATGTCAGATCCCTTAATCGGGCAGGTAGGTTAGAAAATTTAGAAAGGGAAATGGATAGGTTAAAGTTAGATATAGTGGGAATTAGTGAAGTTCGGTGGCAGGAGGAACAAGACTTTTGGTCAGGCGCATACAGGGTTATAAATACAAAGTCAAATAGGGGTAATGCAGGAGTAGGTTTAATAATGAATAGGAAAATAGGAATGCAGGTAAGCTACTACAAACAGCATAGTGAACGCATTATTGTGGCCAAGATAGATATGAAGCCCACACCTACTACAGTAGTACAAGTTTATATGCCAACTAGCTCTGCAGATGACGAAGAAATTGAAGAAATGTATGATGAAATAAAAGAAATTAATCAGATTGTGAAGGGAGACGAAAATTTAATAGTCATGGGTGACTGGAATTCGAGTGTAGGAAAAGGGAGAGAAGGAAACGTAGTAGGTGAATATGGATTGGGGCTAAGAAATGAAAGAGGAAGCCGCCTGGTAGAATTTTGCACAGAGCACAACATAATCATAGCTAACACTTGGTTTAAGAATCATGAAAGAAGGTTGTATACATGGAAGAACCCTGGAGATACTAAAAGGTATCAGATAGATTATATAATGGTAAGACAGAGATTTAGGAACCAGGTTTTAAATTGTAAGACATTTCCAGGGGCAGATGTGGACTCTGACCACAATCTAATGGTTATGACCTGTAGATTAAAACTGAAGAAACTGCAAAAAGGTGGGAATTTAAGGAGATGGGACCTGGATAAACTGAAAGAACCAGAGGTTGTACAGAGTTTCAGGGAGAGCATAAGGGAACAATTGACAGGAATGGGGGAAAGAAATACAGTAGAAGATGAATGGGTAGCTTTGAGGGATGAAGTAGCGAAGGCAGCAGAGGATCAAATAGGTAAAAAGACGAGGGCTAGTAGAAATCCTTGGGTAACAGAAGAAATATTGAATTTAATTCATGAAAGGAGAAAATATAAAAATGCAGTAAATGAAGCAGGCAAAAAGGAATACAAACGTCTCAAAAATGAGATCGACTGGAAGTGCAAAATGGCTAAGCAATGATGGCTAGAGGACAAATGTAAGGATGTAGAGGCCTATCTCACTAGGGGTAAGATAGATACTGCCTACAGGAAAATTAAAGAGACCTTTGGAGATAAGAGAACGACTTGTATGAATATCAAGAGCTCAGATGGAAACCCAGTTCTAAGCAAAGAAGGGAAAGCAGAAAGGTGGAAGGAGTATATAGAGAGTCTATACAAGGGCGATGTACTTGAGGACAATATTATGGAAATGGAAGAGGATGTAGATGAAGATGAAAAGGGAGATATGATACTGCGTGAAGAGTTTGAGAGAGCACTGAAAGACCTGAGTCGAAACAAGGCCCCCGGAGTAGACAACATTCCATTGGAACTACTGACGGCCTTGGGAGAGCCATTCCTGACAAAACTCTACCATCTGGTGAGCAAGATGTATGAAACATGCGAAATACCCTCAGACTTCAAGAAGAATATAATAATTCCAATCCCAAAGAAAGCAGGTGTTGACAGATGTTAAAATTACCGAACTATCAGTTTAATAAGTCACAGCTGCAAAATACTAACACGAATTCTTTACAGATGAATGGAAAAACTATTAGAAGCCAACCTCTGGGAAGATCAGTTTGGATTCCGTAGAAACACTGGAACACGTGAGGCAATACTGACTTTACGACTTATCTTAGAAGAAAGATTAAGGAAAGGCAAACCTACGTTTCTAGCATTTGTAGACTTAAAGAAAGCTTTTGACAATGTTGACTGGAATACTCTCTTTCAAATTCTAAAGGTGGTAGGGGTAAAATACATGGAGTGAAAGGCTATTTACAATTTGTACAGAAACCAGATGGCAGTTATAAGAGTCGAGGGACATGAAAGGGAAGCAGTGGTTGGGAATGGAGTAAGACAGGGTTGTAGCCTCTCCCCGATGTTGTTCAATCTGTATATTGAGCAAGCAGTAAAGGAAACAAAAGAAAAATTCGGTGTAGGTATTAAAATCCATGGAGAAGAAATAAAAACTTTGAGGTTCGCCGATGACATTGTAATTCTGTCAGAGACAGCAAAGGACTTGGAAGAGCAGTTGAATGGAACGGACAGTGTCTTGAAAGGAGGATATGAACATCAACAAAAGCAAAACAAGGATAATGGAATGTAGTCGAACTAAGTCGGGTGATGCTGAGGGAATTAGATTAGGAAATGAGACACTTAAAGTAGTAAAGGAGTTTTGCTATTTGGGGAGCAAAATAACTGATGATGTACGGAGTAGAGAGGATATAAAGTGTAAACTGGCAATGGCAAGGAAAGCATTTCTGAAGAAGAGAAATTTGTTAACATCGAGTATAGATTTAAGTGTCAGGAAGTCATTTCTGAAAGTATTTGTATGGAGTGTAGCCATGTATGGAAGTGAAACATGGACGATAACTAGTTTGGACAAGAAGAGAATAGAAGCTTTCGATATGTGGTGCTACAGAAGAATGCTGAAGATTAGATGGGTAGATCACATAACTAATGAGGAAGTATTGAATAGGATTGGGGAGAAGAGAAGTTTGTGGCACAACTTGACCAGAAGAAGGGATCGGTTGGTAGGACATGTTCTGAGGCATCAGGGGATCACCAATTTAGTATTGGAGGGCAGTGTGGAGGGTAAAAATCGTAGAGGGAGACCAAGAGATGAATACACCAAGCAGATTCAGAAGGATGTAGGTTGCAGTAGGTACTGGGAGATGAAAAAGCTTGCACAGGATAGAGTAGCAAGGAGAGCTGCATCAAATCAGTCTCAGGATTGAAGACCACAACAACAACAACACAACAAGCGGTATGAGCGTTCGACGGCAGAGAAAATACTAAAATTGTAACTCTTTTTTGTTTTTCTATCTGTTTCATTATTGTCTCTCGAGAGCAGAAGCTTAAGGCACACGTGATCTGATGAAGACCTAAAAAACTTATTAGCTAGTCTTGATCTGATTTGGATATTTACCGTCAGTGAAGGCTTCAGTGAGACCCTTGGTATATTTCAAGAGGGACTGCTCATCACTGCAGATGTGATGACCATGGGTGGCTAGGCCGTATGGAAGAAACTTTTTGGTATGGAATGGGGGGCAGCTGTCGTAGCGGAGGTATTGCTGTTGGTTAGAAGGTTTGATATGGATGGAGGTACTGATGTAGCCATCTTGGAAGTGGAGGTCAACATCTAGGAAGGTGGCTTGTTGGGTTGAGTAGGACCAGGTGAAGCAAATGGGGGAGAAGTTGGTGAGGTTCTGGAGGAATGTGGGTAGGTTGTCCTCACCTTCAATCCAGATAGCAAAGATGTCAATAATGGATGTGAACCAGGTGAGGGGTTTAGGATTCTGGGTTTTTAGGAAGGGTTTTTCTAGATGGCCCTTGAGTAGGTTGGCATAGGATGGTGCCATACAGGTACCCATAGCCATACCCTAGATTTGCTTGTAGGTAATGCCTTCAAAGGAGAAGTAATTGTGAGTGAGGATACAGTTGGTCATCGCAACTAGGAAGGAGGTTGTTTGTTTGGAATCTGTCGGGCATTGGGAAAGGTAGTGTTCAATAGCAGTAAGGCCATGGGCATTAAGAATGTTAGTGTACAGGGAGGTGGCATCAATAGTTATGAGCAGGGCACTGTGTGGTAAAGGGACAGGAACTGTGGAGAGTCGGTGGAGGAAATGGTTGGAATCTTTTATATAGGAGGGTAGATTCCAGGTAATAACTTGAAGGTGTTGGTCTGTCAGAGCAGAGATTCTCTCAGTGGGAGCACACTAACTGGCCACAATGGGGCATCCTGGGTGGTTAGGTTTAGGAAGAATGTAGAAGGTAGGAGTGCAGGGAGTCATAGGGGTGAGTAGAGATATGGATTATGGGGAGAGGTTCTGGGATGGGCCTAAGGATTTGAGTGGTGACTGGAGATCCTGCTGGATTACTGGAATGGGGTCACTGTGGCAAGGTTTGTAGGTGGAAATATCTGACAGCTGGTGAAGTCCTTCCACCTGGTAATCCTTGTGGTTCAAAACAACAGTGGTGGAGCCTTTTTCCACAGGTAGGATTATAAGGTCGGGATCAGATTTTAGATGGTGGACTGCGGTTCTTTCTGTGGATGTAAGGTTAGTTTGCATGTTGAGGGATTTGGGGAATTATGGTGAGGCAAGGTTCGAGGTTAAGAAATTCAGGAAAGTAAGCAGGGGGTGGTCTGGGAGCAGTGGGGGTGGATCACAGTTGGATGGAGGAGTAAACTGAGACCTAGATGCAAGACTTCTCCCGGATATCCTCCCACCATCACTTACTCCAGTCCAGTCACTAACATCATCTATCCCATCAAAGGCAGGGCTACCTCTGAAACCAGTCATGTGGTCTACAAGCTAAGCTGCAACCACTGTACTGCATTCTATGTAGGGATGACAACCAACACGCTGTCTGTCTGCATGAATGGCCACCGAGACAAACTGTGGCCAAGAAACAAGTGGACCACCCTGTTGCTGAGCATGCTGCCAAGCATGATACCCTTCAGTACAAGGACTGCTTCACAGCCTGTGCCATATGGATCCTTCCCACCAACACCAGCTTTTCTGAATTGCGCACGTGGGAACTTTCCCTACTCTACATCCTACATTTCCGTAACCCTCCTGGCCTCGACCTTCATTAGTCATTGTCCTCACCCATCCAGCCCCTTCCCTGTTCCCATTCTAGCACTATACAGCCATTATCCCACCACCACACTCAGTCTTTTTATTTCTCTCCTTTTCCACTACCCCCCCCCCCTCCCACTCGTGCACCTCCCCTGCCCTCTGTCTAATTTGCAACACTTCACTGTCTGCCACTCGCACCAGACTATCACTCCTGCTCCCTTACCCAGCTTCCTCCTTACTCCCATCCAGTCGCCACTCCCATCATGCTCTGGTGCTGCTGCTCGCAGTGTGGTTTCAGTTGCCTGAGACTGCAATCGTGTGTGTGAGTTGCGTTTGAGTGAGTGTATGTGTGTGCACATGTGTGTGTATTGTTGACAAACGCCAATGGCCGAAAGCTTTAATCATGAGAGTCTTTTTGTTGCGCCTATCTGCAACTCAGCATCTCTGCTATATGGTGAGTAACGACTTTCCTTCTCACAATATTGTTTTATGAATCATATCTATAAGTTTGGGCAATTACTTTAAGTGAGATGGACATCCAAAATAATACTTAAATCTAAAATTGTAGATCTTTATTGAAAATATGATTCATTGAAACACGACTTGCAAAAATAATCACCCTTATGTCTAGGTGGCATGATGAGGTTTGCTGTGAAAATTTGAACACTGCTGGTTTCTATATCCTCATCAGCCTTTTTATTTTTCTACAGTTCATTCTTTAGAATATAACAGCTATTCATCTCTATAACAGCAGCTTAATAACAACTCATGCAATAGTTCTCCAACTATAACTTGTTACATAAATAAATACGAACAATACAAGAAGTTGCAGTTCAGCAATCTTACAATACATCAGTCTATTACATCCACTGAGGTTCATACACAATTAAATACTTCTGTATATACGAAGACAGTAACTATTCTCGAAAGAACAGATACTGTTGATAACCGTGCAGCTTTTCCCTGCGAATGCGCACAGGTTGCCCAAACTGCAGTCGCGCTATTCATCTGTGTCCTCGGTGGCTCAGATGGATAGAGCGTCTGCCATGTAAGCAGGAGATCCCGGGTTCGAGTCCCGGTCGGGGCACACATTTTCAGCTGTCCACATCAAGGTATACCAGCAACACCTGTCGGCAGCTGAGGGTTCCAGTTAGTCATCATTTATTCCAGGGGAAAGCTGCACGGTCATCAACAGTATCTGTTCTTTCGAGAATAGTTACTGTCTTCGTATATATAGTTAAAGGCTACCCAGCCATTGACCTTCGTCTGTGCAAATGCGCACAGGTTGCCCAAACTCTTACGGGAATCGCCAAAGCATTCGTGAGTAATGAGTGGATGGGCAAATGTCTATAAGGTACATTACATATGTAGAATTGTGGACACTTGGGAATGTGAGTCTCACGGGAAGCGTGCAAGGGATAAGTCCCTGCAGTCGCGCTATTCATATGTGTCCTCGGTGGCTCAGATGGATAGAGCGTCTGCCATGTAAGCAGGAGATCCCGGGTTTGAGTCCCAGTCGGGGCACACATTTTCAGCTGTCCGCATCGAGGTATATCAGTTCAACACCTGTCGGCAGCTGAGGGTTTCAGTTAGTCATCAAATACTTCTGTTACAAATTTTGGCAGATTATTACACAAAACAAATTATAGAATGAGACTGATAATTTAAGATACATTTATTATTTTGAATTAAATTAGGAGTATGAAAAATAATTATGTTTTCTGAAAAGAAAGCTAATTTTAATTTTCAGGTATTATTTATTTTTATGAAAAAATAAGATAAACTTTTGCTGTCAGAAATACAATGAATACAAAATTATGCTTGGATTGAGTCGTGAATTTAATGTAAGTATCATATTTTACAATTTATTACAGAGATATGAGCACTGACCAGGAGGAAGTGAATTGTATAGTACTGTGAACGACATAAAGAAGTAAAATAGACACACCAGCTAGTAGTTTCTTTGCTGGAGAAGAGAGATGGTATTTTGGAAAAGGATAAAAGGGAAGGACTTTGCCTACCCTCATTCTCATTACAGAGTATGAGTATTCTCTCTCATCCTGTGGTCTGAGTGACTTGTCCTTACCCAACATATCCCTTTCTTCTCCTCTACAAAGGAACTATTAGTTCTGACAGCTAAGTAATTGCCCCTTTTACTTTTATACGTGTCTGCTGGTGGTACTCTCCATATTGCCACTTGCATGTAAGTGCTGGCCAGAAATTCTGACACATAATACAATAATTTTCTCAACTTAATTTTCCTTTGATACAAATAATTTTATTTTGCAGTTGCTGAATGGGTCATACACTATCTTCAACATGATGTACCAAGTTCGAGGCAGAAGTGATTAACAATGGATCAGTAATACTGCAAATAGCCAACCAATAGATAATCACAAAGAAATAAAATCTTAGTTAAGAAAAGTTTTTGCTTGTATCACAATGAGATATACTAGTACACAATAACTGTATCATACAAATTAAATAAAATGAAAAGCAGATTAATTATTGTGTGGCGTATTGTGCAGGTGTAGTTTTTACGATTGTTACTGCAGATGTAGTAGTGTACACTATGGTCATTTACTGAGAAAGAGAAGATTTTCAACTTTAATTAAATATGATGACATGTCTCTACTGCCTGACTGAACCTTTCACAGTCCATCAAGAAATATTGTTACCTAAGGTGAAATATCATCACAGAGGATAAATACAAAATCCAAAATTTCTTTTTCTACTAATTTAAAAAATTATACTGCAGTATTTCTTGTTGCCCCTTGTTCGTGTTGGAACTAGTGAACGACATTGCAACTGATGTAGTGTCTTGTTGAAAGATGATTACCAAAATCTATGATTTTTTAAATGCAATACTCTATGACATAATCTGGCAAACCTGTGCAATTTACCAACAAAGTGATGTTTAGATTCAGCTAGAAAGTGATCTTATGCACAATCCCATCCTCCAAAACAGAACAATAGTAACTGGATAGATTTGTCCTTTGTTTTATTCTGCTTTGCTTGGTCTATAATTACTGAGTCTTTACTCATTTTATATTTGGCACTCATTGTCAACTTATTATAACCAAAGGAACATTCTCTATGTCATCGGTCTATGTACCATGTAATCTATCTGCTGTACGTATTCATCATGTAACTGTTTATGTATTGTATCTGGAGTTGGTGTAAAACCTGGCATTCATGCAGATAGGTGTGGGAAGCAAACAGTTATACACGGAGGTTACATTATTCAGCAATGGATGAAGTAATGGGGAAACATTATTTTGTGATGTTAACAGCTGATTTTGAACACAGATGTGCAAAGAGGTGGAAATACTGCAAAGGAACACTACTGAAACCATTTGTATTTGAAATGAGCAACAGTGTGTGTCTCTAGGTTTTAGGGCAGATAGAGTATACTCCCTTGGCAAGTACTTCCATAGTAATAGATTTTTTCTCAGTTGATATAAGCCAAAGCTGTTTTATTCAGATCAGACTGTGCACAGTATTAGTGATGACTGTCTGGGATTAAAAATGCATTACTGTACACTGCAGGACAGTCCAAAGATACTGGTGTCAGGTATAGCTCAATTTAGGCTGTCTGTCCTTTGCAAAAAGGGAACACACTGAGGCTGGAGGTTCACTGGAACAAAATACTTTATTGTGCCACTGTATTTAGTGAACAAGTTGAACAGGGAGTGCAGCGATTATTACTGTCCATTGAGTATTGATTGGAGTGTAAATTCTGAAGTAAATGTCTTGAATATATGAATACTTGAGAGGAAGTCAGTAAGCAATTATTACTCTAACCTAGAGGGACAAAATCGAGAAGGAACATAAAAAATAGAACATACAAGACATATAAAAATTCACAGAAAGGAATAAACAATACACAGAGATGCAAAAACCTTTTTAGAAAACAAAGCACCCCTGATAATTGGTGCCGAATCTGAAATTCCCTTGCTGTCATGCACATGTGACACTGCACCGTCAACACATGAGCATCAATGGTTGGTGAGAACTTTACGGTTGACTATGGTGATGACTAGCAACTGCTAAGCAGACACTATGTCAGCCCCTGAAGTGGAACTGGAGTGTAACCACAGAATTGGGCAGGAAAATCCACATGTTGGCTGAAACGGGATGTGCACGTTTGTCATTGATCTGCTTCGGCTGGTTGTTGCCCCCACTGTGGTGATTGTGGTGCTGATACTGGAGGAGGCAGAAATCTTGGTGCTATGGATGGTGGCTCTTCGTTGGAAATGTACACAGGACTGACACAGTTGATGCTAATTGTTGTGGACTTTCCACTTACCACAATATCCACTGTCAGCATACAAGCCAGAGTATGGCAATTGCAGTGGTGACTTGACACTGTTTGTTCAGAGCATCACAAGCAAGCAGATTTCTAAGTTGTGGGGCGCATAAGTTGTCAATGTACCATGTCTGAAGTCTGTGGGAGGTTTCATTCAAGCAATGTGGTCCCTTAATTACAGAAAGAATTCCAGTTGATCTTGTGTTGAAGACTGGAGTTAGCTGCCCTTGACAAATTCTCTGGGAAGGTGCAATTGTTCACCATAGACTAGTTCCACAGCCAAGGAGTCAAAACAAATCTGATTCGAACTGCTGGCCATGATCGGCATGTGTGTACAGCAGGCAGCCAAACCTAGTTAACCAAGCTGATGTGAACACAGAGGCTAAAGTTTCCACAGTGAAACTGTCCACCAGTGTTGCTTCTAGCCAGTTCATAAACGAATCGATCATTGTGATCGGATGTCACTGGCCATTCAACAGAGGAAGCAGTCCTATAATGTCAATGTGCACACGTGCAAAAACATGGGGTTACATCTGGAAAATCACTGAGTGGCACTCTGTTTTTCGGCTCATATGATACAAGATCTGTACTTCCCACCCTTTTCTAACTGAAATTCATATTGAGGTGCTTCACCAACAATAGATAAAAAATAATGTTCCCCTCTGCCTTTGCTAGAAGCTGATATGCAGAGGGTTGTATATGCTTTTAATCATTTTAAGAAAGTCTTTATTTACTTGAAATTCTCTTTTGGTGAGTATTCACATTCATAGCTAGGCTTATCATCTGATATCAATTCATTTTGAAATTGTGTACACACATAATTAACAAGTGATAATATGTGGAAATGAATTTAATCTGAAAAGCAATCGAACTTCTTTACAAAATTCTGCTGGTTCTATTTTATAAATACTAAGAAAATGAAAACAGAGCAAAATGGAGCTCAAGAATGACTTGTGAAAATCACAGATTGGTTGTGTTTATGAAAGATGGACATATTTACGTTTATTCAAAAAATCATTGAACTGATGGGGAGGATAACCTTAAATCAGTAAGATGACATACATTTGAACCAACTTGATTATTATTTTGTTAATATTAGTCACATACAAAATGCATGACCACAGGACACAATACAAGAGCCTAATTGGCTTCATAGCCAGAGTCAGCCAACATTGAAGTGTTATCATTTTTAGGAACCAAAAACAAAGATTATTTGTCTTGGTGTAGTTACATGTACTATTATTTTCTTTTATCTTTTTGGCTATATTATATTGATTACTGTTGTATGATATCTATATGCAGCCTTGAATTTTGTGAAAAGATGGGCTTGCTTCTCTCATTCGCATGATTCAACCATAGCAACAACATTGTTCTACAGTTCTTATATATGGATACCATTACATAGTTTTCCAGGTTCTCATGGGTTATCAGTTCATTTTAACTTTGAAATGTTTGACACTGGAAAAAGCAGGATGGAATAATGATAATATTATAGAAAGGATAGATTGCTACTCACCTTACAGTGGAGATGCTGAGTCACAGACAGGTACAACATCAAACAATGGAAAATTCAGGATGGAATGTAACAATATTAGAGAAGGAAAGAGTCATGATAGGCGCAACAAAAAGATTCACACAATTATAGCTTTTGGCCATTAAAACCACTATGAACAGCAGCACCAGTGCATGATGGGAGTGGTGACTGGGTGGGGGTAAGGAGGAGGCCGGGGTGGGGAGGGGGAGGGATAGTATGGTGGGGGTGGCGGTCAGTGAAGTGCTGCAGTTTGGACGGAGGGCAGAAGAGAAGGTGGGGAGTGGGGGGGTAAGTAGTGGAAAGGAGAGAAATAAAAAGAAATTAAAAGACTGTGTGTGGTGGTGAAATGACAGCTGTGTAGTGCTGGACTGGGAACTGGGAAGGGGCTGGATGGGTGAGGACACTGACTAACGAAGGTTGAGGCGAGGAGGGTTACAGGAATGTAGGATGTATTGCAGGGAAAGTTCCCACCTGCACAATTCAGAAAAGCTGGTGTTGGTGGGAAGGATCCATATGGTACAGACTGTGAAGCAGTCATTGAGATGAGGGATATCATATTTGGCAGTGTGTTCAGCAACAGGGTGGTCCACTTGTTTTTTGCCCACAGTTTGTCTGAGACTGCAGAAGTGTGTGCAAGTTGTGTTTGCTTGAGTGTGTGTGTGTGTGTGTGTGTGTGTGTGTGTTTCTATTACTGAGTAAGGCCTTATGGCCAAAGGCTATAATTGTGTGAATCTTTTTGTTGTGCCTATTGTGACTCAGCATCTCCACTAGACAGGTACAACAAAAAGACTGCTAAACATTTAATCTTTTGGCCAGATGGCCTTCCTCTGAATCAAATAACATACACACACACACACACACACACACACACACACACACACACACACACACACAAACACAATTCATATACAAATGACCACTGTTTCTGGCTGCTGAGGCCAGACTTTCCTTGGCAGCCAGAGATAGTGGTCGTGTGTGTGAGTTGTATTTGCATGAATGTGTTTGTGTATGTTATCTGATTTCGAAGAAGACCTTTCAACCAAAAGCTTACTTGGTTAGCAGTCTTTTTGTTGTGCTGGTCTGTGACTCAGCATCTCCACTATACGGTGAGTAGCCATCTGTTCTTTTCGTAATATTGTCAAATGTTTGGCTCTTTTAGTTATCCAGTTATTACAGTTAAATGATTGAAACTCCAGGTAGAAAAATCAACATGTAGCGAAAGGCAGATTGCTACTTTCTGTAAAGAAGACATGCTAAATTTAGACAGGCACAATTAAAAGACACTTACATAAAGATTTCAGCCACAACCTTTATCAACAAAAGAGAAACACACCCATTCATACACACAAGCAAGCACCCTCATGCACACATGACTGCCAACTCCAGCATCTGAAGTGTGTTTCTCTTTTGATGATGAAGGCTGTGGCAAAAGTGTAATGTAAAATGTAAGTGTGTTTTAATTGTGCCTGTCTGCAACTTACTTTGTCTTCTTTTTTTCTGTATCAGCTGCTGATCTACAATATTTCTTAATTGGGGCAGAAGCTTGCTAGTGTCCCCCCCCCCCCCCCCCCCCAATGGTGTGAGATAGAGCATCAAAAATTAAAAAAAATTGAATTTTCAAAAATATGTTCATTTTATAGCTCACATCTTTCTGAAGGGCATTGTATAGCAGACATATATGTTTGAGGAAATGTAAGACATGTTATTTGGTCTTAAGTGTGCCAAAGTGCAGTGTCATGTCTCTTCACACAACATTTTTCAATCACAAGCCACTGTATTTCACTCTGTGGAATTCAAACCTGTATATTTTGTAGTGGAAGCCATCAAGCCTTTATTCAGAACAGAGGAAATTAAAATGTCCTGTGGTGCCCCTCCTGCTCCAGGTCACCCGGTTTAATATCCTATCCCCTTTAAAATAAAACTCACAATTAATACTGGGTAGGATTATTTGTGACGAGGAGAATAAGAACTCTTCAGAAAATTTGTACTCTTTATTGCCTATTAGCTAATAACTTTCTCTTTTGTGTGACATAAAAGTAAATATTGGAAACATAAAACCAGCAAGGACAAGAGGCAAGCAAGGCAGTTCATATTTCTTCAATTCTTAGATCCAAGCAGCTTTTACTCTCTAATCTTGCTACAGCTTTACACTTCTGCAAAAGACGCTATTACCTCATCAAAGTCTGTCAAACATTTTGCAACATGAAAAATCAAAATGTTTCTGTCTAATATGGAAAAAGCTGTTAATATGAACACTACTCAAGATTGACTTGGTTTCTCAATTTGATTATGTCTTTTTTGTCACTGTCTGCTAGATAAAATGAAATAGGCCTTTCTAATATTGCAGCAATTGTAGCACATGCCAAATAAGCAAGACTGTTTTGGTACAAATGGTCATTTTTATGTACCTCATTTATATAAATGACACGACAGAACATATTTCATGAAGTACCAATATTAAATGCCTGTTAGGCCTACTACAAGCAAACAGTTTTATGTTAGGAAATAGTTTCACATTTTATTCATACAGTTCAGTTTCTCAAGCATGAGGTCAAAAAGCAGTAGTATGAAACATTTATATAAATATGGGCTCATCATATTCTTCCATATAATTTGTGCGAAATCCCCATTTCTTCTCCTTCCTCATTCTAAGAAACAATCTTTCTGTCACTAATTCTGTAACTATTTCTGCCATTGTCAAAACTTCTCCTCCGGTTAACTTCACTATCCCTGCCAGAATCACAGGTACAGTTGTACTGCATTTATTTTCCAGTTAAACATTACAATATGTTTGTACAACATGTTTTCCACACTATTCCGAGAATAGAATTTAAAGTGGCTGCTATCTGAGGACTGTACAACTGGTAGTGTAGCGATCTGGCAATAAAAATTCTGTCAAATCATTTTCTTGGATACACTGAGAAGATAATATGCAATCTTGCTTACCTGTTATTCCAGTTAGTCATTTATTTTCACTCTGGTAATCTGAATCTAAGGATTTTGCTAATAATTATAACAATGCTGATCATTTGCACACCCAATCAACCACACAAACAAACAGCGATTGGCATTCATCTGTTTGAGTTTATTCAGCACAACTCGTATAGCCCCATCCCCTTTTGTCTGTGGGAAAGGTTTTTATTTCTAGATGTGATGGGGATCCCCTGGGCAGAGACATCACATTCAAAAATCACCTTATGATTCATTCAGAAATCAACTTAGAATGTATTCAAAAATATTAAAAAACCAACTGGGATAGTTTTCCATATCATATGAACAATTGATAGACCAATGTACGCTGGATGTTAGGTGCTTTGTGAAATAAAGTTTTTTTTTTCAAGAATATGAATTTGGCACCCCTTGAAATTTCCATGCGGGGCAGACGCACCAGTTTGCCCCCACCCCCCACCCCCTGCACCTAGATCCAGACTTGTTCTTTATGGTAAGTAGCAATCTGTCTTTTTCTACATTGTAGTTATTATAGATACATAGATATTTCATTCAGGAAACAAAGAAAAAGCCACAGGAAAGGCTTTAGACCTTTAGCTTTATTCTATATTAATGACATTAGTAATATAACCTTTCAGTGTAATGAAATATTTCAGTTTCAACAAAAGTATTAACTCTTTTTATAGTCAGTTAGTCACTACTATATACAAGTACAGATATTGTACTTATCTTTTCTATATATTTCTACATATGTTTTGAAAAGTTTTCTGGGTTTTCTTTCGTTATGAGACACAAGAGCCTTTTTCTTCCCCTTTACATATTGGAGACATGGAAGCTAGAATCCAACAATCCAGGATGAAATGTAGCAATATTATGTAAAGGATATTTGCTGAGTCACATAGAGGCACAAAAAAATGACTTTTGGAAAGTGATCTTTCAGCCAACAATGCCTTTGTCAAATGTAGACAACATACAGACATGCACACACTCATACAAATGCAACTAACACACCCATCACCACAGTCTCTGGCAGCTAGAGTCTGGCTCCAGTTGCCAGAGACAATGGTGTGTGCGGTGTGTGTGTGTGTGTGTGTGTGTGTGTGTGTGTGTGTGTGTGTGTGTGTGGGTGTGTGTACAGGGTGGTCCATTGATCATGACCAGGCCAAATATCTCACGAAATAAGCATAAAACGAAAAAACTACAAAGAATGAAACTTGTCTAACTTGAAGGGGGAAACCAGATGGTGCTACGGTTGGCCTGCTAGATGGTGCTGCCATAGGTCAAACGGATATCAACTGCGTTTTTTAAAATAGGAACCCCCATTTTTTATTACATATTCGTGTAGTACATAAAGAAATATGGATGATTTAGTTGGACCACATTGTTCTCTCTGTGATAGATGGTGCTGTAATAGTCATGAACATATGGCTAACAATTTTAGATGAATAGTTAGTAACAGGTAGGTTTTTTAAATTAAAATACAGAATGTAGGTACATTTGAACATTTTATTTCGGTTGTTCCAATGTGATACATATACCTTTGCGAACTTATCATTTCTGAGAATGCATGCTGTTACAGCGTGATTACCTGTAAATACCACATTAATGCAATAAATGCTCAAAATTATGTCCGTCAACCTCAATGAATTTGGCAAAACATGTAACAACATTCCTCTCAACAGCGAGTAGTTCACCTTCCGTAATGTTCGCACATGCATTGACAATGTGCTGACGCATGTTGTTAGGCACTGTCGGTGGGTTACAATAGCAAATATCCTTAAACTTTCCCCACAGAAAGACATCTGGGGTCGTCAGAACCAGTGAACGTGCGGGCCATGGTATGGTGCTCCGACGACCAATTCACCTGTCATGAAATAAGCTATTCAATACCGCTTCAACGACATGCAAGCTATGTGCCAGACATCCATCATGTTGGAAGTACATCACTATTCTGTGATGCAGAGAAACATCTTGTAGTAACATCGGCAGAACATTACATAGGAAATCAGCATACATTGCACCATTTAGATTGTCATCGATAAAATGGGGGCCAATCCTCCCATAATGCTGCACCATACATTAACTCGCCAAGGTCACTGATGTTCCATTTGTCGCAGCCATCTTGGATTTTCCATTGCCCAATAGTGCATATTATGCCGGTTTACGTTACCACTGTTGGTGAATGACGCTTCGTCGCTAAATTGAACACATGGAAAAAAATCTGTCATCGTCCCATAATTTGTCTTGTGCCCAGTGGCAGAACTGTACACAATGTTCAAAGTCATCGCCATGCAATTTCTGGCGCATAGAAATATGGTACGGGTGCAATAGATGTTGATGTAGCATTCTCAACACCGACGTTTTAGAGATTCCCGATTCTCGTGCAGTTTGTCAGGTACTAACATGCAGATTAGCCACGACAGCAGCTAAAACACCTACTTGGACATCATCATTTGTTGCAGGTCGTGGTTGACATTTCACATGTGGCTGAACACTTCCTGTTTCCTTAAACAACGTAACTATCCGGCGAACGGTCCAGACACTTGGATGATGTCGTCCAGGATACCGAGCAGCATACGTAGCACACGCCCGTTGGGCATTTTGATCACAATAGCCATACATCACCGATATCGACCTTTTCCGCAATTGGTAAATGGTCCATTTTAACACGGGTAATGTATCACAAAGCAAATACCATCCGCACTGGCGGAATGTAATGTGATACCACGTACATATACGTTTGTGATTATTACAGCACCGTCTATCACAAAACAAAAGAAGTGGTCCCACTAAAACATTCATATTTCTTTACATACTACACGAATATGTAATAAAAAATGGGGATTCCTATTTTAAAAAATGCAGTTGATATCCGTTTGATCTCTGGCAGCGCCACCTAGCGGGCCAACTGTAGTGCCATCTGGTTTCCCCCTTCAAGCTAGACAAGTTTTGTTCTTTGTAGTTTTTTCGTTTGATTCTTATTTTGTGAGATATTTGGCCCGGTCACTATCAATGGACCACCCTGTGTGTGTGTATGTGTGTGTGGGTGTGTGAGTGTGTGTGTGGGCGCGCGCGCGCATCTGTTGTCTATTTGCAACGAAAGCCTTGTTGACCAAAAGATCACTTTCTGATGGTTTTTTTGTGCCTATCTGTGACTCAGAGAAAGACTTACCTTAGGGGGAAAATGGGACAGGCATACACTCGCACACACGCATATCCATCTGCACATATACAGACAGTCTGTAAGAAATGAAAGAGGAAGCCGTCTAGCAGAATTTTGCATAGAGCATAACTTAATCATAGCTAATACTTCGTTCAAGAATCATAAAAGAAGGTTGTAAACATGGAAGAAACCTGGAGATACTGACAGGTTTAAGATAGATTATATAATGGTAGGACAGAGATTTTGGAACCAGGTTTTAAATTGTAAGACATCTCCAGGGGCGGATGTGGTCTCTGACCACAATCTATTGGTCATGAACTGTTGATTAAAACTGAAGAAAGTGCAAAAAGGTGGGAATTTAAGGAGATGGGACCCGGATAAACTGAAAGAACCAGAGGTTGTACAGAGTTTCAGGGAGAGCATAAGGGATCAATTAACAAGAATGGGGGAAAGAAATACAGTAGAAGAAGAATGGGTATCTTTGAGGGATGAAATAGTGAAGGCAGCAGAGGATCAAATAGGTAAAAAGATGAGGGCTAGTAGAAACCCTTGGGTAACAGAAGAAATATTGAATTTAATTGATGAAAGGAGAAAATATAAAAATGCAGTAAATGAAGCAGGCAAAAAGGAATACAAACGTCTCAAAACTGATGCCGACAGGAAGTGCAAAATGTCTCAGCAGGGATGGCTAGAGGACAAATGTAAGGACGTAGAGGCTTATTTCGCTAGGGGTAAGATAGATACTGCCTACAGGAAAATTAAAGAGACCTTTGGAGAAAGAAGAACCACTTGTATGAATATCAAGAGCTCAGATGGAAACACAATTCTAAGCAAAGAAGGGAAAGCACAAAGGTGGAAGGAGTATATAGAGGGTCTATACAAGGGTGATGTACTTGTGGGCAATATTATGGAAATGGAAGAGGATGTAGATGAGGATGAAATGGGAGATATGATACTGCGTGAAGAGTTTGACAGAGCACTGAAAGACCTAAGTCGAAACAAGACCCCGGCAGTAGACAACATTCCATTAGAATGTGAAAATTATTGAACTATCGATTTAATAAGTCATGGCTGAAAAATATTAACATGATTTGTTTACAGACAAATGGAAAAACTGGTAGAAGTCAACCTTGGGGAGATCAGTTTGGAGTCTGTAGAAATATTGGAACATGTGAGGCAATACTGACACTACGACTTACGTTAGAAGATAGATTAAGGAAATGCAAACCTATGTTTGTAGCATTTGTAGACTTAGAGAAAGCTTTTGACAATGTTGGCTGGTATACTATTTTTCAAATTCTGAAGGTGGCAGGGGTAAAATACAGGGAGTGAAAGGATGTTAACAATTTGTACAGAAACCAGACGGCAGTTATAAGAGTCGAGTGACATAAAAGGGAAGCAGTGGTTGGGAAGGGAGTGAGACAGGGTTGTAGCCTCTCCCCGATGTTATTTAATCTGTATATTGAGCAAGCAGTGAAGGAAACATAAGCAAATTCGGAGTAGGTATTAAAATCCATGGAGAAGAGATAAAAACTTTCAGGTTTGCCGATGACATTGTAATTCTGTCAGAGACAGCAAAGGACTTGGAAGAGCAGTTGAACGGAATGGACAGTGTCTTGAAAGGATGATATGAGATGAAAAAAAAAAAAAAAAAGTGAGGATAATGGTATGTAGTCGAATAAAGGCAGGTGATGCTGAGAGAATTAGATTAAGAAATGAGCCACTTAAAGTAGTAGATTAATTTTGCAATTTGGAGGGCAAAATAACTGATTATGGTCAATGTATAGAGGATATAACATGTAGACTGGCAATGGCAAGGAAAGCGTTTCTGACGAAGAGAAATTTGTTAACATCGAGTATAGATTTAAGTGTCAGGAAGTCGTTTCTGAAAGTATTTGTATGGAGTGTAGCCATGTATGGAGGTGAAACATGGACGATAAATAGTTTGGACAAGAAGAGAATAGAAGCTTTCGAAATGTGATGCTATAGAAGAATGCTGAAGATTGGCTAGATCACATAGCTAATGAGGAGGTATTGAACAGAATTGTGGAGAAGAGGAGTTTGTGGCACAACTTGACTAGAAGAAGGGATCGGTTGGTAGGACATGTTCTGAGGCATCAAGGGATCACAAATTTAGTATTGGATTGCAGCGTGGAGGGTAAAATCCATAGAGGGAGACCAAGAGATGAATACACTAAGCGGATTCAGAAGGATGTACGTTGCAGTAGTGGTTCTAGAAAGATCTGCTAATGATATTTTCATGGACATTAATAAATGGTTAAAAGCCAACTCACTGACATTAAACTTTGAAAAGACTCACTATAAGTAATTCAGAACCTGTAAGAGTTTTCCACCCATCATATGCATGAAGTACGAAGAAGAGCAGATAGAAGAGGTTGACAGTATTAAATTCCTGGGATTACAACTTGATAATAAATTCAATTGGGAGGAGCACACCACAGAACTGCAGAAAAGCCTTAACAAATCTGTAGTTGCAATTCGAGTGTTAGCAGACACAGGCTGAAAAAGCTTGCATACGTTGCCTACTTTCATCACCATAACGTCATATGGTATCATGTTGTTGTTGTTGTGGTCTTCAATCCTGAGACTGGTTTGATGCAGCTCTCCATGCTACTCTATCCTGTGCAAGCTTCTTCATCTCCCAGTACCTACTGCAGCCTACATCCTTCTGAATCTGCTTAGTGTATTCATCTCTTGTTCTCCCTCTATGATTTTTACCCTCCATGCTGCCCTCCAATACTAAATTGGTGATCCCTCCATGTCTCAGAACATGTCCTACCAATCGATCCCTTCTTCTAGTCAAGTTGTGCCACATGCTCCTCGTCTCCCCAATTCTATTCAATACCTCCTCACTAGTTACGTGATCTACCCATCTAATCTTCAGCATTCTTCTGTAGCACCACATTTTGAAAGCTTCTATTCTCTTCTTGTCTAAACTATTTATCATCCATGTTTCACTTCCATACATGACTACACTCCATACAAATACTTTCAGAAACGACTTCCTGACACTTAAATCTATACTCGATGTTAACAAATTTCTCTTCTTCAGAAACGCTTTCCTTGCCATTGCCAGTCTACATTTTATATCCTCTCTACTTCGACCATCATCAGTTGTTTTGCTACCCAAGTAGCAAAACTTCTTTACTACTTTAAGTGTCTCGTTTCCTAATCTAATGTCCTCAGCATCACCCGACTTAATTCGACTACATTCCATTATTCTCATTTTGCTTTTACCCTCCTTTCAAGACACTGTCCATTCCGTTCAACTGCTCTTCCAAGTCCTTTGCTGTCTCTGACAGAATTACGATGTCATCGGCAAACCTCAAAGTTTTTATTTCTTCGCCATGGATTTTAATACCTACTCCAAACTTTTCTTTTGTTTTCTTTATTGCTTGCTCAATATACAGATTGAATAGCATCAGGGATAGGCTACAACCCTGTCTCACTACCTTCCCAACCACTGCTTCCCTTTCGTACCCCTCGACTCTTATAACTACCAACTGGTTTCTTAACAAATTGTAAATAGCCTTTCGCTCCCTGTATTTTACCCCTGCCACCTTCAGAATTTGAAAGAGAGTATTCCAGTCAACATTGTCAAAAGCTTTCTCTAAGTCTACAGATGCTAGAAACGTAGGTTTGCCTTTCCTTAATCTTTCTTATAAGATAAGTCGTAGGGTCAGTATTGCCTCACGTCTTCCAATATTTCTACGGAATCCAAACTGATCTTCCCCAAAGTCAGCTTCTATCAGTTTTTCCAGCCGTCTGTAAAGAATTCGCATTAGTATTTTGCAGCTGTGACTTATTAAACTGATAGTTTGATAATTTTCACATCTGTCAACACCTGCTTTCTTTGGGATTGGAATTATTGCTCACCAGATGGTAGAGTTTTGTCAAGACTGGCTCTCCCAAGGCTGTCAGTAGTTCTAATGGAATGTTGTCTACTCCGGGGGCCTTGTTTCGACTCAGGTCTTTCAGTGCTCTGTCAAACTCTTCACGCAGTATCATATCTCCCATTTCATCTTCATCTACATCCTCTTCCATTTCCATAATATTGTCCTCAAGTACATCACCCTTGTATAGACCCTCTATATACTCCGTCCACCTTCCTGCTTTCCCTTCTTTGCTTAGAACTTTGTTTCCATCAAAGCTCTTGATATTCATGCAAGTGGTTCTCCTTTCTCCAAAGGTTTCTTTAATTTTCCTGCAGGCAGTATCTATCTTACCCCAAGCGAAATAAGCCTCTACATCCTTACATTTGTCCTCTAGCCATCCTTGCTTAGCCATTTTGCACTTCCTGTCGACACCATTTTTGAGACGTTTGTATTCCTTTTTACCTGCTTCATTTACTGCATTTTTATATTTTCTCCTTCCATCAATTAAATTCGATATTTCTTCTGTTACCCAAGGGTTTCTACTAGCCCTCGTCTTTTTACCTATTTGATCCTCTGCTGCCTTCACTATTTCATTCCTCAAAGCTACCCTTTCTTTTTCTGCTGTATTTCTTTCCTCCAGTCCAGTCAATTGTTCCCTTATGCTCTCCCTGAAACTCTGTACAACCTCTGGTTCTTTCAGTTTATCCAGGTCTCATCTCCTTAAATTCCCACCTTTTTGCAGTTTCTTCAGTTTTAAACTACAGTTCATAACCATTAGATTGTGGTCAGAGACAACATCTGCCCCTGGAAATGTCTTACAATTTAAAACCTGGTTACTAAATCTCTGTCTTACCATTATATAATCTATCTGATACCTTTTAGTATCTCCAGGGTTCTTCCATGTATACAACCTTCTTTTATGATTCTTGAACCAAGTGTTAGCTATGACTAAGTTATGCTTTGCGCAAAATTCTACCAGGCGGCTTCCTCTTTCATTTCGTAGCCCCAATCCATATTCACCTACTATCTTTCCTTCTCTCCCTTTTCCTACTCTCGAACTGCAGTTGCCCATGACTATTAAATTTTTGTCTCCCTTCACTACCTGAATAATTTCTTTTATCTCATCATACATTTCATCAATTTCTTTGTCATCTGCAGAGCTAGTTGGCATATAAACTTGTACTACTGTAGTAGGTGTGGGCTTCGTGTCTATCTTGGCCACAACAATGCGTTCACTATGCTGTTTGTAGTAGCTTACACATACTCCTATTTTTTATTCATTATTAAACCTTTTCCTGCATTACCCCTATTTGATAATATTTTGGGGTAACTCTTCAAGTCAAACAAAAGTTTTCAGAGTCCAAAAGCAAGTAATACGTATTATTTGTGGAGTAAATTCACGGATGTCATGTAGAAACCTCTTCAAAGAACTGGGTATACTAGCTACTGCCTCCCAGTATATTTACTCCTTAATGAAATTTGTCCTAAATAATATACCTCTTTTTCCAACAAACAGCTCAGTTCATACATACAATACCAGGAACAAAAACGATCTGCACAAGGACTTAAAAGCACTTACTTTAGTTCAAAAAGGGGTCCACTACTCAGGAACGCTCATCTTCAATAATTTGCCAGTAAACATAAAAAATTTAGTTACAAATAAAGATCAGTTTAAAAGGAGCCTGAAAGACTTACTAGTGGCCAACTCCTTCTACTCCATTGACGAATTTTGTATTGTGTATAGTCATGCTATTTGTATTGTTACTTTAGCTTTTATTTTATTATTTTTTTTAAAAGGAAAAAAAAGAAGAAAAAGAGTAATGTTCCACATCCACGAGGATCTCCTCAGCATGGATCTATGGAACGAAAATCTAATCTAATCTACTTGGAGATGAAGATGCTTGCACAAGATAGAGCAGCATGGAGGGCTGCATCTAACCAGTCTCTGGACTGAAGACCACCACCACAACAACAACAACAACAACTTATATATTTTTAGAATAACAACCATATTTATCACTGAATATGTTTCTTTGCATCCTGATGAGGATATTTACCTTTAATACAGTTTGAATTATAGTATTCAAGTAGATAACTACATTCATAAAGAATCCTTACGGTTTTGTAATTAGGAACTGCCATCTGCGAAATTTATTTTTCAACAAGGAATGTTTTGGCAGCATTTGAAGTAGAATCTTTCTGCCAACCTTGTAATTTTGCATTCTTTTCATTTTTTGTCATAATGCTTCTTTCTCAGTTGGGCATGATAAGTGACACAATAGTTTGTCTTAATTTTTTCTCCCAAGAGAGTTCACTCCATGAGATTCTGGGTAGGGGAGTGAGGTATTCGTTTTGTCCCTTCTGACTGATCATAATTTCAACAAGAGATAAGAAGTAGAAAGATGAGGAAGATTATTTAACATTTCTTAAAATGTACCAATAAACTTAACCTATTTAGTCTGCTGATTAGATGCGTATGAGGTACGTTCAAAAAGAAACTGAACTTTTGAAATAGCACACCAACCAGCAGACAGAGCATGCTTTGGCTACTGAATGCACCTAGTGCCAGCTTTAAATAACAAACTGCCATTTTCCTAGTGTCGCAAGCATGTTTACAGCCTGCTCGTCAGATTAGTGCAATGAAGGAGCTTGAAGAACAATGTGTCTGTGTGAAATTGTGCAACAAACTTGGCAAAACTTTCACAGAGACATTTCAAATGCTTAGCCAAGCATATGGGGAGAACTGTGTTGAGTCACACACAGTGCTATGAGTGGTTTAAACATTTTCGACAGGGCAGAATGTCAGTCTGTGATTATTCGAAGTCTGGACATCCTTCCACATCAATAGATGATGGCCTTATGGATAGCATTCATGCTGTGATTCATGGAAATCATTGTTTAACTGTTCAGGAAGTGTCTGAGGAGGTTGGCATCAACATAGGATCATGCCATCATAATCTGAATGAAAAACTGGAGCTGTGTCATGTCAGTGCAAAATTCATACTGCTTTTGTTAACTGAAGATCTGAAACAGATCCGTGTTGAAATGTATGAGGAGCTGCTTGCTGCTGTTAATGACAATGAAAACTTTCTTAAGAACATCATAACAGGTGATGAGACTTGGGTGTATGGCTATTTTGCTGAAACAAAGATGCAGTCATCACACTGGGTGGGCAAAGGGTCACATCGCCTAAACAAAGCACACATGAGATGGTCAAAGATCAAGCTGATATTGGTTGTGTTTTTTGAGTACAAACGCATTATCCATCTAGAATTTGTGCCATGTAGTCAGATGGTAAGCAAGAAAGCCTACCAGGGAATCCAGGTGTACATGAGGGATGTTGTGCACAGGAAGAGGCCTGAATTGTGGGAAAACCAGAGTTGGATATTGCATCATGACAATGCATCAGCTCACACATCACTCCTTGTCTGCAGCTATCTAGTAAAACACCACATTCCCATTGTGCCACATCCACCATATTCTCCAGACCTAGTCCTCGCAGACTTTTTCCTGTTTCCCAAATGGAAAAACAAATTGAAAGAATGTTGTTTCCAAACCATAGAGGAGACAACAGACAATACGACAAGAAAACTGCATGCCATACAACAAAATGTGTTTCAGGAGGCGTTCGCCGGCCGTGGTGGTCTAGCGGTTCTAGGTGCTCAGTCCAGAACCGAGCGACTGCTACGGTCGCAGGTTCGAATCCTGCCTCGGGCACGGATGTGTGTGATGTCCTTAGGTTAGTTAGGTTTAAGTAGTTCTAAGTTCTAGGGGACTGATGACCACAGATGTTAAGTCCCATAGTGCTCAGAGCCATTTGAACCATTTGAGGCGTTCCAAAACTGGAAGAAATGATAGGAATGTTGTATTGCCAATAGAGGGCACTATTTTGAAGGAGACAGTGCTTAAAACTTTTTACAATAAGCAATAAAGCTGATACAGCAGAAATTTGGTTTCTTTTTGAACACACCTCATATGTGTGAGTCAATCAGTTGAATTCTGTAAATATGTGTGCAACTGGACTAGATTCTGGTAAAGTTCGAAGCATTGTCTGATATTAAGGCTCCAGATATGCCTACATGAAGAATGTATCATCTAAAATTCTTTTTATTATTGGTGCCAGAGTAACTGATTTCACCACAAACGATTTCACACATTTTGAGAAAACATCCAAAAGACTCAGAACGTATTTTAAACCTCGATGAGCTTTTGGGTAACATCCAGAAGTGTCAGTTGATACAATTTTCAGGGGTTTCTTTGGAAAAATTGAATGTAGCTGCTGGTGACAACATGTGTTCATTGATTTTGCCTTTTGACGAATGGTGCACATTCTCAGTAATCTTTGTAGATGATGTTGCAAATTTGGAAAGTAGCAGTACTTATCTATTTTCTGTGCACACTTGTTAACACCAAAATGTCTCCATTTGTGATGAGTATACCAGATTAATTGTGATAAACAGAAGGGATGCAGACATACCATAAATCTGATTGTGGAAGTTGCCAATAAAACAAAAAGTTGTTATGAAACTTTTAATGTGGAGCTATGTTATTCAAATGATTTTGCAACAATAATTGCCTAATTTTCCTCCACTGGATGTTGGTATCTTGGAGAGATTCCATATTTTTGTACATGTCAAGATGATACTGTTTGAAAGTGGGATCTTCATTCAAGAGCACTTTAAAATCAAATGTTTTTTGGTAAATTTGGAAAATTCTGGGAGACCTTGTGGTAAACAGGATAAAGCATCTCTGTATTATCTTTTCCATTCACATGAGTGATTTCAAAGGACTATTCTTGTGGAGCTAAAGACCACTGTGCAAGATATGCACACATGAGCTCACAGCCTAAGAAAAAACTTCGTGCTTGGTGGTCACAAAAAACTTTTTGATGATACCCATATATATAATAATTAAACTTTTTGAATGCCTATTATTCTCATTTCAGGCATTTCATCTACTGTTTCTGTTTTAAAGAAACAAACTCCAAGACCATAGGAGGACACATCAATGGCTATGCAAAATGCTTTGGACATGTCTTGAAAGTGCAAAAATTGTGAATTCAAAATAGCCTATTTGATATCTTCAAATAGCTTCTGACATTCATTTGACCAAATCCAAAGGGCTTTTTTTCTCAGAAAATTACGAAGGCATCATTATTCAACAACTGATTCAGCACAAATCTCCTAAAAAACAAGGCAAAACTGAGAAAAGCCTTTAACTGTGTCTTGATGTGAGGTGGTGGCGTGTTCCTGACTGCTTCAAATTTTCCTAAATCAGCTACTTGGAGACACAATACGTTGTAAGAACTTGATTCTTTCTGTGTCAAATTTTGATTTGTTTAAGTTAATTGTGACTCCAGCTTCCTGAATTTTTCTGAACATCTCTTTGTAGTTCTATGTACTCTTCCCAAGTCAGTGTAGTGATTGAGAAATCAACTACATGAAGAATTACCCTATCAATCAGTTCTCGACCAAGAACGGTGTCTAGCACAATGATAAATACTCCTGCACTGACATTCTGTCCAAATGGCAATACTTAAAACTGGTAGCTTCTCCCACCAATTATAAATGCTGTATATTGCCTGAACACTCTGTGACCTTGACTTGCCAATATGAATATTTAAATTGATTGAAGCAAGAAATTTTACTCCATAGAATTCCTGAATTCATTCCTCTAAACTTTCAGATTTAGTATGTACTAATACAATGATTTTTATTTATTTCCCTTGGATCCAACATTAATCTCACAATACCTCCTTGGTTTTGTAACCACTCGTAGAGGACTACTATATGGTGGAAGCAGTGTTCTATAATCTCCCATTCTGCCATTCCCCCTATTTCTTTGGCAACTGCCTCTCATCTGGTCCAAGGAATAGAGAAAGTAGAATGACAATATGGTATATGATTTCCATTTTATGTATGTTGCCTATTATGACACCATGTTTTTCTTTGAAGACTTCACTATACCTATAAAGCATCAGTTAATTTATTTTGTAGCTCAAAATTCAAATGTGTAGACTCTGCAGGTTTTTCTTTATTGTGTTTCCTCCAAGTCTTAACATCACTAGTTTTCTTACCGGAACTCATGTCCTTTGAAAAGCAGGGAACTGGTTGTCTTTAGACAGTACCTCAGCACCTTTGAGCCTAATCCTGTCACCTTAACATAACCTTCTGTGTCCTGCCTTACTCTATATAAGAGACAAGTTTATTTCTTTCTCACCTACGTATAATATACACTTGCCACAAGAGAGATCATCCAGTGCATTCCTCTCTTGCAAAAAATCTATCTCCCATATGCAGCTGACTGATAAATTCTCTGTGAACAGTAATGTGCTTGTTATTGCCCCATTTCCTGTCTCGACTGAAACTGGTGTCTGCACATGTACCTTTTTAAATTTGTTGCCCAAAGCACCTTCTATTTTACAGTTTGAGCAGAAAGGGTATGTTGTGTGGTGTGAGTGTTTCTCAAATCTTTTTATGTAGTTCCAAAGACTAGACATTTGTGGCAGCTCCAGTGTCTATAATAACACTTAATTGGTATGCTTCCAACTGTAGCATAAAACACATCTTGTTATCACTTCAGCATTTGGTCTTTTACATTGTTCGGATTTGTTACACAGTTCTTCCCTGATATCCATTCCAATGTTTAGCTTATTAAGTTTGCTAGCTCATGAGACTTGTCTCCTATTCCCTCCACGACCATCATTTGAGGACACAATGGGGTCGCAGTTAGTTTGGTGCACCCAAGATGCTGGGTTAGTTATCTTCCACCTCTTCGATCGGTCTGACAGTCAGGTATTGTCATCAGTTCTGCCCCCCCCCCCCCCCCCATATTGTTGGGTATAGGCATGTTTTCTGTGGATTCACATCGCCAGCTGTTGTGAATGTATTCCTCATGTCTTGTTGCCATTTACTTCACTGACTATTTTGCCAATGATTTCAAAAATTGTTACCATGCTGGAAATAGCCAGGGCCATATCTAGTTTCTTGTTGCCCGCATTTAATAGAGCTGACAGTTTTCTCCCACCCTCTAGTCTGCTATTTGCACCATTGTGATGCTCTGTTATGAATGTGTTCCTCATGTCTTTTTGCCAGTTACTTCACCGACTATTTTGCCAATGATTTCAAAAATTATTTCCATGCTGGAAATAGCCAGGGCCATATCTAGTTTCTTGTTGCCTGCATTTAATAGAGCTGACAGTTTTCTCCCACCTGCTAGTCTGCTATTTGCACCATTATGATGCTCTGTTATGAGTGTGTTCCTCATGTCTTTTTGCCAGTTACTTCACCGACTATTTTGCCAATGATTTCGAAAATTATTTCCATGCTGGAAATAGCCAGGGTCATATATAGTTTCTTGTTGCCTGCATTTAATAGAGGTGACTATTTTCTCTCACCTCTTAGTCTGCTATTTGCACCATTGTGATGCTGCGGCAACGTATTATTGTTTTTCCCATTAGTGTTACTGTTTTTAACGTGCCCACCACTGCTGTTACCATTATTTGATTTCATTTATTCATGTAGTAGTCAAGTGGAGTTGAGAGTTGACGTAAAAAGATCTATGTCTGAATCAGGTAGGCATATTACTTTCTCCTTAATATGTATTGGCAATTTTGGTTTTAAGAGCCAGATTACTTCTTGTTGTGACATAGGCTCATACCTATACCATATATATATTTTTAAATACTTCCAGAGGGTTACCTGTTTGCTATTGTATGGTTTGGGTTTGTACATCTCTCATTGAAGTCTTTCTTGAACTTTTGAATTGTGTATATGTCTCATAGTAATCTGACACCTCACTCGCCCAGTGCATTATCCCCTAAGTTTGTGTGGATCTAAAGTCAATTTTTTAGGCATTACACCCAAAAACTTTTTATAAAAATTACTGGGTGTGGGCCTTTTTTATCTGGAGCACAGCTGTTAACCTCTGCCGTGTGCAGAAAAATGGCATATATTTCAATAGTGCAGTTCACAAATTGTAAACTTACTGGTATATGTTGTAGGCAGTTTCATTTTGTACATTCCATATTTTTAATTTCTGTTTATGACAAGTTCAATATTATTTCTGTGATAACATGGATGCTAAATAAATAAATATGTTTAACCTAATCCTTCACCAGTGAAAGTTCCCTTTGATTTTCTCCACTTCTTCAGTTACTTTATCATGCTACTGTGATGTTTTGTTATCAACTTCATTAGTTCCATTATGTGCCAACAAAGCTGTGTTTGCAACTACCAGTGATAGCTCTTTTTGTAAATATTATCTCAGCTGTTCATTCTTCTGGTGCAACCAGTGGACAAAATCAGGGGTAATTGTTTTACTTTTGTCTTCAAATTTTTCTTGTATCTGTTTATCTTGCTCTATGGCATGGTTTTGCATTTGCCCAGCAACTTTCTTAACAGTGTCTTCTATAGTTCCCTGTACAGTTTTGATTTTCTCGACTTCCTGAGGCAAATTATGTACAGTCAGATGCAAATCTTTGTATGCTTTCTTTATTTCAGTAAATTCCGTCATAATACTCTGAAAGTTGCACTTTAACTGAGAACTAATTGTTGTTTCTAGTTCAGATGCTACACGTTCAAAGTTTGTACCCATATGTGAACTTAACTGTGCAGTTACTTTAGTATGTGTTTCAGACACCATGTGTTCAAAGTTTGCATTCAGTTTCTTTGTTTGGTTTACAGCAGTTTACTCTAAATTCAAGCTTCACATCTCTATGAAAAATTTACAAAAATAGTGCTGGTACTCTAAGAGCGATTTGCTGAGATTATGCCAACATGTCTTTTCCAATTATGGTGGAATCCTGATTTTCAACTGATGTGCCAATTATCTCTTGCTCATCAATCTCCAATTCTACATCAGTATTGCCCATGGAAGCTGTTTCTTTTGGTTTTCTTACTTTTCCCATTTTAATGGATTTCTGTATTTTATCTCCTTTTTCATTCTTTATTGATTTATGGCATCGATAGGTCACATTGACCACACAAATTACAATCTTTGGAACATTAACTGCCTTGACGAGTCACCGTGTTTAATTCAGTCTGCCTTTGTACTTCATGCGGTGTTCACGTGTATCAGTCTTTATGGTAAAGTATATGTGTATATAGAAAACTTACAAACTGTTTATTACGTATATTATGAGCCATATCCAGAATCCCATATTGGTGACCCCAGACAAAAAGTTCTACATCTTCCGCGACTTCCGCACTGGTCGTATAGAATCAACAGGTTTCATGTACGACGCCATGGCTATATCACCGAACATTCTTTATGAAGATTTGCAGGCCCAGCTCTTACGATCAGGCCAACACAACCCTCCACCGTTGGTTATTTCGCAGCTAACGGACAATGGTCTATGATCTTCGACGAGGATAACCTCTACTTAAGCAACTACACAATAACGGAGGGTTACGCAGTTACCTCAAACAACGGAGTCAGGTTTTGTTTCACCGGATTACACACAACAACAAATGAAAAGTGAAGTGTGATGAACGATCGCTCGTACGAAGTTCAAAGGAACCGAAATTCGCACACGTGCTTTGATCCTCTGAGTGCCACAACGTTGGTTACAGTAGTGCCGCGTGCAATGCCTCCATTTGTGCGAAACGCAACACATCAACTACTACCAAGCTACGCCAGCCTCACCCTCCTAACAAATCAGTAACAGACATTTTTATGCCTCCAGTTCGCCAGAACAAACCACTGGATCGGCAGCCAGTTTCGCGACCACGTGGATACTAGTGCACTCAACATAGCCTCTTCACCCAGCAATGTTGTACTATGACAGTGCGACTGCCAACAGGTTTCACCAGTGTATTATGGTCCTACCATGAAGGGTGCATGGCCAGCGTGCGCAGAAAACTCTCGTTGGTGCCACTTTAAGCTCTAGGCCCCCCCCCCCCCCCCCCCCCCTACAGCTCCCTCACCCACAGTGGGCCCAGATTCCGACCATACAGCTGCTCGATTCTTCTTCAGTACTGTCTGCGTCTGCCACGCTGGCCTTCCGCGTCATTTCTGAGTTGGACATTGTCCGTGCTATTCCTGCAATTTCCGGTCCAGTTTACAGGCCCTCATTATGCACTGCCCGCCTGTTCACTTCCACGGTACCAACCGTGCCTGCAGCATCGTGTTTTTGGGCGTCTTCAGAGACATTACAACCAGCTGTTGTTCAAAATGTGTGTGCTAGTAACATTTCCACTGTGGTGATGTCGGATCCCAGCATGTACTCTTGTGCAGCGGGACCGCAGGTCTTCCAAGACACGCTGAAGCCACCTTCGTCTCCACCTCCAGACCGCCTACCCAATCTACTTCCCCTATACAAGGACAATCCAGTTTCATGGTTTGCACTGGTGGAGCATCTCTTCGAGATGCAACAAATGACTGATGACAACTTCAAGTTCCTATGTTTGGTCACACACCTTCAAGACCACTTGGATTTAATTTGTGATCCCCTACTTTCGCCTCCACCACCTCTGAAATATGTGTTCACCAAGAAAACAACATTGGACCAACTTGCCTGCTTGCCACAGAAATTGATAATCAAGATTCTGTACGAGGAGCACCTGGGGGACCACACTCTGTCACAACTTTGGCGCCGCCTCAGGTTACTTGTGAGTGAACACATGATGCCAGACGTCACCCTGTGGGTGGTATGGTCTGCCAAGTTACCTACCAACCTACAGATACACCTACTGCTGCACCCTTTCGCATCTATCTGTTCTCGTCTATGCATCACAGATCAGCTGTGTGTGCTCCTGCACCAGAAACACCCAGATCATCCACCATAGCTGTGTGACACTACACCTCCTGTTTACCAGCTGTCTGCAGGCAGGGGCAGGGCCTGTTCCGCTTCCATGCCTTCTACGCCACCAGGCAGTACTCGTTTGCTCTCTTCTATTTCCAAGCACTCAAGAATTGTCCATGCTCCATATGTCCCAGAACAGATCAACAAGGACAAACATCCCCTGCTATCACAGTCACCGCCACCACCACATCTGTACTGTTGGTACCACAAGATTTTTGGGGCTGAGGCCAAGAAGTAAAGGTTACCTTGCCAACACCCAAACACCGACTGCAAGAACTAAGTGATGCCGAGTCCTGCGGGGAACTTCACAGGCGTCCCCTAACATTGCACTCCGTCCTCTCGTCCGTCGTTTATACGTGACAGACATTTCATCCCAATTTGTCTACCTAATTGACACAGGCGCTGATGTGTCTATCATACCTCCATCATTGGCTCCTATCGGCTTTTCGCTGATGAAGTCTCTCCTACGAGCTGTCAACGCATCAATGTTACAAACTGCCGGTTCAGTGAAAGTGATGGTGCACCTATCCCCTTCTCTGCATTTCCCGTGGACCTTCTACATCGCTGAACCAATTCTCGGTATGGATTTTTTGTCCCATTACAAGCTCTCCCAGAACTGAGTCCAGTGTTCAGTGTTACACCACCTGTCTAACACTCAGATACCATGCTCCGGCACCCATTCTCCTCGTTCCGTTTCCGGTGCAACATGGAATTTAGTTCACGAGTGTTCCACCCTTGCAGGCAACATTGCCACCTGCATCACTAACCTACTTTCAGAATACAACTCAGTGGTGCACCTCTGCCAGCAGAACGATGAGCTGAAACAACACATTGCTCACACTTACAATGAGCTTGCTGCTGCCTGCACCTTGCTGTTGAAACTGCAATCTGCAGTTCCTTCACTGGATCAAACTTCATCGCCAAGCATCAGTTCGAACACTCATCAAGTTAGCTCAAAAAAATTCATTGTGTGTGTCGATTTGCGTTCAGTGACTTCCAAACTGTCCAAGCGCCCACTATGCGCAGTGCCTCGTGTTTCAAAAAGTGTCTCTAATAACAGTCGCTCGTGCAGCACGACCACACCCACTATGCAGGCAGCCGCCCCACTTGTTGATAAACATTCTCCCTCTCCCACGCGCCAGCCAAGCAACTCGGCAGCCTTCGCCATCCCTCGCGCGATGCCAGCACCTCTCTCGCCTGCGCCGGTTGCCCAAGGGAAAGTTAACAACAGACAGTAGCTGCGCACCCCACTCCACTCCATGCTGCACGTGCAACCGACCTCTACAAACAAGTGCCCGCCAAGCTCGCGTAATAGGCATGTGACTTTTGTGCTGCCTTTTCCCACTGTCGCTAATGGCTACGACTCATCATGCCCACTCATCCCAAAATTCCATGTTAGAACATTACTCAGCCTTGTGTGCAGTTCTCAGTCTCTTCCGTCACTGATGACATGACACACAAGATAATTACCACTGCCAGCCCTCCTATTAGACACAAGGTTAGATGCCTCAACCCCATTAAGTTGCACACAGCCCGGCAGCAAATTAACGAACTTCTGGAGGCAGGCATTCTACAGCCATCAGACAGAAACTGGTCTTCACCAATTCACCTCGTCACCAAACACGATGGCTATTTTCGAATGTGTGGTGATTACAGACGTTTAAATGCTAGCACTGTCATGGACAATTACCCCGTGCCAAACATAAACAGTTTCACTCATATGTTATTGGGTGCCACAATCTTCAGTGTGATTGAGTGCAAATGTGCTTATCACCAGATTCCCATAGCACCGGAATACATTCCAAAGACTGCAATCATCACGCCACTCGGTTTGTTCCAGTACAACTTCATGCCATTTGGTTTAAAGAATGCGGCACAAATGTGGCAGTGTTTCATTGACTCAATCTTACGACGATTTGAGTTCTGCTTCACATACCTGGATGACATACTCATTTTCAGCAAATCGACTGAAGACTACGAAGAGCATTTATCCCAGGTCATCCAGACTTTGGCACCCAATGGTGTCGAGGTCAACAAAGAAAAAATCCAATTGCGTCAGTCTTCTGTGACATTTCTGGGTTACACTGTCTCCACAGACGAAATACAGCCTCCCAAATCCCACGTGCAGGCTGTCATGTCATAGCCACCCCCAGCTACGTACAAAGAAATCAGGCGTTTCCTAGGTACTATAAGTTACTACCACTGTCGTCTACCTTCTGCCCCACGGTGCAGGCCCTGCTGATGGACTCACTCTCTGGCAAACAAACTCCGGGCGTTAAACCAGTCCATTTGACTGAACCCATGCTATAGGCATTCAGGGCTCTTAAAACAGCTTTAGCTCACGCAGTCGTACTCGCCCACCCTGATCCATCTGCCGATTTGTTCATCACTACAGATGCCAGCGACATCGCGGCAGTATTACAACAGAGCAAAGGCGACACAGTTTCACCACTTCATTTCTTCTGCAAAAACTGTCTACAGCACAGAAGAAATATTCCGCTTTTGATAGAGAGCTTCTGGCGGTGTATGAGGCCGTCAAACATTTCCGCACTGACATTGAGGGCCGTCCTTTCTTCATTATTACTGATCACAAACCGCTGGCAGACGCCTTCTGCAACCCGCTAGAGGATCCTCCACCCCTCTGATGCTTCCGACACTTTGACCTGGTCTCTCAATTTACTACAGATGTACTCTACATCAAAGGCATGGAGAACATCACTGCTGATTTCCTCTCGCGGATCAATGCCATTTCAAGTATCGTCGATTTACCTCACCTCGCCACTCTACTGGCTTCGGACGAGGACACTCAGGTTCTGCTCATGGACCCACAGTCTTCGCTCATGTTTACCAAGGCTTAGTTTCCTGGCATTTCAGACGAAGTGTGGTGCGACTCTTCTACAGGCATTCTGCGGCCTTTGCTCCTGCCCATGCTGCGCAGACAGGTTTTCGACGCCTTGCATAATCTCGCCCACCCTGGCATCCGAGCCACGACTCACCTCGTCGCCGAGCGTTTTGTGTGGAAAGATGTGAAATGGGACTGTCAAACATGGACATGCAGCTGCATTTCTTGTCAATGAAACAAAACAGGACGTCACACTTCTCCACCACTCAGCAAGTTTGCATCCCTAAGACACATTTCCATCATGTACATATCGACCTTATCAGTCCCTTGCCTCCGTCGGAGGGCCACAGGTATATCCTGTCCACAATAGACTGAATGTCTCGTTGGGTGGAAGCCATCGCATTACTCAGTATCACAGAAGAAACTGTAGCCAAAGGATTCGTTTCTTCTTGGATCACTAGGTTCAGCTGCCCGTCCACCATCACAACCGACCAGCGTCGACAGTTTGGATCTGCACTTTTTACGATTCTCTGTAATCTTTGCGGTATTAAAAAGATCTATACGACAGCCTACCACCCACAAAGCAATGGGTTGGTGGAACTATGGCACCGCACCCTTAAAACTACACTCATTGGCCACGACTGCCTCTGATCCGAGGCACTTCCTTGGGTGTTGCTGGGCCTACGATCTACATTTAAACCAGATACATTGGACAATTTCCGAATTCGTTTTCGGTGAAAACCCGGTTTTACCTGGGGAACTAATTCTCCCTCAAGATCCCGGGGATTTCCTGTCCATCCCAGACTTTATTGGAAGGATGCGTGCACACTTTAGAAACACCTGGCTACACCCACCTGTCAGCCATTCCCCACCTGACACTTATGTGCCAACCGCACTCAGCACTTGCTCACACGTCATGCTCAGGGACAACTCTGTCAGACAACCCCTACAACTCCCTTACCTCGGCCCTTTTGAAGTACTCCGGAGGGGCGAGATGATGTTTGACATTATGATAAAAAATCGCCCACAAACAGTTTCTCTACACAGGCTAAAGCCTGCATTCGTGGACTCCGACGTCCCTCTGCTGTCCCAGTCAGATTGCCCAAGCACATGTTCTTTTGACAAACCTGCTAACAAGTCCGTTCAACCTACGGTTGGGTTTTCTCCGTCCAACGAGCCACCACTGCAGTTCGCAGGTTCCTCAGGCATGTCATCATCATCCCTATTCACAGGTTTTGAAGACATTTCAGCTACTAGAGACGTGGACACCTCATCCTTCGTTTTGCACTGCAACATACCACCTGACCGTTTCGACACCATGTCAATTATGGTGTTAGATAATTGTGTACTTGTACTGCTCACCAACAGCACAGACCTGACCCTCACCGAGGAACTCAACGTCAAGATAGTGCACAACTTGTCCCTCCCACAAGAGTGCGACCCGTCATGTGTTCAAGCTTTCATTTCTTCGGACGGCTCAGTATGCATTCGGGGAAGGAACACTCACACACCTCCTCTCCCATACCACTACTCCCGAGTTGGCCGACGCATCATTCGCCCCCCACCCCCCATGCTGGTTTTCGGATTACAAGTTGGACTGGCGGCCGCCCGCTGCACCTTCCGTTACACCTGATGGAGATGGAGCATCCGGTCGTGTGCCTGCCACTTTACACCACTCATGCTGTTGCTGACACCCACACGACCTCCCCTCAGAGCTCATAGGCCAATATCCGTACGGGGGGGGGGGGGGGGGGGGGGGGGGGGGGGGGGGGGGGGGGGGGGGGGGAGGAGGTGGGGGAGGGGGGGGCTGTGTGGTGTCAATAGGTCACATCGACCACACAAATTACAATCTTAGGAACATTAACTGCTCTGACGAGCCGCCATGTTTAATTCAGTCTGCCAGTGTACTTCATGCAGTGTTCATGTGTATCAGTCTTTACGGTAAAATATATGTGTATATAGAAAACTTGGGAACTGTTTATTACATATAGTACGATGCGCATCCAGAATCCCATAGATTGTTACACTCTCTCTCATGTGATTGCTGTAAATGGAAAAGAAAACACAATTTTTAAGTACACAATAACAAAAGACATAAAATTACCTATGTTAACTTTTACATAACATGTAAAATTTGTTTTTTTAAGCCCACTCCAGGTTGACAATCTATTGTTTGGCTCTTGCACTACAAGATCTTTTCAACTGAAATTTAAGTTGGTGGTTACAAAAATAGATAAAAAATAACGTTCACCTCTGCTTTTGCTACAAGCTGATATGCAATGGCCTGTATATGCATTTAATCATTCTGATAATGTATTTATTAACTTGAAATACTCTTCTAGTCAATGTTAACATTCATAGCTAGGCTCATCATCTGTCTGGTATCGATTCATTTTGAAAGTACTTACACAAGCAATTACTAAATAATAATCTGTGGAACACCCCCCCCCCCTCCCCCCCCACGAACCATGGACCTTGCCATTGGTGGGGAGGCTTGTGTGTCTCAGCGATACAGATAGCCGTACCACAGGTGCAACCACAAGGGAGGGGTATCTGTTGAGAGGCCAGACAACCGTGTGGTTCCTGAAGAGGGGCAGCAGCCTTTTCAGTAGTTGCAGGGGCAACAGCCTGGATGTTTGACTGATCTGGCCTTGTAACACTAACCAAAACGGCCTTGCTGTGCTGGTACTGCGAACGGTTGATAGCAAGGGGAAACTACAGCCGTAATTTTTCCCGAGGGCATGCAGCTCTACTGTATGGTTAGTGATGATGGCATCCTCTTGGGTAAAACGTTCCGGAGGTAAAATAGTCCCCCATTCAGATCGCTGGGTGGGGACTACTCAAGAGGACATCGTTATCAGGAGAAAGAAAACAGGCGTTCTACGGATTGAAGCATGGAATGTCAGATCCCTTAATCGGGCAGGTAGGTTAGAAAATTTAGAAAGGGAAATGGATAGGTTAAAGTTAGATATAGTGGGAATTAGTGAAGTTCGGTGGCAGGAGGAACGAGACTTTTGGTCAGGCGAATACAGGGTTATAAATACAAAGTCAAATAGGGGTAATGCAGGAGTAGGTTTAATAATGAATAAAAAAATAGGAATGCGGGTAAGCTACTATAAACAGCATAGTGAACGCATTATTGTGGCCAAGACAGACACGAAGCCCACGCCTACAGTAGTACAAGTTTATATGCCAACTAGCTCTGCAGATGACGAAGAAATTGAAGAAATGTATGATGAAATAAAAGAAATTATTCAGATAGTGAAGGGAGACGAAGATTTAATAGTCATGGGTGACTGGAATTCGAATGTAGGAAAAGGGAGAGAAGGAACCTTAGTAGGTGAATATGGATTGGTGTTAAGAAATGAAAGAGGAAGCTGCCTGGTGGAATTTTGCACAGAGCACAACTTAATCATAGCTAACACTTGGATCAAGAATCATAAAAGAAGGTTGTATACATGGAAGAAGCCTGGAGATACTGACAGGTTTCAGACAGATTATATAATGGTAAGACAGAGATTTAGGAACCAAGTTTTAAATTGTAAGACATTTCCAGGGGCAGATGTGGACTCTGACCACAATCTATTGGTTATGAACTGTAGATTAAAAGTGAAGAAACTGCAAAAAGGTGGGAATTTAAGGAGATGGGACCTGGATAAACTGACTAGACCGGAGGTTGTACAGAGTTTCAGGGAGAGCATGAGGGAACAATTGACAGGAATGGGGGAAAGAAATACAGTAGAAGAAGAATGGGTAGCTTTGAGGAATGAAGTAGTGAAGGCAGCAGAGGATCAAGTAGGTAAAAAGACGAGGGCTGGTAGATATTCTTGGGTAACAGAAGAAATACTGAATTTAATTGATGAAAGGAGAAACAAATGCACTAAATGAAGCAGGCAAAAAGGAATACAAATGCCTCAAAAATGATATCGACAGGAAGTGCAAAATGGCTAAGCAGGGATGGCTAGAGGACAAATGTAAGGATGCAGAAGCTTATCTCACTAGGGGGTAAGATAGATACTGCCTACAAGAAAATTAAAGAGACCTTTGGAGAAAAGAGAACCACTTGTATGAATATCAAGAGCTCAGATGGAAACCAAGTTCTAAGCAAAGAAGGGAAAGCAGAAAGGTGGAAGGAGTATATAGAGGGTCTATACAAGGGCGATGTATTTGAGGACAATATTATGGAAATGGAAGAGGATGTAGATGAAGATGAAGTGGGAGATATGATACTGCGTGAAGAGTTTGAGAGAGCACTGAAAGACCTGAGTCGACACAAGGCCCCGGGAGTAGATAACATTCCATTAGAACTACTGACAGCCTTGGGAGAGCCAGTCCTGACAAAACTCTACCATCTGGTGAGCAGGTTGTATGAGACAGGCGAAATACCCTAGACTTCAAGAAGAATATAATAATTCCAATCCCAAAGAAAGCAGGTGTTGACAGATGTGAAAATTACCGAACTATCAGTTTAATAATTCACGGCTGCAAAATACTAACGCGAACTCTTTACAGACGAATGGAAAAACTAGTAGAAGTTGACCTTGGGGAAGATCAGTTTGGATTCCGTAGAAATACTGGAACACATGAGGCAATACTGACCCTACGACTTATCTTGAAAAAAAGATTAAGGAAAGGCAAACCTACATTTCTAGCATTTGTAGACTTAGAGAAAGCTTTTGACAATGTTGACTGGAATACTCTCTTTCAGATTCTGAAGGTGGCAGGGGTAAAATACAGGGAATGAAAGGCTATTTACAATTTGTACAGAAACCAGATGGCAGTTATAAGAGTTGAGGGGCATGAAAGGGAAGCAGTGGTTGGGAAGGGAGTGAGACAGGGTTGTAGCCTCTCCCCGATGTTATTCAATCTGTATATTGAGCAAGTAGTGAAGGAAACAAAAGAAAAATTCGGAGTAGGTATTAAAATCCATGGAGAAGAAATAAAACCTTGAGGTTCGCCGATGACATTGTAATTCTGTCAGAGACAGCAAAGGACTTGGAAGAGCAGTTGAATGGGATGCATAGCGTCTTGAAAGGAGGATATAAGATGAACATCAACAAAAGCAAAACGAGGATAATGGAATGTAGTCGAATTAAGTTGGGAAATGCTGGGGGTATTTGATTAGGAAATGAGACACTTAAAGTAGTAAAGGAGTTTTGCTATTTGGGGAGCAAAATAACTGATGATGGTCAAAGTAGAGAGGATATAAAATGTAGACTGGCAATGGCAAGGAAAGCATTTCTGAAGAAGAGAAATTTGTTAACATGGAGTATAATTTTAAGTGTCCAGAAGTAATTTCTGAAAGTATTTGTATGGAGTGTAGCCATATATGGAAGCAAAACATGGGCAATAAACAGTTTGGACAAGAAGAGAATAGAAGCTTTGAAATGTGGTGCTACAGAAGAATGCTGAAGATTAGATGGGTAGATCACATAACTAATGAGGAGGTATTGAATAGGATTGGGGAGAAGAGAAGTTTGTGGCACAACTTGACTAGAAGAAGGGATCGATTGGTAGGACATGTTCTGAGGCATCAAGGGATCACCAATTTAGCATTGGAGGGGAGCGTGGAGGGTAAAAATCGTAGAGGGAGACCAAGAGATGAATACACCAAGCAGATTCAGAAGGATGTAGGTTGCAGTAGGTAGTGGGAGATGAAAAAGCTTGTACAGGATAGAGTAGCATGGAGAGCTGCATCAAACCAGTTTCAGACCTGAAGACCACAACAACAACAACAAATCTGTGGAAATGAATTTTCTCTCAAAAGCAATCAGCCTTCTTTTACAAAATTCTGCTGGCTCTGTTTTGGAAATACTGAAAAAACAAACACGAAAGAAAATGAAAATAGAACAAAATAGTGCTCAACAATGACCTTGATAAAATCATGAATTAATTCCGTTTATGAAAGATGCACATCCTGGTAGAGATTTTTACATAGTGTGATGAAATTATCTTGTCATTGTAAGGAAAGATAGTTACAACTTTTAATCCAACAGACAAAACTGCATTTTTTGAGAGAAAACTGCAGTTTTGGATTTGTTCAGTTCAAGAAAACATTTTTTTCCCCACTAGAAGTTTCTGAAGTATTTACAGAGTTACAGAGCACTTATATGACATAGAAAAAACTCATCTGGAATATTTTCTGAAGGTTAGTGAGAGTAAGTCCTGGGTTGAAATCAATTTTCTGTAACAGTTAAACTGGTAGGCTTAAGACCAAGAGACTATGAAAAACTAATTGGTTTAATGAGTGACTTTGATTCAAAGCAAAGGCACAAACATCAACTGTTATATAATATCTGTGTGAATTTATCAGAAGAATACTAGATCTGTCCCAAAAATTCATTAACTTCACCCATAAAATTTTTCTGCACTTACCTTTTAATTATTGTGCATTGTCTTCTGTGAAATACTCTCCTCCGCAATTGATACACTGCTCCCAATGCAATTTCCATTTCTGGAAGCGGTGCTGATACACCTCTTGCAGGATCGTGTCAAGTGCTGTCTGCAAATTTTCTTTTATCTTGTACATTGTTGCAAGTCTTCACCATTTCAATGGGGCTTTCAGCTTTGGAATTTAAAAAAGAAGTCTGCAGGGGCCAGGTCTGGAGAGTATGGAGGATGAGGCAGCACAGTGTTTTTGTTTTTTATGGAATAGTCATGCACCAACAGGGAGGAGTGTGTGGTTGTGTTATTGTGATACAAGAGCCATGAATTGTTTCACCACGTTTCAGGCCATTTCCTTCTCACATTTTCTCACAGGCATCACAACATTTCCAGGTAGTACCATCAATTAACAGTTTGTCCCCATGGCACAAATTCATGATGAACTAATACTTCAAATTCAAATAAAACTATCAGCATGGCTCTGACATTTGACCTGACCGTTTGATCTTGGAGAACCTTCCCCATCCCATTGGGAAGGCTGAAACTTGGTCTCAACATCATAACCATAGACCCATGTCTCATCGCCAGTTATGATTCTCTTAAGGAACACCTTGTTCTCATTTGCATTATCCAAAAGCTCTTCACTGATTGTGGGGCAAAGGTCTTTCTGGTCTTGACTCGTGAGCCGTGGGATGAACTTGGTGGCAACATGATGCACATCAAGATGCTGTGTCAGGATTTCATGACATGATCTAACTGAAATGTTACATTCTCCTGCAGTCTCTCAGACAGTCAGTCTTCAATAGACATGCACAATTTCGTTGATGTTCTTGACATGAGCGTTGTCAATAGACATCGAAGGATGTCCTGAACAAGGATCATCTTTAACATCCATCTGGCCATTTTTAAACTGTGTAAACCATTTGTAACACCAAGTACAGCTTAATCATTATCACCATGGGCTTCCTGCATCATTTGATGTCTCTCTGTAAAGATTTTTTTGAGTTTCAAGCAAAATTTGATGCAGACGCATTGCTCCTTAAACTCTGCCATCTCAATGTACAGAAACTGTGCAACACAATGTTCTACTCAGTACAGCACTGAACAATAACTAACAGACATACAACAATGAAACTTCTCACAGTCATGCATTGAACACAGGCATGTGCAGGGACACCAACTGCATTTTGCTCCAACATGCCACTGGTGCAAAATTATGAATATTCTGGAATTTTTTGAACAGACCTCACATTTGAGTTTATACAAACAAGCTACTTATAGAAACAAGCTACTCTCGTTTTACTTCCACTTAGCAGTACAGATATATGTGAAGCAGGATTTTATGACTATACTGCAGTGAAGACAAAATTTGAAGATAAAGTTCAGGAACAGGTTGACAACATGCTTGATATTAGAATTAGCAGTAGTAGTAGTAGTAGTGGGTTTATTCATCCGTAGATCTCTTTTTACAAGGATATAGGACATGTCAAAGTATTTACAAGTTTAGACCAATTTAAAATAAGCTAATTCGTGTGCACATACCCTTTGCAGGCTTCTAGTTTGAGACAATCATTAGGTTTACTCCTTGCATAAATACTTTTTTTACATATAACTTGTTAAATAATGCAATGCCGCACTGTTCACTCATATCTCACTACCAATCACTGCACACACTATACACACATTGTTTCATAACACTTGACTCACTGCACACTTTTTTATTTTAAATTCAGTGCATTAGTATTTGTAAAATGACTTTCATATAGTGTTCATTAAAAAATGACGATCATTCCACTTGGGACCTGTGGAATGGTACATTAGCTTATTTGTCTTAGTTGTAAATATTTGTCATGTATTGTTGTTTTTCTGACATGTTCCACATCCTGGAGGACCTCCTCACTACGGGTCAATTGGAATGAAAGTAAATCTAATCTAATCTAATCACACACAGGTACTATTGTATCTGATATCAAGAAGATTTGTGTGAGGAATTTAAGGTCCCTGTATCACTGAAAGTTTTATTCCACTTTGTTGTTATGAGTTAAGAAAAATATAAAATAACGCTAAATACATTTGAAATAAGATAATTAATTTTTTCTTATTTAAAAAAATGTTATTATGATTTCTATGTTATTAGTTATGACTATAATGGAATTTATCATTGACTAAAACTAGTCTTTCTCAATTTTTCGACCTGTCAATTTTTATTAACCTTAAAAAAAAAAGGTGGTGTTTCCATCAAGTACAAGGATTCTCGAAGTGTTCTGTCAGAGAAAAAGTTTGAGAACCCCTGGAAATTAAGACCCTCTTACCCCCCCACCCCCCATTCTTCCCACTCCTGCCACAGTTGTATTGAAACGCATCCCAACTCCAGCCCTGCTCCCAATCCCTTGCCTCATCTATCATATCCCTGCAATAGACCTTGATGCAAGTCCTGTCCCACACATCCTCCATCCTCCCGCCACTAACTTCTCCAGTCTGGTCACAGGCAGCTCCTATTCCATCAAAGAAAGTGCTATCTGTGAATGCAGTCATGTGATCTACAAACTTAGCTGCAACCACTGTGCAGCTTTGTAAGTGGGTGATAACGAACAAGCTGTTTGTCCTAAAACTGTGGCCAAGGGACAGTTGGATCACCTAGTTGCTGAACATACTGCCCAATGCAGTGTGCTTCATTTCAGCAACTGCTTCACAGCCTGTGCTATCTGGATCGTTCTTATCAACACTAGCTTTTCTGAATTGGACAGGTGTAAACTATCCCTGCAGTATTTTTTATGTTCCTGTAACCTCCATCGCCTCAGCCTTCACTAGTCTCTGCCTTTCGTCTAACTAAACCTTTTGCTGCTCCCACTTCAGCACTGCACAGCCTTCTACTCCACCAACACACCCACTGGTCTTTTTTCCCTCCTCTACTTCTCTCCTTTTTCATCCCCCCCCCCCCCCCCCCCCCCCAACATTCCCGACTGCATCTAGATTCCTACTCTGCCCCCCCCCCTCACATCCCTGCATGCTCCCACAAACTGCACTTCATCTTCCATCACCCCTAATCTTCCATGTCTGCTGCATCACATCCCAACCTCCTCACCACCAGCAGATTGCTTCTCCCATAAGGAGCAGTTGATATACACAGTCTGGCCTCAGTAGCTTAAGACAGTGGTCATGTGTGTGAGAGTAGTGCTTGTGAGAATGTATGTGTGTTTTCTACTAATTAAGGCACCCTTTTGGCCTAAAGCTTAAATTAATAGCAGTCTTTGTTGTGCCTGTCTGTGACTCAGTGTCTCCTCTATATGGTGAGTAGCAATCTACCCTTTTCATGATACTGTAGCAAAGTGTTCAATTATATCCTACATAAAGTCCTGCTATGCAACCTAAAATTATACAGTATGTGTTGGTGGGAGCTGTTCCAGAAACTGTTGCAGTCTACCTGAATAACAAATGACAGATTGTCTCAGTGCAAGGAGTAGACTCAAATGAAAATAAGTTACAACATAGTGTGCCACTGGGATCCATAATGTGGCCTCTGTTGTTCTTAATTTTTGTTAATGACCTTGCAGTTCCTGAATGATACAACCTTGTTTTCAAAAGGGGAGAATATCATTCACACTATTTGGTTTTATTCAGTGAGACCAAGGACTAATTTTTCATGAACAAGAGGAACATTAATGAAGATAAAATGCAGATGATGATATGCAGCCTCACTGATACTGGAGCACTGTGTGACACAACAGCCATTAACGTTTTGGGCTTTTTCAGTGATACTAAGTTAACCTGGCAACAGCACACTAGACACACATGTTCCAAACTTTCATAGGTCCCTTACCTCTTGAGAAACTAAAAGGTATAATATCAGAACAGTACCTGCCAATAGACAATACCTACCAACAGTGAACTACTGCCATTTCCCACAATCACATTAGCTATGGGCTGCTGCCTTCCCCCATGAACCATAGACCTTGCCGTTGGTGGGCAGGCTTGCGTGCCTCAGCGATACAGATAGCCGTACCGTAGGAGCAACCACAATGGAGGGGTATATGTTGAGAGGCCAGACAAACGTATGGATCCTGAAGAGGGGCAGCAGCCTTTTCAGTAGTTGCAGGGGAAGCAGTCTGGATGATTGACTGATCTGGCCTTGTAACACTAACCAAAACGGCCTTGCTGTGCTGGTACTGCGAACGGCTGAAAGCAACGGGAAACTACGGCCATAATTTATTCCCGAGGGCATACAGCTTTACTGTATGGATAAATGATGATGGCGTCCTCTTGGGTAAAATAGTCCGGAGATAAAATAGTCCCCCATTCGGATCTCCGGGCGGGGACTACTTAGGAGGACGTCGTTATAAGGAGAAAGAAAACAGGCGTTCTACAGGTCGAAGCGTGGAATGTCAGATCTCTTAATCGGGCAGGTAGGTTAGAAAATTTAAAAAGGGAAATGTTAGATATAGTGGGAATTAGCGAAGTTTGGTGGCAGGAGGAACAAGGCTTCTGGTCAGGTGAATACAGGGCTATAAATACAAAATCAAACAGGAGTAATGCAGGAGTAGGTTTAATAATGAATTAAAAAATAGGAATGCGGGTAAGCTACTACAAACAGCACAGCGAATGCATTGTTGTGGCCAAGATAGACATGGAGCCCATGCCTACGACAGTAGTACAAGTCTATATGCCTACTAGCTCTGCAGATGATGAAGAAATTGAAGAAATGTATGATGAGATGAAAGAAATTATTCAGATAGTGAAGGGAGACTAAAATTTAATAGTCATGGGTGACTCGAATTCGATAGTAGGAAAAGGAAGAGAAGGAAACGTAGTAGGTGAATATGGATTGGGGTTAAGAAATGAAAGAGGAAGCTGCCTGGTGGAATTTTGCACAGAGCACAACTTAATCATTGCTAACACTTGGATCAAGAATCATAAAAGAAGGCTGTATACATGGAAGAAGGCTGGAGATACTGACAGGTTTCAGATAGATTATATAATGGTACGACAGAGATTTAGGAACCAAGTTTTAAATTGTAAGACATTTCCAGGGGCAGATGTGGACTCTGACCACAATCTATTGGTTATGAACTTTAGATTAAAACTGAAGAAACTGCAAAAAGGTGGGAATTTAAGGAGATGGGACCTGGATAAACTGACTAAACCAGAGGTTGTACAGAGTTTCAGGGAGAGCATAAGGGAACAATTGACAAGAATGGGGGAAAGAAATACAGTAAAAGAAGAATGGGTAGCTTTGAGGGATGAAGTAGCGAAGGTAGCAGAGGATCAAGTAGGTAAAAAGATGAGGGCTAGTATAAATCCTTGGGTAGCAGAAGAAATATTGTATTTAATTGATGAAAGGAGAAAAAAATGCACTAAATGAAGCAGGCAAAAAGGAATACAAATGCCTCAAAAATGAGATCGAAAGGAAGTGCAAAATGGCTAAGCAGGGGTGGCTGGAGGACACATGTAAGGATGTAGAGGCTTATCTCACTAGGGGTAAGATAGATACTGCCTACAGGAAAATTAAAGAGACCTCTGGAGAAAGGAGAATCACTTGTATGAATATCAAGAGCTCAGATGGAAACCCAGTTCTAAGCAAAGAAGGGAAAGCAGAAAGATGGAAGGAGTGTATAGGGGGTCTACACAAGGGCGATATACTTGAGGGAAATGTTATAGAAATGGAAGAGGATGTAGGTGAAGATGAAATGGGAGATATGATACTGCGTGAGGAGTTTGATAGAGCACTGAAAGACCTAAGTCAAAACAAGGCCTCGGGAGTAGACAACATTCCATTAGAACTACTGACAGCCTTAGGAGAGCCAGTCCTGACAAAACTCTGCCATCTGGTGAGCAAAATGTATGAGACAGGCGAAATACCCTCAGACTTCAAGGAGAATATAATAATTCCAGTCCCAGAGAAAGCAGGTGTTGACCGATGTGAAAATTACCGAACTATCAGTTTAATAAGTCACGGCTGCAAAATACTAACTCGAATTCTTTACAGACGAATGGAAAAACTGGTAGAAGCCGACCTCGGGGAAGATCAGTTTGGATTCTGTAGAAATATTGGAACACGTGGGGCAATACTGACCCTACGACTTATTTTAGAAGCTAGATTAAGAAAAGGCAAACCTACGTTTCTAGCATTTGTAGACTTAGAGAAAGCTTTTGACAATGTTGACTGGAATACTCTCTTTCAAATTCTGAAGGTGGCAGGTGTAAAATACAGGGAGCAAAAGGCTATTTACAATTTGTACAGAAACCAGATGGCAGTTATAAGAGTTGAGGGGCATGAAAGGAAAGCAGTGGTTGGGAAGGGAGTGAGACAGGGTTGTAGCCTCTCCCCAATGTTATTCAATCTGTATATTGAGCAAGCAGTAAAAGAAACAAAAGAAAAATTTGGAATAGGTATTAAAATCCATGGTGAAGAAATAAGAACTTTAAGGTTCGCCAATGACATTGTAATTCTCTCAGAGACAGCAAAGGACTTGGAAGAGCAGTTGAACGGAATGGATAGTGTCTTGAAAGGTGGATATAAGATGAACATCAACAAAAGCAAAACGAGGATAATGGAAGGTAGTCGAATTAAGTCAGGTGATGCTGAGGGAATTAGATTGGGAAATGAGACACTTAAAGTAGTAAAGGAGTTTTGCTATTTGGGGAGCAAAATAACTGATGATGGTCAAAGTAGAGAGGATATGAAATGTAGACTGGCAATGGCAAGGAAAGCGTTTCTGAAGAAGAGGAATTTGTTAACATCGAGTATAGATTTAAATGTCAGGAATTCGTTTCTGAAAGTATTTGTATGGAGTGTAGCCATGTATGGAAGTGAAACATAGACGATAAATGGTTTGGACAAGAAGAGAATAGAAGCTTTCAAAATGTGGTGCTACAGAAGAATGCTGAAGATTAGATGGATAGATCACATAACGAATGAGGAGGTACTGAATAGAATTGGGGAGAAGAGAACAACTTGACTAGAAGAAGGGATCGATTGGTAGGACATGTTCTGAGGCATCAAGGGATCACCAATTTAGTATTGGAGGGCAGTGTGGAGGGTAAAAATCGTAGAGGGAGACAAAGAGATGAATACACTAAGCAGATTCAGAAGGATGTAGGCTGCAGTACGTACTGGGAGATGAAGAAGCTTGCACAGGATAGAGTAGCATGGAGAGCTGCATCAAACCAGTCTCAGGACTGAAGACCACAACAACAACAACATGGGCTACTGCTGTGTAACCTCTCTCCCAGCTGCAAGACTGTGCTTTTATTGCAAAAGAAAGCAATAAGGACCATCATCTCAAGCAAAAAAACTGATGACTGTAAACCATTTTTTCACATTAGGATTTCAGCTTACATATATTCAGCTATCCCATTCATACAAATATAGATCTTGAGACCTACAGAAAGAGGAATTAAATTCATTGAAACAGCTCTCACAATACAGTCACTATAGCCAGGCCAAGATATTGATTAACAAAGACCCAAAACTGCTTTCCAACAGTGGCCCTAAAATTACTCAATGCACTATCTCAGGATATTCAGTCATTACCATTGAAAAAATTTAGAAATAAATTTTTTTGTAAATTAAAAGAGCAACCTTTTTCCAGTACTAAAGAAAGTTTCTCTGGTGACAGAACAGGTGTCTACCTGAGCTGTGTATCAGTGTCATGACCACAAGAACAACAACTCTGCTGTTCGAGTAGACAATGTTCTAGTATTGATTTTATAGTTCAGTTATTATTATAAAATAAATTTTAATCTATTTCTCTACATTAATATATTTTTAGTATCACAGTTTGAACTGCGATAATACATACATTTCATTGAGGTAATAATATTGTAACCATGACACAGTCTGTCCTGCCATGGCAGGTGAATGATATAGAATAGCTAATAAATAGTTGCATGAGGTGATTCTCTTGGTAGGCTTGAGGTCTCTTAGAAGAACTTTGAAGCAATAAAATGGATGAGTCACATAACACAAATATTGACAACTGTTACACTAAATGTCAGTGTCTGAGTGTGTAATAGTTTATATTAAAAATCTGTGGCATGAAACTGTTTACTGTAGCCTATGTTACATAGGACAGCTTCACCGCACATAGAGGCAAAGCGGTAAGGAAGCGTGGAGGGTTGAGAACTGCACAAGCATGGCAGCAGAGAGGGGACATAGTCCACATAGCTGAACTGTGTTGCAGAAGAAAACAGTCAGGCTCGTTTGCTTACAGTACATCGTAATAAATTTTTCAAATCTATGAGGGGAATGCACTCCGTCTTCAGGCCACAAGTGGCCCATCGGGACCATCCGACCGCCGTGTCATCCTCAGTTGAGGATGCGGATAGGAGGGGCGTGTGGTCAGCACACCACTCTCCCGGTCGTTATGATGGTTTTCTTTGACCGGTATGAGGGGAATAGTAAATATTAAAACCAATTTTGATCAGTTGTCATGAGAGAAATATTAATTGACGTCTTGTTGACATTGCGTCCGCTGCTCCACAGATTTATTCTGAATTACGTCAGGAGGCGAGAACAGTTGACACAGCTTCGTGAAGACGCGAAGTACAATTATTCTCAAAATGACAATCGTCTAACAACAAGATTTTTGATACTGCTTGCTGTAATAATCATTTATTGCGATGTGAACTGTATTATAAGTAAAAATTTAATAAACAACAAAATTAACTTCAGGCACAAACCAAAACCATTCTATTTGTTTGACAACTGCTTCTACTCAATAGAATTTTAAGATATGTGAAAGGTGTATTTGTTTGTGTGTGTGTGTGTGTGTGTGTGTGTGTGTGTGTGTTTACTATAGTTAAGTGTAATCACTGTGCATAAAAAAGAATTAAGTGGTAGGAAAGACTAATGTAAAAGACTATCATAAAAATGGTCAGCAAGTTGTCATATTTTTCGCTGCTAATGGGCATTATGAGTGTAAACTAACTCATTTGACTTACAGTCAGAGACTGCATTTATAATCAAGCAAACAATTAATCATCATCTGGAAATAACTCCAGGGAATCCTGACTGATAACATTGAAACCCACCGATATCTCGACAATTTATCTAGCTGCATTCTCATGTGTTATTAGAGCACACATGTTGGGAGACTCTTAACTTCTTCTTGGGAAATATGTTGAACATTATAGTCTGCATAAATCAAAGGATACAAAGTCCTAATCAAATAGGCTAGGAAGTTCTCATTATTATGTATGCAACTGATATTTTGACAAACACATTTTTTAAACCATGAGTCTTTAAAACTAAGAAATACTATTGCTTTGTTCCAAATTCTACATTGTAATACCACCGCCACTTCTATTTGAGCCTGTTTCTGAACAATCTGATGTACATTTACAATGACAGTTTCAAGGCTTACATCCATCATCACTTCCCTGTAAACTTCTTCTTTCTGAAACTTTTCAGCATGCTGCGCAGACTGTGTCCACTCTACAGATGGGATGTTATCTATTGCCTCATGCACAAACGATTCATTGTATGTTATCTTGAATGTTTTCTTTTTTTCCTCCCCCACAGCCTCAACCCTTTGTCCAAATTAATTCCATGGGGCTACACTGATGATGATACATGGGTTAATGCAAAACTGTGTGGTCCCATACATGTGCAAGGAAGTCAGGTTTGTTCGTTCTGTCATGTGACTTGTATAAATTAATGAGATTGGCATGTGTCTGGTTTATAATGTGCTTAATATTTTTATTTTTAAACCAGGGAAAAATATCCACTTTTTTGGTTTTTGTAATTGGTGTTTTCTCTGTAATAGTAAAATTATAACTGGCAATGACTAACTTCGAAGTGAGGTATGACAAGAATTGTGACTCGCACAACAAAACTGACAGCGTTCATTTCTGAATGGTAGTCACAGCTATTTTTCTTACATGTAGATACAAGTTTATTCTCAGAAACAAAACCGGAAGAGGAGTCAGCATGCAAATAATTATCTGAGAACCTATTCCTATGAGAACCTTAAAACGGCCACTACCATCACTCATTTTCTAACAGATTATCCTGGAATGATTCTAATAGCCCCTTGTTTCATCAAGGTAATACATTGTTGAACTATCTCCTTCTCTTGTATCCTGAATCTTTATATGAAATGTAGTTTGTGCTGCACCTATGTCACTTCTTTGAACTAAAAACTCTCTTCTTAACATATCTGGAACCAATGCTTCTTAAAATTCTTTACACTGACGAAGCACGCACCATTAAAGCCAATTTTCTCCTGCATAACTGTAACACAGTTTTGTGATGTCAGGCATTCATCACTCACATGGAGCACCTTAAAACATCGTTGTTAAGACCACCAATTTGTGTTACAGGTGCCTTGTGACTTCGATGCTTTCCAGGCGACCCTACAGGTCTGACACTTTCATTTACAATTCTCTTGCCAGCACCACATGGTTCTGGCATACATTCTTGAGTATTCAAATGTCAACAGTAGGTGACCTGCTTTCAAATTCACATTTGAAAAAGTTATAAATGTGGTAAATAATTCCCCTCGCCTGATTATGAAGCTTTTCACATTTACTGCTATCACGTGACTTTTTTAAATCACACTTAAACATTTACAGACACACATTCACAGTTATAGTGTTACAAGAAGAAAAAAGAAAACAAAAGAAAACTAACAGCTGAATGAATAATTTGGCTGTCATGAAGTATGCCAACTGTGCAGCTTGTAGGAGTGAGATTCTTTCGGTCTAGCTGCAAATCACTGCTAGTAGCTCAGATACAGAATGAATATTATTGGTGGCCAGTGGCTAGTGGAGGGGGATGCGCAGAATGGCTGAAAACTGGGCTGCCTTCCTACTTGATGTGGACTTTTTAGTAAGCAGAAACCACTAACTTCTATTTGAAAATTGTTCTTCAGCATATAGTGTTAAATACACGTACTGTGTTGTTAAGTTATTGGATGGTGAAACTGATACGGAAAATGACACTTTAGAAGTCACAAGAATCTCAAGTGTGCCTAAACCTGATCGGTTCTCATACCACTACTGTCTATAGAAAATGAGAAGAATGGTGCATCTAACATATTTTTTATCTTTACAGTTATTATTTGTACATGCAAAAATAAGGCAACTAAGGTAAATTTTGAAGGTGAATACAGTATTTGATTTTAAATGAACTGATAGGTTCTAAAGACACCTAAAAGCCTTTAATATCAAAAATTACTATTTAACATGAGGAGATAAAGTTGATACTTCATACATATGTAACAAGACACACACACACACACACACACACACACACACACACACACACACACACAGATATAGAGGGAAACATTCCATGTAGGAAAAATATATCTAAAAACAAAGATGATGTGACTTACCAAATGAAAGTGCTGGCAGGTCGACAGACACACAAGCAAACACAAACATACACACAAAATTCAAGCTTTCGCAACAAACTGTTGCCTCATCAGGAAAGAGGGAAGAAGAGGGAAAGACGAAAGGATGTCGGTTTTAAGGGAGAGGGTAAGGAGTCATTCCAATCCCGGGAGCGGAAAGACTTACCTTAGGGGGGAAAAAAGGACGGGTATACACTCGCACACACACACATATCCATCCACACATATACAGACACAAGCAGATATATTTAAAGACCACCTGTGGGGAGCGGCTAAAAATGATCAGTGATGTGTGAAAAACGGAAGTGGAAATAAAGTGAAAGTTATTAGAACTAGCCGAAATGGTTGTTTAATATGTGAAAGCAGCTGTTATTGAACTAGAAACGGTGGATTTTATAGCAGTGGTAGTGTTGAAAGCGGAAAATAAAAATTTTTATGGTTATGGTTTGGAAGTGGGTTACTTATTATTGAGTATATATAGGCGGGATAAAATTGTGTTACGGTAAAAAGGGGAAGGTGAATACAAAGTGAGACTACTGGTAAAAACAGAAAGAGAAAATAAAGAGAAAATAAGACGACAGGAAAGATTTCGAATTGCAACAGCGACAATAACAAACGTAATTGTTGGGTTCAAATTAATGATATGGTTATAATAGAGGGAAGCATTCCATGTAGGAAAAATATATATAAAAACAAAGATGATGTGACTTACCAAATGAAAGTGTTGGCAGGTCGACAGACACACAAACAAACACAAACATACACACAAAATTCAAGCTTTCGCAACAAACTGTTGCCTCATCAGGAAAGAGGGAAGGAGAGGGAAAGACGAAAGGATGTCGGTTTTAAGGGAGAGGGTAAGGAGTCATTCCAATCCCGGGAACGGAAAGACTTACCTTAGGGGGGAAAAAAGGACGGGTATACACTCGCACACACACACACATATCCATCCACACATATACAGACACAAGCAGACATATTTAAAGACCACCTGTGGGGAGCGGCTAAAAATGATCAGTGATGTGTGAAAAACGGAAGTGGAAATAAAGTGAAAGTTATTAGAACTAGCCGAAATGGTTGTTTAATATGTGAAAGCAGCTGTTATTGAACTAGAAACGGTGGATTTTATAGCAGTGGTAGTGTTGAAAGCGGAAAATAAAAATTTTTTTGGTTATGGTTTGGAAGTGGGTTACTTATTATTGAGTATATATAGGCGGGATAAAATTGTGTTACGGTAAAAAGGGGAAGGTGAATACAAAGTGAGACTACTGATAAAAACAGAAAGAGAAAATAAAGAGAAAATAAGACGACAGGAAAGATTTCGAATTGCAACAGCGACAATAACAAACGTAATTGTTGGGTTCAAATTAATGATATGGTTATAATAGAGGGAAGCATTCCATGTAGGAAAAATATATATAAAAACAAAGATGATGTGACTTACCAAATGAAAGTGCTGGCAGGTCGACAGACACACAAACAAACACAAACATACACACAAAATTCAAGCTTTCGCAACAAACTGTTGCCTCATCAGGAAAGAGGGAAGGAGAGGGAAAGACGAATGGATGTGGGTTTTAAGGGAGAGGGTAAGGAGTCATTCCAATACCGGGAGCGGAAAGACTTACCTTAGGGGGAAAAAAGGACGGGTATACACTCGCACACACACACACATATCCATCCACACATATACAGACACAAGCAGACATATTTAAAGACCTAGCTTATATATATATAGCTATATATATATATATATAGCTATATATATATATAAACAAAGATGATGTGACTTACCATACGAAAGTGCTGGCAGGTCGATAGAAACACAAACAGACACATACATACACACAAAATTCAAGCTTTCGCAACAAACTGTTGCCTCATCAGAAAAGAGGGAAGGAGAGGGAAAGACGAAAGGAAGTGGGTTTTAAGGGAGAGATGTGACTTACCAAACGAAAGCGCTGGCACATTGATAGACACACAAACAAACACAAACATACACACAAAATACTAGCTTTCGCAACCAACGGTTGCTTCGTCAGGAAAGAGGGAAGGAGAGGGAAAGACGAAAGGATTTGGGTTTTAAGGGAGAGGGTAAGGAGTCATTCCAATCCCGGGAGTGGAAAGACTTACCTTAGGGGGGAAAAAGGACGGGTATACGGTATTTACTCGAATCTAAGCTGCACTTTTTTCCGGTTTTTGTAATCCAAAAAACAGCCTGCGGCTTAGAATCGAGTGCAAAGCAAGCGGAAGTTCTGAAAAATGTTGGTGGGTGCCGCCACAACTAACTTCTGCCGTCGAATACATGTAGCGCTACATAGGCATGCTTTGTAGGCATAAAGATAAATACTGGCACCAAAACCGCTGCGTCATTAAACAAATTTAAAAAAAAGGTGGAAGACGAGCTTTTTCCTCCGCTCCGAGTTTCGACCACTGTATTTTCGTACATTATCCAACGAAGTAAATACAAATTCCGTATTGTTCATCTTCGAATGTAGCAGCAGCATTTCAATGTACTACAAAAATCCAACTGGCAAGACTGTTTGGGATGAATGTTTGTCAATATAGCCAACTCTACATTCTGGATTTTTTTCCTACCTGTGAGAAGAGATGGTTACTAATAGGAACTTTTATGAATTGTGAATCACATGCAGTATTCTCTTCACCATAAGAATAATACGAATATAAACATTTTACCATGTATTGTTTCGTGTTTGCTGCTATCTCATTTAAATCCTGTCTGCCTAATAAACTACAAAACTAGAGTGAGACAACAGCAAACGCGGAAAAATATACATATCATGCCATCTTTATATTCGTATTATTCTTAAGCTTAATAGTGATACAGTCAGAAATGAAGCATGGCAATTGACTAGATTTTTAAATCTAAGATGACTCTAATTTCTGTGCAGAATGTAATGTACTAAAGAGGCGCCTGCAAAGATTTTCAAACGGAGAATAATTTTCGCTAAACTCTCGTTCAGAACATCTATCATACACAGTCTATTATTTGGTTCTTGTTAATCATTAGCAAAGAAAGCAGCAGTGTAAGTAACAACAAATAGCAGTCTCTTGCCATTGTTTCGCTAATGAGACGATTCCTCCTTATTTTTTTTTTTTTTTCCTATAAGTGACGGTAGCGCACACAAAAGGAAACCATGCCGCGAGCGGCGACAGGCCGTAAACACGCACTATCAGAATGCAAGAAACAATGCATGACACAGTACAGTAATGCATTTTCAGCTTAGAGTGACATCAATTCAATCCAGACGAAGCACGTGAAAAAGGAAGCGTACCCGTATAAATAAGGACGGAGCGCGTGACACATAGCAATGGCTACCTGACAAAGCGTAACTGCTAAGCTTATGATTCGAACCAAACTACTGTAGCTGTATCGTCATTCATTCGATCTAAATTGTGTCTCATATTACAATGGACCAACTTTGTTTCGATTTGGAGATGCGGCCTAAAACTTTTGTCTGCCCTTGAATTTCGAGTCTCAAATTTCAGGTGCGGCTTAGATTCAGGAAATTTTTTTCTCCTTGATTTCGAGTATCATTTTTCAGGTGCGGCTTGGATTCGAGTGCGGCTTAGATTCGAGTAAATACGGTACACTCGCACACACACACATATCCATCCACACATACACAGACACAAGCAGACATTTGTAAAGGCAAAGAGTTTGGGTAGAGATGTCAGTCGAGGCTAAAGTAAAGATGCAAAGATGTTGTTGAAAGACAGGTGAGGTATGAATGGCGGCAACTTGAAATTAGCGGAGGTTGAGGCCTGGCGGATAACGAGAAGTGAGGATATACTGAAGGGAAAGTTCCCATCTCCGGAGCTCTGACAAGTTGGTGTTAGTGGGAAGTATCCAGATAACCCGGACGGTGGAACACTGTGCAAAGATGTGCTGGGCGTGCACCAAGGCGTGTTTAGCCACAGGGTGATCCTCATTACCAACAAACACTGTCTGCCTGTGTCCATTCATGCGAATGGACAGTTTGTTGCTGGTTGTTCCCACATAGAGAGCCTCACAGTGTAGGCAGGTCAGTTGGTAAATCACGTAGGTGCTTTCACACGTGGCTCTGCCTTTGATCGTGTACACCTTCTGGGTTATAGGACTGGAGTAGGTGGTGGTGGGAGGGTGCATGGGACAGGTTTGACACCGGGGGTGGTTACAGGGGTAGGAGCCAGAGGGTACGGAAGGTGGTTTGGGGATTTCATAGGGATGAACTAAGAGGTTACGAAGGTTAGGTGGACGGCGGAAAGACACTCTTGGTGGAGTGGGGAGGATTTCATGAAGGATGGATCTCATTTCAGGGCAGGATTTGAGGAAGTCATATCCCTGCTGGAGAGCCACATTCAGAGTCTGATCCAGTCCCAGAAAGTATCCTGTCACAAGTGGGGCACTTTTGGGGTTCTTCTGTGGGAGGTTCTGGGTTTGAAGGGATGAGGAAGTGGCTCTGGTTATTTGCTTCTGTACCAGGTCGGGAAGGTAGTTGCGGGATGCGAAAGCTGTTTTCAGGTTGTTGGTGTAATGGTTCAGGGATTCCGGACTGGAGCAGATTCGTTTGCCACGAAGACCTAGGCTGCAGGGAAGGGACCGTTTGATGTGGAATGGGTGGCAGCTGTCATAATAGAGGTACTGTTGCTTGTTGGTGGGTTTGATGTGGACGGACGTGTGAAGCTGGCCATTGGACAGATGGAGGTCAACGTCAAGGAAAGTGGCATGGGATTTGGAGTAGGACCAGGTAAATCTGATGGAACCAAAGCAGTTGAGGTTGGAGAGGAAATTCTGGAGTTCTTCTTCACTGTGAGTCCAGATCATGAAGATGTTACCAATAAATCTGTACCAAACTTTGGGTTTGCAGGCCTGGGTAACCAAAAGGCTTCCTCTAAGCGACCCATGAATAGGTTGGCATAGGAGGGGGCCATCCTGGTACCCATGGCTGTTCCCTTTAGTTGTTGGTATGTCTGGCCTTCAAAGGTGAAGAAGTTGTGGGTCAGGATGAAGCTGGCTAAGGTAATGGGGAAAGAGGTTTCAGGTAGGGTGGCAGATGATTGGTGTTGTAACAGAACGTAAGATCGTGTATGTCAGTAATTTTCGTGTATGTCAGTAATTTCTTTACGTGTAATGTTTTATGTAAATATAGCCTTTGACTGCGAGTTTAACGACTAAGAGACAGTTATCTCTGGACATGCGGAAAGGAGGTCGATCTTTGGGGGAGGTGGTTAAAGGACTTTGGAGAGAAAGCGTGGGCTAGAGGAGGTGCGAATACAGATGTGGTGTAAAACAATGTCTTATTGCATATTATTGTAGAAGTGTTAAATGTGAATAAATGAATTAAATAGTGATTTGCAAAACTAATGTAACGTTTGCTCTCTAAAAATCAAAATACCACATCGCCCTACAAACCAGTTAGTCTCATCCAAACACAAAGAAAACCGCGGGAACATCGCAGTGGAATCACCTCTAGACTTCACGAAGACAACAACGCAGCCATCGATATGAGTTAAGTACCAAACTGTTCGTACTTGTTAACGACCTCGGACTATAAATTTGAATCTCCTGTAGTACCTGAAGTCACCATGTGGACAAAGGAGTAGGACAACTTATATACAGTGGACATCATAGGAAGAGGTCTGTTAAACTTGGGGGCTCGTCCGGGATATTACAGTTAAATGCGATGGGACTAATTGCGCTTCGTTTGCGGAACATTACAAACTTTATAATTCGTAAAACGTGAATAACATTGTACACGTTTCCTGGACCAGAAAAAGTAGTGTGTTTTAAACTTTTCGTCAAGACTGTATCCAAACACGTGGTGCCATCATGACGCTATCAGAAGAAATTAAAAAGGAAGTTGGAGAAATGTTAGACTCGAACGTGTGTGGTGTAAGTGACGATCCAGATGACTCACAAACCGAAAGAAAACCGGATCAACAGGACTGGGTAAGTTTACTCTTTGCCAGAATGGGACAAATGCAGACCGAATTAACAAGGGCAATGAACTCAAATAGTGAATTCCTAGAATCGAAAATAAATGCATCTAGTGAAGCGCTGGAAGCAAAAATGAAAAGCAACGGTGATGTACTGAAAGAAGAAATCTCAAATTTAAAACTTCAATTAGGAGAAAGTTTGAAGGGCGTGAACTCCAAAATTGAAGCTATAGAGAATAAGTTTGTGACCTTAGAAAATAAGTTAGCCACAGTTAGCTCAAGTCAAGGGAAAGAGATTGAAAGGTTAACTGCAGCTCAAAGAACTGTGGAGGAGAGGGTAGACAAATTAAGTCTAGATACAGAATCAAAAGTTATCTCCTTAGATGCTGAATTAAATAAGATACAGGAGTCTGTAACATGTAATTTAAGTGTAATAGACAAGAGATTCACTGAAATGCAAGATAATTTTGTGTCTAGAAATTTATGTATGAATGGTGGAAGTGTGTGGAGTAATTCACCTGTAAAAAGTTTTCCTTGTGATAATTTACACCCTGTAGATTTTTTGCAACACTGCTCTGACAACCTTGTTACTGGCATGTCTGATAATCTAAAGATTAAATTTGTTAAAAAATTTCTTGAGGGAGAAGCTTTGTCTTGGGCAAACCAACATTTTGATGAGTGGAAAACGTTTGATGATTTTAAGAAGAGTTTCTTAAATAAGTTTTGGTCTGAGACTGAACAGGGTAGAATAAAAAGTGAATTTTTAAATGGGCCTATCTTCAGGGGCAGAAACCACTCAATGAAAGACTTTTGCAGGGATCAACTTAGGAAATTGGTGCATCTAGATAAACCCTTTGACGAAATGACGCAAATTGATGCCCTTAAAAGGAGGTTACCTGAAAGAATACAGTGGGAATTAGTGCATGGACCTGACGACTGTTTAGACCAGTTTCTAAAATATATAGACAAATTAGACAGGGCAATGGAGAGAAATGTGCAACAGTTTAGTAACGGAAACCATTACAGTGGGAGGTGGAATTCTGATTACCGTGGAGAGAACCCTAGAAGGGACGATAGAGATTTTCGGAATGAACACCAATATGATAGAACAAGAGAGTACAATGCTAATTGGAGAGGGAGTAACTGGGAAAGCAATGGTGTAACTAGGAACAACAGATGGGAAGGTAACAACAGAATGAATACAAATTGGAGGAGTGACAATAGAGGTAGACATCCGGAAAACTCCGGACCGCCTCAATGAAGGTCCACAGCTTTGGGGCGAACCGATTTAAACATAATAGGACCACTAACTTTCACACAAAACCCAATACTGTAAATAACTGTACCATTAACAAACAGGTTAAAAACCAGGAATATCAAGTGAATTATATAAATTTTGATAAAAAATTTTGGGATGCTATGTGGCACAGTAGACCACCACAAAATAAACATAGGAGAGACCAAAGTTCTGACTCAATTCTGGATGAGGAGATGTTAAATGATTTTTACAGGTGGGCAAAAATGGGAGAGCAAGCTAATAATGAAGAGAGTAACAAATGTTTTAGTTCAGAATTGGGGGGGTTGTTCACACAAGAAGGTAATAGTGAATCAGCTGATGATAAACCTAAGCAACAGGAAAAAGAATCAACCATAGAAAGTGAAAAACAGAGAGAAATAGATGAAACTGGCAGTAAAGTATACCATAGTAGTGATGATGTTAGTATTTTTGATGTGAAAAGTATGGTAAGCAAACCAGTAAGTGAGTACAATGTTTTTATTGAAATAAATAATGAAGTTTTGGAACTTGATGATAGTTGTGGTGACGAAGTACAGGAATATGATAAGAATAATGAAGTGACAGCTGAAAACCAATTGCTACATGCCTTTTCTGATGAGCTCATGGTTAATCAAAGTGGTGATAACAAAAGTGAAAATATTGTGAAAGAATTAGATTTGCGTGATATTATTGAAAGTAAAGGAAGCCAATTTTTAGAAATCCTGTGGAACCAGTATAATGAGAATTGTAGTAGCAAAGTGTTTTGGTATCGTCTAAGTATAATTAGTAGAGTTTTATGCCCACGCTGGTGGGAGAGTAAAAGAAAGAGTCTGAATGAAAGGTACATAAACAGTAAGGAGATATTTTGTGTGCAGCCAAAGTGTAAACTTGACACTAGTAACTTAGAATCTGAAAATCAGGTAAACCTGATGAAGACTGAAAGGGAGGAAGGAGATGGAAATTATAAAGAAATTGAAAAAGATTTATTATATGAAGTCCCCGAGGGGAAGGCAGATGAAAAGGAATTAGGCTGACCATACATTAAAATAAGAGTAAATCAGTGAGAAGGGCACTGTCTTATTGATACAGGAAGCCCCATATGCGCAATTTCAGAAAAATTTAGAGATAAAATTAGAGATGGTAAGAACTTTGTAGAAATGCCGGTTGTTGGGGTAAAAATCAGAGGTGCCACTGGTAGGCAAAGTAAGGTAGTTAAGAGTCAAGTATTGTTAACGTTTCAAATTGAAAATGTGGAGTTTGAGCAGGGTTGCCTTGTGGTCCCAAGGTTAGAAGAAAATATCATTTTTGGCATGGATTGGGTCTTAAAAGTGGGTGTAAGCTTCTCTTGGGAAGATAAGACTGTTATAATTACTGAACCTGAGAAAAATAGTATTCTGAGAACAGAAATGTACATCCTTAACTGTAGTAATTCTTGCAACCATATCAAAGCTGTTGTAAGCAAGGTAGATAGTCAAGCCATAAGTGATAACACATCCTTTGATCTTATAAATGAACAAAATTTCGAAGAATTAGTCGAAGTAAAATTGAAGGAAGCTGTAAATCTAAGTGAAAGTCAGAAAAATCAGTTAAGAGAAGTGTTATGGGAATTTCAGGATACATTCAGTGAGAGACCAGGGAAGGTAAAAGACTATCAGTGCAGACTTCAACTCAGAGATCATCATCCTTTCTTCCTAAAACCATATGGCATTCCATTCTCCAGGAAAAAAGATGTAGAAAGGGAAATCCAAAAAATGGAAACTTGGGGGATTATAGAAAGGAGTAGAAGTGCTTACAACAACCCATTAGTAGTTGTGTCTAAGAGAAATGGTGGGGTTAGACTTGTACTTGACTCTAGGCACCTTAATAAGTTTTTGATTAGAGAAAATGACCATCCTGACAATATGGATGAACTCCTGCACAAATTTGATAATGTAAAATTTATGAGTAGCCTAGACTTGACATCTGGTTTTCACCAAATACCACTTGAACTTGATTCTAGGAAGTACACTGCCTTTTTGTATGGTGGCAAAAGTTACCAATATTGTGTTGTCCCTTTTGGATTGAATGTATCTGTGGCTGAATTTATCAGAGCACTGGATTTTGTATTAGGTGATGAATTGTCTTCAAAATTAATAGTATATGTAGATGACATTCTTGTAACTGGAAAAACCTGGGAAGATCATCTAAACCTTCTGAGACAAGTCTGTTCAAAATTGAGGGAAGGGAGAATGACCGTAAAATTGGAAAAATGTTGTTTTGGAGTTAATGAACTGAAATTTTTGGGGCATAATATTTCAGAAAAGGGAATCTTACCTGATAAGGATAAACTTGAGGCCATTGTAAACTTCCCTACTCCCAAGAACAAAAAACAACTCAAGTCCTTTTTTGGTCTCACTGGATTCTATAGAAAATTTCTTAGTACCCAAGCTTTAAATGCAAACTGCTTATGTAACTTACTAAAAAAGAATACTGTTTGGGATTGGACACAAGAATGTCAGGATGCGTTCGTGGAAATAAAACAACTGTCCCAAAGTCAAATGTTGTATAGACCTGTTATGTCGTTACCATTCTGTATAATGACAGATAGTAGTGAGACAGGTTTAGGGGCACACTTGTTTCAAAACATAGAAGTAGAAGGAAAATTAGAACACCATTCTATTGCTTTTGCTAGCCGGGTTTTACAAAAGTATGAAAAATCATATACAGTCACAGAGAAGGAACTACTTGCCATCCACTGGGCATTTAATAAGTTTAAAAGTTATCTTTTAGGCCACAAGGTAATTGTTTTCTCTGACCATAAAGCTCTATCGTACATTCAGGAGTGCAGACTCTATCATGACCGTATAACAAGGTGGGTTTTATTCCTTCAACAGTTTGACTATGAGATCAAATTTATTCAGGGTAAACATAATGTCATTGCAGATGCCCTTTCCAGACTACCAGTAGGTGCAGATGTTGAAAATACTTATGGAAAAGAGGAGAAAGAGTTCAAACTTATGTACTTAAAGGGTGTAAAAGATGAAGCTGAAATACTGAAAATCTGTAATGATATTCGTAGAAACCAAAACCATGATGAAAATTGGAAGTTGGTTAAAAGTTATATAGGGAAAAAGGGAGGAGAAAAGGTAGATCAGTATTATAAAGTACAAAAAGGGATTTTGTTTAGGAGACCTAGACCTGACTTAGACAATTGGAAACTATGTTGGCCTGAGCAATGTATTGACACGTTAATCAGTTACATACACGAAAGCTTCGGACACTGCGGGGCAACAAAATGTATACAGAAGATACAGGAAAATGTATACTTCTATAATATCAGTAGGAGAGTGAAGAAAAAACTTGAAACCTGTGATCGTTGTCAGAGAGTAAAAGTGAGCAACCAAACATCTAAAGGATTGATGCAAAACATTTTACCAAATAAAAACCTTGAATTAACAGCTATTGATCTATATGGACCACTACCAAGGTCAAGGGGAGGGTATAGTTACATCTTCGTTATAGTTGACGTTTTCTCTAAATTTATAAAATTGTATACATTAAAGAGAGCAACCAGTAAACAAATTATCATCAAGCTGACGAATCATTATTTCACAAATGTTGGTATTCCCCAGGCCATCATGTCTGATAATGGGTCACAGTTTACATCTAAATTATGGAAAAATTTTATTGAAGATACAGGAATAAAACATATCTTGATTTCGGTTTGTCACCCATCAAGTAACCCAGCAGAAAGGTACATGAGGGAAATTGGAAGGCTCTGCAGAACATACTGTAGTAAAAATCATGTTAATTGGATTGAAAATGTTACTGACTTTGAGGATATAATGAACAGCCTACAGCATTCATCCACTGGTTTCTCACCTTACGAAGTAATGTTTAATAGACGACCTGCAAATTTGATTTCTGAGAATGTTAATTTCCCACCTTGTCAAACTATGACACCCCAGGAAAGAGAGACAGCTGTTAGGAACACTATGAAAAGACAAGGAGAGGTAAGAAAGCGGAGACATGATGCAAGAAGTAAAGGAGTACAGTTCAGGGCAGGAGATCTGGTTTTAGTAAAAACACAGGAAAAATCTAGATTGATGAGTTCTGAAATAAAGAAATTTTTTGACATCTATATAGGCCCCTTTGAAATCAAGGAAAACCCACACCCTAATGCCTATAGGCTAATCTACCCAAAATCCAAGAAGTTATTTGGACTGCGCAATGTTACAGAGTTAAAACTCTACAAACATGACCCATAAAATAGTCTTTAATAAGTAAAATGCTGCTCGGAAAGAACTAGTTGACTGGCCCAACTACATCACTTTATTGTTTTATCATTCAAGGAAAACTTCATGTCAAAGTGTGGGACTAGGTCAGCTAAAAGTATGAAGTAGATTTTGTGTTAATGTGAATTATGTCTGTACTAATTTCTCTTTGTTCTCTAGTATATCCATTCATTAAATTTGGTACGAGATCAGTGTGTCGGGCTACGAACCATTCTACAGTGTCATAGTAATGTCTCTTAACAGAAACCAAAGTTAATGATGTGGACACTTTTAAAGTAATAAGATATGAATAGTGATTGTGTGTAAGAAGACAAAACCTTGTCATTTGTAAGCTATGTCAGATGGAATGTTATTTAATGGATAAAGCAAACTGGAGGTACTTGTCAGATTATGAGAGTGTACTTTGAAAGACCAGATATGTTATAGTGTGTTAAAAATTTAATCATGCAAATTAAGAATGTATTGAGGTTTAGAGCATTATGGAAACAGATGTTGGTGTATTACTTTTGAAACACTTGTGATGGATTGAAGGTTATGTGATACTAATTTTGAAGTTTATATTGTGGGAGAATATTTTGTAATAGTTTAGATAATTTAATGTTAAAGTGAATGAAGAGCTGTTAGGAATTTATCCCATACCCTGTTACACAATTTGGAATAATTTCTGTTCATGGCAATATGCTATTTGAGCACAGGAGAGTAAATAAAAATGAAACACTGCTTAATAATGATGTAAAGTTAAGGTATAAATATTAACAATCTTTCACAATTTAAGTGTAGAGTTTGTCATAATTTGACCTATAAAGTTGAAATAGATGTACAGTGTGAGGATACTGCGATTATAGTCGCAATCATATGGAACGTCTCAGCTATCTCATTATAAAGGAAACATTAAATCATAAATATGTAAACCAATCTGACTCTGAAAATACAGTGCTGATCACACATAATTGAATTTACACTGGATTCACCATGTGATTCCATTCATCACGTATACATGAATTTTCCCTAAGAGACAACCATTTAACATTGTGTATAAGTATTACAATATTTTGAACTATGTCTATTTTATGTATGTGGTTAAAAGAACCTGTTTATTTTAGAATAATGATTTCTTTAGATTTAATGGTTGTTTTGGGCACAAGCCATGCCCTAAGGTAATTTATTGAAACACTTATATTAAAAGATTGTGAGAGATGCCTGCATTACACAGTTCACTTAATATATTCTAAAGAAAACACTGACAATCAGAAGAATGAGGTTAACTAAGATGCATTAAGTCAGTATTGAAGTAAACTTGAGTTTATGCATATACTATATAATTAGGTACCCATTTTAACACGGCTGTTCAGCTACCATGATCAATTAAATATAAGGTGCCATATTTTATTGTTAGTTATAAGCTCATTACACTTATTGCTCAATACAGCCAATGTAACTTTCAAATTGTATATCATGGAAAGTGTATATATATGTAACTAAGATCACTTGGGAACCAATTTTATTACTAACTTTCGGAACTGGAAATTTTATTATGATGTGTGTATTAGACATATTTTATTCCATAGTGACACACAATCCCATGCATGCCATGCACGGACTTGTGTGGGGGGGGGGGTATTGTAACAGAACGTAAGATCGTGTATGTCAGTAATTTTCGTGTATGTCAGTAATTTCTTTACGTGTAATGTTTTATGTAAATATAGCCTTTGACTGCGAGTTTAACGACTAAGAGACAGTTATCTTTGGACATGCGGAAAGGAGGTCGATCTTTGGGGGAGGTGGTTAAAGGACTTTGGAGAGAAAGCGTGGGCTAGAGGAGGTGCGAATACAGATGTGGTGTAAAACAATGTCTTATTGCATATTATTGTAGAAGTGTTAAATGTGAATAAATGAATTAAATAGTGATTTGCAAAACTAATGTAACGTTTGCTCTCTAAAAATCAAAATACCACATCGCCCTACAAACCAGTTAGTCTCATCCAAACACAAAGAAAACCGCGGGAACATCGCAGTGGAATCACCTCTAGACTTCACGAAGACAACAACGCAGCCATCGATATGAGTTAAGTACCAAACTGTTCGTACTTGTTAATGACCTCGGACTATAAATTTGAATCTCCTGTAGTACCTGAAGTCACCATGTGGACAAAGGAGTAGGACAACTTATATACAGTGGACATCATAGGAAGAGGTCTGTTAAAGCGTGAAAGGAAGTGCTCCATCACAGCGAGGCCCTGGACATGTGGAATATTTGTGTATAAGGTAGTGGCATCAATGGTTACAAGGATGGTTTCTGGGGGTAATGGATTGAATGGATTGGATAAGGATTCCAGGTGATCGAGAAAGTGGTTGGTGTCTTTGATGAAGGATGGGAGACTGCATGTAATGGGTTGAAGGTGTTGATCTACGTAGGCAGAGATACGTTCTGTGGGGGCTTGGTAACCAGCTACAATGGGGCGGCCGGGATGATTGGGTTTGTGAATTTTAGGTAGAAGGTAGGGGTGCGGGGTGTCAGTGGGGTCAGGAGGTTGATGGAGTCAGGTGAAAGGTTTAGTAGGGGGCTTAAGGTTCTGAGGATTCCTTGAAGCTCCGCCTGGACATCAGGAATGGGATTACCTTGGCAAACTTTGTATGTGGTGTTGTCTGAAAGCTGACGCAGTCCCTCAGCCACATACTCCCGACGATCAAGTACCACTGTCGTGGAACCTTTGTCTGCCGGAAGAATGACGATGGACCGGTCAGCCTTCAGATCACAGATAGCTTGGGCTTCAGCAGTGGTGATGTTGGGAGTAGGATTAATGTTTTTTAAGAAGGATTGAGAGGCAAGACTGGAAGTCAGAAATTCCTGGAAGGTTAGGAGAGGGTGATTTTGAGGAAGAGGAGGTGGGTCCCACTGTGACGGAGGACGGAACTGTTCCGGGCAGGATTCAATTTGGATAGTGTCTTGGGGAGTTGGATCATTAGGAGTAGGATTAGGATCATTTTTATTCATGGCAAAGTGATATTTCCAGCAGAGATGACAAGTGTAGGACAGTAAATCTTTGACAAGGGCTGTTTGGTTGAATCTGGGAGTGGGGTTTGAAGGTGAGGCCTTTGGATATAATAGAGGGAAACATTCCACATGGGAAAAATATATTTAAAACAAAGATGATGAGACATACCAAACAAAAGCGCTGGCAGGTCGATAGACACACAAACAAACACAAACTTACACACAAAATTCAAGCTTTCGCAACAAACAGTTGCTTCATCAGGAAATTAGGGAAAGACGAAAGGATGTGGGTTTAAAGGGAGAGGGTAAGGAGTCATTCCAATCCCGGGAGTGGAAAGACTTACCTTAGGGGGGAAAAAGGACAGGTATACAACCGCGCACACACATATCCATCCGCACATACACAGACACAAGCAGACATTTGTAGAGGCAAAGAGTTTGGGCAGAGATGACAGTCAAGAGGGAAGTACAGAGGCAAAGATGTTGTTGAAAGACAGGTGAGGTATGAGTGGCGGCAACTAGAAATTAGCGGAGATTGAGGCCTGGTGGATAACAGGAAGAGAAGATATATTGAAGAGCAAGTTCCCATCTCCGGAGTTCGGAGAGGTTGGTGTTAGTGGGAATATCTGGATGGTGTAACACTGTGCCAAGATGTGCTGGCTGTGCACCAAGGCATGTTTAGCCACAGGGTGAGCCTCATTACCAACAAACACTGTCTGCCTGTGTCCATTCATGCGAATGGACAGTTTGTTGCTGGTCATTCCCACATAGAATGCATCACAGTGTGGGCAGGTCAGTTTGTAAATCACGTGGCTCTGCCTTTGATCGTGTACACCTTCCGGGTTACAGGACTGGAGTAGGTGGTGGTGGTGGGAGGGTGCATGGGACAGGTTTTACACCGGGGGCGGTTACAAGGGTAGGAGCCAGAGGGTAGGGAAGGTGGTTTGGGGATTTCATAGGGATGAACTAACAGGTTACGAAGGTTAGGTGGACGGTGGAAAGACACTCTTGGTGGAGAGGGGAGGATTTCATGGAGGATGGATCTCATTTCAGGGCAGGATTTGAGGAAGTCGTATCCCTGCTGGAGAGCCACATTCAGAGTCTGATCCAGTCCCGGACAGTATCCTGTCACAAGTGGGGCACTTTTGGGGTTCTTCTGATTCATATCATTAATTTGAACCCAACAATTACGTTTCTTATTGTCACTGTTGCATTTCGAAATCTTTTCTGTCGTCTTATTTTCTGTTTTCGCCAGTAGTTTCACTTTGTAATCACCTTCTCCTCTTTACCGTAATCTACTATACAATTTTATCCCACCGATATATACTCAGTAATATGTAATACGTAATAATACGTAACCCACTTCCAAACCATAACCAAAAAAAAAAATTTTATTTTCTCCGCTTTCAGCACTACCACTGCTATAAAATCCACCATTTCTAGTTCACAAACAGTTCCTTTCACCTGTTAAACAACCATTTCGGCTGGTTCTAATAACTTTTGCTTTATTTCCATTTCCGTTTTTCTCACATCACTGATCATTTTTAGCCGCTTCCCACAGGTTTTAACGTCATTATTTCTTCATCAGACAATTGTTAGCCTCATTTTCATAATCTGCCACCACAAAACCACTCCTTTTAATACATTTACACGTAGTTTTTTCGAAATTTTCCCGAATTTCTCCACCCTTTAACGTGTTTTGGCGGCAACACAACCACCTAACCTTTATACACATCGTTGTCTACCTACACAAGTTCACCACAGGATCAACATAGCCCAGCTCTAACCAACACTTTTTTGCCTTTTTTCACACCAGATCTCCAGTTGCTTTCTAGTTCACCTTTATCTCTCCCCATATATTTTTATTTTCATTTTCATTTCAGCCTCATGTTACACTTTCCACCTTCTAATACCATGTCACCCTCACAACACCCCCACAACGACCCCATTAAGCTTTACTTATATTCCCTCCGCCAACATGCCTTCGCCCTAGCCAGATTATACTCCCATATTTTATTTTATCAGGCTTGTCTGACATTTGGCATTACCCCCAAAGGCCTCACACTTAAAGTTCCCATCTCTGGCTGCAACCCTTCTCTCCATCAGTCCCTATACCAGTTCCAAACTGAACAATCCATTGTCCTCACCCACCTAATCCTTCACCTACACATCAACTCAGCCAATGAACACACCCGTCAACTCCTATCTTTAATAAAAGTCCTCAATCTTTCCTCTCCCACATCCACACTGGCTGTTCAGAGCATCCTCCTACAGGCCAACTGCAAATTACAACAGCATGCCACCTTCCACCTCAAAAAACTATTCAATCTCCTGGTTTCCCACCTCCAGAAACACAGCTCAGTCACCCATCACAACCTTTCCAGCAAACCTCAACCTCCTCTCATTGCACACAAACCCAGTCTCTCCCATCTACTCAATCTCCCACTTACAGCTCCACTCCCTCCAAAACCTCAAAATTACAATCAACACAATCTCGAACCACAACACCCTAATTCAGTAGTTAACCTTTCCTCCAAACCTCTCTCTCAATCCGAAACCTCTGTCCTATCCAAATGCCTCACCTTCAAACCCCACTCCCAGATTCAACCAAACAGCCCTCTTCAAAGATTTACTGTCCTACACTCGTACTCTCTGCTGGAAGTATCACTTTGCCACGAAGAAAAATGATCCTAATCCTACTCCTAATGATCCAACTCCCCAAGACACTATCCAAATTGAACCCTGCCTGGAACAGTTCCGTCCTCCGTCACAGCGGGACACACCTCCTCTTCCTCAAAATCACCCTCTCCAAACCTTCCAGGAATTTCTGACTTCCAGCCTTGCCTCTCAATCCTTCATAAAAAACCTTAATGCTACTCCAACATCACCACTGCTGAAGCCCAAGCTATCCGTGATAGGCTGACCGTTCCATCGTCATTCTTCCGGTGGACAAGGGTTCCAGACAGTGGTGCTTGATCGTCGGGAGTATGTGGCTGAGGGACTGCGTCAGCTTTCAGACAACACCACATACAAAGTTTGCAAGGTAATCCCATTCCTGATGTCCAGGCGGAGCTTCAAGGAAACCTCAAAACCTTAGGCCCCCTACAAAACCTTTCACCTGACTCCATCAACCTCCTGACCCCACCGACACCCCGCACCCCTACCTTCTACCTTCTTCCTAAAATTCATAAACCCAATCATCCCGGCCGCCCCATTGTAGCTGGTTACCAAGCCCCCACAGAATGTATCTCTGCCTACGTAGATCAACACCTTCAACCCATTACATGCAGTCTCCCATCCTTCATCAAAGACACCAACCACTTTCTCGAATGCCTGGAATCCTTACCCAGTCTGTTACCCCAGGAAACCATCCTTGTAACCACTGATGCCACTTCCTTATACACAAGTATTCCACATGTGCAGGGCCTCGCTGTGATGGAGCACTTCCTTTCACGCCGATCACCTGCCAGCCTGCCTAAAACCCCTTTCCTCATTACCTTAGCCAGCTTCATCCTGACGCACAACTTCTTCACTTTTGAAGGCCAGACATACCAACAATTAAAGGGAACAGCCATGGGTACCAGGATTGCCCCCTTATACGCCAACCTATTCATAGGTCGCTTAGAGGAAGCCTTCTTGGTTACCCAGGCCTGCAAACCCAAAGTTTGGTACAGATTTATTGATGACATCTTCATGATCTGGACTCACAGTGAAGAAAAACTCCAGAATTTCCTCTCCAACCTCAACTGCTTTGGTTCCATCAGATTTACCTGGTCCTACTCTAAATCCCATGCCACTTTCCTTGACGCTGACCTCCACCTGTCCAATGGCCAGCTTCACACGTCCGTCCACATCAAACCCACCAACAAGCAACAGTACCTCCATTATGACAGCTGCCACCCATTCCACATCAAACGGTCCCTTCCCTACAGCCTAGGTCTTCGTGGCAAACGAATCTGCTCCAGTCCAGAATCCCTGAACCATTACACCAACAACCTGACAACAGCTTTCGCATCCCGCAACTACCCTCCCGACCTGGTACAGAAGCAAATAACCAGAGCCACTTCCTCATCCCTTCAAACCCAGAACCTCCCACAGAAGAACCCCAAAAGTGCCCCACTTGTGACAGGATACTTTCCGGGACTGGATCAGACTCTGAATGTGGCTCTCCAGCAGGGATATGACTTCCTCAAATCATGCCCTGAAATGAGATCCATCCTTCATGAAATCCTCCCCACTCCACCAAGAGTGTCTTTCCGCCGTCCTCCTAACCTTCATAACCTCTTAGTTCATCCCTATGAAATTCCGTAACAACCTTCCCTACCCTCTGGCTCCTACCCTTGTAATTGCCCTCAGTGTAAAACCTGTCCCATGCACCCTCCCACCACCACCTACTCCAGTCCTGGAACCCGGAAGGTGTACACGATCAAAGGCAGAGCCACGTGCGAAAGCACCCACGTGATTTACCAACTGTCCTGCCTACACTATGAAGCTTTCTATGTGGGAATGACCAGCAACAAACTTTCCATTCGCATGAATGGACACAGGCAGACAGTGTTTGTTGTTAATGAGGATCACCCTGTGGCTAAACATGCCTTGGTGCACGGCCAGCACATCTTGGCACAGTGATACACCGTCTGGGTTATCTGGATATTTCCCACTAACACCAACCTGTCAGAACTCTGGAGATGGGAACTTGCCCTTCAGTATATCCTCTCTTCTCGTTATCCGCCAGGCCTCAACCTCCGCTAATTTCAAGTTGCCGCCACTCATACCTCACCTGTCTTTCAACAACATCCTTGCCTTTGTACTTCTGCCTCGACTGACATCTCTGCCCAAACTCTTAGCCTTTACAAATGTCTGCTTGTGTCTGTGTATGTGTGGATTGATATGTGTGTGTGTGTGCAAGTGTATACTTGTCCTTTTTTCCCCCTAAGGAAAGTCTTTCTGCTCCCGGGATTGGAATGACTCCTTACCCTCTCCCTTAAAACCCATATCCTTTCGTCTTTCCCGATGAAGCAAGTGTTTGTTGCGAAAGCTGGAATTTTTTGTGTGTATGTTTGTGTGTATTTGTGTGTCTATCGACCTGCCAGGGCTTTTGCTTGGTAAGTCCCATCATCTTTGTTATATATATATATATATATATATATATATATATATATATATATATATATATATATATATATATATATATATATATATATATTCCACATGGGAAAAATATATCTAAAAACAAAGATGATGTGACTTACCAAACGAAAGCGCTGGCACATCGATAGACACACAACAAACAAAAACATACACACAAAATACTAGCTTTCGCAACCAACGGTCGCTTCGTCAGGAAAGAGGGTAGGAGGGGGAAAGACGAAAGGATTTGGGTTTTAAGGGAGAGGGTAAGGAGTCATTCCAATCCCGGGAGCGGAAAGACTTACCTCGGGGGAAAAAAGGACGGGTATACACTCGCACACACACACATATACATCCACACATATACAGACACAAGCAGACATGTACAGAGGCAAAGAGTTTGGGCAGAGATGTCAGTCGAGGCGGGAGTGCAGAGGCAATGATGTTGTTGAATGACAGGTGAGGTATGAGTGGCGGCAACTTGAAATTAGCGGAGATTGAGGCTTGGTGAATAACGGGAAGAGAGGATATATTGAAGAGCAAGTTCCCATCTCCGGAGTTCGGATAGGTTGGTGTTAGTGGGAAGTATCCAGATAACCCAGACGGTGTAACACTGTGCCAAGATGTGCTGGCGGTGCACCAAGGCATGTTTAGCCACAGGGTGATCCTCATTACCAACAAACACTGTCTGCCTGTGTCCATTCATGCGAATGGACAGTTTGTTGCTGGTCATTCCCACATAGAATGCGTCACAGTGTAGGCAGGTCAGTTGGTAAATCACGTGGGTGCTTTCACACATGGCTCTGCCTTTGATCGTGTACACCTTCCGGGTTACAGGACTGGAGTAGGTGGTGGTGGGAGGTTGCATGGGACAGGTTTTACACCGGGGTCGGTTACAAGGGTAGGAGCCAGAGGGTAGGGAAGGTGGTTTGGGGATTTCATAGGGATGAACTAAGAGGTTACAAAGGTTAGGCGGACGGCGGAAAGACACTCTTGGTGGAGTGGGAGGATTTCATGAAGGATGGATCTCATTTCAGGGCAGTATTTGAGGAAGTCATATCGCTGCTGGAGAGCCACATTCAGAGTCTGATCCGGTCCCGGAAAGTATCCTGTCACAAGTGGGGCACTTTTGTGTTTCTTCTGTGGGAGGTTCTGGGTTTGAGAGGATGAGGAAGTGGCCCTGGTTATTTGCTTCTGTACCAGGTCGGGAGGGTAGTTGCGGGATGCGAAAGCTGTTGTCAGGTTGTTGGTGTAATGGTTCAGGGATTCCGGACTGGAGCAGATTCGTTTGCCACGAAGACCTAGGCTGTAGGCAAGGGACCATTTGATGTGGAATGGGTGGCTGCTGTCATAATGGAGGTACTGTTGCTTGTTGGTGGGTTTGATGTGGACGGACGTGTGAAGCTGGCCATTGGACAGGTGGAGGTCAACATCAAGGAAAGTGGCATGGGATTTGGAGTGGGACGAGGTGATTCTGATGGAACCAAAGGAGTTGAGGTTGGAGAGGAAATTCTGGAGTTCTTCACTGTGAGTCCAGATCATGAAGATGTCATCAATAAATCTGTACCAAACTTTGGGTTGGCAGGCTTCGGTAACCAAGAAGGCTTCCTCTAAGCGACCCATGAATAGGTTGGCGTACGAAGGGGCTATCCTGGTACCCATGGCTGTTCCCTTTAATTGTTGGTATGTCTGGCCTTCAAAAGTGAAGAAGTTGTGGGTCAGGATGAAGCTGGCTAAGGTGATGAGGAAAGAGGTTTTTGGTAGGGTGGCAGGTGATCGGCGTGAAAGGAAGTGCTCCATCACAGCGAGGCCCTGGGCGTGCGGGATATTTGTGTACAAGGTAGTGGCATCAATGGTTACAAGGATGGTTTCCGGGGGTAATGGATTTGATAAGGATTCCAGGCGTTCGAGAAATTGGTTGGTGTCTTTGATGAAGGATGGGAGACTGCATGTAATAGGTTGAAGGTGTTGATCTACGTAGGCAGAGATACGTTCTGTGGGGGCATGGTAACCAGCTACAATGGGGCGGCCGGGATGATTGGGTCTGTGATTTTTTGGAAGAAGGTAGAAGGTACGGGTGCGGGGTGTCGGTGGGGTCAGGAGGTTGATGGAGTCAGGTGAAAGATTTTGTAGAGGGCCTAAAGTTTTGAGGATTCCTTGAAGCTCCACCTGGACATCAGGAATGGGATTATCTTGGCAAACTTTGTATGTGGTGTTGTCTGAAAGCTGATGCAGTCTCTCAGCCACATACTCCCGACAATCTAGTACCACGGTCGTGGAACCCTTGTCCGCCGGGAGGATGACGATGGACTGGTCAGCCTTCAGATCATGGATAGCCTGGGCTTCAGCAGTGGTGATGTTGGGAGTAGGATTAAGGTTTTTTAAGAAGGATTGAGAGGCAAGGCTGGAAGTCAGAAATTCCTGGAAGGTTTGGAGAGGGTGATTTTGAGGAAGAGGAGGTGGGTCCCACTGTGACGGAGGACGGAACTGTTCCAGGCAGGGTTCAATTTGGATAGTGTCTTGGGGAGTTGGATCATTAGGAGTAGGATTAGGATCATTTTTCTTCATGGCAAAGTGATACTTCCAGCAGAGAGTACGAGTGTAGGACAGTAAATCGTTGAAGAGGGCTGTTTGGTTGAATCTGGGAGTGGGGCTGAAGGTGAGGCCTTTGGATAGGACAGAGGTTTCGGATTGGGAGAGAGGTTTGGAGGAAAGGTTAACTACTGAATTATGGTGTTGTGGTTCGAGATTGTGTTGATTGTAATTTTGAGGTTTTGGAGGGAGTGGAGCTGGAAGTGGGACGTTGAGTAGATGGGAGAGACTGGGTTTGTGTGCAATGAGAGGAAGTTGAGGTTTGCTGGAAAGGTTGTGAAGGGTGAGTGAGTTGCCTTTCCAGAGGTGGGAAACCAGGAGATTGGATAGTTTTTTAAGGTGAAAGGTGGCATGCTGTTGTAATTTGCGGTTGGCCTGTAGGAGGATGCTCTGAACAGCCGGTGTGGATGTGGGAGAGGAAAGATTGAGTACTTTTATTAAGGATAGGAGTTGACAGGTGTGTTCATTGGCTGAGTTGATGTATGCGAGCGTAATCTGGCTAGGGTGAAGGCATGTTTGCGGAGGGAATGTAAATAAATTTTAATGGGGTCGTTGTGGGGGTGTTGTGAGGGTGACATGGTATTAGAAGGTGGAAAGTGTAACATGAAGTTGAAATGAAAATGAAAATAACTCGAGAAAGTAACTGGAGATCTGTTGTGAAAGAAGGCGAAAAAGTGTTGGATAAAGCTGGGCTATGATGATCTTGTGGTGAACTTGGGTTGGTAGACAACGATGTGCACAAAAGTTAGGTGGTTGTGTTGCCGCCAAAACACGTTAAAGGATGGAGAGATTCAGGAAAATTTCGAAAAAACGGCGTGTAAATGTATTAAAAAGAGTGGTTTTGTGGTGGCAGATTATGAAAATGAGGCTAAAAACTGTCTGGCGAAGAAATAATGACGTTAAAACCTGTGGGAAGCGGCTAAAAATTATCAGTGATTTGGAAATAACGGAAATGGAAATAAAGCGTAAGTTATCAGAACTAGACGAAATGGTTGTTTAATAGGTGAAAGGAATTGTTTGTGGACTAGAAACGGTGGATTTTATAGCAGCGGTAGTGTTGAAAGCGGAAAGAAATTTTTTGGTTATGGTTTGGAAGTGGGTGAGGTATTATTGAGTGTATATAGGCGGGATAAAATTGTATAGTAGATTACAGTAAAAAGGAGAAGGTGAATACAAAGTGAAACCACTGGCAAAAACAAAACGAGAAAATAAGATGACAGAAAAGATTTCGAAATGCAACAGTGACAATAACAAACGTAAATGTTGGGTTCAAATTAATGATATGAATTAATAGAGGGAAACATTCCACAAGGGAAAAATATATCTAAAAACAAAGATGAAGTGACTTACCAAACGAAAGCGCTGGCACATCGATAGACACACAAACAAACAAAACCATACACACAAAATACTAGCTTTCGTAACCAACGGTTGCTTCGTCAGGAAAGAGGGAAGGAGAGGGAAAGACGAAAGGATTTGGGTTTTAAGGGAGAGGGTAAGGAGTCATTCCAATTCCGGGAGCGGAAAGACTTACCTTTGGGAAAAAAAAGGACGGGTATACACTCGCACACACACACATATCCATCCACACATGTACAGACACAAGCAGACATATACAGAGGCAAAGAGTTTGGGCAGAGATGTCAGTCGAGGCGGAAGTGCAGAAGCAATGATGTTGTTGAATGACAGGTGAGGTATGAGTGGCGGCAACTTGAAATTAGCGGAGATTGAGGCTTGGTGAATAACGGGAAGAGAGGATATATTGAAGAGCAAGTTCCCATCTCCGGAGTTCGGATAGGTTGGTGTTAGTGGGAAGTATCCAGATAACCCGGACGGTGTAACACTGTGCCAAGATGTGCTGGCGGTGAACCAAGGCATGTTTAGCCACAGGGTGATCCTCATTACCAACAAACACTGTCTGCCTGTGTCCATTCATGCGAATGGACAGTTTGTTGCTGGACATTCCCACATAGAATGCGTCACAGTGTAGGCAGGTCAGTTGGTAAATCACGTGGGTGCTTTCACACATGGCTCTGCCTTTGATCGTGTACACCTTCCGGGTTACAGGACTGGAGTAGGTGGTGGTGGGAGGTTGCATGGGACGGGTTTTACACCGGGGTCGGTTACAAGGGTAGGAGCCAGAGGGTAGGGAAGGTGGTTTGGGGATTTCATAGGGATGAACTAAGAGGTTACGAAGGTTAGGCGGACGGCGGAAAGACACTCTTGGTGGAGTGGGAGGATTTCATGAAGGATGGATCTCATTTCAGGGCAGTATTTGAGGAAGTCGTATCGCTGCTGGAGAGCCACATTCAGAGTCTGATCCAGTCCCGGAAAGTATCCTGTCACAAGTGGGGCACTTTTGTGTTTCTTCTGTGGGAGGTTCTGGGTTTGAGAGGATGAGGAAGTGGCCCTGGTTATTTGCTTCTGTACCAGGTCGGGAGGGTAGTTGCGGGATGCGAAAGCTGTTGTCAGGTAGTTGGTGTAATGGTTCAGGGATTCCGGACTGGAGCAGATTCGTTTGCCACGAAGACCTAGGCTGTAGACAAGGGACTGTTTGATGTGGAATGGGTGGCAGCTGTCATAATGGAGGTACTGTTGCTTGTTGGTGGGTTTGATGTGGACGGACGTGTGAAGCTGGCCATTGGACAGGTGGAGGTCAACATCAAGGAAAGTGGCATGAGATTTGGAGTGGGACGAGGTGATTCTGATGGAACCAAAGGAGTTGAGGTTGGAGAGGAAATTCTGGAGTTCTTCTTCACTGTGAGTCCAAATCATGAAGATGTCATCAATAAATCTGTACCAAACTTTGGGTTGGCAGGCTTGGGCAACCAAAAAGGCTTTCTCTAAGTGACCCATAAATAGGTTGGCGTACGAGGGGGCCATCCTGGTACCCATGGCTGTTCCCTTTAATTGTTGGCATGTCTGGTCTTTAAAAGTGAAGAAGTTGTGGGTCAGGATGAAGCTGGCTAAGGTAATGAGGAAAGAGGTTTTAGGTAGGGTGGCAGGTGATCGGCGTGAAAGGAAGTGCTCCATCGCAGTGAGGCCCTGGACGTGCGGGATATTTGTGTATAAGGAAGTGGAATCAATGGTTACAAGAATGGTTTCCGGGGGTAACGGATTGGATAAGGATTCCAGGCGTTCGAGAAAGTGGTTGGTGTCTTTGATGAAGGATGGGAGACTGCATGTAATGGGTTGAAGGTGCTGATCTACGTAGGCAGAGATACGTTCTGTGGGGGCTTGGTAACCAGCTACAATGGGGCGGCCGGGATGATTGAGTTTGTGAATTTTAGGAAGAAGGTAGAAGGTAGGGGTGCGGGGCGTCGGTGGGGTCAGGAGGTTGATGGAGTCAGGTGAAAGGTGTTGTAGGGGGCCTAAGGCTCTGAGGATTCCTTGAAGCTCCGCCTGGACATCAGGAATGGGATTACCTTGGCAAACTTTGTATGTGGTGTTGTCTGAAAGCTGACGTAGTCCCTCAGCCACACACTCCCGATGATCAAGTACCACGGTCGTGGAACCCTTGTCCGCCGGAAGGATGACGATGGACCGGTCAGCCTTCAGATCACGGACAACCTGGGCTTCAGCAGTGGTGATGTTGGGAGTAGGATTAAGGTTTTTTAAGAAGGACTGAGAGGCAAGGCTGGAAGTCAGAAATTCCTGGAAGGTTTGGAGAGGGTGATTTTGAGGAAGAGGAGGTGGGTCCCGCTGTGACGGAGGACGGAACTGTTCCAGGCAGGGTTCAATTTGGATAGTGTCTTGGGGAGTTGGATCATTAGGAGTAGGATTAGGATCATTTTTCTTCGTGGCAAAGTGATACTTTCAGTAGAGAGTACGAGTGTTGGACAGTAAATCTTTGACGAGGGCCGTTTTTACAGATGCAAATAAGCAGAGCCACTTCCTCATCCTCTCAAACCCAGAACCTCCCACAGAAGAAACACAAAAGTGCCCCACTTGTGACAGGATACTTTCCTGGACTGGATCAGACTCTGAATGTGGCTCTCCAGCAGGGATACGACTTCCTCAAATCCTGCCCTGAAATGAGATCCATCCTTCATGAAATCCTCCCCACTCCACCAAGAGTGTCTTTCCGGTGTCCACCTAACCTTCGTAACCTCTTAGTTCATCCCTAAGAAATCCCCAAACCACCTTCCCTACCCCCTGGCTCCTACCCTTGTAACCGCCCCCGGTGTAAAACCTGTCCCATGCACCCTCCCACCACCACCTACTCCAGTCCTGTAACCTGAAAGGTGTACACGATCAAAGGCAGAGCCATGTGTGAAAGCACCCACGTGATTTACCAACTGACCTGCCTACACTGTGACACATTCTATGTGGGAATGACCAGCAACAAACTGTCCATTCGCATGAATGAACACAGGCAGACAGTGTTTGTTGGTAATGAGGATCACCCTGTGGCTAAACATTCCTTGGTGCACGGCCAGCACATCTTGGCACAGTGTTACACCGTCCGGGTTATCTGGATACTTCCCACTAACACCAACCTATCCGAACTCCAGAGATGGGAACTTGCTTTTCAATATATCCTCTCTTCCCGTTATCCACCAGGCCTCAATCTCCGCTAATTTCAAGTTGCCGCCACTCATACCTCACCTGTCTTTCAACATCATCATTGCCTCTGCACTTCTGCCTCGACTGACATCTGTGCCCAAACTCTTTGCCTCTGTATATGTCTGCTTGTGTCTGTACATGTGTGGATGGATATGTGTGTGTGTGTGTGTGTGTGTGTGTGTGTGTGTGTGTGCGCGAGTGTATACCTGTCCTTTTTTTTCCCCAAGGTAAGTATTTCCGCTCCCGGGATTGGAATGACTCCTTACCCTCTCCCTTAAAACCCAAATCCTTTCATCTTTCCCTCTCCTTCCCTCTATCCTGATGAAGCAACTGTTGGTTGCGAAAGCTAGTGTTTTGTGTGTATGTTTGTGTGTCTATCGACGTGCCAGCGCTTTCGTTTGGTAATTCACATCATCTTTGTTTTTATATATATATATAATAGAAAGAAACGTTTCATATGGGAAAAATATATAAAAAAAAGGTGCTGTGACTTACCAAAAGGGAAAGCGCTGGTAGATAGACACAATACAAAACACACAAACACACGCACAAATATCAAGCTTTCGCAATCCACAGTTGCTTCATCAGGAAAGAGGGAAGGAGAGGGAAAGATGAAAGGTTGTGGGTTTTACGGGAGAGGGTAAGGAGTCATTCCAGTCCCGGGAGCGGAAAGACTTATCTTAGGAGGAAAAAGGGACAGGTATACACTCGCACACACACATATCCTCTCCTGTCCTCTTTCCTGATGAAGCAACTGTGGGTTGCGAAAGCTTGAATTTTGTGTGTGTTTTTGTGTTTGTTAGTGTGTATATCAACATACCAATGCTTTCGTTTATATATAGAGGAACACCAGAAGTTGAGTGTATAAGAAAAGCAAGATTTATTTCTCTCTCTTCCTTTACTTTCTCAAAAGAACATGAATAACCAATTACTAGTATTTGAAATGATGATGGTAACATAATAATTCTTTTTACAGGTTTCTTCAGCATAATGAACTACTAAACATAAAATTCCTTCTTACGTATTTTATTAAATAATTTCATAATAAAGATATACAAAAGATCTTTGGTAATGAAGTGCAGTGTACTATGAAAGATTTTGCAATTATAGAAATGTGCGTGAAGATGTAGTGCGTTGATGAAAATTGTAGTTTCTTTACAGTACACTAGACAAATTGTAAATTCACATTACTAACATTTGATAGTAAATCATGCTGTAGAATTCTTAATAATTTTCAAGTATTCTCTTTGATCACAGTGACAGAAATATCACTGCAGTAAATACATTCTTTTTCCAATGGCTGAAACCAAAATGCAAGAAGTTTCACCTGAAGATAAGGAGATAGCTCATGAAATATTTCTATGTATAAAAACAACTGTAGGTATTACAAAAAGTAGATATTACAGACAATAAATCAGTGACAGTCCCATCATGAAATAATTATTTGCTCTGCAGACAAAGCTACATCGGTGACAACATAGATAAGAGCATGAAAACGTGTTTGAAGGAAATGATTTCCTACTAGAGGGAAAAGTTTGTTAAAGAATACGTGATATACTCTCACATACTGCAACAGTCATCAGCATAAAACACTACATGATTACTAGAAACAATCTTTCAAAATGTGGCTATTGTAATATTTTGTCTTGTGAATGTACAGGGTGTACATAAAGTCCGAGAACACTTTCAATTATTTATTGCACAAGAACCAAACATTGTACAGATATCATACATAAGTCATTTTGAAGAGAAACCCAGAAAGTTTTTTTTTTTTCATGTATACCGCCACAGCATAGTTTGGTAATTTGCTGACAGTTAGTGCTAGTCACAAGCATGGCGAGTTCAGGTGCGGAGCGAGCTTTCTGTGTGTTGGAGCTCGACAAAAACAAGTGTGCTACAGCTGTTCAGTGGATGTTTAGAGCCATGTACAGTAAGAAGCTGCCACAAACGAAGACCATTTACCACTGGCACAACAAATTCATTACAACGGGTCGCTTGTGCCTGGCAAAGAGAAGCGGACGTCCCAGTGTGAGTGAAAAGAATGTGGAGCCCGAACGAGAGCACTGTCACTGGATATTCTTACTTGGACATGTTGCAGCAATGGCTGATGCCTCAAATGCAGTCGGACTCTCCATTCATCTTCCAGCAGGATGGGGCTCCACCCCACTATCATCGTGAAGTGCGTGGGGACCTGAACACGGAGCTGCTGCATCGATGGATTGGCCGTGCTACAGAAGGGGACAGCTGTTTTATGAAATGGCCTCCCTGATCACCAGATTTCATTCCATGTGACTTTTTTATGTAGGGATACATTAAAGATCTGGTGTATATACCGCCTCTACCACGTGATGTAGCAGAGCTCCGGGAGAGAACATGGGAAGTGACTGCCACAGTCGACGATGCCATGCTGGGATGGGTATGGGAAGAATTTGTTTACTGTATTGACGTCTGCTGGGTCACTCATGGTTCGCATATTGAATGTTTGGAAAAAGAAAAACTTTCAGAGTTCCTCTTCAAAATGTAACATGTATGACATCTGTACAATGTTTAGTCCTTGTGCAACAAATAATTGGAAGGGTTCCTGGACTTTATGTACACCCTGTATATAATTTAGTGTACTGAGCCTTGTAATTAACCAGAGTATGATTTCTTTTATTGATTTGTTCTTACTAAATAGAATACATATTACTGACAAGGAACATAATGTACATGACTGGCAATTTTAAATGATCATCTTGTCTTTTGGGTATTTTTAGTTGTGTTTCTCCATTACATGATGCTGACAGTGTTTATATGAGAACAGTTGTTATAATTTAGGGTAAATATTAAATTTGTTTATAAGTACAGAAATCTCCAAACCAGTGTCGCCAATGTAGATAAGACGATTTTAGCTATTTCTAATTCAAAAATACATTGTCATATGAATCAGTAGTAGTATGCAGATATGTGTTTTGTGTGTGTGTGTGTGTGTGTGTGTGTGTGTGTGTGTGTGTGTGTGTGTGTGTGGTGTTTTCCCCATATCTGTTTCATGTGTTACAAATGTTTTTCAGCTTATTTATCATAGCTTATCTTAAAAAAAAAATAAGTGAATGAATGATAATTTAAGCATTACTGGGTATAATGTATCACAGCCTTAGTCTATCAATGCTATTAAGGTACAAGAAACTTTCTTCTGTACAGAAAACATAAAATACAAGAATTTATCTGAAAACACTTAATAATCAAATCACTTTACATTCATGATTCAATATAATATATTGATTTTGCACTGGTTGCTTTCTCATTATCCTTCATTGTGAAAACAGTTAAATAATCTGTAAAGAATGCTAATGACAGGAATGAAGAATATTAACAACTTATACACATAGGAACACAGAACATTGCAAAATTTTCAGGAAACAAATATATTTACAAAAAAAGGTTGAATATTTATTTACAATAAAAAAGTCTGATCTGTCCTCTCTATTCCTGCATGTACAGTAATACTGTACAGCCTTGTAAAATATTCAGTCAGAAACCAATTGTTCCTACGAAATATTTGCACTACAAATATTCAGTTTCCTCAAGTCCTGTATAAAACACTTTTGAGATATTTTGGGTTGTTTGATTTATAAAGTATTAGATTGTCAAGACATTTTTGAAGTTCCCAAACATCTCTCAAGTCTTCTTCAGATCCTTCTTCAAAGCTGAGGTAGGAAGTCCTGGGGAGGAAAAAAAATTAAATATCATAAAGTGACAGTAAAAAAGAGACCTGAAAATCTTAATTAGGTACATTTGCGTATTCACTGAAAATAAACTGAGCCAAGCCATAATGATCACTGCCCTCCATGTGAGAGCGTAGCAGAGACAAATGGGCAATGTTTGTAGCAATGGTACTAGCTGCAAATGGGGAAATCCAGTAAGACATAAGTGACTTTGACAGAAGGCAGATTGTTATAGCCTGGCACATGGAAACAAACATGTCACGACTGGTGAAGGTGGTAGACTGTTCATGTGCACTATCGTGAGCATCTATGTAAACAGGTTGAAGGATGGTGAAACCAAAATTAGGTGCAAGGTGTTGGATGTCCATAGCTGATGGCAGAATGTGGAGATTGGAGGCTTTTCCACTTTGTAAAGAAGCCAACCTGATGAAAGAGAGATAGCGCTGGAACAGGTACAAGTGTTTCAGAGCACACTGTTAAGTGCACATTGCCGAACATAGGTCTCTGCAACAGATGAATTGTGTGTTCTCATCTGGACTCAACAACATCAGTTATGATTGCAGTGGGCAGAGGTCATCAAGACTGGACCATGAATCAGTGGAATTGTGTTGCCTGGTCAGATGAATCACATTTCACTATGTTACACCTAGTCAATGTTCTTGTATGGATATGACATCCTCAGGTGAATGCCTGCTTGAAATGGGCACCATGTCATGAATGCAGACCAGTGGGGACAGTATTATGCAAATAGCATACATTTACCTGCACATTTCTGGGATCTAAGGCAGTAATTGAAAGCACTATGACACCTCTGGATAACACGAACATTATTGCAGACCACCTGAATCCCTTCATGCTTGATGCCTGTTCCGTCACCACTGGTACCGCTCAGCAGGATAATTGTCAGTTCCCAAAGCTAGAATCATGTGGCAGTTATTTGACGAGTGAGATAGTGAGCTTATATTGATGTCTCAGTCAACAAATTTGCCTGATATAAACCAGATGAAACCCATCTCTGATACCACTGGGCACCAGCTTTACACCCACAGACCAACATGTAATTAGTTTTATGTAGTTGTTGCACTTTAAACATCTCTGCATCCATATTCCTAGATATTTTAGGGCTGTGAATGTTCCTTGTGACTGTTCTGAAATCATATAATCATACAATAATGGGTCTTTCTGCATATTTATGCACAATATATTATATCTGTTTTTGCTGAGGGCCAACTGGCAATCACTGCATGAAGTTTGCATTTTATGTGAATTGCCTGATGTATGGTGCAACATATCTCTAGAAGCCTACCAATGACTTGATGAGCCCATGCTACATGGGACTGCTGCTGTATTACATGTCAACAGCATTTTAACAGAACAGTAAACCACACCAAGATACAGAATGTCTCTCTCGCAATGTCTTCCACTGGAGTAGGCTGTCCATCTCCAAAGTGTTTCCAAACTTACTAAATGAATTTGTAATGAAACTTGCAGCTCTTTTCAATTTCCTATATCAATCCTCTCTTGTAAAGATCCGAGAGCAACATTCAAGTATTTGTCAAATGAGAGTTTTGCAAGCTACCTCCTTTGTGGGGGGACTATACTTCCTCAGGATTCTTCCACTGAATCTCAGTCTGGCATCTGCCTTCCATGACATTATTTTTATGTAGTCATTCCAGTCTGAACTTCTCTTATGCATACTCCTAGATATTTTATGGATGTGACAGATCCCAGTGACTGTTCTGCAGTCGTATAACAATGGGTCATTACATCTGTTTATGCTGAGGGCCAACTGGCACTCCCTGCACGAAGTGTTGCTCCTTGGTCTTCCTGCATTTCAGTACAATTTTCTAGTAGTGCGAATTCTTATCCCTATTCAATAGCATCATTCACAAAAAGCTTCATGGTAGTTCCAACATTATCCAGTAGGTAATTTATATATGTTGTGAAAAGTAATGGTCCCATAACACTTCCCTGAAGTACACGCAAAATTACTTTTATGTCTCGAGATTTTTCTCCATTAAGAATAACGAGCTGTGTTCAGTATGCTAGAAACCCTTCAATCCAACCACACAGCTGGTCTGATATTCTGTATGTTCCTGTTTTGTTTATTAGGCAGCAATGTGGAACTGTATCGAACATCTTCCAGAAGTCAAGGAACACAGCAAAAACCTGGGCACCAGTACCTATTGCTTTCTGGGCCTCGAGGATGTACAGATTGAACAGGGTTTCACACGACTGTTTATTTTGGAACCCACATTTATTCCCATAGAGGAGATTTTTAGTCTACTGGAATTTCATAATTTGTGAGAATTAAATAGCTTCAGTTTCCTTTCATCTGTTGAGCTGTTTTCATTGTTTTTTCTATCCCATGCTCACGTATTTTGATATCTGTCATTTTGATACTCATGTGATGATTTAATTCCCCACTGAAACAGTTTCGATAGAAGGTGTTTAGTATTTCATGCTTCTCTCTTTCATCCCCTATTTCAGTGCCTTTATGGACACACAGTGTCTGGACAGTGGATTTAGTCTGTTTAGTCAGTTAACACGAGAGAAAAAATTCTTAGGATTTTCTGTGACGTTGGTAGATGGACTTTTACTGTTGAATTAGTTGAATGTTCCACACATGGCTCTCCTTATTCTAATTGTGGTTTTGTTCAGTTTTTGTTTGTCTATGATGCTTTGGCTGCTTATAAATTAGCAGTGAAGCTCTCTTTCCTTTCATAGTAGCTTTTTAACATGGATGTTGAATCATGGCAGGTATTTTCCAGCCCTCGTAACTTTGCTTGGCACATACCTGTCTAAGGTCTAATGTAAAATACTCTTGAACCTCATCCATTAGTCCTCAATATTTTCACATTCTGAAGATGGATTTTTCATGTTGACTGCTCAGGTAATCTGAAAGCTGTTTTTTGTCACTTTTGCTAAGTAGAAGCATTCAATAATGCACTGACGACCTTATGATCACTGATTCCATGTTCCATGCTAACTGAGATGAAATTTTAGGCCTGTTTGTGACCAGGAGTTCTACTTGTAGTATGTTGCCTCCATCACCAGCACTCGACCTATTTTTCAGTCTGAATTTAGGATTTCACTGCTATTAATATCTTGCTTCAACCAGCTTTCTACACCTAGTTCTGTGTGGGCACTGTTATCATTTATAAGTGAGATTAGTTCTGGGACCTCTCCATGGATGCTCCTGCAGTTAACTAATACTGTATTAACGTTTTCTTTCTCCAATATGTCATGACGAATCTCTTTAATAACCCTCCTCTACCCTGCCTTCCCCCATCAGTATGATCTCCACAACTGCCCCTGCTTATGGCAATCTAGGGGTTCAACAATGATCAGTGATGGAAGCTGATGGAAGTGGACCTATTGCCACCCCCTAAGCCACATCTTGCATCCCTCATATTCACCTGAGAGACTCCTCATAAATCAAACTTAGTAGCAGTGATCAATCTGCAGAGAAATGAGATATCTCAAGAGGTGCAGCCACCTCTATGCCATATCCTCCACTTGGCACTCACTCCCCCATTGGCAGACTGAAGTACCACAATGGGGGCATATGATGGGCTAGTGCTGATGTCTGTGCCTCTGGTCATGGAATTGGCTGACAGCAGAGTAAAGATCCTACAGGAACATTTAGTGGGGATGTCAGCATCTTTCTTTCCCTTACTCAGTGGGCCAGGCACAAGCCATGCCACTTTTGCCCCTACATACTGGTTAAATGGGGTAAAGTTTCTTGTGTCTTACAGATTAGGGTTTCCTGCTAAGCTGCAGTATCAATATGAAGTATGAGATATAGCAGTTATCAAGTATTAAGAGTTACTCACAGCTCTGCAGATGGTGCAAGCCAGGGGTACAAAAGGTGTGCCCTCTGGAATTAGTTCTGAACTTAAATGTCTGTGCACAGTCACAAACAGCCCCTTGCTTGTTATCTTTTGCAGTATTCAGACCAGGTCATTTGAGAGAGTATTTGACTATTGCCTGTAGCACAGATTCTCTCTTTAAGCATTTACTCTGGAGTGATTTTATACACTTATGATGTCCATGTTGTGTTTTAAACTCTGCTTCTAGCCAGTCGTTCACTACATCAACTTAGTTATTACTGACTACTCAGAACTGTCATTTGTTTAATGGTCATCATGTGATGACTGATATTAAGCTCTCACTACATACACCAAATAGGATAGTAAACCATCTGCAATGAAATCTTTTGCTTCATAAATGCCCACTTTGTACATACATATAATAAAACGGGACTTAATTCCTTCTCTTAAGCATCACAATATTGTAACTCTCAAAAAAGGAAATGTTCTACACATTTTGTTCCCCAGATGATTTTTGCTTTATGCTGATTTCAGCTGCTCATACTCTTCATTTCACTTTCTTTCTGTTCTACTTTTCTCCATGACAAATGCTATTTGGAAAGGATAAAAATCCTAAATGGAGGAACAATGTTGAAGATGTGACTAATTTATGTAATTGGTGCACAGACAGGAACAGGCCTATATCTTAGCATTGGTCATAGAAAATATTATCTGTCAAGTTTTGAATGGTACAGAAGAGGTGCATAACAAACCCCTGGTAAGAAATTTTACATGCACTTATCTCTTACAAAGTATGCTACAGAAACTTCAGTAACATTGCATAAATGATAATGAAATAACTGCTCCAGTCCCACAGTTAGTTCAATAACATGGCTGATTTCAGCTAAGATACAATCTTCCTCAGGTGTTCATTCTGACAAATTGTATGTTTAACTATGAGCACAAGTAATAGGCTTCACAAGAACTGTGTATGTATGAATGTGAAACATAGCACTGTAATCACTACTAAATTTCAATCCTATAATCTTCTGTCATATACACATTGTATAGGCTGAATCATGTGCTCATGCATACACTATAGTATGTTGGAGTAAGTAACTGAAGATAATGATGTACAAATTGAAAAACAAATTGTATTAAAAACAAACTATGCAAAGCAGCTATTACTTCATTACATACAATTGTGCAGCTGCATAACATTCTCTAGGACAGGTAAAGCATGGACAAAACCAATTTATATTGGAAGCTCTTTTGGATCTTGTCAAAAATCTTCTTACAAACTGTCTGACATAGCATATGTAATTGCTGTGAGATGAGTATCCTACATAAATCATCCCTTAGAGATTATGTAAGATGTAACAAAGTCCTCCAGAGTTTTAAGTAATAGGGAGTATTGTGAATAATAGCACATCTTTCACAGTCTCAATTGGCACTCATGGATGAATGGTAAGATAGGACCAGGCAACTGACTTCTTTCAGTAAGAAGGGTTACATTTGGAGGCAAAGTAATATAAACATAACTTGTAAAACTACTCAACGAATACTTGTGGGTAAAGACAATTTCACAAAACTGCAACAGTGCTGTAACTGTTCAATTTTAAAAGAAAGGAAACAGGAAAAATTTTAATAAACTACACAAGAGTTCCTCTCCACAATGAGAATAGTAGTCATTGAAATTATCGCCACCCACACAGAAGAAGACAGTGGTTCTTAACCAAGTAAAGGAACAAGTTAGCTTTAGTGTTGAATATATTTGCAAGTGATGAATGAAATTATAGAATTTAGTGATGAGTATGAATTACCATTTCACCCCAGTTTTGAAGGTTTTGACAAAGTTTTTGAATGAATTTTGACTAAGTCTAGGCTAACTTTCTTTGAGAAACAAGGCACTCATTTCATGTTCAAATGAAGATGACAAACAAACACAGTTAACGTAACATTTTAATGTAGCAATTGAAGCTCCAAAATACATTTAACTCAAGCAGGAAAATAAAACATTGAAATATTGTGTCTCAAGATTTTGTGTTATTAGTCAAAATATCCCTAACCTAAAAGCTACAACCAGCAACACTCCTTGGCAAAATGAGAAAATGTGTATTAAAAATGGGGAAGGCTGGATCATGGTAGTGTTGAAAGATGATTATGAAGACAACCTGCCTACAATTGCATGTAATTTCTTACACTATTCTTGTCATGAACCATGGGCCTTGCCATTGATGGGGATGGGCTGCATGCCTCAGTGATACAGATACATGTACTATAGGTGCAACCATGATGAAGGGCTACCTGTTGAGAAGCCAGACAACTGTATTGTTCCTGAAGAGGAGCAACAGCCTTTTCAGTAGTTGCAGTGTTAACAGTCTGGATGATTGACTGAGCTGGCCTTGTATCATCAACCGAAACAGGCTTGCTCTGCTGATAGTGCAAATGGCTTAAAGCAAGGCGCACCACAGCTGTAATTTTTCCCAAGGGCCTGCAGGTCTGCTGCATGGTTGAATGATGACAACTTCCTCTTGCGTAAAACATCCTGGTGTTAAACCGTACCCCATTTGAATTTCTGGGTGGGAACTACTCAGGAGCATTTCATCATCAGGAGAAACAAAACTGGTGCTCTACAGATTGGAGTATGGAATGTTAGATCCATTACTTGAGCAGGTAGGTTAGAAAATTTAGAAAGGGGATGGATAGGTTGTAGCTAGATATAGTGGGAATTATAGAAGTTCGGTGGCAGGAGGAACAGGACTTCTGGTCAGGAGAATACAGGGTTATAAATACAAAATCAAATAGGGGTAATGCAGGAGTGCATTTAATAATGAATAAGAAAATTGGAATGTGAGTAAAATGCTATGGACAGCATAATGAATACATCATTGTAGCCAAGATAGACACAGCCATCACAGTAATACAAGTTTATATGCCAACAAGCTCCACAGATGATGAAGAGACTGAAGAACTGTGTGATTCTATAAAACAAATTATCCAGATAGTTACAGGAGACAAAAAATTATATTGTGATGGGGGACTGAAATTCAATAGCTGGAATAGAAAGAGAAGGAAACACAGTAGGTGAATATGGACTGAGGGAAGGAAATGAAAGTGGATGCTGCCCGGTAGAACTTTGCACAGAGCACAATTTAATCATCACTAATATGTGGTTTAAAAATAATAAAAGAAGGCTGTATATGTGGAAGGGGTCTGGAGGCACCAGAAGGCTTCAGACTGATTATATAATGGTAAGGCAGGGATTTTAGAACCATATTTTAAATTGTAAGGCATTTCCAGGGGCAGATGTGGAATCTGACCACAATTTATAGGTTATAAGCTGTAGTTTAAAACTTAAGAAATTGCAAAAAGGTAGGAAATTCAGGAGATGGGACCTGGATAAGTTGAAAGAACAAGAGGTCGTTGAGAATTTCAGAGGGAGCAATAAGCAGCAGCTGACTAGAATGGGGAAAGGAATACAGTAGAGAAGACAATGGATAACTTTAAGAGATGAAATAATGAAGACAGCAGAGGACAAAATGGGTAAAAAGGCCTAGCAGAAATCCTAGGATAACATGGAAAATATTGTATTTAACTGAAAATGAAGAAAATATAAAAATTCAGCAAATGAAGCAGGTGAAAGGGAATACAAACACACAAAAATCTTTTTTTCAAAGCTGACTATTAACAGCCACGAAGTAATGTATAAAATACATGTTTGACCATCAGCTCTCTGTTATTTAAAACCCAAGTATCAACTGGTTTCAGTCACAGACCATCTTCACAAATTAGTGTTAAAACAGGTTATCCCCAACATCACAACTGTCATTACTTAAATAATGGCCACACCTCATGTGCAGAGCAAGTACTCTCCACCCAACAGTTTCCACTTTTTCTGTCATATCACCCGCCCCCCCCCCCCCCCCACCCACCTGTTTATGTCTCCACATCACCTCCATTATGTGACACTCTCCACCGGTTTTGGCACCTGTGCATCACATACCTAGCCCATTAGCCCATACACCTCCCACACCTTTCACCGCATTCCTACCCAATATACTAGCTGCCTCTCTCAGGGGCCACTACCTACCCATCCCCAACCCACCTTCCTGCCTCCTCCTCCTCTCTCTCTCTCTCTCTCTCTCTCTCTCTCTGTCTCTCCCCCCCCCCCCCCCCCAATCCGCTCACCCAGTTAACCAGACAAACTGAAATCATGGCATTGAGCATCCTGCTAACACTGTGTCAGTGTGTGTGTGTGTGTGTTGTGTGTGTGTGTGTGTGTGTGTGTGTGTGTGTGCAGTACACTTGCTGGAGAAAGGATTGATTCTGAAAGCTATCAAGTTTTCTTTCTCTTTTGTGTGTGCCTGTTGATGACTCAATGCATCTGCTATTCAGTGAGTGGTCTCCTCTACTCTGAAATTATTTACATTCTATCAGTATTTTCCTAATATATTTATGAATGAAACTTCCTGGCAGATTAAAACTGTGTGCTGGACCGAGACTCGAACTCAGGACCTTTGCCTTTCGTGGGCAAGTGCTCTACCAACTGAGCTACCCAAGCATGACTCACGCCCGTCCTCACAGCTTTACTTCTGCCAGTACCTCGTCTCCTACCTTTCAAACAGAAGCTCTCCTGCAAACCTTGCAGAACTAGCACTCCTGAAAGAAAGGATATCGTGGAGACATGGCTTAGCCACAGCCTGGTGGATGTTTCCAGAATGAGATTTTCACTCTGCAGCGGAGTGTGCACTGATATGAAACTTCCTGGCAGATTAAAACTGTGTGCCGGACCGAGACTCGAACTCGGGACCTTTGCCTTTTGCGGGCAAGTGCTCTACCTACTGAGCTACCCAAGCACGGCTCATGCCCTGTCCTCACAGCTTTACTTCTGCCTGTACTTCGTCTCCTACCTTCCAAACTTTACAGAAGCTCTCCTGCGAACCTGCAGAACTAGCACTCCTGAAAGAAAGGATATTGCGGAGACATGGCTTAGCCATAGCCTGGGGGATGTTTCCAGAATGAGATTTTCACTCTGCAGCGGAGTGTGCACTGATATGAAACTTCCTGGCAGATTAAAACTGTGTGCCGGACTGAGACTCAAACTCGGGACCTTTGCCTTCGCAGGCAAGTGCTCTACCAACTGAGTTTTTAATCTGCCAGGAAGTTTCATATCAGCGCACACTCTGCTGCAGAGTGACAATCTCTTTCTGGATATTTATGAATGATTAAAATTTGTTACCTTGATAATGGAGCAAAGCCTAAAGAAATATCAAGACATGTTCATAAGATTTGTCAACCCAGAAAAAAGCATTCGACTACTAGTATCAAAAATCAAGACTTAATTTGAGGAATATTCCTTTCCCCTTCTGTGCTTCTTTCCTCCCCACCTTCCCCCTCCTGATGCTGCACTATTCCTACACACTCTCACTGGCAGGACTACACCATCTTACCCTACCTCCACTCTGCTATCCCTCTCCCTCCACACCTCTTGTACCCCCCCCCCCCCCCCAGGCCACGCCCTCGAACATACCTCAGCCAACCTCACTGCTCAGAGCAGTAGGGCTTTAGCAGCTGGAGAAGACAGTGGTCACGTGTGTGTGTGTGTGTGTGTGTGTGTGTGTGTGTGTCAATTGTGCTTGTCTTTTTCCCTGTCTGTCTAACAGCTTAGCCTACTCAAAAATACTTGTTACTGCTGCTCATCATCTCCTCTGTATGTTGAGTATCATTCTATCCTATATAATATTGTTATTCCTTGATCATGGATTTTCGTTGTTTGATTTTGTCTAGTTTATACTCTTCCATCATACAAACCAGTTCAGTTTCCCTTTCTTCCTTTTCTTTATTGCATTACATTATTCAGTGTTCATCCTTTTGTTCCTCTACTTTCTTATGTTTATTTCTCACCTGCCAAACCAAACATGCTTTCCTCTCACTTAACAAGCACTCAGTGATTCAGTAACTTCTGAGTCTGCCTGTAGCAATGGTCTCAACACTTTCAAAACATGGCAACATGCCTATGTTGACCATACGTGCAGCTATGTGTTTGCCACTTCTCACATATATTCATCAAATTTGCACCTAGCAGACACACATAATACCTACCAACCACCAACATACCTCTATCTTGACAGCTGCTACCCATTTCCCACCATAAAATCCCTTCCATACAGCCTTGCCACTTGTGATCATTGCATATAGAGTTACAAGAAGTTACTTTTCAGATATGATGAAGCACCCACTGTGACCTTAAAAAGACTGAAATTAGCCTCCCAATCTTGTTCAGAAACAGCTCTCTAACACCTGGTCTCCCAACATGCCCACTGACTTACCTGAAAGAAGTCTCTCCTCATGATTCAGTAACATCCAGGACTGGAACAACTGAATAACACTCTCTGCCAGGGTTCTGACTACTTCTCGTTGTCTACTGAAATGAGAAATATTCTCCCCACTATGCTCCTCATCCCTCCCACAATGGTACTCCATTGTCCACATGATCTATGCAATATCCTGATCCATCCCCATTCCACCCTTGCTTCTAAATCGTTGCACCCTGGTTCACACCGCGCTTGATAGCCTAGGCCATCTGGATTCTTACCATCAATATCACTTTTTTCTTAAATGAACAGGTGGAAACCTTCTATACAGCACCACCTTTGTTTATGTAATGACCCCACCACACAACCTGAGCTTAGCCTTTGATAGTTCCTGTCCCCCGTATCTATCCGTTTTCTTGTTACACACACTTTCTGTGCTCCCCAGCACACACCTGCATAGCTCTTCTCGCTCATCTGCTTCTCTCTTCTCCCACCACTGCTATCACAGCCTCTTGATGCTTCATGTATTAGCCCACCACCCTCTCCCCACGATGTTCCTGTGCACAGCTAGCATTACTGCAACTTCTCACCACCTCTATCCTGTTATCCTCCTCCCCACACCTACAACCACTACCTACCTCAGCTGAGACCACTGCTCACCACTGTTGGGTCTTAGCACTCAGAGACAACGGTCATGTGTGTGTGAATTGTTTGTGTATGTGTTTTTCTATATATTGAGAAGGACTCTCTCCTATGCTTAGTCCATTTTTAAATGTGTCTATCTGTCACTCAGTGCCTCCTCTATGTTATGAGTATCAGTCTAACATTTCTGATATTTTTGTTAAAGGTGTACTAATATACAGAGTGAATCAAGTAATACATAACACATCTTTTATTTCATGAACAATTACAGATATCGTAATGAGGTTTTCAACAAATGAAAGTATGGTAAGGTGTATGCACTTTGGTATGTGATAAAGAGTCTTAACTCTTATATCGAATGAGATACTGAAGCAAGTTTCTTTTAAATTTTTTTTCTATGGAACTGTTTACTTTCCGTAACTGCTGTCAGTAGGTCTTGGAAAGACAATTACAGTTATATAGAACTTGTTAATATTGACACAGAAACCTTTCACAAAAGAATTTAAGAAATGCAGGCAGAGTCAATTATTGCAGTGTAATCACCATTAGCAAAGCTCTAATGCCAGGCTCCATTGTTATATGGAGCAAGACAGATCTACACTACTCAGATAAAACCTCATTTCCTGTATGACATAAATACAGGGTCAGCTATGATTTTTGTGTATGGAACTATATTGTATGCTAGCTTCTGGGGCATCATATGGGTCTCAGAGAAACCATTTTAAATATTTGTGCAGTTCCAGGTTTTAGTGGAAACAACTATGGTTATGTCAAGCAGTTGTCCATTTAAACCCTCCCCATTGCTGTTTACTCATCAAAGCTGAAATGGAAATGTTTGCCATTCACACTTCATAAAGACAAACAGCCCTGTTTATGGTGAAAGAAACTACTGAATGAGGTTTCTTAATTTTGAAAAGAAAAAAAAAAGCCTGACCTGTCTGCCTGAATGCTTCTTAAAGGTAAAAAACCTGCTGTCAGACAAATGTCTTTTCAAGCACTTTCAGATGCCATTAATTATGTATATCTTTCCATTTTAAAAAAAATCATGCTTGTATCAATATTTTGATCAATATAAGAGTTAAGACTCATTATCACTTACCAAAGTATGTGCCTCTTTACTTACTATTGTTTCCCCAAATACCTCATTTCAATGTCTGCAACCATTTACAAAATAAAAGGGGTGTTATGCCTTATGTGATTCACCCTGTTTATTGTCCACTCCAAGAAACAGAAAGTTTTGAAGAATGAGTATGTAGTAAAAATTTCATACTCTTTGAGGCTGCTGAGGAGTTGATGGAAGTGATCAGGCAATATATATCTTCGTAGTGGAGCAATATGCCTTAGTGTCTGCCCATCTTCTGAGAAACCACTGAACCTGTAGACAGAAAAAAGAAGTCATACAAGTTTAAATGAGCGTCAGTTTGCTTATTCCATACATTAAATAAATCTGTTAAATATCTGAGATGTGTGGAGAGCAATGGTTATGTTGTTATTCTATAATTTTTCATTGTGTAGCCTGATAAAATACACAAATTGAGAGGAACTGACAACCTTTAAATTTGTGTTTTATAATGTAAACCAAATTTAATAAATTTTTTTTTAATTACTGGTGTGGTGGGCCTCGCGCTTTTTGTTGTTAGGGTGAAATTTTACTTTTTTCACCATCCAATTTTCCAATTCATGTTGATCTTCTGATGACTTTATTAGATGATAAATGACAGCATCAACTGCAAACAATCCAAAAGGTCTGCACAGTCTGTCTCCTAAATTGTTCATATACATTAAGGATTCTATGGGGAATCCAGATAGCTTCCTGTCAATGGCCGTGTACTGTAACGAAACTTCCTGGCAGATTAAAACTGTGTGTCGGACCGAGACTCAAACTCGGGACCTTTGCCTCTGCAAGGTTCACAGAAGAACTTCTGTGAAGTTTGGAAGGTAGGAGACAAGGTACTGGCAGAATTGAAGCTGTGAGAACAGGCCCTGAGCCGTGCTTTGGTAGCTCAGATGATAGAACACTTGCCCACGAAAGGCAAAGTTCCCGAGTTCGAGTCTCGGTCCAGCGCACAGTTTTAATCTGCCAGGAAGTTTCATATAAGCGCACACTCCGCTGCAGAGTGAAAATCTCATTCTCGTGTACTGTAACCTTTCTGACAGGAAACCAAGAATCCAGTTGCACAGGTAATACCTGCCTTAAGGAATCGAAAGTTGTGACACATCAGCCAAGACAGCCTGATTTACATTATGCTTTGCTGTGGAGGCTGTCAATCTAACACTGCATGAATTGGTGGAGGATAACAAGCACACTGGCATACCTGAAAGTGCTTAACATTAAAGCCTACATGAAAATTATAGAAATGTGTTGAAACATGGTAGACAAACATGCTGCATAGGCACACTGTGGGTAAACTTAAAGTTAGTGAAGGCAACATATATACAATCATAAAAATACAGTAGAAATAAATCTCCTACAAGAGACACATTCTAAAATGGGACTATATATATATCTTTTGAAAATGTAGTGTATATGACTGATGTGAAGGAGACACCAAAATACATGGAAACTGATTATGGAAGAATAGAAAAGGCTACAAAATTTAAATATATATGTCAAATAATACAAACAATACTCTGGCTAAGATGCAAACTTAGTGAGAGCAAGGAAGCTGAAATGGGTTTTCAATTAACAAAAGCTTGTATAACAAGAAATCTTTATCCACAAATGCAAAACTATACCAAATAATACTGTCATTAGACCAGAATGCCTTTATGCTTCAAAATTCCTTTAATTAAATACAGCCAAACAATTAGGTGAAACAGAAAACAAAGAAAGGAAAATAGTCAGGAAAATTAATGCCAGAACATGAGAATTGAAAATGGAAATTAAGAAGTAATAAATAAGTTTATGAATGAATAGAACAAATATTAGACAGAGGAGAAGAGCTGTATTGTATGAGCATCTAAAAAGGCTAGACAAGAAAAGAATACCAAAAAGAATTTTTAACTTTTTTGACAGAAACCTAAAAACATCAGTTTAACACATTTTCGTTGTATTGATGTTACTGAACAATGTCATAAATAAATACTTGGTTACTATATACAGTCAGTTAAGTTCCATATTTCCATCAATTAATCTACAATACTTTAAACAGCCATATTGTAATTAGAAAATTCTCTCCACACAGAGAATCCAAATTCTAAGACAAGATCGTATTCGTCGAAGATAGTGAAAGTGTAGTAACATTAGATTCAAGTAAAGAAGTTGAAGAATAAGAATAAGAACAAGAACAAGAGTAAGAAAAAGAAGTGGTTAAAGTATTATAAGTAAACTAATGAAAATACAGAAATTAACTGACCTTATGTAGTATTTGAATATTAATTTATGATATTATTCAGTAACATCAATGCAAAACAAATCCGTGAAAGTAAGTGCATTCTGGAATGAGGCTTCAACTCTTCAGTACAGTGTTCATTCATAAGGTTTTTCAAATGATTATTTTATTCTATATATTTTTACCATACTTCCACCCAGAGGTGCTTCATCTGTTCAGCACACACTACCGGGACCATGTTGTCAGGGATTTCACATATGCATTGCCCATTTTTGAGGAGAAAGCTAATGGTAACCTTTTTGTGATCCTGTTTATGTTCTTTCACCTGTTACATTTACCCTGAGCGGGCCCATACAGTATGCTGGTCTACCGTGTTTTGACACTTTTCTTCTAATTTTTCATTCATGCTTTATGTTTAACCTGTTCAGATATGCCAGTGTGCTCATTGTCCCCAGCCAAATGATTTCTGGCTTTCACAGCTGAGCGCAATGTAGATCACACTTTCCTAACTGGTGTGTCACAAAGTTTAACTGCAGAGACATGCAAACATTGTAATTCTTGTAAGCATTTACGAGACCATTCTGTACATTATAAACACTGTGCTAGAGTATTAGCAATATGATTACAATGCAACCAATTAACCATTTAAAATAATCTTCCAGGCACTGGATGATGATGATGATGATGATGATGATGGTGGTGGTGGTGGTGGAGGTGGTGACGAGGGTTGATGACAGTGACAATAATCACCACCAACACTTCTTTCTTCTACAGTTCTGCATTGTTAAAATTGGCTAGATCTTTTTCTTTAAAGATGTTGGATGCAATCTGTAGTAACATTAGATTCACCATAAAATCCTACTAAACCAGCTGTTTCTGTGCTGCAACTGGTGAACCACTGCTCAACATCCAGCCACAACTTCTCATTATCATGTTCGCACAATCCATAGTATGCATTTGGAATACCCACAGAAACTGAATACATCATCTACAGCATCACTTATCCATCTATGAAATTGAGCCACATGTTTTAGGCAGGTATTGGAACAAGGGAAATACCTCAGTGGTAGAAGGCTCCTGATTTGCTTTGACTCCCTTAATCTCTTAGAGACAATTCAGCATGTGTACTCAGGGTATAAATCAATCCTAATGGTATAGGCACTGTTTGTATAGCAACATAGTCTTTTATAGCCGAGTCCACTTCAGTGAAATTCTTTGGGGTGTGTGTCCATATTAGACTATGATAAAACAACCAATGTTTCATTTACTGTTGTCAGTATATTTCATCAATGCGATTGTGATTGTCATTTCTGCTTCACATATGCTACTGGGTCCTGCTGCTTCAGTGAGCATTACTGGAAGCACTGGCATACTGCCTTAACTGGATGACAGGCTCAAGACTGAGGGATATCAGATGTTTATTGCTAGAAATATTTCACATCAATTTTCACCAGTTACTGTCAGCAACCAGTGCTATTGCTAAGAAAATTTTATGTTTATTTTTATTGGTTGTCATCAGTGCCATCATGATCTAATGATACCTCCAACCTCCAGTATTTTGTTTAAAAGATACAGTGGGACTGCTCCACATGCATTCAGCCTACTGGCTTGCAGTAACTGGCAATCACGACAGAAAACACCTGAAGCTCTCCCCATAGTTCATAGCAACTGGCTGCATTGCTACTCTGACAGCCTTAATGAATTTTCACTTGTGGCAAATGGCCATCTGACTGAAATACTTTATCTCATGGCTCAGTTGATTTAGTTTGCTGATTACACAGTATATATAATGCTTGTGCTCCATAATATGGGTATTGTTTACTGCCTGTATACCCCTCCCTATACCTATTCATCCTGACTGATAACAAGTTGGTAGTCATGCCAATGCAAAAGGCCAAACAGTGTTTACGTAACAGCTGGTATATGACCTGTCATTTCATAGGTAGCTCTGCCTTTGATAGTATAGGTTTGGCCAGTTACAAGGTTGGAATAGGTGGTGGTAGGAAGTGCATAGGGCACGTTCTACAGTGGCGATGGTCATAGGGGTAAGAGCCATAGGGAGATGGGTGTAGAAGGAGATAGGGTCTGACAAGGATATTGTGGAGATTGGGAGGGCAGTGAAAAGCTATTCTAGGAGTGGTGGGCAATATCTTAGACAGAAAGGATCTCATTTCATGGCATGATTTTAGGAAGTTACGGTTGTCAAAGTAGCTGATTAATACATTCAAGACAAGGATAATACTGTGTGACAAGGGGTGTGCTCTGAAGTTGTTTTTTGGAGGTATCAGCAGTACCAGGATTGGATGTAATGGCCTGGGAAATCTGCTTTTGAACTAGGCTGTTGGGATAATGATGTCCAGTGAAGGCTGAAGTGATAGTGATGGTGTACTGCTATAAAGAGTCTGCATCTGAACAAATATGTTTGCCTCGAATCCCAAGCCTGTATGGGAGGGAACATTTGACATGGAAAGAATGGCAACTGTCAAAATGTAAGTACAGTTTTTTGTTAGTAGGTTTGATGTGGATGGAAGTGTGTAGCTGACCTTTGGTGATGATGAGATGAAAATCAAGGAAAGTGGCATGGTATTTGGAACAGGCCTGTGTGAAATTTAATTAGGAGAAGGTATTTAGACATTTTTTAAATTTTTAAGATCAGCCTCACCATGAGTCCATACAGCAAAGATGTCATCAATGTATCCAAACTAAACCATGGGCTGAAGACTTATGAATTCCAGGAAAGCCCCCTCCAAGCAACCCATGAAAAGATTGCCATAGGAAGAAGCCATCCTGGTTCCTATGGCCATACCCCTGATCTGTTTGTATGTCAGTCCCTCAAAGGTGAAGTAATTGCTGGTAAGTATGAAGTTGATTAAAGTGAGCAAGAAGGATATCATGGGTTTGGAATCAGGTGGGCATTGACTAAGAAAATGTTCAGAAGCAGATAGACCATGTATGTAAATGATGATTCCATCATTATCCTTCCACAGACGAAGAATCTACCACAGTGGTACTTGATCAACAGGATTATGTTAGTGAAGGTCTATGTACAGCATCTGCCATCAAGAGCCCATTTCTGGGATTCAAACTAACCTCCAGTCCCTCCTAAAAACCTCAGGCCCCTCACAAGAACTTACACCTCAATCCATAGAACTTCATACCTCACCCAAACCAACCACCTCCAACTTTTACGTTCTTCCTAAAGTCCACTAAGCCAATCATCCTGGCTGTCCCAGAGTTTCTAGCTGCAAAGCACCCACCAAATGGATATCTGCCTTAGTTGATCAACACGTGCAACCCATAGTACAAAGACACCCCCCCCCCCCCATATTAAAGATACCAACCAATTCCTAGATCATCTGAAATCTGTGACCATCCTGCTCCCACCACACATGTCCGCAGCTCATGGTCTGGTGGCTAGCGTCCCAGGTTCGTTTCCCGGCCGGGTTGGGGATTTTCTCTGCCCAGGGAATGAGTGTTTGTGTTGTCCTTATTATTTCATCATCATCCTCTTCATCTTTTGTGACAGTGTCTAGATTCAATTGCAAAAAAAAAAAAAAAAGAAAAGAAAAGAAAATGGGTTGTGTAAGAATTTGGACTTTGTACAGGCACTGATGATCGTGCAGTTGAGCACCCCACAAACCAAACATTATCATCACCCACCACATACCTTGCTTGTCACGATTGATGCCATCTCCCTCTATACCAACACCCCCACTTACATGGTCTGTCTGCTGCTGAACATTTCCTCAGTCAATGCGCACCTGATTCCAAACCCATGACATCTTTCCTGGCCAACTCAATCAACTGTATACTTACCAACAATTACTTCACTTTCAAAGTGCAGACATACAAAAAGATCAGGGGTACAGCCACGGGAACCAGGATGGCTCCTTCCAGTACCAATCTTTTCATGGGTTGCTTGGACAGGGCTCTCGTGAGATCCGTAAGCCTTCAGCCCCTGGTTTGGTTTAGGTACAATGGCAACATCTTTGCTGTAGGGACTCACACTGAGGCTGATCTGTAAAAATTTCTCGAATTTCTAAATAACTTCTCCTAATTGAATTTCTCATGGTCCTGTTCAAATACCATGCCACTTTCCATGATGTTCATCTCATCATCGCCAAATTCAACTACACACTTCCATCTGCATCAAACCTACTAACAAAAAACTGTACTTTTCCATGTCATAAGTTCCCTCCCATACAGGCTTGGCATTCAAGGCAAACGTATTTGTTCAGATGCAGACTCTTTATAGCAATACACCATCAGTCTCACTCCAGTCTTCACTGGACGTAATTATTCCAACAGCTTAGTTCAAAAGCAGATTTCCCAGGCCATTACATTCAATCCTGGTACTGCTGATCCCTCCACAAAACAACTTCAGAGCTTACTCCTTGTCACACAGTATTATCCTTTTCTTGAATGTATTAATCAGCCACTTTGACAAGGCAATGACTTTCTAAAATGATGCCATGAATTGAGATCCATTCTGTCTGAGATATTGTCCACCACACCTAGAATAGCTTTTCATCACCCTCCCAATCTCCACGATATCCTTGTCAGACCCTACCTCCTTCTGCACCCATCTTCCTGTGGCCCCTACTCCTGTGACCATCACCACTCCAAAACTTGCCCTATGCACTTCCTACCACCATCTATTCCAGCCTTGTAACTGGCAAAACCCATACTATCGAAGGCAGAGCCACATTTGAAATGTCAGGTAATATACCATCTGTTATGTAAACGCTGTTTAGCCTTTTACATTAGCTTTACTACCACCCCATCATCAATCAGGATGAATGGATACAGGCAGAGGCAGTATACAGGCAACACACAATATCCTGTTGCAAAACATGCTGCACAACATGACCTTGTTGCCTGTTTCACCACACGCACCATCTGGATTCTTCCCCCAGACACCAGTTTCTCAGAACTCTGCAGGTGGGAACTTTAGGAGTAAAGGAGAACATTAACCAAATAGCAGAACTGTTGAGTAATTGACAGGCTCACACGAAAGAGAAGGGAAACCTGCTAGCTTTCAGATTAAATCCTTTCTTGAGCTGGAGTACACACACACACACACACACACACACACACACACACACACACACAAATTAGGCCCAACTTGATGCAGCAATTATGGGGTAATATTCACATGCTTTTTAAATTCTATACTCTTCACAGGGAGTTATAAAAAGGTTTGGCTGTATGTTCAGGACACTGAAGAAGATACTGTACAATTGACTAACAGAACAAATGCTTCAAAGGCTATCATCCAGCAATGAACTGACAATATTATATATTAACAGATCACCAGAAAAACAGGTGTAACTAACATAGTTGCCCATATATACCTTATTTTTTAATCAGACCCCATTCACACTATAGCACTGGGAAAATTAGTTGCCTGGGACAAAGTAGCCATGTGTGTGCACATGCCCACACATGTGCAAGCATATTTTCTTTATTATTTAGCTCTAAAGAGCCCATTGGCGAAAATCTCAGCAATGTGTTGAGTCTCGTTTATGTGACTATTGATCGCTCAATGGCTCAAGAATACAGTGAGTGGTTGACTTTACTGTTTAATTATTTATTTTTTTAATCTAAAAAAAGATGTGTAAGACCTATAGATAAAAAAATGATAATAATCATTATCTGTATCCTATGAAATTAATGGCAAAATACGTTTTGTTTGTGAGTTTGTTGTACCTTTATTTGGGATTTTTCTGTATTAATTTTTGGATTCTTACAGAAATGTTATTATACAACTATGAAGTGCACTTTCAGTTACTTTTAATTTATTTTGGGTGTGCAAAGAAGTACAAAGTAAAAATTGGTAACTTTAACTTTCTATTATTATTAATGTTCAAAACTGTGTAAATGATTTGCAGTTCTACAGTTAATCTAGATGCAAAACTCATGCTTAGTTATGCTCCCAGGCTTTGCGGTCTGAGTCAGTTCCTTAAAATTGTTCTGGGTTGTAGACCATATCATATTGTAAAATGATAAACCAACATTTTGGTCATTATTTCTAGTGGTCTTTCTCAAGGCATGTAAATGCAACATGCAATAATGTCCAAAAAATTGTTTTTATCATTTTACAATGTGACCTTATCTAGAACCCAGAAGAATTTTTATGGAAACTCATACTGAAGCGTTTACAGTGAATTCAGTCGCCATAGCAATTCTGGTTGTATGCAGCAATCCTTGTGAATAACTTACAAATAAAGTTCCAAATGCAAGAGCAGAGGGAACTGCTGGGAATTTGATTGCATACTTGAAAAGTTTCTATTTATGTGTGAACACTGACATAGAGCCCCCCATGTCTTCAACTTTTCAACAGAAGCACTATACACTGCATGTGAAATACTACTTTAAAGTAATTATTTATATTATTAGAAGTGGATAATACCTTACAACAAAAATCTTCTTGTAAACATTCCTTTGTATATTGTTGGTTATCATCTGAAGTGCATATGTAAAGAGATCACTATTTGGCCTTGGCTGAAAATAGTTTATGATATAATTGTTCTCCAGAGCATTCTGGTGTAACACTGCACTTGTACTATCAACAATTATTATCACAGTATCATCTTCAGACAACAGCCTTTGAATCCATTCTTGCCGGCCAATAGCAATTTCATTCCACTGATGTGGGTCAAAGACATCGCAAACCTGAAAGAGCACATCTGAACTTTACTTATATCCAATAAACATTATATTAACCTCTCTATAACATAATTTTTTTCCACATGCTTGAAGGCTCTCCTTCAAGTTAAAGTTTACATTTTGTTGAAAAAACAATATGATGTAATGGTTTCTGTATACAGCGTAGCTATGTCCAGGCTCTTTAAAAAAATGTAAGTCTTACATCTTTTTCAACCATAGTTCACAAGTACTGCAATCATAATTTTGTATCCTACCCAACACACAAAGGGTCTCAGATTATCCTTACATTTCTCATGCTACCAGAGTCATATTCCTTGGCTCACACCGCTTGATCAACCCTGGCCCTTGACCTGTCCAACCCACCTACCAGTCACAACCAATCCAAAGTCCATAATAATAATAATAATAATAATAATAAAAGATTTTATTGTCTTTAGGCCATTACAGCAATTGACAACGTTAAATGAAGTGACAATTTATAGTACAGTGTGATAAGGTATTGACTACTGAAATATTTTAGCTTATATTACAATAAATGTACAGTGGGTCATCTGTTGGATTACTGCATTTTACAGTTGAAGAATTCATTGATATCATAGAATGGGTGGGCAATAAACCATTCATGCAGTCTTTCTTTGAATGTATGTTCAGGAAGATCCTGTATAGCATGTGGCAGCTTATTAAATAGTTTGTGCCCTGTGACTTCATAGCTATTTATTGATTTTGATAGTCTGTGGTAAGGTGTGTGTATGTGTTTGATGCTTCTTGTGTTGTAACAATGTACATTTTCTCTACATTTCACATCTTGTAGGTTCTTCTTCGTAAAGATTAAGACATTGTATATATAGAGGTTTATTAATGTCATAATTTTTTGTTTAGTAAATAAGGGTTTGCAGTGAGCCTTATGTGAAGAATTTGTAATTATCATAATGGCTTTCTTCTGCAACAATAGGATGTCATGTATATGACTACAGTTACCCCACAAGATAATGCCATAGGATATTATACTTTGGAAAAATGCAAAATAAGATGATCTGATGTATGTTTCAGGTACACAATTTCTGAGTTGTCTTAATAAATAAATTACTCTAGATAGCTTACTACTAATATAGTTTACATGTTGGCCCCAGGATAACTTTTCATCTAAATAAACTTCCAGGAATTTAACAGAACTAGGGTCATCAGATAGTGGCTTGTCTCTTAGAGTGAAGATTTCTTCGATCTCATGACAGGAGGAGATTCATGACACCTTTCAGGTCATATGACAATATTTTGTGTGTTTTAGAATGTCATCTGAAAGCTGTGACTTTTTTTCTTATTCTTATGTATAAATTTAATGACTTTGCCCTCAGTATTTAACAAACGATATTCTTCACCATCCTCGTAGTAAATACTTGTTTGCTTTCAACTTACCTCCCAAGAAGACACCTTCTGGAGTATTTTTCTAAATGTAGTCATTAGGTCCATAAAAGGTGAACAATCACATGCATACAAAAGCAGAATTTTATCTCTTGGAAATATTCTGGGCGTCCAGTGTGGCTTGGTGCCCCCTAAGAATTAAAGATGAGCATTAAGTATGTAAGAATATAATAAAATGAATATAATAGAGGGTAACATTCCACGTGGGAAAAATATATCTAAAAACAAAGATGATGTGACTTACCAAAAGAAAGCGTTGGCAGGTCGATAGACAAACAAACAAACAAAGAAACAAACAAATTTTGTGAATTTTGTATGTATGTTTGTGTTTGTTTGTGTGTATATTGACCTGCCAGCACTTTCGTTTGGTAAGTCACATCATCTTTGTTTTTAGAATATAATAAAATATGTACATGAAATAATATATTTGGAAAATAATAGAATACTGCTGTAGGTGGGGAGGGAAAACATGAATAAACAATTCCTAATTTTACATCAGTTTTGAAGCCCAATAATAATAGGAAAGAAAACTGCTCTGCACCTTTGGTCACTTACAGTATGATGAAAGACAAATTTCCCTTCTTTTCACGATTTTTAATCTTTACTTTTTCTTTATGAAAAGAATATATTGCTACTCACCATAAAGATGACCCATTGACTTGCAGTGCGCACAATGAAAAGGCTGTTACACATTAAAAGCTTTTGGCCAAAGCCTTATTCAGCAAAGAACACACACACACACACACACACACACACACATACACTCAAGCCTGTCTGCAAGCCAACAGGTTATTTTTATGGTGAGTAGCAATCTACCTTTTTCCTAATATTGTTGATATTCCAACCTGGAATTTCCAGTGTTAGATTTTGACTTTTCTTTTTCAGTTTTCTATCTCTCCCTCTTATTATCTTGAATATTTCAAATGATATGGCTTCTTTTGCATTTTATAGGTTATGTGACAGGTTCTTACAGGGAGTCAAAGCAGGAGGTGAGAAGACACTCTGTCTTAAACAATATTGCTATTCTTTTCTTCTTTTTGATTTCAGGTAAAAGAGGACCTTAGTACAAAATTATTACATATAATATCTCAAAATATATTTGGCAGCTGTTATTAAGCAACTAGGCAAGGAACATGATTGACAGATCTTTCTTCTAGTGCACTGCTGCAAAAATCTGGCACTAAACCATCATCTGATGTTTACAAAATATTAAAAAATTAAAGCAGAACAAGTCTCTCTGAATGTTTATGTTGAACTATCTATCTTTAGTTTAATGGTTGTTACAATCTCCACCATCTACCAACTTTAACTTATTAAACGTAATTGGATAGATAAAAATCTACTCACCAAATCTACTCACCAAACAGTGGGAGGAGGAACCACATATAAAAGGTATTACTACAGGCAAGCTTTTGGAGCCAGTGGATCCTTCTTCTGGCAGAAGGGTTGAAACGAAAGGAAGAAGGATGAAGAAAAGGGGCTGGTGAGGTTTAGGAAAAGGGTAGAGTTCACATAAGTCACCCCAAACCCTGGGTCGGAGGAGACTTACTGGATGGGATGAGAGGGAAAGAGTGATTGTCTTTCCTTCTCATCCTGTGCAGTAAGTCTCTCCTGACCAAGCGTTCAGGGAGACTTTTCAAAACTCTACCCCTCTAAACCCCAACTGTCCTTTTCCTTAACCACTCTTCCTTCCCCTTTAACCCTTCTGCTTGAAGAAGGAGCCACTGTCTCTGTAAGCTTGCAAAGAGTCACGCCTTTTAAATGTGTATTCTCCTGCCACTGCTTGGTGAGTAGATTTTTATCTATCCAATTACATTATATCTTTAACTTATTTGTCATAATGACACTGATGGATACAGAAAATATATGCAGGTAAGTGTAAAAATAATACCTTTTTGAGAAACTAACCTTCATTATAAGACAGGTATCTCCTAAAATATTTCACAGCATGTATGACGGCAGCAAAAAAGGCAAGTGAAGCAGCTGCCCCCAAACCAATGTAGATGTAAAAAATACTGCTATCAGGTGACACGTCAGGAATTTCGGTAGGAGCTACTCCCTTAGCAGCCACTGAAAATGAAACAAATCAGTTTAAGGTTCATTTAAATAACCTACACATACAGACTATAACAGAAGGAAAATCAAATGTGTGCACTGTAATGGAAGAGGTCAGTGTACCACTTTCATTATATACTGGACTACTTGATATGATCAAAAAGAACTACAGCACTTGACAAACAAATATTTTTCATGGATTATAATAACTTTGAGGATTCTTTTTTAAGTGAACAAATGGTAAAATAATATGTTATCCTTATCCAGTTATAAAAAATTAAAACGTATTATTCTTAACTATAAAGCCAAATATACAAAACATTTCCTAAATGACAAAGAGTCATTTCAAATAAGTAATAATTATTCTCATTAATGTTATTTCTATAATTTATGATCATTGATTTAGAGAGATCCACTTCAGTTGCACTAATTATTTATTCAGACCATGGCCGGTTTATGAAATCATTGTATTGGTAACACATAACAAGCAGTCGGGCCAATCAGTGCAAGAGCTCCAATCACTGCATGTTGGCAGAAACTATCTGCCACCAGGCAGTAGTGAAAGTAGGGGCTGGCTTTCCTACCATGCTGTTGCCTGGTGGTGGACAGTTTCCACTAACATGCAGTGACTGGAGCTCTTGCTCTGACTGGCCCAACTGCTTGTTACGTGTTACCAATACAACAATTTATTAAAAACAAAGATTCCATGACTTACCAAACAGGAAAGCACTGGCAGACAGACAAAATAAAAAATTTTTTTTGTGTGGTTTTTTTTATTGTGTCTGTCTGCCAGCACTTTCTCATTTTTTTATTGTGTCTGTCTGCCAGCGCTTTCCCGTTTGGTACGTTGATGTGACTCACCAAACGAAAGCGCTGGCAGCTTGATAGACACACAAACAAACACAAACATACACACAAAATTCAAGCTTTCGCAACCAACGGTTGCTTCGACAGGAAAGAGGGAAGGAGAGGGAAAGACGAAGGGATGTGGGTTTTAAGGGAGAGGGTAAGGTGTCACTCCAATCCCGGGAGCAGAAAGACTTACCTTAGGAGGAAAAAAGGACAGGTATACACTCGCACGCACACACACACACACACACACACACACACACACACACACATCCATCTGCACATACACAGTCACAAGCAGACATTTGTAAACGCAAAGAGTATCTTTTTAGATATATTTTTCCCACGTGGAATGTTTCCCTCTATTTTATATATATATATATATATATATATATATATATATATATGTCTGCTTGTGTCTGTATATGTGTGGATGGATATGTGTGTGTGTGTGCGAGTGTATACCCGTCCTTTTTTCTCCCTAAGGTAAGTCTTTCCGCTCCCGGGATTGGAATGACTCCTTACCCTCTCCCTTAAAACCCACATCCTTTTGTCTTTCCCTCTCCTTCCCTCTTTCCTGATGAGGCAACAGTTTGTTGCGAAAGCTTGAATTTTGTGTGTATGTTTGTGTGTCTGTCGACCTGCCAGCACTTTCATTTGGTAAGTCACATCATCTTTGTTTTATATATATATATATATATATATATATATATATATATATATATATATATAAAAACACTAAAATACAAAGCAGTCAGAAACAGTCCGATCATTTGTTCCTTTGTTGATTTCGCAAAGGCCTATGATTCGATCGATAGGCAATCTCTCTTTATTAACCTTGAGGAGCTAGGACTCGATCCGAAAACCCTAAACCTTATCAAAGAAACGCTCACAAACACAACTTCTAAGATAAAATTCCTGGGTGAAATATCAGAGCCCTTCCTGATCAAAACCGGCGTCAGACAAGGTGACGGCTTGTCTCCACTCCTCTTCAACCTTGTCTTAGACAAAGTCATCTGAGAATGGGAAAAAGAACTGAAGAATCAAAATTACTGGAAGCCTATACAACTAGGAAGATCTAAAGATGGTATTAAAATTTCATGCTTGGCATTTGCAGATGACGTGGCCATTCTAGCAGAAAACGAGACCACAGCAATTAAACAGATAGACATTCTCAAAGAATGCGCCGAAAAAGTTGGGCTACAAATTTCCTTCCAAAAAACCAAATTCATCTGCTCAAAATTTGAAACTCAAAAACTGACTACAAAATATGGACAAATTGAGAGAGTTCCATTCTTTAAATACTTAGGCGAGGTCCTAGAACCCACAGGGGGAGAGAAAACTGCACAAAAAGTTCGACTGCAAAAACTGAAAAGAGCATACCGGAAAACCCACAACATCTACAATAAAAAGTGTCTCTCCATTCACTCAAAAATACGACACTACAATACAGTAATCAAGCCCGAAGCACTATATGCCAGCGAAACACTCACACTCCATAGAAAAGGCGACCTGGAAGGCATCCTGAAAGAGGAACACAAAATTATCAGAAAGATTCTTGGCCCAAAAAGAACGGAAGATGGATACAGGTTACAGTCTCGGAAAACTACAGAAAAATTATCTAACCTCACCGCAGACATCCGGAAAAGAAGACTAAAATTTTACGGTCATATCCACAGACTCCCAACACCCAGACTCTCCCACAAAATTTTAATACACATTGAAAAATTGAAAACCATACCCTGGATACAAGAAACCAAAACAGATCTAGCAAATGCACAAATAAATTCTTCAGAAGTTATAAACAGAAATGTATACAGGCAAAAAATCAGTAGTTGGAAAGTACAACCCGAGAATGAAGTTCGCAAGAGACAGGGGACAAAATGGACAGAGGAAAGAAAGAGAATTCATGGGGAAGGAATGAGAGAAGTTTGATATATATTAAAAAACAAAGATGATGTGACTTACCAGACGAAAGCGCTGGCAGGTCGAAAGACACACAAACAAACACAAACATACACACACAAAATTCAAGCTTTCGCAACAAACTGTTGCCTCATCAGGAAAGAGGGAGGGAGAGGGAAAGACGAAAGGATGTGGGTTTTAAGGGAGAGGGTAAGGAGTCATTCGAATCCCGGGAGCGGAAAGACTTCCCTTAGGGGGAAAAAAGGACGGGTATACACTCGCACACACACACATATCCATTCTATGGAAACAAAATAAATTATTCAGCAGCTGTTATTGTACTTGAAGAACTCTGGTATTATAAGCCAAATCTTAATGATTTAATTCGTCAATTCCTGTAAGCATATAGAGAGTGCATTTTTATGCCAAATGGAATAAGATGTGCACATAGGTATTACGATTTCAGACAAGGACGTTATAGGCCTTTGTGGTATAACTATTAGATCCTCTATGGTGTGTGTGTTTGTGTGCTTTTTTATTGTGTCTATCTACCAGCACTTTCCCGTTTGGTAAAGTCATGGAATCTTTGTTTTTAATATATTTTTCCCATGTGGAATGTTTCTTTCTATTTTATCAATACAATAATTTCATACACTTGAAGATGGGATTTTAAAATCATGAAACAAGCCATGTTTAGAATGAATAATTAATACAACCAAAGCAGATCTGTCTATATTAAATATCATGCCTCTCAATTGTGGATCTGCTGTGTACCATATTAAGTCCATGATTTATTCTGAGCAATAGTTTAAAAGAATTTGTAAAAGAAATAATGCATCATATGTAAACACTCTGGATGTAAAATTGATATTTTGTAAGATTGCTGTACTGCTGGTGTTTTATATTTTTGTTCTGCTTGAGATAACATGTTCCGGCATGAGTTAGTTGTTGTCTGTACTTGTTATTCAGTTTGTCTGTCTGCTAGAGAGAAGGGTGACAAGTTAGCTGAGTAAATGCGGTTTAAAAGTAAAGTTGTACCAGCAATATTAAATAAATTTTATATGAACAGCTTATTACTCATCTTAATATTATGCACGGATACAAAACCCAAATATCTGTTTGTAACTCAGTGGAATCAGTTTATCTTCTCGACAGCACAATGAGACAAAGAAAACTACAAAGGACAACAACAAGAAAGTTAAGTAAAACTAATTTCCATTGATAATGTTCATGCTGTGGGAATTTGTTTCTCACTGAACATGATACGCAATACAATAGTATTACTAGGTGAGTAGGGGATGGTAAATGAGTAGGGAATGCTAAATCATGGGAGCATGTAATGAAAGAAAGTCCAGATTTGAAAAGTTTCTTTATTGGAACATTAACAAGTCACTATCAGTTGCTCAAAATTACCAAAATGTCTATGACCAAAGAAACCTTGCAACAGGTGGTATACCAGTTCATGTCACAAGAGATCAGTTAACTTAAATCTCTTTAAAAAACATGAAGGACTCCTATGATACAGGAAATGTGACTAATTTAATATAGGGATTGAAGAACTATGCAATACACTATTAACTGGACTTACATGGATAATGTGAGCACATCTAATCTAACAAAAAGAGCAATGCGAAAATGAATACATATCTTGAACTGAGATGTAGTTACAATCCACTACAACAACTGAAGCAACTGCATGGCACAATAACAAAGTTGTGGTCCATAGGTGAACTAATCTAACAATGTTTGTACTTCATCTCGAACAGCCACACGCACACGCAAGGTGCTGCAATACTTTACCTTGTTCCGAAAGGGGTCAGATTACACCACACTCAATATATTTTAACAGACTTTGTGAAGCTGATACTCCATGATCAAAAAGGCCACATTGAGATGGTGGTGAATCTTTCAGACCTCAAAATATCATGTCAGTCGTATACCAGCTAGGTATCTGGAGGCATCAAGAGAAGCCTGCAATACTGACTGTGTAATAGGCACAAAAAAGGGACTCACCTTTGCTGTGAACCTATCTTGTAGCACTATGGCAAGGCTTTAAGTGATGATAAAATTAGTAATATTTAATCACTGCACTTGTCATGTAGAAAGTTCAGTGCCAGTACAGGAAATTCCAGACTTGGGAGCAGTTCCTGTAGCATGCTTTGTGGGTAAAATGCAGGCATTGTGGCAAAGAGGTATGTGACAGAGAAAACGCTTGTCCTAGGATGCTTACAGCTCACGATGACTTTTTCCGGGTGATGTATTGTCTGCTATAACGCGTGATGGAAGGTATGAACACATCGTAGTGCATCACCACAATGCAGCTGATACAGGAATTCTAATTTCTCTATAATTTGCTTCAAGGACAATCTATCTGGAGACAATCTACTACAACTAAACCATTGTTAAAATGAGGTTCAATGAACTTTTTAAAATTTTCGTAAAATGGAGTGAAAATTAAAGTTGGAGAACATTCAAATACATTTGCTGCATGTACAAAACTGTGCACAGTGAGAAAGGGCTAAACAAATGACCACTTATGTAACAATGCTCCAAAATATGTGCCGTGAGAGAAGAAATAACAGCTTGGCAAGAAGATGTGTGTACATTTCATGGAGCAAAATTTTTGTACCTTCTAACAAGGTATTTAGTCCCACAACACTTAATTTCAACCAACATTTAATAGTCAAATTAGTAAAGAGGTTCAAAAAGATTACCACATCAAGGAAACATTTTCATACATACTACTTGTCACAAAGTTTGAAATGCAAGAAAGGCAATGACTTTTATTTCATTACATTAATACACTGAAACTTATTTGAAATTGGCCTCCAGCTCAATTTAAAATTGTATAAAATATAATTTTTGAACAAGAACACACACCATAACATGACAGATGGCTTGGTTGATACCATAACTATGATGTGACAAGCCACTGTTTCAAAAAAAGCTTTCACAAGTGAAATGCAGAATATCTATGTGTCTGTCATAAGACAGATTAAAATACATGTAAGAAATTGAAGTGGGATTGTGTTTTCATTTTCCATGCCATAATTGTGTGTTGACAACCTGGTGGGAGCCGTACTGGTATTCATCCCAGAACATGATGCAGGTATATGTTTTTATTTATGTTGGAAGGAAATAGAAAAAACAAACATTCATAAACTTGTTCTTAATATCAAAAAAAAAGTATAATCTCAGACCTAAAATGAAATCATACAACTGTATCTCTAGACCAAGTGACAACAGCAAAAACATGTATACCCACAAGAGTTGTGGAGCTGAGTATCTACTAAGGTAACTTCATGGGGGCTTGACAAGTTGCCGAAAATAAATATTAGGTAGAGTTCAAGACATTGGAAAAAGCAAAAGACATCGTGGTTAAAATAGTCTCAAGGTAGTAATGATTGCATCATCAAGTGAGCAAGTGTGTTGCCTCATGAGAGCTATTAGGTGATATTAAAGATGATTAAGACATTCAATTTAACTATATTCGAACACTGACATATGAAAGGACAAGTAATCATGAGGTTTATCAATAAGAGATAAATTAGATGCAAAAATGTTGGTTTCATGCAACAAAACACATGGTTTCTTTAGCTGCAGAAATGTCTCTGGATGCTGGAAGGTACAAAATGGAATGTGATAACATGTTTGTACTATATTCACAGAAATTAAAATAATTACCTAGATTGTAGATCCAGACACAGCTGTGGCTCTTTTGTGTCCACACTGAACTGCTGTCACATCGATCATCATTCAGAACCTCAGCCTAAATAAATGAATTATCATGTTACCAAACACAGACACTGAAATTATGGTATAACAACAGTTGTATAAGACAATTTCTCAGAGAAGAATATGCTTATTTGATAGCAAATTTTAAAATTTTATACAGTCTGTTTAGTATAGTACAAGCTCTTATTGGTTATTGATTTCCAAATGTGTCCGATATGCAGGGCAAGTTGTTATCATTTATTTACTCCACTGTTTGTATTTCAATGTGGCTTTTCTGTGTCATATTAAGTGAATGTTATCACCATGAGTGTGAATGATATAATGGTCACTGTATTCCATTTATATTTGAACACATACAACAGAAATATTTTTGTCTGAGAAAAGCACTTTCATAATTGTGTGAATAATAGCACTGATGGTATCGCAAAGAAAAAGTTACATCACAAAGCAATTTTGTATACCTAAGAAATTAGACTCTCTGTAGACTCTGAAAAGGCATTTGACAGTATAACTAGAGCAAAAATTTGGAGTTCACTGCAAACTTTTGGAATCCCCAAGAAAATAATAGCTCTTGTCAAGTGCATGTATGAAAACTACACATGCCACATTCAACATCAAGGTCTGCTTTCAGATCCAAAAGCAGTGAAAACAGGAGTTAAGCAAGGCTGCATGCTCTCACCAATATTTTTTAACATAGTACTTAATCTTGTAATTGTGGAAGCAATAGATAAAATGAGAGGGATAAAATGGGGCACATCTAGAAGACCTAGATTTTGCAGATGACCTTTGCCTTCTATCCCACAGCCTCAATGACATGAAAGAGAAGCTAGAAAATCTGAAATCTGCAGTGAAGGAAGTTGACTTGAAAATTAATGCCCAAAAAACTAAAGACATGTGGGCAAATGATAACAGCACTGCAGAGCTTAAGCTTGGGAGCCAGATAATTGAAAAGGTTGATAAATTTTGCTACCTTGGAAGCATGATTACAGCAGATGGTGGTGCAACAGAGGAAATTAAGCTCTATCCGGAGGATGAAGGAAATATCACTGAGGACCAAATTGCGGATATGTTAAAGTAATGTAAAATCTGTGCTCCTTTATGGATGTGAAACATGGAAAGCGACAAAACAGCTAATCCATAAGCTGCAGAGATTCAACAACAGATGCCTGAGGAACATCCTGGGGATGCTGTGGCCAAATGTCATCTATAACGAAACTCTTTGGGAAAGAACAAACCAGAAGCAAATTGAGCTGCAAATCAGAAGCAAGAAGTGGAGATGGTTAGGACATACTCTCAGAAGACCAAATGAACATATTGTGAGAGAAGCACATGACTGGATCCCGCAAGGACGACGGGGACGAGGCAGGCCCAAAACGACATGGAGACGGTCAGTTGAAGCAGAAGGCCATCAGCAAGGAATAGGATGGGAAGAAATGAAGATACTAGCAGAAGACAGAACAAAATGGCGATCCTTCGTTGCAGCCCTATGCTCCACATAAATAGTTAAAGGAAATAATAATAAGAAGAAGGAGAAATTATGCCACTTGGTATAAAAAGATATTTTTTAACCTCGCATGTTATTATTATAGTAAAATAAAACTGTTATCAGGAAAGCAAAATAAGGACCATGACAATGGCTAGTTACTCATGAAATATTTATTTATTTATTTGTCCATATAAATCTCTTTTTAAGTACATATATTGTACACAGGATATTGAACAGAAAACATTTTTTGTCTATTGGATTTTCAAATATCAAACATAAATTTTATAAATTTTTATGACAAATTGGATCTATACAGTTAATAATTACAAATTTTTGAAATACTGTATATTTATAACTTATTTCTACAATTAAAGATACAAATTACATTTTTTCTTGCATAAGATACTGTGAGACTGAATAGTAGCAGTTTTTCAGAAGGTAGGATGTCACAGACTTTTTAAAGCTTTGTAGTTCAGTAAGAGATTTTATATGTCTTGGTAATCTGTTGTAAAGTTTTGTTCCTGCATGATATACACCTTTTTGGCATAATGTGGTGTTACAATGATTGACATGTATGTCACTGTCTGACCTGGTACTGTAATCATGGACACTTTTGTTTTGAGGAAAAAGGTTTTCTTTTCTCAGTATGCTTTTTTTGACATGCGTGACTATTTCCAGTATATAAATGCAGGGAAGGGGTAGGATCTTTAGATCTTTAAAGAAAGGTTTGCATGATTTTCTGCTGCTCACTTGTTTCATTATTCTTATAATTGCCTTTTGTTTCCTGAAAACTGTTATGGCCTGATGTACATTTCCCCAGAAAATGATACCGTACTTCAGTTTTGAATGTACACGAGCAAAGTATACAGCCCTAACTGTTTCTGCACTAGTACTGTTGCAGAGAATTCTTACCACATAGCTCATTTTTGCTAGTTTTGAATTTAGGGCTGTGATATGAGTGTTCCATTTAAGATTTTCCTGGATATGAATCCCAAGAAATTTAGTTTCATTGACAGAACTAATGTTTTGGTTATCTATACATATTACAGGTTGTGCCAGATTTTTATTTTGATCAGTGTGGAAATTCATTAGTACAGTTTTTTGGGGATTAACTATTAGCCTGTTTCTGGTAAACCATTCAGACACTCCTTTTGTAATATCTTTTGCAGATGCAGTAAGATTTTCTTCATTATTCCCTTCCATCAATAGACTGGTGTCATCTGCAAACAGCACTGGTTCAGAATCCCTAACGGGTGATGGGAAATCATTAATGTAGACCAAAAAAAGAAAGGGACCTAAAATGGAGCCCTGTGGAACACCATGAGTTAGTCCACATGGTTCTGAAACGTGTACCTGGAGTTCATTTCCTTCTGTGTACTTAATTGCAGTTACCTGAGAACGATATTCCAAATATGATTTGATCCACTGATTTGGCACACCTCTTACACCACACCATTCGAGCTTCCTCAGGAGTATAGAATGATCAATCACATCAAAAGCTTTTGTTAGGTCCAAGAATAAACCTGAGATATTTCTGTGGTTGTCCACTGCATTTACGACATGGTTTATCAGATTGAAAGTGGCAGTTTCAATTGATCTCTGTGGTCTGAAGCCATGTTGACATCCAGAAATAATATTATTCTTGTCTAAGAATGTAATTAGTTTTGAAAGGAACACTTTTTCAATAATTTTCGAAAACCCTGACAATAGAGACACAGGCCTATAGTTACCCATACATTGATGATCACCTTTTTTATATAGGGGTATTACTTTTGCCATTTTCAGTTGCTGAGGGAAGACACCACATGATAAGGATGAATTGCATATGTCCAATAAAGGTGAAAGTATTTGTCTTGCTGTTATTTTTATAATATAATCTGGAATATCATCAATACCAGTTGAGTACTTACTCTTCAGTGAATTAATGGTATTTAGGAGCTCTGTTGGGCTTACTGGACTGAGGAACATGGATATATTATTTATTTCAATAGATGAAAGTTCTTTCCATGTCGTATTAGGTGGATTTCCAAATTTTCCTTCACTAATTTCCCAGCAACAGTTGCATAGTAAGAATTGAAACTATTTGCAACTTCCCTAGGGTCAGTGACACTCTTGCCATCATGTGATATCACAATATTTTTGTGAGTTGTCTTCTTCCCAGTAAGATCCTGCACAGCTTTCCACATGGACTTAGTTTTATTGGATGACTTCATAATATATTTGTCATTTTCCTTAATTTTTGCCTCCTTTATGATGCGTTTCAAAACTAGCTTGTATTGTTTGAAATAATTAATAAATTCTGGACTGCTGTTAGTTTTTGACTGCAGAAAAAGTTCCCGCTTCCTTTTACAAGATACTCTGATGCCTGATGTAATCCAGTTTCTGAATCTATCTGTGCTCTTGGAAATAACTTTCTTTTGTGGAAAAGCTATGTCAAAGTTATGCTTGAAAATATTCAAAAAATGCTAAATGAAAAGTGATACTCTTATATGGTATTGCAATTTTATTCACACAATGTGCCTTAGATGACCAATGCTGCAGTGGTTATTGGAGATAGATAACCCAAACAGGATACTCTTATTTTTATTTTACACATCTAGTACCATTAGACCAAATTGAAGACCAAATCCTCATGGCATGGAATGAGTTAGTACACGAAAATAATATCATAAAAGTTAGTAATAGATGAAATAATATTTACATGAAAAATAATATGTAACTTACTCTTATACAATAATTTCCAGGGGTGACATTAAATATCCTACATGATAGACCAATAGCCTCCTGTGAAAAGAAACAAAATGTAAGTAATATTTTGCACCAAAAACTAGGAACTGCAATGAATTCAGTATGTTAAATATTCAGAATACATACTGGATCACATTCTGGATGCCTATGGTTTGGGTTGTTTGTTTCACACTGTTGCACAGTAACATTTGGCTGGAACATGAATTTACAAAACATTATAAATATTTACAAAAACTGATATGTAAAATCACCGACAGCAAATAACATATTCAAATAAATTTGATAAATGCGGAGAAGAGTACCATTTATTCAAGATCTATAAAATCTCACATCTTCATTTGTGGTCTGCAACACATCTCTAAATGCTGCAACTTCTGTGACTTTTCTTGACAAATTTTGGTATCAATTTGATTTTCACCCACATGAACCAAACAGGCTGAACTCTTTTGCAGCAACTTTAATACTATTCTCAGCGTGATGAATGTGGTTCACTAACATTATCATAAAAAAGGGTACCCATCATGTACAAATATTTCTTCACATACCCAAGTCATTGTTATGTTTTGGTGTGTCCAATGTGTCCTCCATACATATTTTTAAAACTATTAATCAAATGACATTTCCAGATCATTAGTCCTCCCCCTGCAATTGTTCCCATTGTAAAATTTTCCCCATAAACCCACCCACTATCACCTACCACAGATAAATTCTAAATCATCAAAGGCAACAACAAAGCATTTTGCTCACTGTATAGTTTTCTATATATGAATGAACTAAATTGCCTAAGTGGCATGAATGAATACAGAAGAACTGTCTGCCTTGGGGCTACACAGGTGCTGAACATGCCGTACAGCCTGATTCAAGGGACCTAAGAGCCTGCTACAGAACACTAAGCATTTGCATCCTTCTCCACACTACCAGTTTCCTTGAACCCTGAGAATTGGAAGTCGCTATCCAACTTGTTCTTGTATGTCACCACTTTCCTGGACTTAGCTTCCATTAAGATATTCCCTCTTTTTTCCTTTAAAATTTTTTCAGTAATATTTCTTTACTCATTTACTAAATAGTTTACTTTTTTATCTTCGTGTTTCCTTACCTCTTTCTTTTCAGTTTTTCCCCATCTCCTTCTCCACTTTCCTCCTATTTTTCAGTTGCACTATTCAATGAAATTCTCATATCTCTAACCCCTACCCCCTCTTTACCTCTCATTCTGCCATTGTATCAATGTGTTGACTGCAGCAGGCACAGTGCATAACAATGCACTGCCTTTGACCTCCTACTCATCCTGATGTCTCGTCCTCCACCTTTGTCTTTCCTCATTCTAACAACAATGAGATCCCTCTAAAACTGGGATTATGTGTTACATGGCCCTCCTTCCTATGCTTCCCAAATCTCTATCTTTGTCCTCCCTTAGGAAGGTACTAACAGTTCTGAGGGCTGTTATAGGTTTCTTGCTTTTGTAAGTGTCTATTGCCAGTACTTAGAATTTAGCATCCTAGAGATAAGCACTGGCCAGCCATTCTGAAGAGAGAATGTATGTGAATAAGGCAATGACCTATTTCATGGTAAGGCTTGGAAAAGAAGAAGCATACACACACTCTTGATTACACAATCAACAGTACATTATCAGGCTGACTAGTACTGTAATACAGACCAAAGCAAATGACAATGGGAACGTCATAGAGTTACAGAATGGAGGATAAAGGCAATGTTGTAGGTAAACATAAATTAAAGGGATGTATGAAGAGGTGAAAGGTTGAACCTATGTTGGCAGAAAATAAAATAAAATAAATATTTGCTTGTGTAAGGAAAGATGTGCAGCAATTTCTGTTGAATGTAATATGAGCCACTAAGCTTTGTGCAGCAATTTCTGTTGACTGTAATATGAGCCACTAAACTTTTAATCAATAAGCACCACTTTTTTGAACATTTTAGTTCCATAAGAATTTTTCTAATAGGAAAACACACACACTCACACACACACACACACACACACACACACACAAAACCACAAAGAAACTCAAACGATCACATTCGCTGGAGCAGCAAGATTGTTTTCTATTATGTGTTTCTGTGTACCATGCATTAATCCTCTATGGGTAAGTGGTTGCCTTTCCCTTATTTTATGTAACTGTGGTTTAATGTATTATACACTATCTGATCAAAAGTATCCAGACACCTATTAGTGGTCATTAACATGGGGTGTATCCACCCTTCGCCTTTATAACAGACTGAAGTCTGCCAGGGGCATTTGCAGTGAGGTGTCTGACTTGGAAGAATGGCAGCCCATTTTTCAAGACATGAAACCAGAAAAGATAGTGATGTATGCTGAGGTCCAGAGCAAAGCCAACATTCTAACTCATCCCAGAGGAATTCCATTGGGTGTGGGTAGGACTCTGGGCAGAGAAGTCTATTTCAGGAATGTTACTGTCCTCAAATCACTGCCTCATAGATGCTGCTTAATGACATGGTGGACTGTCGTGGTGATACAAATAGTCATCATCTCCAAATTGTTCCTCTACCATACCCAGTACACAATGTGTGTTCATGTCCTCTGGATTTTGCAATTTATTAAGCACAATAAAGGGACCATGCCATAAACAAGGGAAAAATCTCGATGCCATAACATTGCCTTCTCCATCACTACTGGCACTACATGTGAAAGCAGGTGTTCTTCATGCATTCACCAAATCCAAATCATTCCACACCAATTTTCACCGGTTACAGTGTGGTTCATCAGTCCAAATCACTCATTTCCAGTCATCCAGTGTCCAGTGGTGTTGTTTTTTATATCACCTCAAGTTTTACTTAGCACTGACTGCAGAAATGTGTAGCTTATGAGGAGCTTCGTGTCTATTGCATCCTTTCCCTAACTCCCTATGCACAGTAATTGTGCTAGCTGTTTTAGTGGTAGCACTTTGGAACTCACAAGTGGTCCCATCTTCTGATTTCATGTGACTTCACAACCACTCTCTGCAATGCTTGACAGTTGCTCTCTGTCAGCACATGTCGTTTGCCTACTATTGGTTTAGATGTTGTTGTTCCTTCACATTTCCACATTACACACATCACCAACAGTCAACTTGCTCAGCTTTAGAAGAGCTGAAATTTTTTTTGCGGATGTGTTACTCAGGTGACATCCAATAATTAGTCCACATTCGAAATCATTGAGCACTCCTTACCTATCCTTTCTGCTGTTACCGCTTCTCTACTGACAACACAATATTCCCAAAGTCCTTTTATAGTAGCAGGTCCACCTTTCATAACATCTACTGTAAAATACTTCATTACAAAGGAGGTGTCCGATTACTTTGTATCAGACAGCGTATATTAAAGTTGTGTTCATTCAATTAAGTTATATCAATAGGGAACTATTTGAACCTACACTTACCGCCTCTACAGCTGCTGAAACGTTATCTGATTGTGAGAGATTGCGCTAAGGGAGGGGTGTTTGGGAGAGACATCAATGACAGCAGGTTGGAGAGTGGCAAGGAGGCAATAGAAAATAGTATTAGGAGGAAGGAGATGGGGAAGCAGATGCTATCACTACCACTCATTCATCTGCAGCTGAATTATTGCCTTCCTTCTTTTAGGTTTGAAAGTTCATTAATAGAAGGCACAATGTCTAAACAATTTTGCATATTTGTTTTATTTATTCAGTAGGCTTTACTATTTTGATTCTTGTGGTGATTTCATTTCAAGAAAATAATGTAAATGTGTAAATACCCCACAAAGACACACTTCTGAATGTTTTGAATTCTGGAACATGTTTGTAAAACTTGAAACATCCATCTGAGACACATCAGTTGCAAAATACAGTTATTGATTAATACCTCAACAAATAAGATAATTCTAAATTGTCTCCTAATATCACTTTATGACTAACGTGAAAGCTAGGTTTGAAATAAATTTTAACAAAAACTTCAAACAGTAAATTCATTATAATAATTATCCTTATCATAATAATTCATAGACTGGAGAACAGTAGGTTCCAGAAAATATATTTTTCTTCTCTTCTGCCTCTCCAATAAATAATTATGTCTGTATTCATCATGTCATTTCTACATCTATCTGAAATTCTCCTGATCATTGCTCCGCCTAACTGATTTCTTTTTACACTATCTTTCACACAGTAATACACACTTACAAAAGTGATTATGTGATTTCTCAGAACATCACGTTATGAGTGGGATCCACGTGATACAGATTGAGAACTTTAGTTTATCTACTCATTACTGTAGATCTGTTATGGAAAAAGGTGGTGTTGCAATATTTATAAAAAATAATATAGTGTATAAATCGCTAGATTTAAGCAAATACTGTGATGAACAACATTTTGAGGTGTGTGGCATTGAGTTAACAGCAGACAGTGCAACTGTTATTGTTCTGGCTGTTTACAGGGCACCTGCTGGAAATCTAAATGTATTTCTAAGACAAACTGAATCACTTCTGGCCCACCTATGTAGGAAAACTAAATCTATCATTATTATGGGTGACTTCAATGTGGACCTTTTAACAGAAAATAGAAAGAGGACAGATTTTGAACATTTAATGTACTGTTCACTTTAGTACCAGTGGTGGACACTCCAACTAGAGTAACTGCCAGCTCAAGCACTTTAATAGATAATGTATTTGTAGATAAGGATATTTGCAATAATTTAACCAAATATTATAAATGGTCTCTCTGATCATGAAGGGCAATTCCTCACTCTAAACCAAATGAATGTCCAAAGAAAAGAAAATTTCATTTGGAAAACATTTAGAATTATAAACAGACACACCACTGAAACCTTTAATCAGCAATTAGGGCTTGTGGATTGGTCTCCTGTATATGCTACAGTTGATGTTAATACGCATTGCGCATTGTTTCTTCTTATAGAAATATGGAAACCATGAAGTCAGCATATTATGGTTACTTTCATGCAATTGTGGCATTTGCAATTATATTTTGGGGAAATCAGCCACTGGCTAAAAAAGTACTGTGTGTACTAAAAAGAGCCATAAGGATCATGTGTGGAGTCCATCCTAGAGCCACATGCAGGAATCTTTTTAAGAAGCTTGAAATACCTACATCCACTGCGCAATATATATTCTCATTGATGTGCTTCATAAGGAAAGAAAAATCCATCTTTAAGCTGAATAGTGCATATCACAGTCACAATACTAGAAGGAAACATGATATCCACTATGAGCAGCCAAATCTAAGTATGGTGCAGAAAGGAGTCCACTTCAGTGGTTGTAAGATTTTTAATGCCCTCCCTTCAAGAATTAAGTGTTTGGTAGATGATGATCTCCTGTTTAAAAAAACCTTAAGGCAGCTCCTATTGCAAGGATAATTTTATACATTAGAAGAGTTCCTGAACTACAGTGTTTAACATCTCTTGTATTGTAAATTGAAAATGTATGCCCCAATTTGTATTTGTAATACCAAATATTTTTATTGTAAACATATATTTTGCAATATTTATTTCTCTGTAACACGTATTATTTTGTAATCTTTATCTCTCTCTAAAATGTATTTTTGTAGTGGGACCTAAGTTACTGTTTACTGTTTTTTGTTTCGTAATCTCTATCTATATCTAAAATGTATTTTTTTGTAGTGGGACCTAAGTTACTGTTTACTGTTTTTGTTTTATTTTATGTATTACCATAAATTCTGACCAAAAAGTTTGTAAAATTGACACGTTCCATATCCTGTGATAGTGTCACAACATGGATCACCGGAATAAGAGATAAATAAAAAAAAGTGACAGTGTACAGGCACACTGCTCATCTGGCACTGGACATGAACCCTGACAAAGAACCAAACCTGCTCCAAACTATGAACTGCAGAGGGAATTGTTATGGATCCACTACAGGAGTGGGACAGAGTGTGTAGATGAAAGTTCTATGTTCACACATTGCCAATTAAGTCATCAACACACATGATGGTGGCAACAAGGTCACTTTCAGAAATACTGTGCTCCTGGAAGCTAATACCCATATGTGTATTTGTGTACCAATTTCTCAAATGACATATAATTATTGTTGCTGAAAAAAAATACTGAAGGTAAATGGGACAGCTAGTAAGTTTAACTATTTTTATATAAAGCCAGAAGAGAACAATATTTTTTAAAAAAAGAAAATGATTTGGCATTAAAGAAGAGAACATAAATGAAGAGAGAAACATAAAATTATTGTTGTAAAGCACATGCTGGATGCTGGGAAAGTCTTGCTGTCCAAGTGTATATTAATATAGTTTGTGTGAAAGTGTGTGTAGTGATATAACAACTGGACATCAAAATGGAGGCAGACAGATGGACACTAATGAAAAAAGCCACCCATACTGTCGCAAGCCAGCACCCAGCACTATGCTAGAAATAATTATGTAACTTCCAGAAACCATCTGAAGGTGAACCTGAAAAGGTTTGAAAACTAGTTCATGGAAAAAACATAATTATTCAAAAAAGTGACTGGTTACAGTTTTTATTTGTCCGTATGGGCATGGCATAAAATATAAACACACACATAAGTGAGGTGCTCAGTTTCTTCTCTCTCTAGAAATTGATACTTCACTGCATTTGTAATTAATTATATACTATTTTATATCTGTAGATCAAGCTGGATATTGTTTTGACCCCTTTATTTTTGATACATGTAAATTTTTAAATATTAAATAATGCCCACAGGAACATTAACATGCAAAGTTAAATATAAAACACAAAAGCTGCAGACAAGATGAACAACAAATCACAAAAGCTGTAAGCAATTATGGTCATAGAAAACCTTATAGGATGGCCAAAAGTGCAGTTGACACTGTGGGTATGTACTAAATGTGAGTTTTCAACGAATCACATTTTCCTATTTACAGTGATCATTTTGGGTTCAAATGGAAGGAAAGAGACAAACCTCATTAGAAATATGTTTGAGAAAAAGAAAGAAAGAAAAAAAAGATCCTATTAATGAATTTGCTGGTCATTTCATACGTGAAGATCATTGTTGTACTTCCCATTAAGACTCACAGTGACTGAAAATTGAATCTATCATCAGCGAAGCGAATAAAAATAATAATTAAAAAGAGAATAACACAGAAAGCTTGAAATTAAATATAAAAAGTATGAAAACTATAAGAGCATTTCTTTATTTCAGTATTGCTGATAAGTAAATATTTTCTCTTCTAACTATAGCCTTGGTTCCAGGCCAATGATGGCCATTATCACAAATTTCTTGAGCCTCGTCTGCAGTTAAAAATCTAACAACTTAATGTTCAAGCAAATATCCATAGGATACACCTACACTGATCAGAGTTCGGTAGGCATTTTTCAATATGATGTACACCTGTCTCAGACTGCCATCATATTCCAGAACTCAGAATCCACAATCTTAACTTGAGCAGTCAGGCACTTAGTGTCCCCTTACTGAACATACAGCTTTCTTGCAACAATTTAAGTGATGAAAGCTCACAAAGTAATGATTTCATTCATTCAAGCCATGAGAAAATATTAGATGTATTTAATGATTTCTGAGAAGAAATGTAATGGAGGCCCTCCACAATTTTAAACTAAATCAAACATTTTACGTTTAACAACTGATGTTTAGTGGCTGTGCCTTCTAAAATATGAATAAATTGTTAAGGTCATAATGTACAATGATTGTTAAGGTCAGATGTTTTTTATGTGGTTAAAAGTTTACGAAATCACTGCATATGAAATGTTTTATGACCTGTGGTGAAAAGCATTTCTCTAGTTCACTGTTCAGTTTGATGCCACAATCCATTTTTAATATTAAAGCAATAAGAAATAACTTTTGCTCTTAAAACAACCCACCACCTTGGACAGCTTATTTGGCATCTTCTTACCATTTTTGAGCTGCAGCAGGACTGCACAATGCCACTTGTTTGACATGACTGATTCCCTGCCTCTCGCTCTATATATCCCATACTAACAAGCAATGGAATTTTTCCAATCCATGAGGAAGTAATGTTTATAAATGCAACATTTCTGTAAACACAGGCAGAATGCCACTACAGAAATTACACTTTATGGAAAGAAATTCAGAAAATGTTTAAACATTGTGCCAAGATTTGATTAAAATGACTACAACAGAAAGGAAATGACAAAAAGAATACATGAAATGGTGTAGAACTTTTCTGCAAAATATACAAAATTATAGGTAAAACAAAGAAAGCATTAGTAATGCGAGGCTATTAATTACATTCAGGGGCAAGTTATTATACCACAGGTGCCCACAAAACAAGAGAAAGCAGTAAAAAGCAAAATAATAATTAATCAAGACTAAAATATTTACACATAATAATAATAAAGATTTTATTGTCTTTAGGCCATTACAGCAGTTTCCTTTATTTTTAGACAATGCATAAAAATTGCAACAGTTTACACTCTCTTTGCTATAGTGTGATGAACAATAATTGGCAATAAAGACAGTCATAGCAGTCCAGGCTAATTAGATGAGCTAGTAAACTCTATAACTTTCAGCTCAGCTTACTTTTGCTGTAACTTAAGCACAAAAATGGAGTTGAAAAAGAGGACACTGATCAAGGAACTTAAAAATTTTAATATTACATCCTGTAATCCTTTATTCAAGTAAGAATTAAGAGGGTTTGCTGAAAAGTAATGCCTCCATATTTTTTTATTGAGAACTCTTAAAGCCTCTAAAATAAAACAAATGTTCTTAACAGTATACATCTTTATTCTTCACATCACAAATTGGTGTGGTTCCTATTGATTCTCTCAATACTAGGCATGGCCTTCACCTCAACAGTACAATAAAGTAGAAAACAATCATCTAGCAACAATGGCTGGGATAAGGTTGTCATTTGTGGAATTTATGGTTGTATTGAAGTGATACTGCAAGTATCAGAACATTCACTATGTACAGTGGCGATAAGGGTTTAAAATATGGCCACCAACATATTTCAAAATTACCTGTATTTATGATAAGTTCAAAGCTGATGGAACTTTTACACATGTGAAGAAGGCAAGATCCAGCCAGTCACAAAAAGTTACACATCCAGTGTCCAAAGCCACAGTATTGCAACATTTCATCCATTCACAGCAAAAATTAGTAAATCAAGGAGTGTGCGAAAGCAGGATGAGTCACTCAAGAGAAAGAAACTTCCATAAGGGTGCAAGGTGGAACATGTAAATTCCAAGAATGCTACCTATGATGAAAAATTACTTGGATCAAATAACTGAATACTATGAATAGTTTGATCACATGGTAGATAAGGGTGACAAATTTTCTGGGAAATTTGTTTAGCCTGACAAGCCAATATTGAACCTAAGTAATACAGTGAAACCACGTCGATTGTGTTTACTGGGCTCCTGAAAATTCTCATGTTCATTTGAACTAGGTAGGATGTAGTCTGTTATCATGTGGTTTAATTGGTCCCTTCTTCTCTGGGGATACTATAACAGGTCAAAATTGCCTCAGACAAGGGTTTTGCTTGACATTCAAACACTGCATGAAGGTGAAATGTCTTAAAAGCAACAAGGTGAAGTCCGACCTTACCATCATCAAGATGACAGGATGTGTCTAGGCAGATCAAAGAGGACTTACAGGGTACCCATCTTGCTCTCCAGATTTAACATCTATGGACTTTTAGCTGTGGCACCATCAAGTACATTGTGTGTCAACAAAACAAGCTACAATCAATGATCTCCATAAAAAAATTGTTGCATCATGCACTACAGTAATGCCAAACACTTATAGCCATAGTTTGATGTATAGTTCAATGCCATCAGAATTGTTTAGAAGCTTCTGCTGGTCATTTCAGACATAAAAGATGACTCCAAATGCCAAGAATTGTACCTATAAGACAAATCTTTAAGAACGGGCTATCAAACAGTGAGTATATATTTTCAATTAATGCCAAAAACTGTTATGGTCACCAGCGCTCTCTATACAACTAACACACTGGCGGACTTCAATAATTTTGCTCCAACTACCATTCACTGAATTGCTGAATGTTAGAGGAATTTGTTCTTTTGCCTCTTTTACATGCATAACATACTTTGTAGTACTTCCATCAGTGTAACAAGAAACAACAGTTGTAGCACATGAATGGTAATAATTATGATTAGTGCCTCACAATCATGTAGCATTTCATACATTTTTCCATTAGTTCAAGAATCATTTGCATATGATTTCTATTGGCATACTTTTGCACTGATTTAGAAAGGAAAAAATGGGCAATAAATAAATTTATGGCTGACATAACAATTTTCTAATGTGTAAGAGAACCCTGAATGAAAACCAAACAATGAGATGAGTAAGGGCAATTACTCACAACATTGTGCAGAAGATAGGTACCAAAATAAGAACTGAAATAAAGCTTACAAACTTATGTTCTTCATTGCCCACATGCATGCAAACAGCTATACAGTCCCATTGCTGTCTCCTAATTGGGCACAAAGTTGTTTTCGATGGAGGTAGCGAAATGAATAAGAAATAGCTGAGGGGAAGGAAAGGCCACTAGAAAGATACATGTGCTAGCAGGGGTTTTGGGTGGGGGAGGAGGGGGATGGGGGGGGGGGAGGAGGGGGGAGGAGAGCAAGGGAAGCAGGATGGATATGCTGCCAGAGAAAACTCACTCTGTTGCAGGCAAGGGTAGTGAGTAGCATGTTGCACACACTGCTGCATGCAGCAGAGGTTGCAGCTGAATAGAGGAGAACAGAGTAAAGACAGAGGGATATCTCTGAGAGGACATGGTGGAGGAAGTTCCATAGACATACAAACTGGAATGAAATGTAAGTATCCAAGGGCAATAGTGAGAGTAAGACTCTGATGTTGGAAGGGAGAAGGATAAAGGGTTTAACAAGAGCATAAAAGTAAGATTTGATTCATTACTGGAATGCTTTAGCAGGCATGATCCTATTACAGATGGTATCCTCTTAACTTCTTCTGCCCTTTGAGAGGACTAACAGTTGAATATACAGTATGAGCAAAAGTTTAACTTCAAATTTTTTTGCATTATCAGTTCATTGCTATGGGTGAAATAAAGGCTTAATGACAAAAATATCCTAATATTGTCATTATTCTGTCCTAGATTTCCCACTTTTTGATTTTATTAAATACCCTAACAGATTGCGGACTGAGAAATTAAGCAGCTGAGCAACTGAGCAGTCAAATTCACCCACTTAGCCATCAAGCCACATGGCAAGAATATATGAAGACATATTGCACCATCAGTAACAATACAAAAAATTCAATTTTTCACAGTATGTTAGGTTAAAGGAAAATAATCGAATAGGTCTATGCATAATTTTGTGATTTACTGCAGTACATAATACAATGCTCTATGTCTGCAACCATTCGAGTAAATGTTGTACATTATTCTTAGTGCTAAAGCAAGATGCAGCAGACATGCATTCTCAACTACAGAAATCAACTTAGCCATGCAGTTGTATACAAACAAATGCCCATTATTGATAATTATTACCTCAGTGCATTCAAAATATATAATGAGCCCTCTCTCTTCACAAACACATTATACACAGCATTTGTTTGTTTAGCTGACAAATATTGAAATACATTCAGAATAAAACTCTATTTGGAGTTCTTATCAGTTGTACAAATGTGATGATATTCATTTTACACATTTCATGCAAGGGAACGGTAATATCTTGTATTACCAGTAATATTAAATATTTGTGAAGACAGACGGCAATATTGCAATAAGTGTAATTCGAAGTGAGTGATACTCTCTCCCATAATCAAATTTTATATGTTACACAATATTAATCTTCTTAAGGCAAAAACTACAGTAACAATTGTGCAAAAGAAAATCTTACACTTAACTCCACCACCAGAGGATTCTCCTTCTTGACATCCATATAACAGTATTGTTTTAGGGAGAATATAATGAGATGAGCACATTTGTTCCAAGACTGATTTAAAGGGAGCACAAAGTCTATTTTCTTCCTAGAAAAAATTAAGAATACATTTAAAATGTAATTTAATTAAAAACTACAATAAATGTTTTCCAGAAGTCCTGGCTTTTGGAACACATCTCACAATTGGAGAAACAGACTGCCTCCCAGATGTAGAGCTTGCACCTTACACCCAAGTATGTAACAGTTAACACTTAGTTTCCAATATTTTGCAAAACGATCTGCAAAGAAAATCAGTAAAGGCAAGATAAAGGTGACAAAAGGAAAACAGATTAATTAGCCCAATTATGCCAGCATTTTTACTGTTGTAAATGTTTCCAAACCAGACCAGAGAGCTCATGCATAGTTTCACTACCACCACTATTATTACACTATTTTTGTTGACACACAGAGAATGAACCATTATTATGCAAACAATTCTATTCTCAGAATTTCATCATTCATAGAACAAATAATTTTATAATTTCAATGTGATAAGGTCTACAGCTGCAATGAATTTTTTGAAAGATTTCACGATGCTTTCAGCTGCCATTCTCTTTATTTTATGTATGATTGTACAATTTCGGCGTTAGGCCATTTTCAAGTATTTTATGGATGGTTTTTAGTAGTAAATTATGCCTTGTAAGTCATTGCTCCTATGACTCCACGTTATGCTCATAAAATAAATCTGAGATGTTTTATGCTATTTTAGGAGCACAATACTTCTGAGCAGTTATTACAATAACTGTTCGAAAGTAGCGTGCTCCTAAAATAGCATAAAACATCTCGGATTTATTTTATGAGCATAACATTGAGTCATAGGGGCAATGACATAGAAGGCATAGTTTAGTACTAAAAATCATCCACTTGAAAATAGCGTAAGGCCGAAATTGCACAATCGTACACAAAATAAAGAAAATGGCAGCTGAAGGCCTCATGAAATCTTTCAAAAAATAACTTTACGTTGTAGAAGAGGAACAAACACACACACACACACACACACACACACACACACACACACACACAGAGAGAGAGAGAGAGAGAGAGAGAGAGAGAGAGAGAGAGAGAGAGAGACGGAGACAGATAGTATTATTATTATCAAATATAAATTCCATACTCACGCATGTGGATTGTACTCGTATGACATATTTGGGGTTTGTATAAAAGTTTTTTGGTAAATTGATTTTATGAAAATACTGTGAGAGTATCTGTTTAGCTTTAACATTGGATTATCAACAGATGTTCTATTGGGGCGAACTTTTAGCATGTAACACCCCGTGAACACATTGTGCAATTCAGTTTCCACATACTGAAAAGAAAATCACAGCAACATTAGGATATAAATAACTAATCTCATATACAGAGAAAAAGTATAACATTTTGCTAAGACATATCCCATTACAGGCTGAACTACAGATTTTAGTAGGAGTTAGTCACATGGAGGGAGGGACCCTTCAAGGTATACAGTCACTGTAAAGAAACTTGTAAGGAAAGAAAGTTTGATTCCATGGGAACAGCTGTGCACAGTGAGTGTGGTATCTTTCAAAAAGGAGAAGGAATCCAGCAATCAGCTGCTTGACTGCTGAATTCCTTTTCCTTTTTGGAAACATAGACCACTGCATAATCAGCATAAAACAAAGCATAGGGCTATAGACAATGAGATCATGAATGATATGTGTCTGGCTGTCAAGAGGACAATGCATTAAGCCTTCAGTGACTACTATCTCACAAAAACCAAAGAAATTATGGTCATTTGTAAATTCTGTTAGTGACATGAATGTTAGTGTCCACAAACTCATGGGCAACACAAGAAGTGAAATTGAGGGTATTAAAGCAAAAGTAATAATGAAAATTAAGAAGTACTGCCCCAATTTATTTCTCCCTTCACTGCATAGATGGATGACATATATATTAGTGTAAGTGGCACTGAGAAACAGCTGAAATTGGAAAATTGAACAATGCTTCAGGATGTGATGCAATCCCTATCAGATTAAAAACAGAAGTTAACATCTCTTCTAATTTCAATATACCACAAATCTCTCAAACAAAAAACTATGGCCAATTGTTGCAGGAAACAGAGGTCACAACCATCTATGAGAAGGGTAGCAGAAGCGATCTACAAAGCTACCATCCAACAGACTTGACATTCATCTGTTGTAGAATATTAGAACATATTCTGAGGTAAAATTTGATGAGTTGGCTCAATCAGAATGACCTGTTCCATCTCACTCAGCATGGACTTTGAAAACGTCAGTCATACAAAACTGAACTTGTGCTTTTCTCACAAGCCATAGATTCAGGCAGTCGGGTAGAAACAGTATTTACTTACATCTGAAATGCATTTGGCTCAGAACCATACCTACACTTTCATTGAAAGTATGATTGTATCAACATATCACGCAAATTTGTGACTATATTGAAGATTTCATAGTAATATCTTGGGTAGAGTTGCTGACTTATCGAGGTAATTTCTGGTGTGCCTCAGGAAAATGTGTTGGGATCCTTACTGTTAATTTTGCACAGTATATATTATAAATTTATCATGTATTATATAATAAAATATAATAAAAAGTTCCAGCAGTAAATTTAATGTGGGCATGACAACCAACCACTCTCCATCTGAATGAATGGCCAATGCCAAATTGTGGCCACTGGCAGAGTTGACTATTCAGTGGTGTAACACACAGCTGAGCACAACCTGCTTGATTTCATGGCTGCTTCACAATCCCTGCCATCTGGATCCTTCATGACTTCAGCTTCTATAATTATGTAGATGAGATTGTGGCACTTCCTAAATTCTAAACTTTAACGAGTCCCACAGTCTGCCATAGCAGATCACTTTCCATCCTGTTCTTATGCAGCTGCAATCATGACATACCTGGCACCACCATAGTATTCTTATCTACTCGCGGGACACAGCTGAACACCACGAGCACCCCAGGGAGATTTTTGCTTGCCTTGAAAGTGTAGGGGTCATTCTCAACACAGAAAAATTCATTTTCAGGGTAGACACAGGTCACACCATTTCTGTTTCAGGCTTGTGACCCATACCTGAGAAAGTCCATCTGATCTCCTAATTTCCACATCCATGACATACAAAGAGTTTTGCAGATTCCTACGAATGGCAATTTTTTGTTACTACCTTAAAAATGCAGCCTCTGTTCAGAATCCTCTCTCCGCTGCACTGCAAGGAGATGGAACAAAGGGTAACATGTCCATACCCTAGGCCCCGCCTATGATGACCAGTTTCAAGACCAATAGGTATGATCGGAAACTGCTCACTGTCTATGACACAGTGAAGAACTTCCACCCTTTGGTTAAGGGATGCCCATTCACCATTTTCACTGACTACCACCCTCTTATGGCATGGTTATGTCAGAAAGATGCCACCCAAATTTTGCACTGTCTGTTTCATCAGCAAGAGTACATGGCTCAGTTTTCCAATGATATATGCCACATAGTTGGTGTCGATAACATTGTCACTGACTGCCTCAGCTGCTCCTCCTCCTTCAGCCCTCCACAATAGGTCAGTTACGTCAAGACCTGGATTCCAACCTCGTTCTCCAGCTCTACCAGGTCTCTAGCACAGACCTACATATACGGTGTGAAATCCTTCCCAACCACATGCACACTGACATCTCCAAAGACTGCATCTGCCCTGTCTCCCCACCACCGCCTTCTCATAACCAGCTTCCAACCACCTGCACAGTCTGGCATCTCTGGTGTCCGCTGTCCTCATCCAAGGAAATGACTTCTTCTGGCCTCGCATACAAAGTGACTGCTGCACTTGGGCCTGCACTTGTGTCCCATGCCAGCGCACTTAAGTAGACCCTCATGTTCATGCACCCGCTGCCCCATTTCCTCCTGTCATGCACTGATTGTCTCATGTTCACACTGAGATCATTTGACCCCTGCTATCCTCAGACATCTGTTGCTATTTACTCATGACGATAGACCGGTTGACATGCTGGCCAGAAGCCATCCCCAACCTGGACATTTCAGGAACAATTGCCACCGCAGTGTTTATCAATGCCTGGGTTTAGAATTTTGGTTGCCCCTGCAACATAACATCAGGCTGCAGGCATCAATTCACTTCCTGCTTATTCAGAACCTTGTTGAAGACTTGCAACAGCCCAGTTCATTTTGCCACCACCTACCACCCTGCAACCAATGACAAGATGGAACATTTCCACCATACTTTAAAATCTGCCCTCATCTGCTATGACACAAAATGGTCTTCCATCCTGCCACTGGTCCTGTTAGGTCTGTGGGTGGCCCAAAAGACTGACTCGGATGCATCTGCCACCGGCCTGGCATACGGACACCCCCTAGCCCTATCAGGCAACTTTATTGAGCCACAGCATCTGCCGGCTACTATCCGTGTCCCACCTTAGTTTCAAGACTGTATGGCCTGGCTCCAACTGACAACTCCATAGTGCCATGGCGAATGCCATAGTGCCATGGCGAATGCAAGACTTTTGTGTACTTCGTGCACTCATGTAATGCTATGCATTGAGGACTACCAGCCCACACTCTGCCCACAACACATGGGTCCAAAATGATGAAGTATTTACCACACATCTTCATGCAGGCCCAGTTGTGACCATCAACAGGTTAAAGTCAACTTATGTGCTTACCCTTGACAATGCTTGTATGCTGCCAGCAGTTGAAATCTCCATACCCACTGCCATCACCAGCACCGCTAAACCACCAGCTGGACCCAGATGCAGCCACCTCACTCCCCTTTGCACCCACTCCTGCTCCCATTTCTCAGCACATGGAACATGACACCAAGTGTGTGGTGTCTGACTCTGAACCTGATGTCTCGCTGCCACTACTAGATAGAGCCACAGGCGATGGTCTTTCAGCACCCTGGAATCAATGCCATAACCCGCTGCTGTGCCAGCATCTCACAAGGGCATCTGCCAGATGACAGCGGCAGCAGCAGCAATGCTTGCTAGTGCACGCACACTCTGGTGCGCACTACGTCACATGTGCTGGATGCACAGTGCGTAACCACATATGCCATGCCTGCCTGACTGCGTGCCCTACATCCCGAACTCGGAAAAACTGCACTGCTTTGCAGTTCCTCATGTGGTCTGATGCCAACTTCATGCCCACTGCTCTAATGCTCAGCACCTTGTTTCCCATGTTGCAGCCCCAGCCACATTGTTGCACCCCCTCAGGTGTGCCTCTGGCTGTGCGGTTCAGTGCATCCTCCCACCAACTGTCTGTCACATGTCTCACATGCCCCAGACACAGCCTGCCGCTGTCACTGCCACGCCATCCTGGCCTCCGGGAGTGGCCAGCTATTTCCCCCTGCTGCACACTGCACCGCCACACCCCAATGGCTTTCAGGTACCTCTGACCTCACCTGTCACTTGCCCACCTGCCTGCCACTGATGCTCATCACTAAGGCATCCCCACCCATTCTAGAACTACATTCAGTGTTTTTAGCTCGACATCCTCCTCTTGCACGGAGAAGAGGGGGGGGGGGGGGGGGGGGGGGGGGGGTTGTAGTGAAACCTAAAATTTCATGAGTCCCACTTGTCTGTCACAGCAGAAGACCTTCCCCTCACAGTTGCACCTAGATGCTGTCTATAGCACCTGTGCTGTAGTGGTGTAGTGGAAACTTAGCAAATGGAATGTCTTTCCCCCACTACCACAATCTGCCTACTGGTGTTTCTGCCCAGAATTCACATCCATGTGTGAAGCAGCATTCTTCGGCATACACTAGTGATGAATGATCAATGCCGAATTCGTGTGAATGGTCCTCCCTTCTTTGTGAACCAGTGCTATTGTTTGTGAGCCAGGGCTTTAGTTTGTGAACCAGTGCTTTAGTTTCTAACCAGCATTTCAACAATGACCTGTGCACTGATGCACAACAACTATTCCAGGACCAGCTGCATCAGTCAGCCTTGTGCATTGCCTCAGGCAGACAGCTTCTCAAGCAGGACTAGTCACAATCCAGCAGTTTACGGCTCACATGCCATTTTCCCTTTAGTTTACCTGAGATCACATATTTGCCTTTTTGTTTTGGTAAATTAATTGTAGCAGTGTCTACCTTAATAAACAATTCGTGTCACTGAAATTTTGCCCTCTTGCTTTTCCTTTGCTTCACTGGAACATGCATTAAACATTGTTTTCTGCATTCTCCTCCGTTTCCCCATAGTGTCCATTGCCCAATAGCTGTGACGTACATTATGCAGGGAAAAATTTTCAGCACTGCCAGTGTTACCGTAAGATCTATGCCTGTAACACAGCCTTTGATACTATAGTTTTTCTAGCCTTCTTCTATTCTGGTTCTCCCTATCAATCCATTTGTCCAGGTTATTGTCCCACATTGTATCCTGTGAATCTGCTGCCTCTTTTTCCCATCCATAGTCCTTCCCTGAGTCTACCTTCTATTCCCCATCTACTGTCTCCCATCACTCACTCCACATGACATTAGCTCTCACTACAGTGACCTGCAGAGTTACAGTTCAAGCCACCACTGTATAGTCAGCTGCCATAATGTGCTTATGGATCAATAAAAGCACATGGCACAATACTTGCTTTATTATTTAATGAAAGCACCACATCAGTGCCTACTTCCATATGTCACTTGCTACCTCGGATACTAGTAAACCGTAACAAACAAAGGATGGGAGGAAGAGGAAGAAGAGAAGCCAGGATATCAGCTATGGAAGACATCTGTTGCATGGGTAATCTAGCAATTCCACTGAGTGACTTGCATAGTGGGAATGTGCAAATATCTGTGCAGGTTGGCCCTTTTGATTATTACAGAGGTGTTCATCAAAAAATTGAGTGATGGGTATAAGTATTGTGAGACCTCTGCAAGATGTGCAGTCGCCTACTTCACACAATGTTCGTATTGCTCACTTATACTGAATAAATACTTTATTTACTAGAGCTTCATTACCCAGCAGTAAATTCGAGAGACCAACAGAGAATGGAAAAATGCAAAAATAAGTTGGTACCTTGCTCTTCAAGCAAATGCAGTCTTTACCAGATGATGAGTAGAAATGTTACAGTATTTCAGTGCTGAAAACTGGATGGAAACCTGACAGCTTTCAATAACAAAACTAATAAAAATAATTAACATGAGCAGTCTGTAGATTGTAACTGACATTTATATTCTGCTATTTGCATAGTCTGAGACAGATCTACTACAAAGTCAATTCTGTTAATTGGTTCTTGTTGCTGAATTGCATATGATGCTAGCATCTTTTGAAAAAAAGAACGATTATCAGTTGCAGCAAAAAACAGAAGAAACAGCAAAAGTAGCATAAAAATGATTTAAAGATGACAGTCTAATTGTTAATGATAAAAAACTGTATGGGAACACTTCAGTCGTATAAGGAATAAAACTAGAACCAATGTAAAGATTACATTATGGAACAGTAGAATTCAGCAAAAGAAACATGTAAAATTTTTAGGATTATAGGTGAACAAACACCTAAGCTGAGGAAAGCAAGTGGTGTTACACTTTAAAAATGCTCAAAGATGGTTATAATGCTGGAAGAGTGTGTGGGAACATTAGCATCACTGGCCAGAGAAAATGACTCACAGTGATCTCTCTGAGGGTTGACAGTTGCAGGGCAGTTCGCTCTGTGACTCAAGTGTGTTGCATGCTTCATACCACTGTATTTCTATTATTCATTACCATTATGAACCAGAGTTCCACAATGGTGATTGGTGACCCTGAACTCTGAGTAAACACTAAAATAGTGCAAATTCGCATTGCGACAATGTGGCCATCACGCCTCCATACTGTTACACTGACTGTGAATTTCTTTGAACTCTTGCAACCCTCATTATTGACAGACATAAACAGTACTCCATGTGTTGCCCAAGTGATTAGAAATGACAGTGACACTCAAACATTGCAGACATATCAAAAATTAACATTGCAGACATATCAAAAATTACAAACTCAACCAGTGTAACGTTGTCTTCACTCGCCCTTAGTAACCAATCCCTCGACACACGCCTGTCCCTGGCTGACCGCATTTCTGGCATTTCTCAATATAGACACAGTTGCTGAGTGCTCCCAACCTTGCCCAGGCAGCCCAGCAACATTCTGCAACTGCCTTCTGATGCCGCTGCCTCGTGGGCTGAGGCAGCACCTGCATGCGACACTGCTTGTCGTGCCATGTCCGAAACTCCACAGCTTGCTGACCGTGCCGCACATGTGCATGTGCAGATTACCACCTTGCTCAGGCAACCTGGCTCCAGCCTGTAGCTAACGTCCAACATCTGCTTGGGACACTGACTTCCATGTGGCCCATGCTGACAAACTCTCAACCAGTGGCTCCACACTGTGTAATTTTTTTTTATCTTGTAACCCATCAACAACGGCACAGTGCACCACATTAATGATATACCCAGCGCCCACAGGTTAGTCAGTGCCCCAGAATTCTACCCACTGGCTGCCTCCACATGGTGAAGGCAGTGGTGGACAAGTTGTTACGAGCTGGAATTGTTTGCCCATCAAATGGCAACTGGGCCTCATCCATCCACCACTACCTAAGAAGGAAGGCTTGGCTAGACTTTGTAGGGATTATTGGTGCCTTGGATGTCCGTGCAATCATGGACAATTGCTCAGACCCTAGTATCCAAGACTTCATATACTATCTTGACAGTGCTAAAGCGTTCAGTGTAACGGATTGTAAGAAGGCGTATCTGCAGATACCAATGTTCAAAGATGACATTCACAAAACTGCCACAACCCCACCTTGTTGATTGTTTGAGCTCCTTTTCATGTCTCATGGAATAAAAAATGCTGCAGAAACCAGGAAACACTTTACAGACAGCCAGATTTCTAAATTTTCTTTTTCTTATGCGTATCTGGATGATATTCTCATTTTTTTTTTTGCCAGACATGGACTCATACTTCCTCCTCAAACAATTTCTCGGTGCTCTCAAAGCCAACAGTGTAGTGATTGACACTGACAAATGTCTATTTCATCTGGTGCAAGTCACCTCCTTGGGCCACATCATTACTGCTTCTGGCATCCACCCAGCCCCACAGCACCATCACCAGCTGACTACAATGAACTCCTCTGTTTCCTCGGAATGGACAGTTTCTCTCTCTGTCACTTGCTCCGCACCGGTGCCCTGCAAGGACACTTAACAATGGTCCTCAAAAATACAACTGCTCACAGGAAGCTCAGGTGGACCACGGACATATAGCAGTCCTTACAAGCGATGAAGGACAATATGATTCAGACAGCCACCTTAGCTCACCCGATTCAAGAAGCTCCCTTGTCCATCACCAATGACATTAGTGATTTAGTAAGAGGAGCCATCCTTCAGCAAGAGGTCGGCAGCTCTGATCAACTCTTGTGTTTCTTCTCCCATAAGCTCACCAAGGCACAGCGCATGTGGTCAGCTTAAGACTGGGAGCTACTGGCCAAATACGAGGCCCATGTGGTATTTCTGATAAGATGCTGAAGGACACCCCTCGCCATTTAAATGGATCACTGGCACCTAGCTGATGCCATCTGTGGCCCACCAAGGACAAGTGCTTCTGCCGTTACCATCACCTCGTATACATTAGATGATTCACTAAGGACACCTGTCACACGAAAGGTGCAGACAACATAGTTGCTGACTACTTGTCTTGAATTGGTGCCATCTCAGCCATGGTCAACTTCGACAAGCTTGCACAGCCTCAGCAGGATGACTCTCAGCTACAGGACCTGTTAAATGATGCCTCCCTCACCCTCATCATTGAGCCAAAGTTCATCCCCAGTTCAACCTGCCCTGTCCTCTGTGACACTTCCCAGGGATGTATATGTACACTTGTCTCACAGCAATTCCACAGAATTATTTTTGACCTGTTTCACAACCTCAACTACACTGAATGATACGTTTGGCCCCACGTTAAGTGCAAGTTGTGGAGGAGGGCCTATGTACTGTGCCAGTGATGTAAAACCACCTGGCACACTCACCCCTTGCTAGGCACCTTCCAGATACCGAAGGGATGCTTCAAACACATTCATGTGGACCTTGTTGGATCCCCTACCCCCTCAGGCAACTATCACTACCTCCTCTCCATTGTTGACTGGGTAACACACTGGGTAGAGGGTACCCCCATATAAGACATCACTGCCGAAACAGTTCCCAGAGCTCCATATCTACCTGGTTTGTGCATTTTGACTGCCATGCCTCCATAACCATGGCTCAAGGTAGGCAACTGAAGTCCTTGCTGTTTTAAAAACTCTGTAAACTATGCAGCATTACCCATTACAGAACCAACACCTACCACCTTCAAGGTAATGGGCTTGTTCAGAGGTGGCATCACGCCCTAAGGCTGCTCTTAGGTGCCACAGGGGTGACTGGTCTGATGCACTCCCGTGGGTGCTGCTGTGTATTCGCACAGCACAAAAACAAAACCTCAGTGCCTCACTGGCCAGGATTTTATAAGGCAAGACACTATCCCTTCCTAATTATTTTGTCTCTTTTGATCACCCCTTTATGCCAACCTGGCTTTCTGCCTTGGTTGACAATGTCTGGTGTCACATTACCAACCTTCATGTCCCCCTCTTCACCTCCAGAACCCTACTAAAATTTTCATCTCCAACACCTAACCAAGTGTGACCAAGTCATGCTGTGTGACAATAATGTCTGCACTGCACTCCAGCCCCTTTTCTCGGGCACACATAGAGTTATCCAATGTGACCCCAACACATGTGACATTCTGCTTAATACCAAGCCAGTTACGGTCTCCATCACCAGACTGAAACCTGCCTGTCATCTCATCAACAAGCCTTCTCCTGATATAGACTTTACCATCACTGTGCCCCCCCCCCCTTTTCCCTCACACCCCACCATCCCTCCCTGCATTCGATCCTTTCCAGATGCTATTCGATGTCTGCTGCTCTCACTCAAAGGATCTTAGCCTCACAGTTACAGACGAGGAGCTACAAGGGCCCACGATGACTGCACAGTGTCACCTGAGTACCTGGTACACCATTTCCACGAAGTTTCCATCTTGCCTGATAGCATTGACCCCACAACTCTGCATGCACAATGCACCGATTATGGTCACCTGATCATCTCCACTACTTGCCTGCCCCCTCCAGACAGCGAGCTCCTTGCTGATCCACCTAATACACACATACTGGGGGATACATCTTTCCCACATCCTCCACCCATGCTCACCTGCGCCATCCACGCACTCACGCATTTCCTTGACTATCATCTCTACATCCTGCACCAGACCAGCCTTGCCAATGCTTCTGCCATCCTGGTTGTTGCCTCCACACTGTGGAGGGAGTGGAGGGGGGGGGGGGATGGAGGGAACATTAGAGTCGCTGGAAAGACTAAATCAACTCTAACAATTGACAGTAGCAGGGCAGTTTGCTCTGTCACTCGAGTGTGTTATGTTGTGTGTCTGGATATGTACTGAGTTTCAATAAAATAAAGAGTGTGGTGACTCCATACCACCATATCATATATTACTTGATATCACTACAGACTGGAGTTCCACAGGTGTTAATGCTTATTAGGCCTAGGTGCAGAGTCTACTATGGAATGGTACACTATCCTGGGGAAATGCTAGTTTTTCAAAACAGTCATTCCCTGCCATCTATACATTTGAAAGTACCTGTTTCATTAAGACTCAAGGAGAGATTTCAGCTTTGAACAGTGAGAGCCACACTTATGAAACAAGGAACAGCAATGACTTTCTTAGAGATGTACACAAAAATAAAAATATCATGACACTGTATTACAAAAACAAAAAAATCTATTTTTGCATTTGCAGATAGGATCAAACGAATACCAAAATTTAATACATTTAAAAGAGAAGTAAAAGCTCTACTAATAATCCACAGCTTCTACAGCATTAATGAATATTTGAAATATTGCTCAAATATGTAGATTATGCCTTATGATCTCTCTACTCAGAAAGTTATATGTATCAAAAAATATATATATAAAACTAAACTAATTTTACTGATGTATTTCTATTAATTAATATGTGTACATATGTGTCTTTTGTACCATATTTGTGGACATTAAATTACGTTTATTACTACCACAGGATTAATTAATACAAAGATCAATAAATAACAACATTTAGCTGCATTCTTGTTATCTTCTGCCAGGCCTCTTTATTCAGGGCATCCTTTATGCATACATCTCAATGATCCATTTTTTTTTGATGTGATCTTTCCAACAACATTGTAGTTGCTGCTTTTATGTCTGCCATCTGGTCTCCATTCAAAAATTTTCTTTGGCCACTGATGATATGCCATTGTCAACAAATGCCCATATCACTGTAATGATTTTCTTTCAGTTCTACCTATCATTGTTTCATTTGTCCTCATTCTAGTTCTTACTTCAACATTAGTTTTTTTTCTCTGATCCATAGCATAAGGTATTCTTACTCTAGCAAAATCAGTCCACATGTTTCAGTAATTATGCGTCTTTTGTGTTTATATGTATGTACATAAAATTCTATTTTCTTGTACCTGATTCAATAAAAAATTGCTTGTTTTGCTAGAATCAATCAAGATTCTTTACAAGATACTTCTGATCAAATTGTCTGCCTGTGGAGTAATGTCTGAGTTGTGTGAATTGATTCATGATTCCCTGTCAAAAAGGTCACAGTTAGTGCTAATTGACAGAAAGTCATTGAGTAAAATAGAAATAATACCTGGGATTCCCCAAGGAGGTGTTATAGGCCCTCTGCTAGTCCTAATCTGTCTAAATGATTTAGGACACAATCTAAGCAGTTTTCTTAGATTATTTTCAAGAGATTACATCATTTATTGTCTCATGAAGTTATCAAAAGATCAAAACCAATCGTAAAATGATTCAGAGAAGATATCTGTATAGTGTGAAAAGTGCTAGTTGACTTTAAATAATCGAAATTGTGAAGCCATCCACATGAGAATTTAAAGGAATCCACTAAATTTTGTTTAAATGATAAATCACTCAAATCTAAAGACTGTAAATTCAGCTAAATACTTAAGGATTACAATAACAAATAACTTGAAGCTGGGACAATTACATTATTAATTTTGTGATGTAAGTCAACCAAAGACAGTGTTTTATTGGCAGAACACTTAGAAAAGGCAACAGGTCTTTTAATAGGACAGCCTACACTAAGCTTGTAGTCCTCTGCTAGAGTACTACTGTGCCATATGGGATCTTTACCAAATATAATTGACAGAGGACATAAAAAAAAATCCAAAGCAGCCAAAGAAAGCCAGCTCAATTTGCATTACTACAAAATAGGATACATAGTTCTTGGATCCCATAAGTGAGCTGGTTTGGCAGTCATTAAAACAAAGGTGTTTCTTGCTATGGCAAGATTTTTTCATGAAATATCAACACCAACTACCTCCTCCAAATGCAAAATATTATATTGATGCCATTCTACATAGGCAGCCATTATTATTGCAATAAAATAAGAGAAATCAGAGATCATATGAAAGTATTTAAGTGTTCATTTTTCTCATACACTGTAAGAGAGTGGAACAGTAGGGAAATAGTCTGAAGGTAGTCTGATGAACCCTCTTTCACACACTCAAGTGTGAATTAGATTAGTCATGGAGAGGTAGATGCTGATGTAGATGAATATGTGCTGATAGAGAAGCTACCACTCTAGACGTAATATTGCAGCTGATACGTGCCTATATTTTGTACATGAATGTAAATATGTACAGCTTTATACTGTCTTATGTTTTGATAAGTCCTATATTATAAAAATGTTAAAAAGAGTGTTGAATAAATAAATAAGTACACAATATTAACTATAGTACATGTAAATGAAAAAGAACCCAATTGATTATTTACAATCATACAGCAAAATTCTTTATAATTACATGTAAAATATTAGGTAACATTCAAAAAACATTGATACAAACCACTGATGCACAAGAACTGCATGTACTTGATTCATTCATCCAGCTGCAATGGTTCCGGTTGATCACTTTCCTTGAATGTGTTACAAACTCTTGATGAATGTGACTTTTCTTGCATTCATCTTCTGTTTTAGCTGATTCATTCATGAGAAGTGTAACTTCAAAGTCTATCAGTGTATCTGGTATTGGAAATTTTGCTGTGACTATTCCATGTTTTGAATCTTTCAGATTCAGTTGAAATTCTTCCTTTGGGGGATTCCAATCACTGATATTTGCTGAAAATGTAAGATCATGTAAAGATGTTCTGTTGATTTTTAAGAAATGATAATGCAATAGATACATACTCTCTAAACTTTAAAGTTTTTAAATGATGAAGACATAATCACAACACTGTGTGAATGGTCATATGAAAAGGGCATAATAATGTACACAAACAATTGCAATATTAAATCTGAATAAGCATTTATCACAAGGAAAGGAAAAGTGTAATAATGTGATTCATAAGATACCACACCATCCTAGGAAGAATCATGGTGCATAATGATACAAGCAGATTTTTGCAAACTGACTATGCTGCTATTCATGTCTCTTCCCCTCTTTTATATATATCAGCCAGTTTAAATTAATAGGTGCTGAATGAATTTCAAGTAACACGCCACCAAAGAATATGAGAAACAGTTAAAGAATCATCAGTACTCAAAAATAAAGTAAAATACGGTTGTATAAAAACATTCTGTATACATGTTTTTTGCTTGTGAAAACTTCTGCTATTATTCATACTTGTTTTCAGTTTGTTTCAGGTATCCTTGAAACTGTAGTGACTTGTTAAAGTGAGCTGGAAGAAGGAAGAGCCTGGAGTTAATTCTGCAATTATCGCTATACAGCTTTCAGCTTAGAAAGAAAGGGTATATCTGGTTACTTTAATCTAAATAGTTCACAAATAGTTTAACTCCTCCTGCATATCTGGGAATGTGTGTAGATTTAGATTCAAGAAGAGCAGGGAATGAAAGAGTAAAGATTCAAGAATAAATTTTATGAAACTAAAAATAGCCTTATTGTTTCATAAAAACAAAATAATAATCAAGATAAAGGAAGACTATGCAAAAGTGTACATTTTTTGCACATATATGAAATCAAAATGTGCTGCTGGATAACATTCAGAACTATGTTACTACAAATCTGTGAACAGCGACAAGTTTTCATCGTCTACTGTAATGTTCAGATGGTGACTGAGGCTTTACAGCTCAAGCATGTCCCATTCTTTGATGGTGGGCCTCCTTGAGGTCACCTAGCATGTGAAGAGGGTTCTTATGACAATGGACTGCACATTTCAACTGCTCACTATATGCTCATTTGAGTTCTTGTCAAAACATTCCACTCAGTTGACTTCTACCACCTGAAGAAAGGTGTCTGTAAGGTGCGTGTGGCATGTTTGTGCATTATTGTCTTGAATGACACATCACTCAAACATTGACCATAGAGCTAGGTAAAAGGCTAGTTGATCCTACCCTGATGCTGCACAGCACTTAAAGTACCCTCGACAGTAATAAGAGGTGTCCAAAATCTTCAGCTTTCTTCTGAATTTGTGAGACTGCAGGCCTGAGCTGTGCTTTGGTACCTGGCCATCTCCAGACTCTTCTATGATTATTGACAGGTGTGAGACAAATACTCCATGTGTTGGGAAAGAGAACCCAATGCCATGGATCAATGTTCCATTACACATGTTTGTTCAAGTATCTTCTCACACAAAGTGATGCTGAGAAGTTTGTATTGTTGGTTGTGATAGACGCCTAGAGCCCAAATTCACTGTGTGGAGATGATTACATGTGGTCTGATGGAATCCAATACACTGACTTTCCTTCAAAGAGGCAGAAAGCAGCTATGTTTAATTCTCCATGGGGTGCTTATAAGCCTTAATTTGTAGTTGACTGCCATCAGCAGGTGTTGTTGACTGTAGGCCACCATTGTGAGGCAGATGTTCAATGCACTATGTCTCAAAATAGCCACCAAATGTTTGAATGTTTGCTGTTGTGTACATCAATTAGCTAGGGAACTTCCAATGCTGATAATCCTTCTTGCCATAATGTGACAATGCACATATGGTCTGAACCTCGGCCTGAGAAAATTCTCGTCCTATGAAAAATTGTTAACTCGGTCGAAGGTTTCTTCCAGCCACACACTGACGAACCTGGAGTGGCAATAAAAGACAGCTAGAGAAAAGCCAAAGTTTTAAATCATTCATGCAGGAGGATTGCACAAACATACCATTCTTTGGCTGTCATCCAGACTCCTGCATTGAGGACATAGAAACAGGCCTCCCTGGTGTAGAGAAGTAACTGAAGAAGTTGAAAACAAATAAGTCACCAAGTCCAGATGGCTCCTAATTTGGTTTTGCAGAGTAATCAGAAGCATTAGCCCCTTATTTAGCTTGCATTTATCATGAACTTGTCACATACCACAAAGTCCCAAGGGACTGGAAAAAATGCAGATGGCTGCTGTATATAAGAAGGGTAAAAGAACAGGCCCACAAAATTACAGACCAATACCCTTCACGATGATTGGCTGCAGAATTATTGAACATATTCTCAGTTTCAATACAATTAATTTTCTTGAGACGGAAGAGCTTCTGTCAACAAATCAGTAAGGATTTAGAAAGCATCATCACTCTTGCGAAATTCAGCTTGTCCTTTTCATACATGGTATCTTGCACACCATGGATGAAGGGCACAAGGCAGAACCCATATTCCTAGATTTCCAGAAAGCATTTAACACAATGGCCTGCTGCAGACTGTTAACCAAGGTATGAGTGTACAGACAAAGTTACAGATTGTGAGTGATGTTGGGACTTCCTAAGTAATAGAACTCAGTATTTTGTCCTCATCAGTGAGTGTTCAGAGGCAAGGGTATCGTCATGAGTGCCCCAGGGAAGTGTGATAGGACCAATCTTATTCTCTTGATTCATTAATTATCTGACAGTCAGGGCGAGCAGCAATCTGCAGCAGTTTGCTGACGACGCTGTGGTGTATGGGAAGGTGCCATTGCTGAGTGATTCTAGGGGAATACAAGATGACCGAGACAAAAGTTCTAGCTAGTGTAATGAATGGCAGCTAGCTCTAAATGTAGAAACGTGTAAGGTAATACAGACAAGTAGCAAAAGCAATCCCATAATGTGGCAGCTAGCTCTAAATGTAGAAACGTGTAAGATAATAGAGACAAGTAGGAAAAGCAATCCCATAATGTTCTAATACAGCTTTAGCAGTTTGCTACTTGACACAGTCAGGTTGACTAAATGTCTAGGTGTAACACTGCAAAGTGATATGAAATGGAATGAGCATGTAAGGATCATAGTGGGAAGGCAGATGGTCAACTTCAGTTTACTGGGAGAGTTTTAGGGAAGTGTGGTTCATCTGTAATGGAGACTGCATATAGAACACTAGTGTAATCCATGCTTGAATACTGCTTGAGTGTTTGGGATCCCACCACATTGGATTAAAGGAAGAGATCGAAGCAATTCGTATGTTACATTTGTTACCAGCAGGTTCGATCAACAAGAAAATGTTAAGGAGATGCTTCAGGATCTCAAATGGAAATTCCTGCAGGGACAGCAGCTTTCTTTTTGAGGAATGCTACTGAGAAGATTTAGAGAATTGGAATTTGCGGATGACTGTAGAATGATACTATTGTTGCCTATGTACATTTCACACAAGGATCATGAAGTTATCCTTAGTTAGGGCTCTTACAGAGGCATACAAACAGTCGTTTTTCCCTCGCTCAGTTTATGAATGGAAAAGAAAAGGAAAAGGCTAGTAGTGGTACAAGGTACAGGCATGATGCTGTGATATGATCCTTTGCGACATGCTCTCTGACTGAAAAGTGTATACAAGCAGCAATCTCGAGATTGGAGAGACAGTGTATGCTGCTGAACTGTATTCAGAATGAGTGTTTACTTCTTTCTGCATTACAATGGTGGTTGAGTAAAATGATTTCCAATGGTCAAAAAGGCACTGAGGAAGAAGTTTCAAATCAAAAAATTACAAACTATCAAACTAGAAAGAGTGGTGCAGAACTGTTTTGAGAAGTTTATATAACTCTGGCCTCTAGGTATGTTAAATCACAGATTATAATACTATCCAGGGACTAACAAAATAGTTACTTCTTAATATCATCCATCTTATGAATTTGAGGTAATGGGTGTAAGTAAATCATTACGTTTATTTAACATACAACCAATTAAATAGTGAAAATCGACACAATGTGTTTCAAGAGTCCTGCTCTCATCAACTGGCTGTCCATAACTAAATCATTAAACAGATTTAACGGATCTCAATTATCATTGCTCATGGGTAAAAAAAGGTGCATGTGGTTACTACATTCCTGCTCTAAGGTGAAGACAATTTTCTCATGGAAATCATTAAATTTTCTGATTTTGTCAAAAGAGGATGTTTTAAAATTTAGCATTTCTGAAATATATGAGATTATTTATTGCGAACAATATATTGGTGACATACTCTTGCTTATGGATGGAACTGAAGATGACACTGACAAAATTCTCAGAGAACTTGAGTCCTATAACCAAATTGACTTCACAGTAGAGCATGAAAGTAGTAACTGCATCCAATTATCCAATTTTTGGACCTAGAAGTAATTAGGAATGATAATTTGCATGTATTAATGTCTTCAGAAAGCCTACTGCAACATATAGAGAGAGTCCAAATGAATCATGCCACCCCACGAATACACCCCTGCTCAAAAATTAAGGATAATGCTGATATATGGTGAAACAATGCTCTGATGGGCAGTTTGCACATTTAAATCATCTTGGAGTATGACCATGTGGCGCATTTGATCTGTGGTTGTCGCACGGTGGTGCTGGCAGCAGTCCACATACGCAGAGGTGTGTTGGTGCATGTCAGAGTACGGTGCAGCGAGGAAGTGTGCAGACGTTTTCAGACATGCTAATGGTGACTGTGTGTTGAGAATGGCTCAAAGAACACATTGATGACATTATGAGGGGTAGAATACTAGGGTGACTGGAGGCTGGTCAAACACAGTAGGTCATAGCACGGGCCCTCCGTGTGCCACTAACTGTGATCTCAAGAATATGGCAACGATTCCAGCAGACAGGAAACATGTCCAGGTGCTACAGTACGGGACGTCCACAGTGTAAAACACCACAAGAAGACCGATATCTCACCATCAGTGCCCGCAGATGGCTACAGAGTACTGCAGGTAGCCTTGCTCAGGACCTTACCGCAGCCACTGGAACAGTTGTCTCCAGACACATAGTCTACAGACGACTGAACAGACATGGTTTATTCGCCCAGAGACCTGCAAGGTGCATTCCACTGACCCCTGGTCACAGGAGAGCCCGTAAAACCAGGTGTCAAGAACACAGTACATGGTCATTGGAACAGTGGTACCACGTTATGTTCATGGATGAGTCCAGGTATAGCCTGAATAGTGATTCTCGCTGGGTTTTCAACTGGCATGAACCAAGAACCTGATACCAACCCCTTAATGTCCTTGAAAGGGACCTGTATGGAGATCGTGGTTTGATGGTGTGGGATGGGATTGTGATTGGTGCACTTACACCCCTGCATGTGTTTGACAGAGGAACTATAACAGGTCAGGTGTATCAGGACGTCATTTTTGCACCAGTATGTTCACCTTTTCAGGGGTGGGTCCCACCTTCCTCCTGATGGATGATAACGCACAGCCCCACCGAGCTGCCATCGTGGAGGATTACCTCGAAACAGAAGATATCAGGCAAATGGAGCGGCCTGCCTGTTCTCCAGACCTAAACCCCATCGAGCACATCTGGGATGCTCTCGGTCAGCGTATCGCTCATGTCTTCAAACCCCTAGGACACTTCAGGAGCTCCAACAGCCACTGGTGCAAGAATGGGAGGCTATACCCCAGAAGCCGCTCGACCACCTGATCCAGAGTATGCCAACTCACTGTGCAGCCTGTGTATGTGTGCATGGTGATCATATCCCACATTGATGTCAGGGTACATGCGCAGGAAACTGTGCCATTTTGTAGCACATGTGTTTCAGGACTGTTTTCTTAACTTATCACCGATACCATGGACTTACAGATCTGTGTTGTATGTGTTCCCTATGTGCCTATGCTATTAGCACCAATTTTGTGTAGTGCCACGTTGTGTAGCACCACATTCTGCAATTATCCTTAATTTATGAGCATGAGTGTATATAAAGAAGTTGCACTCATAAGTTTTGTGCACAGTGGGGCAAATATGCCAACAGATGCAGAGGAGAAACTGAGTTTAATATAAAATATAGACGAGTCAAAAATTAGTAAGCAAAAGCAGTGAATAACAGTTACAATATAGGTATGGTGAATCAACTTATGGAAAACTAGGAGAAGAGGATATAAGTGGAAGAAGCCAATGATAAGAGAACGATTGTCACTGTGCCATATTAAGGTAAAATCTCAGAGAAATAAGGTAATCTATTCAAAGAGAACAATATAAAGCTAGCATTACAAGAGAGAAAGTTACCAATATACAGTTTAAAACATGATATTGAGAAGTGGAAGAGTAAATTAGAACATTTGGGTGTCTAAGGTACAATGTTCATCTCGTGATAAAAGATGCAATGGGCAGAGTGGGAGAACATTTTCAATGATGTATGAAGAATACAGAGATGCTTTTAGGCTGGATTATTATGACAAATCAGTAGTAGCAAAGCAACCCACTAAAAGATACTTATGTATATTGAGAGATACCATAGGCAGAGAAGAAGGGAAAAAAGCTTAAGTTTCTTGAAGGACTCAAAATAACAATCCACCAGGACAGATATTGTAGTGTGCTTAATGTACAACTGGGATACAGTCACAATGGATTCCTTAAGCGTTTCATGGATCTTTATGAAAAAAATATCAGAAATTTTTCAGGAACTGTTATTAACCATTTGCCGTTGTCTTTGAATTAGGAGGCACTATCAGTTACTCAATGCATTAATGTGTCACTGTGCACTTGTGTCTCTGTAGAAACTCAGAATGAGATTTTCACTCTGCAGTGGAATGTGCGCTGATATGAAACTTTCCTGGCACATTAAAACCGTGTGCCCGACCAAGTTTTTGTAGAAACTGTTTGGTAAGTCACCTGGAAAGACAACAGACAGATACAGCCAGGAACTTGCTGAAGACTGGTGAGCGCTATGGGAATCAAACAATAGTGTGATTCACCTGCACAGATGCAAATGGATCAACATAAATGTAAAATGAGGACTTTTTGTCTTAACTGTTTTGCTTCACGACTGAGCTGTGTGGCTTGCAAGTGATACATCGATTTGCACATTTGTGTTATCTTTTCCCCTGCACACTGAGTCTTGGTAGCAGCACCACCTGCACACAGCTGCGAGGTGCGGCTCCAAGCCTCGGGCAGTTAGGAATGGACAATGGTTATCAGTGGACGTCTCCTGCCTGCTACAACATCTGGGCTGGCTTCAGCATAAGTTGGCAGCACGTACAACAAGAGCTGCAGAGGTGTTCCTGTGTGGCCATATTGCCGTGGTTAAGTGTGGATGTGCATCGGGGCCTGCCTGCATCTTTCCTGGGAAGTGGCTCATGTAACCCACCAGATAGTATATTTTTACCTCAATAGTCGCTAATGGCTGGTTCTTTTCTCAAGTGACTGTGGTGAGAGTGTAATGTTGCATGTGCAACGTATTTCTGATATATTGTCTCACCTTGTAAGCCCTTTGTCTTTGCAGTCTCTAATGTGACCACGTGTCACAGCTGGCTGTCTTGTGCCTAATCTAAACTGAACTTAATGTGCTAAACTATGGTGGTGAGCTGCCTGTTGTCATTGGGTTAATTTGTTGAATTAATGACTGCTCCTGATTTGCCTTGTTATTGCATTTGCTATCCTGTGAATGATTTAAAGTTTCTAACAGCTATAAAAGAGTCAGGCTAGACAATACCAGTGAGGGTATGTTTTGAAATTAAAGATTGTTTGATAAACCAAAGAGTGGTTATTGTTCACGCAGGTTTAAATCTGTGTTATACATGATGAATTCTACCCAGAGTTCTGGTTGTTTTACCTTATAGTGTTGGTTTTTAAGTGGCAAGGGTGAATTTGTGTGTTTTAATGTAATGTTTGCCGTAAATTTTTGAATTTGGCCTTGTGTTGGATACATGCTTTGGCTTGCAGGTGGGCGGTCTGGTTTATTTATTCATGCCATTAGCCCATTCCACTGTGTTTGTGTACTCATGTCATTACTGCCTGCCAGTTAGTTGTTTGTATAACTGGCTGCCACATGGCTGTACTGGCTAACACTTGCGTGCATTCCCATCCTGGATTTTCTTAGATACCCACCAAAGCCTGATAAATCTGTTGTTTTGTTATGTATGTCTGTAACTGAATGTGATCCATTGTGTTGCCACTTGCTTATGCCCAATCTTAGTCTGTTACAGTTGTGGCTTCTTGGATCTCTGCAGACAGGAGTCTGTTATGTGTGGTGCCATCACAGTATCTTGCCTGGAGACGAGGCTGATTGGGCTACCTAACTGGTGGGCCTGTAGCCTAAATTGGTATATCTTGTGAAATTATCCTGTAACTTGTTTAAAAAATTCAATAGCAGTAATTGAGGCCTGAAAGGGCAAATTAATATGTCTTCATCTCATTATGCTTGGCTTATTGATGGTAGCATTGAATGTTTGGATAATTTGTTTATTCAATACTCTGGACTGGAAAATTATAAGAGTTGAAGTCTTCTATTTTAGGTAAATTAGTGCTTTAATTCATTTAGACATTATAGTAGTTTGCCTTTGAGACTGACTGCTTCTAGTGTTACCATTTATTAATCATTGTATTATTTCTGTATCTGCACTTCAGGTAAATTTTGAAGGAGTTGCATTTGATTGTCTTGCAGGAGCAAAATCATTTTTAAATTGATCCTGTATAACTTGGTTGTAGGCATATGGAAATTAGCAACTATTTGGCCCCGCTGTTTTGATGTATTTAATTATTTTATTGTTCTATCATATATTTGTTTTTAAAATTTTAGAGGACCTTTAATTATTTGTACAGAGAGAGCATTCATTATTTGAGCCCCTGTAGTTAAGTGCAGTCTCAGCATGACTATGGTCTGCCTGTAAATTTTCCTTGCAATCTGAATTTAATATTTTACAGTAATTTTGGCATAAATGAGCCGACTTAGTACCATTGTTCACTTTCCCCGAAGGGTGAGATCAGTTGTTGAAATTGCTGTATGAAATTTCTTATTTATTGTCATCATTATAACCAATAAAACAGAGTGATTCTTAATCGAGTTCTGAACTTAAATAAAGAGTGTATAGCTATGGATGCTGCTGCCCCTATATGTTACTGGGTTCCCCTTTCCACTCTACAGCTTTTTGCACTACATCTTCCATTGTTTTAGATCATAAAGATGTTATCAGTGACTACTATGTGATTCTTATTCTTTATGTCCCACTGGTAGTGGTTTTGTTTCATGACTTCTGTTCTGCATGTTGGGGTGTATCTGTTTAATGATTTTGGAATGGGCAGCAACATGGTGAGAGCATGACCCTTGAAATACATTGCTGTTTATTTTCAGCGTTTAATGTGATTTCACGCTACAGAGATATAGAAAAAATACCTATGACTATTACTACTATTACTTTTACAATTGAAAGCCAACAATAATTGCAGGTGACATTTAAAATCCTTGCAGGCAACATTTAAAATCCTTTAGTTAGATGATTGCTGGAGTTGTGTTCTCATCTGTGATCAAAAATATTCAGTGGACAATGACTATGGATACAGGCTGTGGTACCATGTTAGTATCTGACATGCAGACAAGACAAAATCTTGCTTTATAAGACAGTATATGAACCAATGATATGTGGAAGTGCTCTAAAATGAAAGGATACATGGTTGGAAATCATCTGTACATTCTGCTGCTATACTGACTATTTCTCAATTATGAACAGAGATTGTAAGAAATCATATTGATGCACTCATAAACTCTAGCAGTGTATATTATTGGAGAATGAGCCTTTGGTTGGCAGCCACTAGAAATGTATCATTTGATGGTCATCTGTATGTTAAAAATCTGGATGCACAGGTGATCAATACATTGAATTATTCAATTATTTGTAATTTTCTGTCATGACCATTTACAAAATTAGAATCTACAGACACAATTATATATTAATGTGGATTACAAAGAGGTATCCAGATGACAGACCTCACATGCCGAGATGTCTTTATATCACACTGCAGAATGTGTGATTGCTCAACAACAGTCCAATATGTGTCTGTCTTAAATAACACAGAATAATTTGAAACCACTATATGCTTTATAAGTGATTAGACTGTTCTAACATCTGACAGATTGCCAGATACTTGAAGAACTTTATCATTATCTGAATGTTTAACTAATGCCACACAACCACTCATGTGTTTCCGCAGTAGCCCTAGAGTTAGCCAGATCTCAGGGGTTGCTGGGTTTTCCAAAATGATTTGCTTGCTTCTCTGAGTTCCATTTCTCTTGACCATTGTTGGATGCATCTCTCTGGTATGCAGTGCCTTGACCTCTATGACTATTTCTGGGTCGCACTTGTTTTTTCTTCTATAAAAACATGGGTCCCTCTCATGACACTACTCCATAAAGCCACTGCCAATATATATATAATGGTTGACACTATTATAGCCCTTGCTAGTTTTAAGCCTCTTCATTTATTCAAATCAATCAAAAAACTTTTTGCAAAGTAGTGAATATATGTAACATCTGTTTTTTATTTATATGAATAATATCAAATGAAGTACTCACGAACTACATTTTCTGATTTTCTTAATGAACAGGAATGTGTTATCTCCTGAAATAGAGAGAGAAACCATTATTAGAACTAGTAAAACTTTCACAAAATATTTATCATCAAATTTATGTAGGTGCATTCAAAAAAATGATGATTACCTACCTACTACATGAGAATACTAACAGTGAATAACATATATAAACAGTTTTATTTGTATGTTGTCCAAATTAATTGATCCATTCTCTAATGGGTTAATCTGGATGCTTCACATACATATTACACATGATGCTGTAAGCTATAGTTTATAATTTTGACATAATTGTTGCTGTTATACTAAACTTAATTTAAAATATGTTTACACACACACACACACACACAAACACACACACACACACTCAAATGAATTAAACAAGAAAAGAAAATGCAATCAATTTGGCACAATTAAAGAAGCAATTTGTATTTTACAAAATGAAAAGTTACTTTAGCAGAAAGCAAAAGAAAATTAGATGAATGGAAAATGTTTTTGAGGATAACAAAAGCACCCAAGATTATTATGGGAAAAAAGTGCAAGTTTTAGTAATAGGATCCAGTGAACATTACCCCAAATAAAGTGATTCGCCTGGATTCTGCAACAGGCAGATAAACTGAAATCGTTTATTAATTTTGTTAAGTTCCTTCAGCTAAGAATTAAGATCACACCCTCAACACATGCTATGACTGGTAGTGTGGTTCAGTATGTTCCACATATAAAAACTGTCTTGAGTTTAGCCTTGTACAGAAGTGAAACATGGATGATAAACCAAAAAATTACAGGCCAATAATCTTAACATCAGTTGTCTGCAAAATTCTTGAACATGTTCTCAGTTTGAATATAATAAATTTCCTTGAGATGGAAAAGCTTGTCAACAAATGAGCGCGAATTTAGAAAGTATCATTCATGCAAAACTAAGTGTGCTCTTTCCTCTCATGATAACCTGTAAATATGGACGAAGTGCAACAGTTAGATTCCATATTCCTAGATTTCCAAAAAACTTTTGACAAGTTGCTCCAATGAAGACTGTTAGAGAAGGTATGAGCATATGGAATAGATTCCCAGATATGGTATTGACTTGAAGACTTCTTAAGTAATAGTACCCAGTACATTGTCCTTGATAGCGAATGTTCATCAGAGACAAGGGTATCATCAGTAGTGCTCCAGGAAGTGTGGTAGGACCACTCTTATTCTCTGCATACATAAATGATGTGGTGGAGAGGTTGGAATGAGCACATAAGGATGGTAGTAGGAGAGATGAATGGTTCACTTTGGTTTGTTGGGAGAATTTTGGGAATGTGTGGTTCAGTAGTAAAGGAGATCACATATAGAACACTAGTGTGGCCTATTCTTGAGTAACAGTCAGGTCATATTACAATAAAACATTGAAGCAATTCAGAAGTGGAATGCCACATTTATTATTGGTAGAATCAATCAACACATGAACATTATGGAAATGCTTTGTGACCTTAAATAGGAATCTCTGGAGAGATGACAAGGTTTTGTGAAAACTTTAGAGAACCAGCATTTGAAGCTGACTGCAGACCTATTCTATTGCCACCAAGATACTTTTTGTATAAGGATCACTAAGACAAGAGAATTTAGCGCTTGTATGGAAGCACAGAGATAATCATTTTTCCATTGTGCTATTTATGAATTGTGAATTGTGGTTTATTTGTCTCATAATATACATAATCTAAATATTTTGATTCCAGTACAGAAGACTCATCAAAATTACAGTAAAATTTCACCTTGAACACAGAACAGCTGATGTTAACAAACAGCATAATAATAATAAAATTTATTTGTTGTTGTTGTGGTCTTCAGTCCTGAGACTGGTTTCATGCAGCTCTCCATGCTACTCTATCCTGTGCAAGCTTCTTCATCTCCCAGTACCTACTGCAACCTACATCCTTCTGTATCTGTTTAGTGTATTCATCTCTTGGTCTCCCTCTATGATTTTTACCCTCCATGCTGCCCTCCAATACTAAATTGATGATCCTTGATGCCTCAGATCATGTCCTACCAACCGATCCCTCCTTCTAGTCAAGTTGTGCCACAAACTTCTCTTCTCCGCAATCCTATTCAATACCTCCTCCTTAGTTGTATGATCTACCCAGCTAATCTTCAGCATTCTTCTGTAGCACCACATTTCGAAAGCTTCTATTCTCTTCTTGTCTAAACTATTTATCGTCCATGTTTCACTTCCACACGTGGCTACACTCCATACAAATACTTTCAGAAACAACTTCCTCACACTTAAATCTATACTAGATGTTAACAAATTTCTCTTCTTCTGAAACGCTTTCCTTGCCATTGACAATCTACATTTTATATCCTTTCTACTTGGCCATCATTAGTTCTTTTGCTCCCCAAATAGAAAACTCCTTTACTACTTTAAGTGTCTCATTTCCTAATCTATTTCCCTCAGCATCACCCGATTTTATTTGACTACATTCCATTATCCTCGTTTTGCTTTTGTTGATGTTCATCTTATATCCTCCTTTCAAGACACTATCCATTCCGTTCAACTGCTGTTCTAAGTCCTTTGCTGTCTCTGACAGGATTACAATGTCATCGGCGAACCTCAAAGTTTTTATTTCTTCTCCGTGGATTTTAATACGTATTCCAAATTTTTCTTTTGTTTCCTTCACTGCTTGCTCAATATACAGATTTAATAACATTGGGGAGAGGCTACAACCCTGTCTCATTCCCTTCCCAACCACTGCTTCCCTTTTATGCTCCTCGACTCTTATAACTGACATATGGTTTCTGTACAAATTGTAAATAGCCTTTCGCTCCCTGTATTTTACACCTGCCACCTTTAGAATTTGAAAGAGAGTATTCCAGTCAACATTGTCAAAAGCTTTCTCTAAGTCTACAAATGCTAGAAACGTAGGTTTGCCTTTCCTTGATCTTTCTTCTAAGATAAGTCGCAAGGTCAGTATTGCCTCACGTGTTCTAATATTTCTGTGGAAACCAAACTGATCTTCCCCTAGGTCGGCTTCCACCAGCTTTTCCATTCATCTGTAAGGAATTCGCGTTAGTATTTTGCAGCTGTGACTTATTAAACTGATAGTTCGGTAGTTTTCACATCTGTCAACACCTGCTTCCTTTGGGATTGGAATTATTATATTCTTCTTGAAGTCTGAGGGTACTTCGCCTGTCTCATACATCTTGCTCACCAGATGGTAGAGTTTTGTCAGGACTGGCACTCCCAAGGTCGTCAGTAGTTCTAATGGAATGTTGTCTACTCCCGGGGCCTTGTTTCGCCTCACGTCTTTCAGTGCTCTGTCAAACTCTTAACGCAGTATCGTATCTCCCATTTCATCTTCATCTACATTCTCTTCCATTTCTATAATATTGTCCTCAAGTACATCGCCCTTGTATAGACCCTCTATATACTCCTTCCACCTTTCTGCTTTCCCTTCTTTGCTTAGTACTGGGTTTCCATCTGAGCTCTTGATATTCATACAAGTGGTTCTCTTTTCTCCAAAGGTCTCTTTAATTTTCCTGTAGGCAGTATCTATCTTACTCCCAGTGAGATAAGCCTCTACATCCTTGCATTTGTCCTCTAGCCATCCCTGCTTAGCCATTTTGCACTTCCTGTCGATCTCATTTTTGAGACGTTTGTATTCCTTTTTGCCTGCTTCATTTACTGCGTTTTTGTGTTTCCTCCTTTCATCAATTAAATTCAGTATTTCTTCTGTTACCCAAGGATTTCTACTAGCCCTCATCTTTTTACCTACTTGATCCTCTGCTGCCTTCACTACTTCATCCCTCAGAGCTACCCATTCTTCTTCTACTGTACTTCTTTCCCCCATTGTTGTCAATTGTTCCCTTATGCTCTCCCTGAAACTCTGTAAAATCTCTGGTTTAGTCTGTTTATCCAGGTCCCATCTCCTTAAATTCCCACCTTTTTGCAGTTTCTTCAGTTTTAATCTACAGTTCATAACCAACAGATTGTGGTCAGAGTCCACATCTGCCCCTGGAAATGTCTTACAATTTAAAACCTGGTTCCTAAATATCTGTTTTATCATTATATAATCTATCTGAAACCTGTCAGTATCTCCAGGCTTCTTCCATGTATACAACCTTCTTTTATGATTCTTGAACAAAGTGTTAGCTATGATTAAGTTGTGCTCTGTGCAAAATTCTACCAGGTGGCTTCCTCTTTCATTTCTTAGCCCCAATCCATATTCACCTACTACGTTTCCTTCTCTCCCTTTTCCTACTATTGAATTCCAGTCCCCCATGAGTATTAAATTTTCATCTCACTTCACTATCTGAATAATTTCTTTTATTTCATCATACATTTCTTCAATTTCTTTGTCATCTGCAGAGCTAGTTGGCATATAAACTTGAACTACTGTAGTAGGCATGCGTTTTGTGTCTATCTTGGCCACTATAAGGCGTTCACTATGCTGTTTGTAGTAGCTTATCTGCACTCCTATTTTTTTATTCATTATTAAACCGACTCCTGCATTACCCCTATTTGATTTTGTATTTATAACCCTGTATTCGCCTGACTAAAAGTCTTGTTCCTCCTGCCACCAAACTTAACTAATTCCTACTATATCTAATTTTAAACTATCCATTTCCCTTTTTAAATTTTCTAACCTACCTGCTCGATTAAGGGATCTGACATTCCACGCTTCGATCCGTAGAACGCCAGTTTTCTTTCTCCTGATAACGACGTCCTCTTGAGTAGTCCCCGCCCGGATATCTGAATGGGGGACTATTTTACATCTGCAATATTTTACCCAAGAGGATGCCATCACCATTTAACCATACAGTAAAGCTACATGCCCTCGGGAAAAATTACGGCTGTAGTTTCCCCTTCCTTTCAGCTGTTCGCAGTACCAGCACAGCAAGGCCGTTTTGGTTAGTGTTACAAGGCGAGATCAGTCAATCATCCAGACTGTTGCCCCTGCAACTACTGAAAAGGCTGCTGCCCCTCTTCAGGAACCACATGTTTGTCTGGCCTCTCAACAGATACCCCTCCATTGTGGTTGCACCTACGTTACGGCTATCTGTATCGCTGAGGCACGCAAGCCTCCCCACCAACGGCAAGGTCCATGGTTCTTGGGTGGGGGGACAATTTATTTATACATACATAAATACATGTATACAATTTATTTATATATACATAAATATAATCTAACACTTAGTTACCTCTTGCTCAAATTATCATTTCATCCTGTATGAATTCTTCTATTGAATGGTAGCATTTCTTCCACAGAATCTGCTGTAGCTTTGTTTTTCTTCTGTCTTCATATTAAATATGTTTTTGTCCATTAACTTGTTACACATTGTCATCCCTATATACTGTGGAGTCTGTGTATATAATTTCAGCTGGTGTGTGGGTAGCATAAATTATTTTTATTTTTAATATTTTATGTCTGGTTGAAATGATTATCCTCAAGTAATTATTGTCTGCAGTGTAGGAAGATTGTAATTTCATAAATGTATATGGAGGGAACTGTTGGGATTTGTAGTTTCCAAAATAATGAGCAACAAGACTCTGTTTGCTGTGCTGTACATGTGTAACTGACAATTTTCTTTTGCAGTTTCATTATTCAAGATACACTATTTGAAACACCCCAGAAAGTTATACCATACCTAATAACAGATTCAAAATAACTATGACAAGTGAATTTTTGTGTACTCAAGTCAGTGGAATTTGCTAGTATTTGCATTGCAAATGGAAAACTGCACTGTTTATTTGATAGGAAGTCAGTACGTGTATTCCAGCTTGTTCTTGTCTACATTCAGTCATAGGAATTTGAATGTGTCAACTTTTTCCGTAAGTTGATTTTTATGTTGTATTTTAAGTTCTACACATCTTGAATGATTGGTCTCGAAATGTACTATCTTGCTGGAGTGCAAAGCGATTTATTTTACTCTGATACTCTAACATCTGACTTTGCCACATTTAAGAATTTTCATTTAAACGCTCTGAGATTTCAGCTGGATTTACAATGAAGTTACCATCTACTTTAATCCTAGATGTTTCATTACTACTAACTTTAACACCTAACTCTGATTTGACAATGGACCATCTTGTTTTTGTCTTACTTTTATGTTGTACAATGAATTTATTGTTTGCCATTTGTTTGACAGCCTTCACAACTTTTTTAAATATAGCTTTATAATGATGAACATACTCAGTAAAATGTCTGTTTTTACCATATTTCAGTTTATTGTGGAGACCAACATGAAAGGAAATCTCTGTGCTTTGCATTTTTCATAAAGTGACCCTTGTCTTCAAATGTGATGTTTGCCAAGCAACAAAGGATACGATACAGCCCAATGTAGCAGTTTAGTAACTTTTCCAATAATACTGCTTTCTGCACAGGCATATAAATTCATATCAGGTCTCCTGCACTGTATCTCACTGGCCAGCGCTTCACATTATAGTACTTTTGGTTGTTCTATTGGACGTACAAGGCCTGTTTGTGAGCCCACTGCCTTGCTTCTTCAGTCCTTGTGATGTGCTGTTTCACATAGTCATCCTGATTGCAATGGGAACAGAATATCCATTCTCGTCTTGGCCTTGTGATGATGGAGCAGAAAGAATGGTGTAGAGACTGAATACTTACTTTCCTGTGTTGTATGTGAATATCATGATCGGCAGCTTGTATCCCAATCTCTCTGTTCAGCAGCAATGTATATCGAGAGCATATCTGCCAACATCTTATTAAATTGTTCTGTGAGGCGATTAGTCTGTGTATGGTAAGCAGTTGTCATCCTGTGGGTGATGTTGCAATGTGAACTTACCTCTGATACTAGTCTCAACTGCAAAACTTTTCCACAACCAAAGATCATCACATGGGGAGCAACAAGTTTCAAAATGAAGTCTTCTACAAGGGAAACTTCAATTTCCAGAGCTTTGGCAGTCAGTACAGCTTTGGTGAGACCATAGTGGGTGAGACAGTCAGTACAGACAATAGTCCGTAGATTCTTTCTTTTTTACTTCAGAAACCTCCCCAAGAGGTTGATTCTGGTATTGTGGAATGACACCACTGCAGGCAGGATTAGTACTAGATGTCCCAGAGGTAACTGTGGTAGGTGCTTCCCTCACTGGCAGTCCTTACAGTGATTCACATGGTGTCTAATGGACCATTAGAGACTTGGCCAATGATACATGTGTCTGATTCTATCTAGAGTCTTCATGAATCCCTGGGGACTGGATGTCAAAGCATCATGAGAATACTACACGATAGCTGGCCATACAATGAGACAGAATGACGAGCAAACACTTCCATGCTATTGGATCATAGTTCCACTTTTACTGTGTTCTGTTTATTAACTGGAATCTTCCTTTCATAAATTCCTCCTTATTCAAGGCTTCTATGGTTTATAGCAGTGCTGGATCTTCACTCTGTTCAGCAGCAATATCATTTAATGTAGCAATGACCGAGATTCCATTCTCACCATTCTTGTGTTTGCACCTGCTTTTGTATACCACTCTGAAGCCTTAGTGCTCATCTTTCTCATCAACCCAGTGAATCCTTCAGGCTTGTCAGCCAAATAAAACGATGGTCCATCAAAATGGTATGACCAGAACTTGTTGATGGCCCAAACAACTGGCACTTTTCACAATTGCAGAATAACTCAACTCAGAATGGAAGAGCACTATCCACCTTTTTTTCTGAATTGGGTCTAGCAATGTATCTATTGCACAAACACTAGCATCATTGTGAAGTTCTGTCTCATCATTCTTGTAATACAATGCTAGGAAAGATCTTTCTTTTATCTTCTTCCATGAAAATCCATCTCCCTGCAGTTGTTCCTGCAAGGGACATGCTCTGGTGCAGAAGCCCTTTATCAAGTACCAGTAGTATCGTCACATTCTGAGAAAACTTCTGACATCATGAATGTGCCAAGGAGTCAGAAAATCTGTGACTGCTCTTTTTTTCTTTGGACCAGGACAGACTCCATTGCCATATCCTACCACCACAAGATGTTTATTTCTTGGTTGGTGAAGAGACATTTTCTGATGCAGGAAAAGACCTGCAGTCTTAAACACATTAACATGATTGTCAGGTGGCATAGGTGCTTTTTAAATGTCTTAAAAGAAGTGACAGTGTTAGCCAGATAGCAAAGACACATAATTTATTTAAGGAATTGAACAGGTTGTCCATCATATGTTTGAATGTGGTAGGCATGCTATGCTGTCAAGAGTTATGAAGGCAGTCTTTTCCTGGTCAACTTTGATTTGCCAATAGACTGTTTGCATGCCCATAGTTGAGAAAGTCTTTGCTCTTTTCACACAGTCTAAAACATTATCAATGTGCTGCAATGATTAGGCATCTTTTTTCTGACCTTTCTCAGTCATCGGTAATCAAAGCAGAAAGTGCTGTGTGACAACCTTCTTCACATGTACCACAGGAAAGGATCATAGGCTCTCTGAAAGTTCAATGGTGTTATCTTGCAGCATCTTCTCCAATATCTCCCGAATTATCCATCGTTTGGCGACACTTAATATGAGAGTTGGCTAGTTGGTGGATGATCCCCAGTGTTGACAAAGTATTATACCATGGGCCCCTTAGTTAGTCTTTTCTTCACCCTAAAACTGCCACAGAATGGCTGTCACTCACCAATGCTGTTCTTTGGCCTGGCTAGATCCTATTTACAGTTCAATAGTGGTTCCTCTACTGTGTTGTCTGTAATGGTAGCGGAGCATGATTCTTCACCAGTGCCACTAATCTATTCTTCATCAGTGACACTACGCTACCCTTCCTGAACTGGGCAGCTGTCTGTACATACAGAACTTTAGTGGTGAGTTATGGATGTTTTGAAAGTTAGTGATCAAAAATTGTCCTTGACCACTTCCAATACTTATAATTGTCACTGTCATGTAGATTTCTTTTCTGAGCCTGAGAATTTTTTTTGTAATGAACAAAAGCTTAAAAGTTTAACTGAGCATTTCAACTACTTCTTGTCTCATTGATGATGGTGGGATAACAATCTAGAGCAGTCTTTGTTATTTGTGTTTATTTGAATAGCTTCACCAATCTGGAGCTCTGATCTGACACATTCTATGACTGCTTGTGATGCCTGCAAGAAGTCACATCTAAGAACAACATTATGATTACATTCTGTCTGATAAGATATTCTTGCAGTACATGTTTCTGTCAGCTGGATGTATTTCTCATTTGTGATTTTCAGTACAATCACTTTGATATTATGTAACACGGTCTTCATTAACTGATGATGATAAATATTCAAAATTATGGAAAAGGAAGCACCTGAGTCATTAGTGCCTGCACAGGTTTGGCATTTGATCGTCATGTCAGTGAGATTTCCTGATGTCTCTGTGACTGTCATGCATGGAGTATTTGCTTCTGTTGTGGTCTCACCTCCATAGATGGTCATCTTGCTTAGTTCTTCTGAAGTCAGTGGCTAGGTGAGTGGCTGGTACCTCTATCTGACAATGAGAAATGGATACAGCAAATTGGAGAGTGATCTCGTCCAGGGTATGGTGATGGCCTTTGCCCCACAGGTCAACTATAACGATCTGAAGTTGCCTGGCATGAACAGAACTATTGTGGCATAGTAGTCACTGAAAATTTGCCTTCTTTCTCTGCTCTAGTGTACAACATGTCTAGAGTGTCCATAGTGGGAACACACTAGCAAGCTGTCCTCTTTCCTCCAAATGGCTGTTCTTCTACAGGGCATTATATGTGGAATCAGAGTCAGTTGTAACCACATTGGTTGGGTACTGGGTTGTTGTCTGATCACCATACCCTGGACAAGATCACTCTCCAATGTGCTGTATCCATTCCTCATTGTCAGATAGAGATAATGTTGTACCTCTTCTCTCACTGTGTGGCATATGAGATGGTCTTCCACAACTGCCATAGGACTTTTACGAGTTGTTCATATTTCTTTTGTCCAATTCATTTCTGTTGCATTTCCTCAGAAGAGCTTGGTATATGTCTTCTGCAACTCCTCTTATCAAGTGTGTGATTTTTCAGCTAATCATATTTGTATTCACAATGTGGCATAGGAGCAAAACATTATGTAGGACTGTGTTGTTTCCCTATGTCAATGGGCTCTGTTCTTCAATTGTTCTTCCACTAAGCAGAGTTGCTGCTGAATGTCAGCAAACATTGTCTTCGGCTTAGCCTGGAATTTATACCAGCTTTTTTCTTCATTGTTCTTGAACCATTGCTGAGCTATGCCAACAAAGTGAAAGTAGACATTTGCCATACACATCACGCCATCCCACTTTTTGAATTTGGAAACTCAGTTGAATCCCTTCCGCTATTTCCTCAAGCCCTGGCCAGCATCTCCAGAGAAAGCTGATGGATTTCTGTTGTGCAGCTGACTCACTTCTGGCTTGGAATCCACTGATCTCCTGAATATACGGACCATGGGATGATGTAAGCTGGTACTCCAGTTCCTGTTCACGTAGGTGATGGTTTTTATGTTGCCTGATTGGAGTAACAGTGATGTGAGTAACAGCGATGTAGATGTTTTGAAGTACCTGGCACCTCTATTAAACAATGACACTTTGTAACCACACTTAAGTCCAAATCCAAAATGTAACTCCAAGCACTAAAAGCAGGTTTATTACAAACATCAACGTAGAGCCAGAACAGACCAAACTCCTGCATGGAGAGTTCAGCTATCCACACAAAGATCAAATATTCAGAATACTAGTGTTTATACAAACATTAAATATTCCAGAATATACAAACACAAGATATTTCCAGAACATTTCAGAAATGATAAATCCTAAATAACTAATAATCATTGGTTTTCAAGTTTGAGCTGGCAACCCACAGCACGGCAAAGCCACAATGCATGCACCACGGCTCATGGCAATATTACGGATGGGAACTGAATTGGAAGCCTGCAAGATCATTGCCAAAACAGCAAATTTCCTTCTTGGAAAGGGTACTAATATCATGTATTTATATTCAGCAAGGAAAATTGCCTTATAAAGTCATCCATTAATTTATGTAAACTTCCATATTTTTTGTAAAATTAGAAAACATTTTACTTTCTGTAGATGTAGATTTGTGGGCATGGTTGTTAACAAACTGGGCACCACAAATTGATGTCATTCCCACATATCTAAGACAAAGCATGTCTCTTGCTGGTTGCAAATATTAAGCAGTACTAAAACCTCCTGAGAATCTTTTTTATGTTAGTCATACATACAATATGTGATCATACACTTAATATAAATACAAACCTAAATTTGCAAGCTACATTTGTCTTTCAAACACAGCTTAGATTACTATTAGGCTAAATTTCCTTTCACTTCTTTCTTCTCCTCCCTCAAAAAGTATCTATTTTTGTGGTGTTTCACTCTATTTTCAGTTTCCTTTGTTTTCCTTCAATTGGCTATTTTTCATCTCTCTTTAAAATTTATTTCCACTTGGAACTCATCAACTCATTTTTCTTCTTGTGGCTTTACAGTCCCCTACCTTGTTGCATAAACAAACGCCTTGTTCTCATTCCGTCAAGCACAGCAGGATCTTCCTGGATTTTAAAATACTGCTAACTATTTTCACATCATACCAAAGTATCTCTTTATATTGTAGGAAAATGTACAACAGAATAAGGCAGTAAAATTGAAGACACTATATTCAAACTGAATGCTCTCATTCATTATAATATAAATTTTTAGGACTTCACGAAGTCAGAAAACTAACTGAGATACCCCACACAGGTAAATTGTGTGGAAGACTACTATGTATACTTATGTACTGCACAAACTGAGGAGCAGTGTCAGTATAAAACTCCTATTATATGCATATTTGACATTCTTCTACACCCACCTGAATTATGAACTACTACTACTAAAGAATAATTTTGTAGGTCCAAAATTAGTGTTTAATATGTGAAAGAAAGCATCAAATGGTTTGCAGAATCTGGCCTACTTGAATAACATAACCCTTATTTCAGACAACATACTATAATGACAGTAAAAAGAAAACTGTATAACCTAAGGAGATCAGACATGACAATAAATCAAGAAGTGGACATACAATTAACAAACTTTATGCTAGGCTGGCAAAACCACATAACAGCTACAAATATCTTGGTCTTGTCTACTTCAAAGAATTACTTGTAAAAGCCTACATAGTAATAGCAAATTTAAAACTGTCATTGTAAAACAGATGAAAAGTAGAGGATTTTACTTGGCTCTACAGTTCCAGGAGTGTGTGAAAAATGACCCATGTTTCTTATAGGAATGAACTAAAAAAGAAAAGGAAAAACCAGACTGTATTACATAACCATAAGTCATCCTGTATATCTGTTTTATTCCTGTCTTGTACTACCTGTCGTTTACCCAGCTGGCTAGAGTGGCTGGAGATAACAGTCATGTGTGTATGAGGTGTACCTCCTTGTGTGTGGGTGTTGCCATTTCTTTTCTGAAGACAGCTTTGGCCGAAAGCTTGGTGTGTAACAGTCTTTCCACTGTGCCTGCCTGCAGCTCAACATATCATCTTTACAGTGAGTGGCAATCTGTCCTTTTCATAATTGTTGATATTCCAACCTGGGCTTTCCATTGTTTATTGTTATAATCATTTACCTAATTATACAGTGTATTTATATTTTTTATTAGTTTCTTGAACTTATTAACATTTACCTAATTATTTAGTTGTATGAGTCCAGTTGCATGTAAAAATGCTCAATAGTGACTAATCATTTGTGTTTGTAAGTTATTTTCTGGCTGCTCTCATTCTGCCTCTGCCCTACTGCTCAGTTCCTGTAATTTTTCAGACACAATTGACTGCACTTTCTGTTTCTCCTTCCCACATTTAATCTCTCCATTTGCTAATTATACACTAACTTTCATTTCAATAGACTAACAGTCACTCTACACAATTACCCTGCCATCTCATCAGTTGAGAAATAATCAACTAATTTATTTGGTATGTACCACCCACCTCCCATGATATATTACTAAAAAAATCACATAATTAAAATTATGTCTATTCTATTTCAACTTTTTAATTACCTGTTAGTTTATAACTAAAATGGAGGAGCTTTTCTTATCTTATTTTAATTTTGTTTGATATTTAACTTACATTCTTTATTCTCTGCCCATAAGACGTGTAGCAGTCAGGCTGAGGTGGAAGTGATGACACCAACAGAACGACAACCAAAAGGTGTGCAAGCACCAAGAAGATTCTCTCCCAAAGCATTTTATATCTGCTTTCATTTCTTCATTCTGGTGTCTTGCTGAAATATAGTAGTGTCCTGAAAAAAATTGAAAATGGTTAATGTTGTGACAGTACCACGAGATTTAAAAGTGCCGCTACGTCAGTACGCGAACACAGCGATAGAGGCGCTCCGCAGCTCAGCTGAGCGCGGGAGCGCCACCTAGCTATGAACGGCGCTGGCCGCATGTCACGGCACGGCAGTTGAGTGAGAGATACGGAGTTGGTAGTATGAAACTCACTATTGTTTCTATGCTTGTATATCCACGCAAATTATTAGTGAATTAAAGGTTATAACAGTTAACACAATCAAGAGTGAGACAGGAAAGTAACCATGGAAAAAAGAAAGAAATTTAGTAAATGTTCTAATGTTACTGGTCACTTATAATGAAAACTGGGAATAAAACTGAAAATAAATAAAATTATCTTTGACTTTGCAAGTCAGTATCAAGTAGATACCAATAGGGATACATGGAAGAATCAAAGAAACTGGTACACCTGCCTAATATTGTATGCAGAAATGCCACAACATGATATGGGATGGACTCGACTAATGTCTTAAGTAGTCCTGGAGGGAACTGACACCATGAATCCTACAGGACTGTCATACATCTGTAAGAGTATAAACAGCACGTTGCAAGGCATCCCAGATATGCTCAATAATGTTCATGTCTGGGGAGTTTGATGGCCAGCAGAACAGTTGCACTTCTGCCATGTTGAACGATTCTCTTCAGTCGTCATTGATCCTGTTTTCGCAGGATCTTGTTCCGACCGTAGCGATGTCAGAGATTTGATGTTTTACCGGATTCCTCATATTCAAGGTACACTCGTGAAATGGTCGTATGGGAAAATCCCCACTTCATCGCTACCTTGGAGATGCTGTATCACATTGCCTGTGCGAATATAACATCACGTTCAAACTCACTTGAATCTTGATAACTTGTCATTGTAGCAGCAGTAACTGATCTAACAACTGCACCAGACACTTGTCTATAGAGGCATTGCCGACAATAGTGTCGTATTCTGTCTGTTTATACGTCTCTGTATTTGAAGACGCATGCCTATACCAGTTTCTCTGGCGCTTCAGTGTATATGAAGCAGGTATTACGCTACTTCTTCAGCTGTCTTAGTTTTCAAAGGCCGTAGGTTGACGAACTCCATTAAACGATCTTGATACACCATTATGAATTTATATTCGCCATTCCTGTGTGACAGCCATTCTCTCACACCCTCTTCACATCCTCAGTTCATTTCCAAACTCACCACTGGTTTCACAACAATGCCTTTTTTATTGAGGTTTTTTATTTAACTTTAAATACAACAATACAACTTCATGCATAAAATTTTTTATTTAACTTGCAATACTTTAAGCATACATATTCATTCTCCATGGCCTCTTTCTACTGTGAGTTTTATGCTGAACAATTGATCATTGATACAAAATACGGAATATTTGTTTCTCTTGGTTTTAATTATACAATTAATATCTCTTCATCACTAATTTTTAAAATATGATAATGTTTTAATCGTCTGAATCCAAAGGTGTGCTGCACTTACTTTTAGCTCAAATCACTTCGGAAATTATTTTGGAGTACTTTTACTGAGAAAAATGAAACAACTGTCTTCTCGTTTACTTGCAATTAGGCTAATGCACATAAGTTTAAAAAAAAAAAAAAAAAAAAAACTTAGTTCACGTAGTATCCATTCAGTGTAAGTTAGGGAATCGGATAAAAAAATAAAATTTAAGAAAACGTTCCATGCACCAGCGAATCTTGCACGACGCCGACAAACAACAGTGTTCCGGGAGTATAACAAATGAACACCATGTGACCTAAGTAGTGGGAGGAAAAAGGATTTGGCAACATAATATCGCCTCTCTGTCACCATCAGCTTCTTGTTTCGACCTCCACCAAAGCATATCTGTATCTGTTGACATGCACCTGTCTGTATGCATAAGAATATATCCAAATATTATGCCTTTCACCAATGTATTTTATATATGTTTACGTTCAACAAATAAAGTTGGCATTCTACAACCTGGTAACATATTTATCTTATTCATCTATAGTACTGTAAATAGCATAAATAAATATGCTCGTGTTTTAACCAGTTAATAAATGTTAAACTGTCTGTGCTACATCCTCAACCCACATACACACCACTTTAATGTTTAAGCCTTTCAAATGTTAGTCTGCTCATTCCCTCCCGTCATTGGTCGCAGTGGTAAGTTCCCAGCTTCAACGGCTAAAAGTAGATCAGATTTTCCCGATCTGTGTGTCACTACATTTTAATGCCTGACATAGTCCCACATATAGCCTTATAATAAACGTATTTTATTTTTTAACATGAGCTGCAATAGTTTATTATACAGTCTGAGATAGTCTGTGCAAGTCAGCAACCACATCAGGGAGCCCCCGACAGCTCTACTTCCTAGAAATTCAAGCGATGATAAAAGAACTTAACAGTAGTTACTATTCGCACCTAGTGGAAACGAGATTAAGAACCTCCTGGTCACTAGGTCAGCTTCAGGCCATACGCGGCTGAGGCAGGTATGTACTTTTCGGGCTTGCGACAATGTGCTAGCCCGCAGCAACTAATGTCAGTGAAAATTGTGGTTCTTTTCAGTATTTAGAAGAACATGTAGTATAGCATAGTCGATAAGGTAGGTACATAAGTTCCGAGTTCAGGCCTGACCGACCGCCGTGTCATCCTTTGCCAATGCCGTCACTGGAGGGCCATGTGGTCAGCACACCACTCTCACAGTCATTGCTGGGTTTCTTTCCTTTGGAACCATTGCTAATCGGTCTAGTAGCTGTCGCCAGCTTGTCTGCATCCCACATTACACGCATCAAGGAGATGTTCCCCTGGAAGGTGACGGATTTGCGTCCTCTCATCGGTATGATGATGAAGGTATCACGATTCAGCCACTGCACCAACGTCCAATGCCAATGGTCATGTGCATATTTCAGTCATAGCTGGTTAATATTGTTAATATTGGCACATGCGTGGGTGGTTGGCTGCGTACGCCCATCATAAGGAGTGTTCAGTGCACTGTGTGTTCAGACACACTTGCAATATGCCTAGCATTAAAGGCTGATGTTAGTTGTGCCACTCATCTGGCCAGGTCATGGTTTTCCAGTCAGCTATGGTTCAACCGACATGGTGGAGAGCAAAGGAGAGGTGCTGCAGGCGATATCGTGCTGTTAGCAAAGCACTCGCGTCGGTCGTCTGCTGCCATAGCCCATTAACTCCAAACGTCCCGCATTGATTTCTGCGATTATTTCATGCAGCATTGCTTCTCTGTTAGCAGTGACAATTACGCAAATGCTGCTGCTCTCGATCGTTAAAAGAAGGCCGTCGCCCACCGCATTCTCTATACTGAGATGTGGTATTCTCAGCACGCTCTTGACACCGCGGATCTTGCAGTATTGAATTCCCTAACGATTCCTGAACTGGAACATCCCATGCATCCAGATCTCACTACCATCCAGGGTTCAAAGTCTGCAAATTCCCGTCATGTGGCAGTAATGACGTCAGAAATGTTTTCACATGAATTACCCAAATACAAATGACAGCTCCACCACCAATGCGCTGCCCTATTATACATTGTGTACATGATACTATGGCCATTTGTATATGTGCATATCGCAATCCCATGACTTCCATTACCTCAGTGTATACAGAACCTAAGCTGTTGAAACTTATTTGGATATTAGTCTTCTAAAGTAGACGTGTCTCTTCCTAATCCTCCTGTTAGTGTAAAGTGCATCTGATGCGGAAATCCTTATCCAGCCCACCAGCATCAAGAAGAGTGGTGATAAGCACCGGAAAACTACAATGACGGTGACATCTGAACATTGAATCAAAACAGTGCTCGTCTCCACGATATAACAGTCACACGACACATTTCTGCTCTCAACGGCTCAATAATTTCCTTATTTGGAAGAAATACAAAGCAAGGAATAGCACTGTACTATTCACTTGGCTATGAGGTTGTTTTCCTTGCTATGTGAAAAAAACTAAACAGAAATTGTGACACGTAGCTTTAGTGTTTTGACTTGTAATTATTATGTTGGTCTGATAAAGGTTCAAAAATATACCTTCAATTACTGGATAAAATTTTATTAGACTTTACCTTTCATATTTTATGGATGTAAATTAACACATAAAAATTACGGGTACACACCGCTGAACAGTGACCTCGCATTTCCTCTCTGCTACAGGGCTCGTGTGACCGTAGACTTAAGAAATCTTCAGATGGAAAACATCACTATAGTTGCCGAGTCATCGCATAATATGGTGTACTGGAATGTGGTTATATTTCTATACTAATGAACTGTTGATTCTATAGCCAGTCAAAATAATTAAACAAAATACACCGATAAGCCAGAATATTATGACCACCTAACTAATAGGCGGAATGTTCACCTTTAGCACGGATAGCGCAGACACGTCTTGGGATGGAAGTAATGAGGCCTTGGTAAGCCGCTGGAGGGAGTTGGCACCACATCTGCACACACACCACCTAATTTCCATAAACTCTGGGGAGGGGGGCAATGAGCCCTGCGTCACGTTTAATCACATCCCAGATATGTTTGACCTGGTTCAGATCTGGCGAGTTGGGGAGGGGGCAGCACATCAATTGGAGCCCGCTACTGTGTTCCTCAAACCACTCCATCACACTTCTGGCCTTGTGACATGGTTTATCATCTTGTTGGAAAACGCCACTGCTGTCGGGAAACATGATCGTCACAAAGGGGTGAACCTGGTCTGCAACTAGTGTAAGATACACCTTGGCCGTCATGGTGCCTTGCATGAGCTCTACTGGACCAATGATTCCTCATGTGAATATTACCCAGAGCATAAAGGAGCCGTCGCCAGCTTGTCTCTGTCCTGCAGTACAAGTATCAAGGAGATGTTCCCCTGGAAGACGACTGATTCGTGCCCTCCCATTGGTATGATGAAGAAGGTATCATGATTCATCACACCATGTAACGCTCTGCCACAGCGCCAGCGCCCAGTGCTGATGGTCACGTGCTCATTTCATTCGTAGTTGCCGATGTCGTGGTGTTAACATCGGTACATGCATGCTGAGGAGGCCCATCATTAGGTGTGTTCAGTGCACTATGTGTTCAGACACACTTGCACTCTGCCCAGCATTAAAGTCAGATGTTAGTTCTGCCACAGTTCACTGCCTGTCCTGTTTCACCAGTCTGACCAACTTATGACGTCCAACATCTGTAATGAGGGGTGGCCACCTCACAATATCTGGACATGGTTTCACCTCGGTTTCACCACATGTTGAAGACACTCACCACAGCACTCCTCAAACACCCGACAAGTCACGCAGTTTCCAAAATGCTCATGGCGAGCCCCCGGGCTATCACAATCTGCCCTCGGTCAAACTCAGATTGATCGCGCGCCTTCCCCATTCTACTCACGGACAGCACGCTCACTGATGCTACATGCACCATTCGTGACTAGCAGCCATTCCTCACCAGGTGACGCTGCTACAACCTGGATGGGTTTACATCGATAGTAGGTTTGTGGTCATAATGTTCTGGCTGATCAGTGTCTCTTCCTTAATTTAAAAATAAAAGTGCTCAAAGAAAATTATTTTTGTTCCTGAAGTTTAGTTAATTGCTAGTGCTGAAAACAGGGGCAGGGAGGGGCATATCGTCTCAGAAAGGTTGGAAACCACTAGTGTATGAAGTGAGCATAACACACAGCTCACGTCGCTGATATCAAACCGTCAAGTGACATAAGTGTAACGTTTTTTATTTCCCAGTTTTTAGACGTTAATTTACTAGTAACACCAGTGGTGAACAATTGTTGTTGTTATGGGTGTACATCAAAATATCTGGAAGGAGGAACAGTTAATTTTCATAGGTAAGTACCAGAAAGTGACCTGGAATGACAAAAATCCTGTTCTGTGCATTTGAGTGCCCATTCCATAGATATTCCTACTCCATGAATAAATCGGAATATTCAGTTGGACGAGGCCAGTTCAACGACTATTGTAAATTATTGCAAGTTAACTATACAACTTCCTCGACTATTCAGAAGCTCATCTCCCATCTTCACTTGATTACGCACCTTAAGTGTTCATAAATGTAAAACTGTGCACTTCACAAAATGCAAACATATAGGTGCCTATGACTACAATACGAGTCACAACTGGAATTGACTCATACAGTTACCTGGGTTTCATTATGTGTGGAGATACGAAACGGAATGATCACATAGGCCCATTCGTTGGTGAAGACGTGGTAGCCTTCGATTCACTGATAATTTAACCCAAAAATGAAATGCTCGCCATCCCAGAAAAGTGCTCAAGTTTATGCAGATACGCATATTGACCATATAAAAAGGACGACACGAATCATGAGAGGTTCATTTCACCACAGACGATAATTACAGAAATGCTGAGAAAACTGAACTGTATGATGCTTGCGGATGGATGCCAATCATCCTGCAAAAGCCTACATAGAAAGTTTCAAGAATCAGTATTGAGGAAATTAGGAATGTATAGGAGGTGGGCAAAAATATGGAAACACAAAAAACACAACACATTGCTACGCATAATACGGTGTACGAATACTATTGGCATTTAAAACAGCTTCCAGTCATCTCAGAATGGATAAATACAGGTCCTGTATGGTTTTCATGGATTCTTACACCATTCTTCCTATAAAACAATGGCAAACTCTCATACCAATGATGGAGGTGGATAGTGGTCAGGTACCGTTCTCTCCAAAGTAGGGCACAAAGGCTCAATAATCTTGAGATCTGGTGATTGTGGTGATCAGGAAAGACACAACAGTTCATCCACATGCTCACGAAATCCACCTTGGGTCTATGCAAGCTGTGCGAACAGGGATGCTGCCGTCTTGGAACACAGCATCACCACTGGGGAGCAAACATTATATATACAACAAAATAAGTTTTGCATCACCTCGGTTCCGAGAGTTCCAGAACCTATACAGAAAATTGGAATAGAGATCAACATAAACATCATTTTCGCCCTCTTTAGTGCTTATGAAAACCACACATTGCATGTTGTACCACCATACAGCGAGACCTTCAGAGGTGGTGGTCCAGATTGCTGCGCACACCAGTACCTCTAATACACAATAGCACGTCCTCTTGCATTGATGCATGCCTGTATTTGTCGTGGCATACTATCCACAAGTTCATCAAGGCACTGTTGGTCCAGATTGTCCCACTCCTCAACGGCGATTCGGCGTAGATCCCTCAGAGTGGTTGCTGGGTCACGTCGACCATAAACAGTCCTTTTCAATCTATCCCTGGCATGTTCGATAGGGTTCATGTCTGGAGAACATGCTGGCCACTCTAATCGAGTGATGTCATTATCCTGAAGAAAGTCATTCACAAGATGTGCACGATGGGGGTGCAAACTGTCGTCCACGAAGACGAATGCCTCGACAATATGTTGCCAATATGGTTGCACTATAGGTGGAGGATGGCATTCACATATCATACAGCTGTTATGGCACTTTCACGACCACCAGCAGCATATGTCGGCCCCACATAATGGCACCCCAAAACAGCAGGAAACCTCCCCACCTTGCTGCACTCACTGGACAGTGTGTCTAAGGCGTTCATCCTCACTGGGTTGCTTCCAAACACGTCTCCAAGAATTGTCTGACTGAAGGTGTATGTCATACTCATCGGTGAAGAGAACGTGATGCCAATCCTGAGCGTCCATTCGGCATGTTGTTGGACCCATCTGTACTGCACTGCATAGTGTCGTGGTTGCAAAGATGGACCTCGCCTTGGACGTCGGGAGTGAAGTTGCACATCATGCAGCCATTGCGCACTGTTTGAGTCGTAACACAACGTCCTGTGGACGATGTCCTGTGGCTGCACGAAAAGCATTATTCAACAAGGTGCCGTTGCTGTCACGCTTCCTCCGAGCCATAATCCGTAGGTAGTGGTCATCCACTGCAGCAGTAGCACTTGGGCGGCCTGAGCAAGGCTTGTCATCTACAGTTCCTGTATCTCCTCCATATCGGAACAACATTGCTTTGGTTCACTCCGAGACGCCTGGACACTTCCCTTGTTGAGAGCACTTCCTGGCACAAAGTAACAATGCGGACGCAATCAAACCGCAGTATTGACTGTTTAGGTATGGTTGAACTACAGACAACATGATCTGTGTACCTCCTTCCTGGTGGAATGACTGGAACTAATCGGCTGCGGACCTCCTCTGTCTAATAGGCGCTGCTCATGCATGGTTGTTTACATCTTGGGGTTGGTTTACTGACATCTCTGAACAGTCAAAGGAAATGTGTATGTGATACAATATCCACAGTCAACATCTACCTTCAAGAGTTCTGGGAACTGGGATGACGCAGAACTTTTTTTGATGTAGGTATTATGGGATGGTCCTGATCAGCCAAAATGGTCACATAGTCCTTGGCAGTGATGCGACCTTGCAAAGTAACCATGGGGCCCATAGAATACCATGATATGGCTGACCAAATTGTCACATATGGGACAGAGGTATGGACGTTGACAGAATACGATAAAAATGCACTAAGAACCATTGAGAGGAAAGCACTACGCAAAATCTATGGGCCAATAAGGAAGGAAAAAGGCTGGAAAAAACGCTACAATGCAGAATTACAAGAGTTAACACAAGGCATGGACATAGTAAAATATGTGAAATCGCAGCGAATACAATGGCTAGGACACTTGGAGAGAATGGCAAGAGGATAGAATTCCAAGGAAAATGATGAAAGGTGTGATCCATTCAGCTAGGCGAAAAGGGGGATCTAGAAGAAGATGGATCGACGAGATAATAATGGATATTACCAGTATGGGAATCCGGGGGTGGAAAAGAGCAGCAAATAACCGAGTAGTGTGGAGGAAGATTGTTGAAGAAGCCAAGGCTCACCGACGGCTGTAGCGCTACTGAAGAAAAAATCATCACCGAATCCCCGTCATATTTCACTCTCTGGACTTAAACTCGTCCTGAAGCTGAAAACATCCGGCCCAGTACCGTTTTTCCATTGTTCCACAGTACCATGTTTTCATGTTGCGGGCATCTGCATCTCGGGTGAGCAGCTCACCCTTCAATTCCCCACTTACGGAGCTGCCTTCGTGTTGTTTTGGTAGTTACAGGGTCCGCGAGAGTGACATTGAGTTCTGCAGTGACTTTTGCACCATTCGTCCTCTCATTTTTCGTCAGAATCCTCTCCAGTGACCGTGTCCGTCACGATCAACCAACAAATGCTTTCGAACGCGTTGTGAATTAGAGGATGATGTTTTTCTGCTTTCCCTGCACGCGGTATAAATCTTCGATCCGGTGCCTCTTGAGAAACGAAAAACTTCAGCTACCTTGGTTACGGGAACACCCATCGCACGACGACAATGCACTGAGTTTCTACATAATGCACTCACAGTTACGCAGAACACTGCTCTGACACTTCTTCTTCCTCTTTTTTTTATCAGTCTTCTGACTGCTGTGATGCGGACCGTCACGAATTCCTCTCCTGCGCCAACCTCTTCACCTCAGAGTAGCACTTGCAACTTACATCCTTAATTATTCGCTGTATGTATTCAAATCTCTGTCTTTCTCTACAGTTTTTGCCCTATACAGTTCCCTCTAGTACCATGGAAGTTATTCCCTCATGTCTTAATAGATGTCCTATTATCCTGTCCCTTCTCCTTATCAGTATTTTCCATACATTCCTTTCCTCTCCGATTCTGCGGAGAACCTCCTCATTTCTTACCTTATCAGTCCACTTGATTTTCAGCATTCGTCTGTAGCACCACATCTCAAATGCTTCGATTCTGTTCTGTTCCGGTTTTCCCACAGCCCATGTTTCACTACCGTTCAATGCTGTACTCCAGAAGTACATTCTCAGAGATTTCTTCCTCAAATTGAGGCCTATAATTGATACTGGTAGACTTTTTCCCTGACCTACTAAAGACTTCTAAAATTACCCCACTTCACAAAAAGGGCTCTAAAAATGATGTAGCCAATTACAGGCCCATAGCACAACTCAGCTCATTCTCAAAAATATTTGAAAAATTATTTTACACCAGATTGGAAGACTTTACTAATAAACTATCCTTATTGACAAAACACCAGCATGGTTTTAGAAAGCAAAAGACAACTACCACAGCTATTTATGAGTATCTCAACAAAACCTTAAAAGCACTGGATAATAAGGAAATCACTACTGGTATCTTTTTAGATTTGTCCAAAGCCTTTGATGTAATTGACCATACCATACTCCTTAAGGAGTTAGCAAATAAAGGTATGAGAGGAATTGCAAACAAATGGTTAGAATTTTACCTGTCAAACAGATTTCAAAAAGTCGAAATTAATTTTGAAAAAAAAAGAATACAACCACCCATCGATCTACTGTCCACTCCTCTGACACAATGCCCATTAGATATGGTGTGCCACAAGGCTCAATCCTGGGACCCATACTATTTCTGCTATACATTGATGATATAGGCACGAAGCTTGCTACAGGACATACCACACTATTTGCCGATGACACAAGTATACTAATAACGGGTACTGATACAGAGGACCACAACCAAAAAATTAAACCGCTTATGTCGTCACTCAGCAAATGGTTCAACGAGAACAAACTGATTATAAACATATAGAAAACAATGTACATCAACTTCAGACTCTCATCCCAAAAACAAGAAATGCCTGATGTGATTCTAAATAACCAAGAGCTTATGTGTGTGGACTCTGTCAAGTTTCTTGGCATATGGCTTGAAGGAAATCTTAAGTGGGAGACTCACACAAATTATATCTCAAAAAAGCTCTCAACTGTGTGTTACATTTTAAGGATACTCAAAAAATCAGTCACAAAATCTGTTCTCATACATGTATATTATGCTTACTTCCATTCTACATTACAGTATGGAATCGTATTTTGGGGGAACTCACCTGGAGGTAGATATATTTTCAAAATGCAAAAACAGGCAATACGCATAATATGTAATCTTAGACATAACGAATCATGCAGACAACATTTCAAAACAAATGGCATTATGACACTGCCCTCTGCTTACATTTATAATATCGTCTCATTTGTCAAGTCATACCTGTTAAACAATGACTGCACACTAAAATTCAATGGAGATATTCATAACTATGCAACATGGCAGCAATCTGACCTACATATGATTCAGTCCAAAACTACCTGCTACCAAAAAAGTGTTTTAAATGTTGGGATACAAATGTATAATAATTTACCCAATGAAATCAAAGCAACAAAGAACCCAAGAGCCTTCTCACATAAGTTAAAAAAATATCTCTTGGACCATTGTTTTTATGCAGTTGATCATTTTTTTGGAAGGGGTTAAAATGTAAACAATATGATAAATGTTCAATTAGGTCTGAAAATTATATACTGTGCATGTCTATGAAATATACTGGATTATTATATACTGTGCATGTCTATGAAATACACTGGACTACTTTACTATTACATTTGTATTGGCTGTTTGTATTTTACCATACAACATTTGTATTTACTGTTTTGTTAAAGATAGCTAACTTCCTCACTGCAAAATAATGTAAAATCAATTTATTAAATATTACTTGTAAATATGTTCCCTTGACCTGTCCAATATCGTATGTACAATCTTACAATTCTATGATTTGTATTAACTGTTTTGTTTAAGATAGATAATTTCCTTGCTACAAAATAATGTAAAAATCAATTTGTAAAAATTACTTGTAAATAGCTCTCTTGACCTATCCAATATCATATGTACAGCTGTACAATACTATGATTGCCTGGATCAATAAAGAAATACAATGCAATACAATACTTCACCTGGCCAGGAATACCCTTTTTGCCATTTCTAGTCTGCTTTTTATATCTTCCTTGCTCCGTCCGTCATTGGTTAGTTTACTGCCAAGGTAGTAGAACTCCTTAACTTCATCTACTTCGTGGCCATCACCACGTTTCTCACTCTTCTCATTTCTACTACTTCTCATTACTTTCGTCTTTCTTCAATTTACTCTCAATCTATACTCTGTGCCAATTAGACTGTTCATTCCGTTCAGCAGACCATGTAATTGTCCTTCACTTGCACTCAGGATAGCAATGTCGTCAGCGAATCATATCATTGATATCCTTTCACCCTGAATTTTAATTCCACTACTGAATCTTTCTTTTATTTCCCTCATTCCTTCTTCGATGTACGAATTGAAGAGTAAGGACGAAAGACTACATTCCCGTCTTAATTCCTTTTTAATCCAAGCGCTTTGTTCTTGGTCGTCCACTCTTATTATTCTCTCTTGGTTCTTGTACATATTGTATACTACACATCTCTCCCTATAGCTTACCACTACTTTTCACAGAATTTATAACACCTTGCACCACTTTACATTGTCGAACGCTTTTTCCAGGCCCAAACATCCTATGAACATGTCTTGCTTCCATTATCAACCACAATGTCAGAACTGCCTCTCATGTAGATTTACCTTTTCTAAAGCCAAACTGATCGTCATCTGCAAAACTGTTAAATTGATTGTGCGATAATTCTTGCACTTGTCAGCTCTTGCAGTCTTCGGAATTGTGTGGATGATTTTTTCCAAAAGTCAGATGGTATGTCGCCAGATTTATACATTTTACATACCAACGTGCATAGTCATTTTGTTGCCACTTCCCCCAATGATTCTAGAAAAAAAAAAAAAAAAAAAATGGAAATGAGCGTATGGCATATCTGGCCGGGAGGCCCCTATTTTTTTCTTTTTTCTTTTTTTTCCCCTTTTTTTCTTTTTCTTTTTTTCTCGATATTGCTTAACTTCGGTGATCGGACGAGAACTGGTGTATTTTTTTTCTTTAGCTCCAACCTAGCCAGGAATCGAACCTGGGCCCACTTGCATGGGAGGCGAATACGTTACCACCCAGCTAAGCAGGTGGACAATGATTTTAGAAATTCTGATGGAATGTTACGTATCACTTCTGCCTTCCTCCAAAGCTCTCTTAAATTCTGATTCCCTATATCTTCTAAAGCGACTCCTGTTTCTTCTTCTAACATATCTTCCCCCTCTTAGAGGCTTTCAATGTATTCTTTCCACCTATCTGCTCTCTCATCTGCATTTAACAGTAAAACTTCCGTTGCACTCTTAAATGTTACCATCCCTGGTTTTAATCTCACCGAAGGTTGTTTTGACTTTCCTGTATGTTGAGCCTGTTCTTCCGACAATCATTTCTATTTCGATTTCTTCACATTTTTCATACAGCCATTTAGTCTTCGCTTCCCTGCACTTCCTATTTATTTCATTCCTCAGTGACTTGTATTTCTGTATTCCTGAGTTTCCCGGAACCATTTTTGTGCTTCCTCCTTTCATCGACCAGCTGAAGTATTTCTCCTGTTACCCACTTTGAACGTAGTGAGGCCATGTCACAATTGCCGTTCGTGTTCAAGTACAACAGTGCCACCAGCAGGCTTGGCTAGCCCTGCATTTCTCGCGGAGCTCTCATATTTTTGTCCAGATCTTGTAGTATAGCCTCCCATGGGTTCCGTAGTGACAACGCAGGCAAGGTTACATTAGTTAATGCGCGCACAGGGATATTTAATCACCTATTCTTCCCACGCTCCTTACGCGATTATAATGGGAAGGAACTCAAGTGAGAAGTTCCCCTACAATGCATTTTAAAGTGGTTTGCCTGTTATAGGAGTAAATGTAGAAATCCCTGCAACATTATGCACTGAGGCCTATTTCAATCGTAGTTACGAAGTTGGCATGCACTGCCGAACATATTTTGCAATAGATGACGAATACGCGCATGGATATTGTAATTTATGAATGGGAGGGATAAAACTAAGCACACTAAATGCCATGCTGATAAATCGTTACGCTTCATTATAAAATGATTAGGACATACCTGTGGAAATGGGCGCCCACCCCTTAGAGTGTAAGGGATCTAGGACTCAGACCACAGGCACATATCCACCACAAATTTGTGTGTCTGTCGTGCTAAGCTTTGAATCCAGCATCAGGGTTAGGTGACAGGTGGATTAAGTCCATGTCTTACGCGCTATGTGTAGCAGTAATTACGTCATTTTTCTTGCCATTTGTAGGTGAAATCAATCAATGATCTCAGCAGCTGAAGAACCTACTGTATTTGCACTGCAAATTACAGTTAGCATAAGTTTTTAGGAATTCCGAATACTAAAGCTATTGTTGTCGTTTTCACATCCTCTTAGATATATAATATTGTGCCCTGCCCGTGACGTAATAACATACTATTATCTTTTTATATCGGAATATTAAGTTTTGAAGATATAATTTAACCACTGAGTCAATGAACTGCGCCAAAGTCAGCGAATATCTACGCCCAGAATAATGAGAGCGGCGAATCATTATCATCTGTATTTTGTTCTATATAAGAATGCGCGCTCCTCTTTTCTCTCTCTTCTTTAATCGCGCGTCTTTCCGACAGCATCTTACGCTAACAGACTCCTATTGTCTTCTATTTTTTCGAATGAACTAATCTTGTATTCCTGCTGGGAATTTATTTAATCATTCTATGATTATCGCCAATTGCTAGTACTACTATGATCTTATTATGAATACTTTATTCTTTCGCTCCTGAGTTGACTAAGATTATTGTAATTTCCAAGTATTTCTCCGAAATACGGCACAATTCTCAATGTTCAAAACTGTGAGAATTATTCACAAAATGTTAGATTTCTGTACAAATTATTTACTTTGTTAAATAATAATTGTTTAATTTAACATTTCTGCTTTCATCTCGTAACAGCAGTCCCAAATTTACAATTTATAACTGTTATAGAAATTTCTTTACTACATTTTTTTCTTACGGTGATAGCGCGATACTCACGAGATTAAATCAAATTATTCTGAATTTCTCGCGAGGCAAGAAGACAGTTAGAAATTTCCCTGGGATTACAAAAAACACAAATTATCCGTTTATCAGCACGCTGCTTGCCTACTGATCTCCACTTCAAGCAAAAAAGGTAAAAAGAGTAAAATAAATTAAGACGTGACGTGATAATATTGTGCGTTCAATCGTATTGTGTGCATTTTCTGATAAAAATATTTTTTATTATACAGTCAAAAAAAGTGGCGTATGTGTGAAATATCTAATTCATTTACTATTATTCCACGGACTAATAGTTGTGTGTGAATATATAAGTATTAAAGGTAACTAGTCTCATGCATATATAAATAATAGAGGAACAGAAAATTTAATTGGGATACATTCAGTTTGAAGAAATTTTGCTTAACAGTCATTAAATTACTGAACTATTGCCAATATATGAATATACTATAAGCTTAGGTTACATCCATCGTAATTTATGCCAGCCGAAGCATAAATTTCCACAATTCGATAATAATATCATCCATATTTATAAAATATATCATACTCAAAGAGATTTAGTAGTGTTAGTAACACTGTATTTGTAGTTTTTTTCTGTATAAGAGGGGGTATCGAAAAAAAGGAATTATTTTTTAAAAGCTATATACTCTCAAATTGTTTACAAAACAACCTTATCCCCTTTAAAATACTCTCCATTACAGGTAATATATTTGCCCTACTGGTGCTTCCACTGTTCGAAACAATTTTTTATAGTCATCTTTAGAAATGGCTGACAGCTCCTGCCTTGTTTTTTTCTCGACTCCTTCAATGTTGTCAAACAGGTGTCCTTACAAGCCTCTTTTCTTGCATGGAAATAAGAAAAAGGCACACGGAGCCAGGTCGGGCGAGTAAGGTGCGAGGGGCAGCGAAACCATGCCATTTTACTCACAAACTAACAGAGATGGCTGTATGTTCAGGTGTGTTGTCGTGGTGGAAGAACCAGTCTCCTGTCTGCCACAAATCGGGTCTCTTTTGACGAACACTGTTGCGCAGTGTTCTTAAAATTTCCAAATAAAAGGTTTGATTGACTGCCTGACCTGGGGGGAACAAACTCTGAATGAACTATGACCTGTCATCAAAAAAGCAAATCAGCTTTGTTTTGATGTTTGATTTGACCATTTTATATATATATATATTTTTTTATTTTTTTTTTTTTTACGGAGTGACAATGACGTCTTCCATTGCCCTGACTGTTGGTTTGTTTCTGGGTCGTAGCTAAAGCTTCGTGACTCATCACCAGTAATGACCTCTGACAGAAAATCTGGATCAGTTTCAAGCTTTTGTTTCGAAGTAAGACACTTTTCAACTCGACGTCCCTTTTGACTGTCATTCAGTACCTGAGGAGCATACTCCACAGTAACCCTTTTCAGTCCCAAATCTACCGTTAAAATTCGCTGAACCGAGCTCCAAGGTAGCCCACTAATCTCTGACGGTTGATCAATTGTCTGTCAAACGGTCTGTCAGCACGAACTCTCGAATTTTTTAAATATTTTCGTCTATTCGGCTAGTTGATGGACATCCAGAACAGGGTTTGTCATCAATCGATATGTTGCCATTTTTATATCGAGCAAACATCTCGTAAACTTGAGTTTTTCTCATAGCGTCATCTTGGTAGGCAGTTTTCAACGTTAAAACAGTTTCAGCAGCATTTTTACCCAGTAGAAAATAAAATTTCACAGCTGTACGCTGTTCACTTGTCATCATAAGAAACGAAACAAGAACAAACCAGCGCTAGCAGAAACAATCACTGCAGATGACCAGAACAGGCCATGTCGACAACACAGGTGGCAATGAACTGGGAATGACTTGCGCTATACACACCTAGCGGCAGAAATCCTTACTACACAAGTTCGGTCCACGGCAATGTTTTTCCGTTTTCTTTTCTTTCTTTTTTTTTTGGGTACTCACTCGTATTCTTGTTATAAGCGGCCGAATTACCTTTTCTTAATGTGTTCTCGCTTCGTTTTGTAACGCTGTACATCGCGCGATGCGGGAGCACTATCCAATCATTACTAAAATACCACATGTTTTTCTGTCCCTGTTAAGAAACACATTTTAACTGATTACCGCGAGATACTAATTTAGAGCAACTAGATCGAGCAAGTTCACAAAATCCAACAAAGAAACTGCAACATAAAACAAACCGATGTTTCCCGTTGACAATGGGCGTCGCGTGAAACACATGAAGAGTAGTATTTGTTTGGGCTAATGCCATCTACACACTGTAAAAACGAACTTCGAAATATTTGCCAAAACACCAGAGAAAATTTGCCTGACGACTATTACCGGAAACATCCGTTATTGTGTACACAAAAAAGTGTCATGTGTTCCTACAGAAGGCAGTACTGGTCAAAACTAGAAGATTAGTTCCTATATTAATTTTATGTCCGGAAACCAAAACCTATTGAGATACTTGGTGAAACTTCCTGGCAGATTAAAACTGTATGCCGGACCGAGACTCGAACTCGGGACCTTTGCCACCCGCGGGCAAGCGCTCTTCTACCAACTTTTTTTTCCATTTTGTCGTTATTGATCATTGTGTTTGGTCGTTGCGGACGTCGCAAGACATCAAGTTTGGTGGTTGATCCTTCGACTTAGTTTTCTATTACAGAGGCCAACCGGCTCTCTGACCGAACACGCTTTTTTTTCATAAAAACATTTATTAAAAAAAAAACAATGTTACACATTCCAAATACATACTAAGTTATACATACATGAAGTTATTTAAACAAAACGGTTTGATCATTTCAATTACGCTGACGTTAAGTAAAGACAACAGAAGATTGTGTTACTGACTAAATTACCAGAAAGAATTACGTTAAACATCAAGAAAAAAATTTTTAAAGGCATTCAAACTTCAACCTGAAGAAGTTAAATCTGCACTTTGAATTACATGAGCTGCAATCTTTACAGAAGCATAATTTCTTTATGATGGATATCAGCAAGTTCGTGGGATAATTTTAAATATAAAACGTTTTAATAATCATATTAGGCCATTTCTGAAATACTTGAGAATGGCGGAAAGGAGATATATAATAAAGTTGACTAGCCTTCCAACTACACTTTTTGGTCATTAATTGAATCTTAAGTATCTGAAGTGATCAGATCTATATAATCAGACTTTCACTGTGAAACTGACTTACACATCACAGTGCAAAAATGAACAGGGCAATGTGCCAGCCATTGAATACTACATTTATCAGATAGAATCTTATGGTTTTAACCAATCGATAAGGGCAATTCTATAAAAACTGTCTATTTCCAAATTTCTAGTATAAGCCAATAATGCACCTTTAATGTTTTGTGTTTTGACACTATTAGACACACAATCTCAATGTCACATAAGTTCTGTACATTAGCTTATAAATTTCAAACACTACTCTCTGAAGTAGAAAAAGCACACATCATAAATATACTGTAAAGTCGTAAATAGTATCCTTAAGGTAACTACAATACATCATTGTCAACACAGCCTTCTTTTTTATATTAACCATCAATGCCCATTCTTTAAAATACAATTTTTAACATATTACCGAACTTTTTCTTGTGATTCGAATAGCTTCTAATTTTGTGGAACTCACACAGCATGTGTACCTTGAACTCTATGATGCTATCGGATCCTAATTTGTTAAGGACGTAGTTAACAAAATTTCCCAGCAACCAGCACACAGCGTTATTTTTTGCTTCTGGGAAATAGCGTGCTTCAGGCCTGTGTATCAATGACAGCGATATATACTCAGGGGATGTTCTTGTAATCAGAGCTATTTGCTCCCGGATCCACTTCCAACTATTCATGTGACCACTGCAAGTATATCTATGAATTACTGTGTCAACTAGATGGCTTTGTTGACATAAATTTGTTTCACAGAGTCCGATTGTATGCAGTCTTTCATTGGTGCAAACTATGTTGTTAACTGTCTTGTACCACGACGTTTTTATATTAGACGTGAGCACATTAGAACTAATGTTTTTCCAAATCTCAGTCCACTCAATGTTTGGAAATTGTCGTTCTATTTTGTTCCTTCCTTCGCTTTTCTTTCGTTTCTGCATTATGGCTCTCGATGTTAAGTGTCGGGACTGCCTGAGTTCGACACTGACATCACTAAACTCAACATAGAAAATCCTCACGTGCTGTAAGCGACTGTTGGTATTCTGCACGTCAATCGGGGGAAGCCGGCTTGGAGGTTTAATGATCTCGAAAAGTTGGCTGGTTATGCTTTCTCGCGAGTCTCTTATTAAATTAACTTGCCTTTTGATACAAAGAGCTGAGGATTTATCAGTTATATCAGTTAATCCTAGTCCACCATTTTTAGGATCTAAAGTGACTACTTAAGCAGGTACTCTGAACACTTCACCTCTCCACAAAAAGTTGGTGATTTTAGACATTATTCTCCTCGCTATCATTCTCGGTATTGGAATCAGCTGGGCAGTATAATAAGCCTTAGCAAGGATGCATGAGTTGATATACTGTGTTCTTTGAACTTGGTTCATATATCGAGTTAAATTCTCTACAATGGCTCCTTGCACTTTATCTGCTGCAACTTTCTAATTTAAAGCCGTCATTTTCATAGGGCATGCTGTCAGGGTGATCCCAAGTGTTTTATGTTGTCGGACTAATTTTGCCCACTCGACGTTTATATTATCAAAACCTCTGAGATTTAACATCATACTTTTTTTTTCGTTTGCAATGGCTCCAGATGCTCTACAGTACGAATCAGTCGCTGTTGCTAGCGTGGTTACCTCGTCATTCTTCCTTATAATGACGCCTATATCGTCAGCATAGGCTCTTATAACCGTTTTATTTCCTGATAATGTTAAGCCTTTTAATCTAGCATGGACATGTCGGAGGAAAGGTTCCAGCGAAATGGCGAAGAGCGACATGGACAGAGGACTTCCTTGAGGAACACCTCGTTGTATTTGCATCGGCCTGGATTGTTGACAATTCACCGCAATTTTATTCCAGTTGCTATGTTCTTAATCAACTGTATGACCCTATCGTTGAACCCTATTTTCTTCAATGTCTGTAGAAGATATTCATGATTTACTACATCGAACGCTTTATAAAAATCTAAAAACAATAAAGCACACTTTATGTTTGTTACAGAAGTTATTCCAATGATATCCCTGAATTCCGCTAGATTTTGAAAAATGGTTCTGCCTTGCGCACAGTTCTGATGTTGACTAACAATTTTATCTGTAAGGCATGAAATTCTCTTGTTTATTATTCTAGCTATTAATTTATAATCAGAATTCAGCAATGAAATTGGACGAAAAATATTTAAATCTTTGTTTCCATTATTTTTTGGCACCAGAACAATTTTACTCTCCTAAAACTCAGCCGGAATAATTTTACCCTGAATAACCTCATTTACAATGTCCGTGATTTTCGCACCTACTATTGGCCAGTAACGGATGTGAAACTCTGCTGGCAGACCATCCGGTCCTGGGGATTTTTTTGGTGGTGAGGCGCACAGAGTCTCATACACGTCTTCTTCACTGACAACCTCGAGAAAATTTTCGTTGTCATCTTCCGTCAGCTGTGGGGCTAGGATGTCAAGGAATTCTTCCAAGGAAGCATCACTACTTTGATGTACAGAATATAGCTCGCAATAATAGCGATAATTCTCGTCCATGATATCCTGCTGGGTTCTGAGAGTCGTACCGTGTTTTGTTCGAATTTCATCAATAAAAGTCCTTCTCCCGTTTTTCGTATGCTTCACTAAATGATATAGGGAAGTAGTTTCATCTTCTGACACCGAATTTGCCTTCGATTTTATTTTCAACCCTTCCATTTGACTTCTCTTAGTATTAAGTAACTTGGCTTTGACTTTTTTGATGTCTGCTATCCGAAGTGAGGAACCTGCTGAGACTTGATCATATAGATCTCTCAAAACGGAATAGTAATACTCTATAGTGCATTTTATTTCCCTTGCGCTCTGGGCACTGTATTGAATAAGAACTTTCTTCAACTTTGGCTTTGACATTTTAACCCACCAGTCAATAGCAGTGGCATATCTACTACGGGCTCGCAGGCATATTGCCCATGTTTCTTTAATAAGATCTTATAAATCATGATTTACTAACAAGGAAGTGTTCAAATTCCACTGATTCTTGAATATGCGAACCGGCTGTCTTGTTAGATTTATGCAAGCTAAGACACTTTAATGGTCCGAAAAGTACGTAGGAATGGTTTCTACTTTTGTCACGGAAGTTTCAAGATTTTTAGAAATATATAGTCTATCAATCCTGCTACGTGATGTTGCCGTGACATAAGTGAACTCAACAGTGGAGGGGTATTTGATTTCCCATATATCCTTTAATTCTAAACCAGTAACTAGTTGTTTTAGTTCACTTGAGAAATTAAAATTAGGTAACTGATCTTTTCGATTTAAAACACAATTAAAATCACCTCCAAGTAATAACTGTCTTGGCGATTTCCTTAACAAGTGTATCAGCTCAACTTTGAAGAAACGTGCCCTGTCAGCTCGATGAGAACTTCCTGAAGGGGCGTACAAGTTGATGATAGTCACATCATAGATATTTAGTCCTATTCCCCTTCCGGATTCCAGTCGTTCCACCTCGCTTACTGTAATCCCTTCCCTCACCAAAATAGCTGTTCCAGCACTTGTTTCGGGAGGCACATTTATGTAACTGACAAAGCCGGGAATTACCAAATCCGAAATTAGAACTTCTTGTAACAGGGCAATATCAGTCGCGGATTCGTACAAAAATTCCTTAAGGGTCGATAATTTCAAACCAGTCGTGATTTTATTTATGTTTATAGTGGTGACAGAATAAGATTGCGTCATTGTGATTGTGCTTTCACTATGTAATTGTTTTGATGAACTAATTTAGTTTCCTTTGGTTCAGGGTTCAGCTAAGCTGTAACAGTTTTCTCGGAAGGCTGAACGTGGAATAACACTTCCATCTGTTTATTAGTTACTGTCCCGTTTTTTTCTACTTCTGATGTTTTCTCTTGTAACGCAAACAGAATGATTTCCTGGTAAACTTTCTGATTTTTCCTCCAGTCGTGTACGACCGTTTCAGACTGAACATTCTTTGGCCTTGGGTCACCACTACCGGATTTTCCCTTCCCTTGGTTTTTTTTTTGTCATCAGTCTACTGACTCGTTTGATGCAGCCCGCCACGAATTCCTTTCCTGTGCTAACCTCTTCATCTAAGAGTAGCACTTGCAACCTACGTCCTCAATTATTTGCTTGACGTATTCCAATCTCTGTCTTCCTCTACTGTTTTTGCCCTCTACAGCTCCCTCTAGGACCATGGAAGTTATTCCCTCATGTCTTAGCAGATGTCCTATCATCCTGTCCCTTCTCCTTATCAGTGTTTTCCACATATTCCTTTCCTCTCCGATTCTGCATAGAACCTCCTCATTCCTTACCTTATCACTCCACCTAATTTTCAACATTCGTCTATATCACCACATCTCAAATGCTTCGATTCTCTTCTGTTCCGGTTTTCCCACAGTCCATGTTTCACTACCATACAATGCTGTACTCCAGACGTACATCCTCAGAAATTTCTTCCTCAAATTAAGGTCGCTATTTGATATTAGTAGACTTCTCTTGGCCAGAAATGCCTTTTTTTGCCATAGCGAGTCTGCTTTTGATGTCCTCCTTGCTCCGTCCGTCATTGGTTATTTTACTGTCTAGGTAGCAGAATTCCTTAACTTCATTGACTTCGTGACCATCAATCCTGATGTTAAGTTTCTCGCTATTCTCATTTCTACTACTTCTCATTACCTTCGTCTTTCTCCGATTTACTCTCAAACCATACTGTGTACTCATTAGACTGTTCATTCCGTTCAGCAGATCATTTAATTCTTCTTCACTTTCACTCAGGATAGCAATGTCATCAGCGAATCGTATCATTGATAACCTTTCACCTTGTATTTTAATTCCACTCCTGAACCTTTCTTTTATTTCCATCATCGCTTCCTCGATGTACAGATTGAAGAGTAGGGGCGAAAGGCTACAGCCTTGTCTTACACCCTTCTTAATACGAGCACTTCGTTCTTGATCGCCCACTCTTATTATTCCCCTTTGGTTGTTTTACATATTGTATATGACCCGCCTCTCCCTATACCTTACCCCTACTTTTTTCAGAATCTCGAACAGCTTGCACCATTTTATATTGTCGAACGGTTTTTCCAGGTCGACAAATCCTATGAAAGTGTCTTGATTTTTCTTTAGCCTTGCTTCCATTATTAGCCGTAACGTCAGAATTGCCTCTCTCGTCCCTTTACTTTTCCTAAAGCCAAACTGATCGTCACCTAGCGCATTCTCAATTTTCTTTTCCATTCTTCTGTATATTACTCTTGTAAGCAGCTTCGATGCATGAGCTGTTAAGCTGATTGTGCGATAATTCTCGCACTTGTCAGCTCTTGCCGTCTTCGGAATTGTGTGGATGATGCTTTTCCGAAAGTCAGATGGTATGTCGCCAGACTCATATATTCTACACACCAACGTGAATAGTCGTTTTGTTGCCACTTCCCCCAATGATTTTAGAAATTCTGATGGAATGTTATCTATCCCTTCTGCCATATTTGACCGTAAGTCCTCCAAAGCTCTTTCAAACTCCGATTCTAATACTGGATCCCCTATCTCTTCTAAATCGACTCCTGTTTCTTCTTCTATCACATCAGACAAATCTTCACCCTCATAGAGGCTTTCAAGGTATTCTTTCCACCTATCTGCTCTCTCCTCTGCATTTAACAGTGGAATTCCCGTTGCACTCTTAATGTTACCACCGTTGCTTTTAATGTCACCAAAGGTTGTTTTGACTTTCCTGTATGCTGAGTCTGTCCTTCCGACAATCATATCTTTTTCGATGTCTTCACATTTTTCCTGCAGCCATTTCGTCTTAGCTTCCCTGCACTTCCTATTTATTTCATTCCTCAGCGACTTGTATTTCTGTATTCCTGATTTTCCCGGAACATGTTTGTACTTCCTCCTTACATCAATCAAATGAAGTATTTCTTCTGTTATCCATGGTTTCTTCGCAGCTAACTTCTTTGTATCTATGTTTTCCTTCCCAACTTCTGTGATGGCCCTTTTTAGAGATGTCCATTCCTCTTCAACTGTACTGCCTACTGCGCTATTCCTTATTGCCGTATCTATAGCGTTAGAGAACTTCAAACGTATCTCGTCATTCCTTAGCACTTCCGTATCCCACTTCTTTGCGTATTGATTCTTCCTAACTAATATATTGAACTTCAGCCTACTCTTCATCACTACTATATTGTGATCTGAGTCTATATCTGCTCCTGGGTACGCCTTACAGTCCAGTATCTGATTTCGGAATCTCTGTCTGACCATGATGTAATCTAATTGAAATCTTCCCGTATCTCCCGGCCTTTTACAAGTATACCTCCTCCTCTTGTGATTCTTGAACAGGGTATTCGCTATTACTAGCTGAAACTTGTTACAGAACTCAATTAGTCTTTCTCCTCTTTCATTCCTTGTCCCAAGCCCATATTCTCCTGTAACCTTTTCTTCTACTCCTTCCCCTACAACTGCATTCCAGTCGTCCATGACTATTAGATTTTCGTCCCCCTTTATATACTGCATTACCCTTTCAATATCCTCATACACTTTCTCTATCTGTTCATCTTCAGCTTGCGACGTCGGCATGTATACCTGAACTATCGTTGTCGGTGTTGGTCTGCTGTCGATTCTGATTAGAACAACCCGATCACTGAACTGTTCACAGTAACACACCCTCTGCCCTGCCTTCCTATTCATAACGAATCCTACATCTGTTATACCATTTTCTGCTGCTGTTGATATTACCCGATACTCATCTGACCAGAAATCCTTTGTCTTCCTTCCACTTCATTTCACTGACCCCTACTATATCTAGATTGAGCCTTTGCATCTCCCTTTTCAGATTTTCTAGTTTCCCTACCACGTTCAAACTTCTGACATTCCACGCCTCGACTCGTAGAACGTTATCCTTTCGTTGATTATTCAATCTTTTTCTCATGGTAACCTCCCCCTTGGCAGTCCCCTCCCGGAGATCCGAATGGGGGACTATTCCCGAATCTTTTGCCAATGGAGAGATCATCATGACACTTCTTCAATTACAGGCCACATGTCCTGTGGATACACGTTACGTGTCTTTAATGCAGTGGTTTCCATTGCCTTCTGCATCCTCATGTCGTTGATCATTGCTGATTCTTCCGCCTTTAGGGGCAATTTCCCACCCCTAGGACGAGAGAGTGCCCTGAACCTCTATCCGCTCCGCCCTTCTTTGACAAGGCCGTTGGCAGAATGAGGCTGACTTCTTATGCCGGAAGTCTTCGGCCGCCAATGCTGATTATTTATCAAAATATAGGAAGTGGCGGGGATCGAACCCGGGACCGAAGACGTTTTGATTATGAATGAAAGACACTACACCTAGACCACGGGTCCTCATTTGGTTACGTCGGTATTTTACTTCGTGGCTTATCTGGAGCAGCAGCAGACGCTTTCGCAATTTCGGTTGCCGGCGCCTGCCCTGAGGTGTTGACCGTGATTTCAGTTTGGCCACCACTTCCTCGTTCTTTATTAATTTCACTCACTTTCTGATCGAGGGAAACAAATGGAGAGTGCAGTTTTGCAACCTCTCCCTGAATTTGTTTATTGTCAGATGGATTCTGATCTTTGTAATCGGCTACTGCACCTGTTGTTTCTTGCAAATTAATGCTGTTTAACCCCCTTCATTTTCCGGTACCGTATGTGTATTATCTTTCTGTTCATTAGTTTCCATTCGCATTTTGCCTTCAGGTTCCTCTGCCTCCTCATCGCACTGTTTTTGCTTGCGAAGTGAGGGAGTGGGACAAGACAGCTCGTCCTCTGAAAAACTATCAGTTATCTCCAGAGGTCGTTTTTTCGGTTGCATTTCAGTTTCACGGGTAGTGGCAACAGGGTTTCCTTTTGTTGTTGACGGGGGAAATTGACTGTTATCGTGAATGGACACATCAGCTTGGCCTGCTGCGTTAACATCCTCAACCAGTTGTTCCGGGCTATTCTTTGGTAACAGATCATTTAAGGTAAGCTTCTGACGCTGTATCAAATTACTTTTAAGAACAACAGTTCGCCGCGGACATTCCTGTCTGAAGTGGCCGGTTTCGTTACATATATGACATGTAGCTTCCTGACCTGTATAAACATTTTGTGCCTTATACCCACAAACAGTTATGTGAGACGGAATATTCGTCTTAACGTCCATTTCTACACTGCGGACCCCGTTAAAACACTGCAGTTTAGAGCGATGCGACCATCTTTCATTTGCAATTGATTTACTGTACCCGTAGTCTGAAGCAACTTCCTTAATCTTAACATGTTCAATTTCAATGGGAAGATTCAAGACACGAACGGTTTTGTAATGAATGTCCGCTCCATAGATGGAAACCTTACTTTTATAACCATTTCTATGCACAAAATCTTACTTCATAGCCCCACTTTCGTAACACTTTATCAACAGTCGAAGCACTGATTATCTTGACAAAAACACAGTATTTTTCCTGATCCAGTTGCCAGGTATGAACGGTTTCCGAATTTAGTCCAATTACCTGTGTAATCCAGTCATCTATTTCCAGGGATGTCGGCTGAACAGGACGGGATTCCTTGTCAAACGCAAATACCAGAGTATTCTTCCTGAGGTTTGTAGCCATGGTTAATCCAGCGAAGCAATTTCGGTTAAACAACCGAAATTCCAAGTAGCAGCAGCAAGACCAGAAAGAGCGATCAGATCACAAGGAACAGGAACGAACACGGAGATTAACGGACGGACGGCACTCGGCTAAGCACAAGCGCAGCGATGTAAACACTGAAGTGCAGCGCAACAGTTAACAGCGGCCACTCGCGAGCGCGGCTGAAACGGAACTGACGACCGAGACTCGAACTCGGGACCTTTGCCATTCGCGGGCAAGTGCTCTTCTACCAACTTTTTTTTCCATTTTGTTCGTTATTGATCGTTGCGGACGTCGCAAGACATCCTGTTCAAGTTTGGTGGTTGATCCTTCGACTCAGTTTTCTATTACAGAGGCCAACCGGCTCTCTGACCGAACACGCTGAGCTACCGTGCCGGCTATCAAATGAGCTCCCGGAGCACGACTCAGGCCGCGTCCTCACAGCTATAATTCCGCAGTACCTCGCCTCCTACCTCCGTCTCGGTCCGGCACACAGCTTTAATCTGCCAGGAAGTTTCATATCAGCGCCCACTCCACTGTAGAGTGAAAATTTCATTCTAGAGATACTTGGTGATTGCAGTATTCGGTGGTGTAGGCCGTCTTATTGTTGCAGTTCACTGCTCACGGCTGAATGATTGTAATTTGCTGGACACTGATGGTGGTGTTGGCAGCAGTCGTAGCAATGCGGCGATATGGTACATTAGTCAGTTGAGGCTGTTGCCCACCCACTATGTTAACGAAACAAAATTAGCGATTCCGTGCAGTGTGGTCAATCTGCACTGGAAACAGTGCGATGGAGGCCTACTATCCCAACAGGGACACGGTAGACATGGTATTCTGTTGTGGGCTGGTGTTGGCAGTAATCTCCAGGCCCTTGAATTGTGTGCCGAACGGCATCCACAACGCGCCATTCCATTTGCAAGAACGGTCAGCAGGCTATTCCAGCGACTTGCAGACACTGGATCATTCCGACAAGGACAGCGATACGCCCTGCACAGTCCGCGCGCCAGAGATGGAGGAGCAGATATTGTGAATTGCACAAGATAATTCTGAAGCTAGTGCTCGAAGAATTGGAGCTGCTGTAGGTAACAACCGTACTCTTGTACGGCCAGTTGTATACCAGCAGTTGCTTTATCCTTATTACATACAATGCGTGCAAGCTTTTCTGCCAGGCGACCACAATGTCCGATTATAGTTCCGCCAATGGCTTCCACAACGGATTTCTGATCTAATACCTGTTGAGATATGGACCACTGAAGATGCAATTTTCATGGACTGTGCGGCTGGTTCCGGTGGAGGTTCGAGTGCTCCCTCGGGCATAGGTGTATGTGTTTGTCCTTAGGATAGTTTAGGTTAAGTAGTGTGTAAGCTTAGGGACTGATGACCTTAGCAGTTAAGTCCTATAAGATTTCACACGCATTTGAACATTTTTTTGATACAATTTACTGGAACACTGTACTAGAAGACAGCGACACTGAAGAGCCAAAGAAACTGGTATATGCATATTGAAATACAGAGATATCTAAATAGGCAGAATACGGCGCTGCGGTCGGCAACACCTATATAAGACAACAAGTGTCTGGCGTAGTTGTTAGATCGGTTACTGCTGCTACAATGGCAGGTTACCAAGATTTAAGTGAGTTTGAACGTGGTGTTATACTCGCCACACGAGCGATGGCACACAGCATCTCCGAGGTAGCGATGAAGTGGGGATTTTCCCGCACGACCATTTCACGAGTGTACTGGGAATATCAGGAGGTAAAACATCAAATCTCCGACATCGCTGCGGCCGGAAGAAGATCCTGCAGGAACGGGTCCAACGACAAATGAAGAGAATCGTTCAACGTGACAGAAGTACAACCCTTCCGCAAATTGCTGCAGGTTTCAACGCTGGGCCATCAACAAATGTCATTGTGCGAACCATTCAACGAAACATCTTCGATATGGGGTTTCCGAGCCGAAGGCTCACTCATGTAGCCTTGATGACTGCACGACACAAAGCTTTATACCTCGCCTGGCCCGTCAACACTGACATTGGACTGTTGATGACTGGAAACATGTGGCCTGGTCGGACGAGTCTTTTTTCAAATAGTATCGACTGGATGGACGTGTACAGGTATGGTGACAACCTCATGAATCCATGGGCCCTGCATGTCAGCAGGGGACTGTTCAATGTGATGGATGCTCTGTAATGGTGTGGGGCGTGTGCAGTTAGAGTGATATATGACCCTGATGTGTCTAGATACGACTCTGACAGGTGCTACGTACGTAAGCATCCTGTCCATCCATTCATATCCAGTGTGCATTTCAACGGATATGGACAATTCCAGCAGGACAATGCGTCACCACACACGTCTAGAATTTGCTACGGAGTGGCTCCAGGAACACTCTTCTGAATTTAAACACTTCCGCTAGCCACTAAACTCCCAAGACCTGAAGATTATAGAGCACATCTGGGATGCCTTGCAACGTGCTGTTCAGAAGAGATTCCACCCCATCGTACTGTTACGGATTTATGGACAGCCATGGAGGCTTCGTGGTGTCAGTTCCCTCCAGTACTAATTCAGACATTTGTCGAGTCCATGCCGCAACGGCTTACGCCACTTACGCGTGCTCGCGGGGGCCCTACACGATATTAGGCAGGTGTACCAGTTTCTTTGGCTCTTCAGCGTATATAGGCCTATTACGAAAAGTAATGGTTCCTTATGGCACGCCAAAAGTAACTTTTACGCCTGAAGACTTCTCTCCTTTGAGAATGACATGCTGCGTTCTGTTTGCTGGAAACTCTTCAGTTCAATCGTACAGTAGGCTTGATATTTCGTACGCTTGTATTTTACTGATTAGGCGGCAGTGGGAAACTGTTTCAAACGCCTTGAGGAAGTCAAGGAACACGGCATCTGCAACATCCCGTTGCCAGCGATGTGGAAGTCGTAGGATACTCTTAGCAGTCCCAGTTGTGTTGACAGCTCGAGCGGCGCGGTCTATTGCCAGAAGAATTTGTAGCAGTTCTGAAGCGAATGCCATGATGTGTTTCCTTCAGTTCTGAAATCGAGTTGAACACACGAGGGCTTAAATCAGGGGAGTGCAGTAGGTGCTATAGTACTTAGCAGCCCCATCAGTCGAACAAATCAGTAACAGCTTATACTGTACGTGCTTGAGCATTGTCCTGCAAAATGATGGTCAGGCCCTGCAGAAAGTGTAATCACTTCTGTCTCTAAGCTGGTCGTAGGTTTTGTTCCAAAAATGAACAGCACAGAGACAGAAATGATGACACTTTCTGCAGGGCCTGACCATCATTTTGCAGGACAATGCTCAAGCACGTACAGTGCAAGCTGTTGCTGATTTGTTTGACTGATGGGGCTGCTAAATGCTGTACAACCTACTGCATCCCCCTGACTTAAGCCCTTGTGAGTTCAACTCGATTTCTAAACTGAAGGAAACACTTCACGCCACTCGCTTCAGAACTGCTACAAATTCGTCGGGCAATAGACCGCGCCGCTCGAGCTGTCAACACAAATGGCACTGCTAAGAGTATCCTACGACTTCCACGTCGCTGGCAACGGGTTATACACAATGCTGGTGACTACTTTGAACGTCACTTAAACTTTGAAACATGTATCTATTTCGTAAGAGCTGTAAATATATAGTTCTCACTATTAAAGTTCCAACCCCCGTATTAGGAGTCACACCCTAGCCGTTCTCACTGCAATCTTCGACAATATACGCATGTCTTACTCCCACGATATCTTTTTCCAATTAGTAAGTCAAGTCTGGTTGAAACTGCTCCAGGTGACACAGAGTCATGCTTATTTTTGCTTTCGGTCTCCTTGTCACTCATACTCTTTCTTCTAGAGGATTTCTATCTTTTTTTCCCCTCTAAACAGTGGGTCGTATATGTACCAAGAGTGTTGAAATTGTTCTGGGCCTTCCGATTTTTCTGCTGCCAACCTATACTGTTGCAAGGTCTATCTTGTCCTCTTCATCCACGGGTATCCCTTCTGTTCCTGACAATGGACTTTTAGCTCTGTTCCCGCACTTGCAGAAAATTATAGTGAATTAATGGGGGTCCGCCTTCTTGCGAGAAAACAATTTTTTTGATATGTTTAATCCCCGAACATATTTCACCACATTTGTGACAACAATAAAAGAAACAACTCGTTGAAGATGCCACAACTGTGCTGAAACATGTTCGGGGATTAAACTAATCGAAAATGTGTCTTCTTGCAAGAACGTAGACTCCCTTTTTAACTCGCTTAGCCGATGCTTTTGTTGTCTGCAGTTACACATCTCTTTTCGTCTCCATAACTCTGCGTTGTTTTACATGTTTATTTAATAATACTGTGCGCCATTTGCTGACATTTTTCGTCCAGCCCCACACGAAATGGGTGAGCCTGGAGGAGAAAAAGAAAAAGAAAAAAAAATAACGCCTAGTTAGCGGCATTCGTTAGCACGCCGCTTACGGGATCCGGGGAGACGTGCCGGTCTGGAATCGATTCCTCCCGGGCCGATGTGTCGGACAGCCTGGATGTGGGCTTGGTCAGTACCCATGGCCCTCCCCAGTTACAAGATTCGTAAACAGTTAAAAAACGTTCGCATACTTTCGCGTGGGAGAACACTAGACGCAGACAGTTGGGGGTCCACAAATTCCGTGTGCGGGGGGAGGGAGGGTGGGGGATGGCAATGGCGGCGCAAGGAAGGGCGTTGGGCCATCTTCTACTACCAACTCAGCCAAATCCAATGATTTTTGTGACGACCCCATGAAGATACCGGATTAAGGCTAGGAAACAGAAGCAGGGCAGCCCAAGAACGCATTCCGACATTCAGGTCTAGTGGCTTAATGAGAACCCGGAAACCCAAATAAGACTGGCGGGACGAAGCAATGAATCGTAATCCTTCTGAATTTGAGGTCAGTACCTTGGCCACTGCGTTATACCCGACGGCAAAACATAGTCTTATCACTACCACGTATTAAGCTTTTTAGTGCAATCTCTTCAGTTCGACTAATAAGAAATATATTTAGCTAATAGTTTTGTTACATGTAATTGACGATATAGGGCGCTGAAACTTATTGCAGAAAGGAGTGACACCTTGCAGAAGGTGAAAAAAGTATTGGTGTGTGTATCTTTGCCGTTACATGGGTTCTGTATGCAGATAAAGGTCACCAGTTCCTTTGTGTCGTATACGACACGCGGGAGGCGAAGAGGGTAAGATTTGACAATCGTCTGTACTGGATCTTTCGGCATGAAATCCCACATAAATGTAAGGGGTAGACCTTTGGCTTAAAATGTTGTCTAGGATGTCTGATTTATTGTAATGTGCATCCCAAGCTCCGTTAACGAGTTAAAAAGCGATTTGTGCTAAAAAAAAAAAGGTCTCCGGTAGGTTATTCACAGAGGGAATAGCATGTCGACTCGCGGTCGGTGTGACAGCATGTAACTTCAACGACGCCCTAGCAGGCATTATGGAAACTGAAAGTGTTCGAACTTGCGATCGGGCCGGCCTGTTACAACTTTTTACACAAAAGCGGACGAGAAGCGTATCGAGCGAGCAGAGCAGCGAACAGCAGAACCTGCCAAAGAGGCATGTACGACCACCATTCCCACGAAGACGATGAATGAGGATTTCCTGTTGGATCTTGAAGGATGCTGTATGGTTCCGGAATCGCATACATCGCCGCTTTGCGTTATCTTCTTAGGCGAAATAAATGTCATTTTGTTCAACATGTCACCATGTTGTTAGAACTTAACATTTTTCAATTATCCGACGTATGCTGATAAAAAATATAATGAAAATGACTTGTACAAAATTATTTTGTTACAGGTCCAGTACGAGGGCTTCTGGAATGCCTGCCGATGACCAGTATTGCGGCTGGAAAGGATCCTTACATCTGATGCAGCGGTTACAGGGAGCGTCCGAAGGGGACACAAAACTGATTTCTTAAAGACAAATGTGTAAGGAACAAAATCGTTCGTCAGATTCAGCATTGCTTTTACACTCCTGGAAATGGAAAAAAGAACACATTGACACCGGTGTGTCAGACCCACCATACTTGCTCCGGACACTGCGAGAGGGCTGTACAAGCAATGATCACACGCACGGCACAGCGGACACACCAGGAACCGCTGTGTTGGCCGTCGAATGGCGCTAGCTGCGCAGCATTTGTGCACCGCCGCCGTCAGTGTCAGCCAGTTTGCCGTGGCATACGGAGCTCCATCGCAGTCTTTAACACTGGTAGCATGCCGCGACAGCGTGGACGTGAACCGTATGTGCAGTTGACGGACTTTGAGCGAGGGCGTATAGTGGGCATGCGGGAGGCCGGGTGGAAGTACCGCCGAATTGCTCAACACGTGGGGCGTGAGGTCTCCACAGTACATCGATGTTGTCGCCAGTGGTCGGCGGAAGGTGCACGTACCCGTCGACCTGGGACCGGACCGCAGCGACGCACGGATGCACGCCAAGACCGTAGGATCCTACGCAGTGTCGTAGGGGACCGCACCGCCACTTCCCAGCAAATTAGGGACACTGTTGCTCCTGGGGTATCGGCGAGGACCATTCGCAACCGTCTCCATGAAGCTGGGCTACGGTCCCGCACACCGTTAGGCCGTCTTCCGCTCACGCCCCAACATCGTGCAGCCCGCCTCCAGTGGTGTCGCGACAGGCGTGAATGGAGGGACGAATGGAGACGTGTCGTCTTCAGCGATGAGAGTCGCTTCTGCCTTGGTGCCAATGATGGTCGTATGCGTGTTTGGCGCCGTGCAGGTGAGCGCCACAATCAGGACTGCATACGACCGAGGCTCACAGGGCCAACACCCGGCATCATGGTGTGGGGAGCGATCTCCTACACTGGCCGTACACCACTGGTGATCGTCGAGGGGACACTGAATAGTGCACGGTACATCCAAACCGTCATCGAACCCATCGTTCTACCTTTCCTAGACCGGCAAGGGAACTTGCTGTTCCAACAGGACAATGCACGTCCGCATGTATCCCGTGCCACCCAACGTGCTCTACCCTGGCCAGCAAGATCTCCGGATCTGTCCCCCATTGAGCATGTTTGGGACTGGATGAAGCGTCGTCTCACGCGGTCTGCACGTCCAGCACGAACGCTGGTCCAACTGAGGCGCCAGGTGGAAATGGCATGGCAAGCCGTTCCACAGGACTACATCCAGCATCTCTACGATCGTCTCCATGGGAGAATAGCAGCCTGCATTGCTGCGAAAGGTGGATATACACTGTACTAGTGCCGACATTGTGCATGCTCTGTTGCCTGTGTCTATGTGCCTGTGGTTCTGTCAGTGTGATCATGTGATGTATCTGACCCCAGGAATGTGTCAATAAAGTTTCCCCTTCTTGGGACAATGAATTCACGGTGTTCTTATTTCAATTTCCAGGAGTGTATTTTACTCGAAAAAACGACCACGAAAATCACCTTTTCACTGCCCCCTTAAGTTGAAAAACTGTCTCTTTCTGATAATTAGTAACTGTCGTTGACAAACGGCAGGGAATAATCAATAATGGCTAACAATGTTCACAATGAAAAGAAAAGAACACGACAATATCTTTTTACAAGATTAGTGGTAGAGGTTATAACGCACCCGTCGTGATGTTCTACGAAAGATGTTAGTTGATTGAAAATATGACCATGAAGACATCGGGTTACCCGACGCCGACTTATAATTAAATTTCAGTACATGTCGTAAAATTATCCCAGTTTTATGATCACGTGCTGACAATTGGTAATTAGACTGAAACAAAACCGCTCTGAAAAATTATAGGCTGCTAAATATGGGTAACACTACCTCACTGGATCACATATTGATCTAAAAACGTAATAACACTAATAATTAATACTCAAGTCACACTATCACGCACGCACATTAAAGTACTACTCATACAGATAAAATACTGCAGGTTACAAAACTGAAAGATTGACTGAAATGGCTGAAACAGCACGCTGGTAACAAAGCTTTATACCGTACTTCAGTGCCAAAATAATTTGTTACGAAAGAACCATGGACCTTGCCGCTGGGAAGGGGGGGGGGGGGGGGGAGGCTTGCGTGCCTCAACGATACAGATGGCCGTACCGTAGGTGCAACCACAACGGAGGGGTATCTGTTGAGAGGCCAGACAAACGTTTGGTTCTTGAAGAGGGGCAGCATCCTTTTCAGTAGTTGCAGGGGCAACAGTCTGGATGATTGACTGATCTCACCTTGTAACACTTACCAAAACGGCCTTGCTGTGCTGGTACTGCGAACGGCTGAAAGCAAGGGGAAACTACAGCCGTAATTTTTCCCGAGGGCATGCAGCTTTACTGTATGGTTAAATGATGATGGCGTCCTCTTGGGTAAAATATTCCGGAGGTAAAATAGTACCCCATTCGGATCTCCGGGCGGGGACTACTCAAGAGGACGTCGTTATCAGGAGAAAGAAAACTGGCGTTCTACGGATCGGAGCGTGGAATGTCAGATCCCTTAATCGAACAGGTAGGTTAGAAAATTTAAAAAGGGAAATGGGTAGGGTAAAGTTAGATATAGTGGGAATCAGTGAAGTTCGGTGGCAGGAGGAACAAGACTTTGGTCAGGTGAATACAGGGTTATAAATACAAAATCAAATAGGGGTAATGCAGGAGTAGGTTTAATAATGAATAAAAAAATAGGAGTGCGGATAAGCTACTACAAACAGCATAGTGAACGCATTATTGTGGCCAAGGTAGACACGAAGCCCATGCCTACTACGGTGGTACAAGTTTATATGCCAACTAGCTCTGCAGATGAAGAAATTGATGAAATGTATGATGAGATAAAAGAAATTATTCAGATAGTGAAGGGAGACGAAAATTTAATAGTCATGGGTGACTGAAATTCGAGTGTAGGAAAAGGGAGAGAAGGAAACATAGTAGGTGAATATGGATTGGGGCTAAGAAATGAAAGAGGAAGCCGTCTGTTAGAATTTCGCACAGAGCATAACTTAATCATAGCTAACACTTGGTTCAAGAATCATAAAAGAAAGTTGTATACATGGAAGAATCCCGGAGATACCAAAAGGTATCAGATAGATTATATAATGGTACGACAGAGATTTAGGAACCAGGTTTTAAATTGTAAGACATTTCCAGGGGCAGATGTAGACTCTGACCACAATATATTGGTTATTAACTGTAGATTAAAACTGAAGAAATTGCAAAAAGGTGGGAATTTAAGGAGATGGGACCTGGATAAACTGACTAAACCAGAGGTTGTACAGAGTTTCAGGGAGAGCATAAGGGAACAATTGACAGCAATGGGGGAAAGAAGTACAGTAGAAGAAGAATGGGTAGCTCTGAGGGATGAAGTAGTGAAGGCAGCAGAGGATCAAGTAGGTAAAAAGATGAGGGGTAGTAGAAATCCTTGGGTAACAGAAGAAATATTGAATTTAATTGATGAAAGGAGGAAACATAAAAACGCAGTAAATGAAGCAGGCAAAAAGGAATACGAACGTCTCAAAAATGAGATCGACAGGAAGTGCAAAATGGCTAAGCAGGGATGGCTAGAGTACAAATGTAAGGATGTAGAGGCTTGTCTCACTAGGGGTAAGATAGATACTGCCTACAGGAAAATTAAAGAGACCTTTGGAGAGAAGAGAATCACTTGTATGAATATCAAGAGCTCAGATGGCAACCCAGTTCTAAGCAAAGAAGGGAAGGCAGAAAGGTGGAAGGAGTATATAGAGAGTTTATACAAGGGCGATGTACTTGAGGACAATATTATGGAAATGGAAGAGGATATAGATGAAGATGAAATGGGAGATAAGATACTGCGTGAAGAGTTTGACAGAGCACTGAAAGACCTGAGTCGAAACAAGGCCCCGGGAGTAGGCAACATTCCATTAGAACTACTGATGGCCTTGGGAGAGCCAGTCCTGACAAAACTCTAGCATCTGGTGAGCAAGATGTATGAGACAGGCGAAATACCCACAGACGTCAAGAAGAATATAATAATTCCAATCCCAAAGGAAGCAGGTGTTGACAGATGTGAAAATTACCGAACTATCAGTTTAATAAGTCACAGCTGCAAAATACTAATGCGAATACTTTACAGACGAATGGAGAAGCTGGTAGAAGCCGACCTAGGGGAAGATCAGTTTGGATTCCGTAGAAATATTGGAATGAGGCAATACTGACCTTGCGACTTATCTTAGAAGAAAGATCAAGGAACGGCAAACCTACGTTTCTAGCATTTGTAGACTTAGAGAAAGCTTTTGACAATGTTGACTGGAATACTCTCTTTCAAATTCTAAAGGTGGTAGGTGTAAAATACAGGGAGCGAAAGGTTATTTACAATTTGTACAGAAACCATATGTCAGTTATAAGAATCGAGGGGCATGAAAGGTAAGCAGTGGTTGGCAAGGGAGTGAGACAGGGTTGTAGCCTCTCCCCAATGTTATTCAATCTGTATATTGAGCAAGCAGTGAAGGAATCAAAAGAAAATTCGGAGTACGTATTAAAATCCATGGAGAAGAAATAAAAACTTTGAGGTTCGCCGATGACATTGTAATTCTGTCAGAGACAGCAAAGGACTTGGAAGAGCAGTTAAACGAAATGAACAGTGTCTTGAAAGGAGGATATAAGATGAACATCAACAACAGCAAAACTTGTATGATGGAATGTAGTCGAATTAAGTTGGGTGATGCTGAGGGAATTAGATTAGGAAATGTAGTAAAGGAGTTTTGCTATTTGGGGAGCAAAATAACTGATGATGGTCGAAGTAGAGAAGATATAAATTGTGGACTGGCAATGGCAAGGAAAACGTTTCTGAAGAAGAAAAATTTGTTAACATCGAGTATAGATTTAAGTGTCAGGAAGTCGTTTCTGAAAGTATTTGTATGGAGTGTAGCTATGTATGGAAGTGAAACATGAACGATAAATAGTTTGGACAGGAAGAGAATAGAAGCTTTCGAAATGTGGTGCTACAGAAGAATGCTGAAGATTCGATGGGTAGATCACATAACTAATGAGGAGGTATTGAATAGAATTGGGGAGAAGAGGAGTTTGTGGCACAACTTGACGAGAAGAAGGGACCGGTTGGTAGGACATGTTCTGAGGCATCAAGGGATCACAAATTTAGCATTGGAGGGCAGCGTGGAGAGTAAAAATCATAGAGGGAGACCAAGAGATGAATACACTAAGTAGATTCAGAAGGATGTAGGTTGTAGTAGGTACTGGGAGATGAAGAAACTTGCATAGGATAGGGTAGCATGGAGAGCTGCATCAAACCAGTCTCTGGACTGAAGACCACAACAACAACAACACGCAAGACTAAAAGTAGTTTACAGAAGGAATCAGTTGTTTAAACTGGTTTTAACTCAATAGTCTCAGAATGTGAACGCAAACTGTTAGCGAAAAACTGCATTTGGTAATTTCCAAGAAACGATGTACATCGAAATCTCGCCCTCACTGCGAGCCGCGTATATCGACCGCTCGACTCTCGAAGCGGGAAATATGGACAATGTTTCTTGTTTGGACAACGGAACGTTGCATGAAAGTAGCAGAACATTGCACCAGAGTAGTGGAAATCATGAGTGAATCCAGTGAAAGGTTCATGTCGAATTCTCTCACGTGGAAGCAGTTGATTTACAGTTTGAATAATACCGAAAAAGGCCCAGAATTCTTTTGGCCATATGGATTTTTTCCAAATCGCGTCGCGAGGAATTGCGTTCACTGTGGCTCCGCAAATTTTGTGACGCTGTCGAAGAGTACATCGAAAGTTAATTTTCCTTTTCAACTTATGTATAAGAAATGGAGGAACAGAAGTTGTATAATAAAGAACACGTAAAACTTTGACAGTACAAAATTAGGTACTGACCAGAGCATCGTACTTGTTGCGTGTTGAATACTTAAGTTTACATTGCAAGAGACTGCGTCCGAGTGCGAACTTTCAGTAAATACGGTTTATGACTATTGCGGCATTTGTGGGGATGTGTGTTGTGTTATTGTTACTAATAACAGAATGCCCACTGTTGCCGAAAACAAAATTTTAGAAGTAGATGAACCTTACACCGCAATCCGCTAGTATAGAACAGGACGACTACGTAAGAATAAAATAGAATGTTTCAGGGTTTATAGCGGAATCGAGCGGGCGTCAGGAAAGTGCTTCATTTTACCAAAGGGAAAGAAAACGTTGTTGCCTCTCATTAAACATTTCATTTTACCAAATGATGACCGATGGTTGTAAATCATACAAAACATCGAAAAACGAGGGAGCTGATCATGACTTCATCAATCATTCAGTAGAATTTTATCGTCCGATGACCCATGCACACACAGAACACTGAGTGTCTCTGAGTCACGAAGTCTATTAAGAAAGAGGAGAGACACGAGTATCGAGATTAATCGTCCATATTTCAGTTTTTCTATTTTCACAGCTTACGACAGTCTGGAAAATCTGTGACACTCTCCCAGTTTCCATAAAAGACGTGTTGAGAATATATCCTAGGTAAGGGAAAAAGGAATTTGTCCGTTACCTACACCACAGATGGTATTGTGCACGACGATTGTATGACTGATAAGTGATGTTATTCATTTCTTTAAGAAATTCTCAAGAACGAAAAAAGAGCAGTTACTCTCTCTTCTTGAATGACGTTCTATTTTCAATATGTTCCTTTTTTTCACGTCTCTCTTGTCAACATCTCTGGAGTCGAGCGTTCGCTGTGATGGCGCTATTTCGATGCGCGCACGGTAGGGTTGTGACTTCGATGGGCACCGTTTCGTGAAAATTATCCTGTTCTTCGCAAGTAATTATGACTCTGCTGGATTGTTGCTGTGACATGGCTGTTCAGTGGCAGATAAATAATCTCTATATCTTTCCTCGTTCCTTTTACAGTCATGTTACGTTAATTATTATTGAGTGGCAGATCTCTTCTGTGGTAATTTCCACATAAAGCCACGTTATAAATATTCTTCCATACGTATTTCATCGATCATCACAGAATGTTCACAGTTACACATAGTGCACAACGAACCGACTGCCACAGACACTTCTCTCAAAGTTGTTCCGATGAAGATATTGACTGGTTAACAAGAGCAGCTCACGCACACGTACAATCATCCTTTACATACTTTGTTTCATTTTAACACACATTCTATTTTTCAATGTAAATTAACTTTTGAAATAACTGATTACACAAATAATATTATCCACAAACACTAAAGTGCTCAGCCGGCCGCGGTGGTCTAGCAGTTCTAGGCGCTCAGTCCGGAACCGCGCGACTGCTACGGTCGCAGGTTCGAATTCTGCCTCTGGCATGGGTGTGTGTGATGTCCTTAGGTTAGTTAGGTTTAAGTAGTTCTAAGTTCTAGGGGACTGATGACCACAGATGTTAAGTCCCATAGTGCTCAGAGCCATTTGAGCCACTAAAGTGCTCAGACAGAAATGACTTGTGCAAACAGTTTCTTAATGCTGCTAACAGATAGCGACGGTTACAGAATATTACAGAACAGTGGATTGAATGGATTGAAATTAACTATTTACTGGTACATGCAAAAATACTATGAAGAAAAAATATTAAATCACTTAAATTGTATGTATACGGTAGCGTGAACAATTTTATAGACATTTTTTCGAAGTACTGTGTCTTGGCTCTAAGTATCATCGCCCATAAAAGGCGCTTGGGTGTTACAATACAAACACTACTTGTTTTTCCTGTGGCTGAAAAAAGGTTAAGTTTTGCAGCATTTCATGTGAAATGTCTTAAAACAATTCTGTTTTAGCACAAAGTGCGGAACGATTCCATATTTTCCACATTTGACAGTCGAATACCTCTGGGGGCAAAGCCTACATCTTACCTGTTGGCCCATCCTCTGGCCAGTGACCATAACTGACCTACTGCACATTACTGACCGGATCAGGAGCTGCTGTTTACTTCTTACTGTTAAATTACTTTCCATCCAGTACTCAAAGCCAGGCTTCCTCTCCCAAGGAAAGATCAGTCCATTGGCCACGTCCCAGGTAAGAATTCACCAACTATTTTGTACAATAACTCATCTTTAAGATTTCCTCTTTCCGTTTACAACCAGTTTTCGTTACGTAAGAAAAACAGCGTCACAAAACTAGGAAGACACTGTTGCACCGGTAATTGACGCTCACATAACCTTGCACGGTAGCTGCTAAAGTTGCTCACTAGTCAGAAACTTCACCAGAGACAACAGACTATCGCTGTATATGAGAACTTAATAACATCTTGCTAGTACCATTGCCGATTGAAAGATGAAACTTTAAATGCGATCCAGATAACAGTCTGCAATTTTGGTGTTGCTTGCGGGCAACACCGACAAACAGAGGGTTAATAAATTCAGAAACGAAAACTTTGCTGTAGTTTTACGTCTGGCAAGTCAATGACTAATTCTATGTTCCTGCCTTGACATAACTTCGTCGTTGCAGCAAGCCGCATCATGAATCATTTAGAGGTAATTCTAAGAAGTGAAATGAAATGAGGTGAACACTTACAAGCAGTAGTGGGGAAGACTTCGACTTGCTGGAGGCATTCTGGGGAAGTGTGGTGAATTTCTAAAGGAAATCTCGGACAAGACGTTAATGCGACCCATTCCAGAACACTGTTCCAGGGTTTGTAGTCATCAAGTAGGTGTTATAACAGGAATCAGAGGTATTAAGAGATGCGCCGCTAGATATAACACATCTGAAGAAACATATACGGCAAGGTTAAGCCGTCATCAATCCGAAGATTGGCTTGAGCAACAGATTGCTTTACAAGGCATCATCCCGTCGCAGTGATACGCCGTTGCCTTGCTCCTACCTCTGAATTTTACCCATATTTATATGGAGGGCCCTACGGTTTAACACGGACTCCGAAACATGGCGCAATTCGGAATTTTTCACATTATGAGACACTGCCAGAGTTGAGAGAAGTGGTAAGTGTAAGATAAAAATACTAGAAACCCAAGATGTTTCAATACGTACTCGGGCACTTTACCTGCGTGCCACCGACCCACGCCGAAGATTAACAATCTTGTCGAGGAATCCTGTTGGGTAAATTTAGAGAACAGCTTTTCCAGGAAGACTGTACGATAATTCTGCTGTCACCTTCGCATATCTCTCCTAGGAACCGTAAGAATAAGATAAGAGAGATTAGGGGGCGCACAGCGGCATATAAGCATTTCCCCATTGCTCAGCTCGAGAATGGAATAGGAATTAAATTCGCTAATATTGGTACAATGTTGTTTCCTCCGCACATTATGCAATGGCTTGCGGAGCATTCAGAAAAACGGAAAATTTTAAAATTGTGTTTGTAGCCCTGTGTGATTGTAAACTCAGAGTAACATATCAAAACCAGCTCACGCCATCTTGGCGTTTAGTTAACAAGGATACAGTATATGGAGTGGAATGTAACATGATTTTTCCGTCAGAGCTTTTTATAAAATCTGTTAGTATAGGTTATCTGTCTTGTATGCAACATGATTTTTCCGTTAAAGCTTTTTATAAAATCTGTTAGTATAGATTATCTGTCTTGAGCCGACTGCAATCTGATTAAAAAGAATTACACCAGACGCGTTACGCTTTTATTTATAAAGCATCTTCTGTGGTTAGTGGTGTTTCTTTACATAATTTGCTCCTTCCCTTCGTGCTAGCAGTGTTTGCTGTCGACAGGCTTTCATTTCGTATCTGCACTAGGCAGTTTTTGGCCTTCTGCGTTATTTCTTGTGCTGTACTATTTACCACTGACTTTATTAACTGTTTTTCATTCTTCACTACCCTGAATTTTGTTGTACTGCAGCCACTGGACAGTCTGTACACACTGCCACGATTATATCATCGCAGTACCAGACTGTCGCTCACGGTTCGAGGAAGCCAGCTTACTGGGAAGTGCTGACGTACCTAGCTCGGAGCCATTCAGTGTGTTTGTAAGTGCCTGCGCGCCGTTGTAACTGTTTCTTAGGACAGCTGAGCGTTGTTGGGGAGGTGTTTACAGATGGGGTCAGTTCTGGTGATTCGGATTTTCTATATAGGCAGTCATATGACAGTTGCCAGCAGGGAGTAGGTGTCTTAATTACTCATCAAAAAGAGTTTAAGTTCAGCTCAAAACAAAGTCTAAGAACGAAGAGCCTAACTGCTTCGATTAGCTTCGTGGTTAGTGTTTAATGCTTCTGGCTGATGATTCAGTGGTCGCGGGTTCGATTCCTGGTAACCACAAATTTTTCCGGGAAGATATGGAACAGTGTTTACGTGGCCTAGGAAGTGTTGTTACGGTAGATCGATAGCCAAGAGCCACATTGCGTATTTACTGATTACTCACAAGAGGTGGAGAAGCGGTGTGAGATGAGTCAGAATACACTGTGCGTTTGACCTCGTGATTCACCATAGCCTTTCAGCCCAACGACTGCCAGGTGAATCAGACAACATATTTGTGTTTACATTCGAGTTAATATCAAGTGACAATTTTTAAAAAAAATATGCAATAATTTAGATTTGTTTTGAACGTGTTTCACATATTTCACTACGTAACAAGCATATCGAATATGTCTTAGATACTAGAAAATCCTTGGCTTCCCAACTAGATGAGATCTGCTAAAATGCCTCTCTGAAAACGTATAGCATTTTGTCGCAACATTTGTACTGTGGGAAGGTTATTTGTTCGTCATGTTCCAAGTATAACACATTGCGCCATTTCGTAGTGGATAATCTTTTCGCCTTACAGGTGATACTATCACTTTCCAAACCACAGTGGCGACTTTTCTGTGTGTATGTCAAATTTGAATAATACAGTCTTTGATAGAAAATAGCTAATTCACAGATAAACGTACAAGGGTGTGCTGAAAAGTAATGCCTCTGAACTTTTTTATGTGAAAACTCTTAACGCTTTTTACGTAAAACAAACGTTATTAACATTCTACATAGTTACTCTTCATGTGTATATATTTGCAGTGACATGCCACTAGAGGGCTCCGAAATGTAGCGTGCGACATAGTGGTGTGTACATCTAACGTAACTATGTCGGTGCATGAGAAATAGCAACTATGTGGGTGCATGAGAAACACCAACTATATGAGTGCGTGAGAAACAGCGTGCAGTAATCGAGTTTCGAGCTTGAAGAGTTCGTCCATACATGGAGAACCCTCTCACTCAGCATGAAAATGCCATAAGACACACGAGCGCAGTGACACCTGCAACAATCAGACTCCTTCGGTTGTCATCAGTCATCGACCATCAGTCCATACTTGGACCTGTCTGATTTTCACCTGTTATAAAACTCTGCTGGTGGTGAAGTGGTGCAAGCAGAGGGGACCATGATGCTTCGTCAACAACGTAAGACATTCTACAGTGACGATATCAACAAACCGGTCTCTCGTTGGGACAAATGTGTTCGTCGCCAGAATAAGGATGTTAATAATGTCTGTTTTCTTTAAAAAGCTTTAAAGAAATTTCAATAAAAAATCAGAGGCACTATTTTTCAGCATGACCTCGTGTACGGTACCTATGTTTACTTGTGTAAGTGTATCAAACTATACTCAAACGCTTGAATAACAAGTAAACGTTTGTAGCGTAGTGTATCCGAAAATTAACCAATATGATAAAAAGGATGTTAATGCGTAAATCCTAGGAGATATCGGCTAAATATACAACAGGCCGGCCGCGGTAGTCTCGCGGTTCTAGGCGCGCATCCGGAACCGCGTGACTGCTACGGTCGCAGGTTCGAATCCTGCCTCGGGCATGGATGTGTGTGATGTCCTTAGGTTAGTTAGGTTTAAGTAGTTCTAAGTTCTAGGGGACTGATGACCACAGCTGTTAAGTCCCATAGTGCTCAGAGCCATTTGAACCATTTTTTTTTTTTTTTTTTTTTTTTTTTTTTTTTTTTTTTTTACAACAGGTGCCACCACAACAGTCCTTACGAAGTACGAGAGATATGGATGTAAATCTTGAAGGATACTAAGATACAACAACAAATTTTCTGATTATACGCTGAGGACTACACTGCGAGTGACGATGAAACAAAAGACAATTTCATAACTGCATCTATTACATATACTAGACTTGTTTTTGTATTTACAATTATATACCTCATAGAATTAATAATGATAGTAAATTTTTGTAATATAGTTTCTGCAAAAATTGCCATTTTCTCCTCAACTTAATATATATGCCGAACCGTGGACAATGCTGTCGCCTTCCTTGTCGGTCAGTGCAACAAACTGGCAACAATAATGTACTCCAATACCGAACGAAACGAGAGAAACAGTGTGGATACAATCGCCGCTCATGCATCACAACAACATACTAACAGCATTCCTCACACGTCTTAACACGCGATTTCTGTTACCTCAACAGTTATGTATGTAGACCACTGTAAAATATTTAAAATGCATTCGCAAATCTTAAGATGTTTGTCGTAGGCCTACGGACTCCACGAGCGGATCGACACTTCATGGCTTCCAGTTTTTATTTTCAGCATTTTCGCACTACAGTGCCCTGGTTCAATGGATCTTCACAAGCGCCTTATCCATTGAGCAGTCGGAACTTGCAGTGAACAAAGCGTTCGTAAGTAAACATACCCAACTCGGTGGGTAATTTGATGTCAACATTTCCCTTTCAAACATAATTAAAACGAATTTTCATGCGTTGATTATTCACTATTTGTGTAATAGTTGACCACTATAATCGGCAAAAATTAAAAATCTCTGGCACAGTGACTTTATTTAAAGTGGTTAAAGAAATTGTATTATACCTCCATCTCAAGGTACCTCACTCTCTTAATTGTCTGTAACATGAGAAGCTTCACTGAAGGCAAGTGCAAACAATATCTTGTGTACGGAAAACTGTTAATGGGAATCAATACTGAAGAAAACTCAGAAGCATTATTTTGCTTATCCAAAACAATAACAAACAGGTAGTGGTAATTATTATGCTTCAGGAACTTAAGTTTTCATTTGCAGTATTAACATAAAAGATACAGATATATTTTCGTTTAACTGTAACTGTTTGATTCCAGTAATTACTATCTGCGTGACGCTCGATATAAAACTGTCATACTCGTATTTTCAAGCACCGAAATCAGAACCAAGAGGCGCTTCATCACCCAAGCACGCGCTCAATTTGAAACATATATTAGCGTACCGCGATGTGTTTTACTTGCATTCGGATTTCATTTCGTAATAGGCACAAACCCTTTGTTATTTCTATTCCCATTTCACATAATTCGACGTCAACAATGTACCGTCGTAAGCGGAATGGTAAGGAAAACAAAAAAAAAAAAAAAAAAAAAAAAAAAAAAGAAATAGAAGCTTTTGGGGCCGACCTCGTAAATGTTAGACAACATGTTTACCTGGTTGTCGCCTTATACAATACAGCAACACTGACGGCTTACTCAGCTTTCGTGTGAACAGTTTTTAACTATAATTTTTCACACAAATTACTTAGTTAACCCCGTTTCCCAAAATACGTCACTGTTATCGCAACTTCTAAATGATTACTCTGCAATTCACAATTAAGTACTGGTAGAGAGGGTTCACTGAACCACCTTCAAGCTATTTCGCTACCGTTCCACTCTCGAAGAGAGCGCGGGAAAAACGAACAAATCTTTCTTTGCGAGCTCTGATTTCTCTTGTATTTTTGTGATGATCATTTCTCCGTATGTTGATGGGTGTCAACAAAATTATTTTCACACTATGAGGAGGAAGTTGACCGAAATTTTATGAGAAGAACCTGCTGCATTATTGCCACCCCAAGCAGTGTGTCATGTTCCTGGCACTCTCTCCCCTATTTAGCGATGGTACAAAACGAACTGTCCTTCTTTGGACTTTTCCGATGTCCTCCGCCAGTCCTAGCTGATGCGGATCCCAACCCACACAACAATACTCCAGAAGAGAACAGACAATCGTAGTATAAGTAGCCTCTTTAGTAAGAACTGTTACAGTTTCTAATTGTTCTGCCAACGAATCGCAGTCTCTGGTTTGCTTTCACCACAACATTATCTACGCGATCGTTCCAATTTAAGTTATTCATAACTGTAATCCCTAAGGACTTATTTGAATTTACAATTTTTAGATTTGTGTGATTTATCGTGTAACAGAAATTCTGTGGAGTCCTGGCACTACAGCCTACAGGTCCATTTTAGAAATTTAGCAAATCAAAAATAATCTGTGTGTTGTTTACGCTAACTAAAACGCAATGATGTCTCACTGAAGACGTACAATGGCTTGGCACATCACACGATCTGTTCAAACGAAGCTGCAGCAGGATGTTACTGACGACAACAGTTATCGCTTAGCAGTTTGCCGGGTGGCGCAACGCGTCGCCGTGGACATCCCACAGACATCAGCGTGTGAGATTTAACAGAATCACGCGCGGAATAGAACCACAGCTCATACTCTGCGTTTGACCACTGATACCGCAGTAGGTGGAGAATAAGATGTTAAATCGCTCTCGTAAATATCAGCAAGAGTATTTCCCTCTCTCTCACTTACTTGTTGCAAGGAGAGAGAGAGAGAGAGAGAGAGAGAGAGAGAGAGAGAGAGAGAGAGAGAGAGAGAGAAACTGAAACAAATGAGAAGAAACATATCATTCAATGTGTTCGTTGAAAATTTAGTGTCGCAAAAGCAGATTACAGCGCATTAATGGCTCGCTCGCCTTAGAGACGTCACTAACCGTACTTCACAGGACGCAAAACATTCGCCGAAACATTTGACTGCAAGTATCATATCGCTGGTGCGCTGTGACGAACACTCACCAACCTCCGCCTTACAACAATCTCGTGCATGAGGCTCATCACACAATTAAAACATTTCACATTAAAAACACAACGTGTACTGACCAATTGCCCGCCTTCGACTCTTCTACGCGCACATTATTGAAGCATTGTTCAGTTTTTCCCATCGATATTGTGTGTAGGCGAAGCAACGTGGAGTGCTGGCAACAGTTATGAGACCAGTATTCACTCTAACGATGAACTCACCGTTGGTTCAACTGCGCACGAGAGAGAGCCACGACGAACACATTGTACAATTGACGCAGCACTTGACACGCAACTTCTCGCCTCCGCTGCCTGCGCGCGACTAATGCCCCTTGCGAGTGGCCTCAAGTGGGATTCAAGGTTCCCCGTGACTGAGTGGTTTAAGAATGCGCCCACAGATGGCACCACGGGCCACGCGCGGCCGTTCAGGTCAGCGAGAAAGAAGCATGCGCAGGCGGTCACTGTTTCTCGAGCGCTCAGCGGATGTACAAGATGACGAGTACCGTGGGGCGCCATAATGTAAAGATTACTACCGTCAGAAAAGGTTCGACTAAACGGTTCTCTCGACCCGGTCTACTTTCAGTGATTGGCTTGCTTCAATTTTTGCGGAATCATTTCGGACCACGTAGTTACAACATCCTGTCTACTGTCTGTTTCACGCGCGGATCCTGGGCTCTGTTCGTGGAGGAGGATCGGGGGTCACCGTTTGTTTCTCCCCCCTCCCTCACCTTCCGTAATTAAAAATTGCCGATTTTAGCGTAAAACTGATGCCTACGATAGTAATAATATCAGCAAAAATATTAAATGTTTTAAAATAACAATAAAATGACGTTTTGGAAAAGTGTTCGTCTGCAGTGTTAATATAAAAGATACGGTTGTATTTAGGACTGTTTAACTGAAACTGTTTGATTCCCATTATTACTGTCTTAACAAAAGTTGAAAATTTAAAAAATGGAAAAAATCGATCAAGTGTTTTGTGAATGACATGTCTAAAAGTAAGAAATAAAACAGATTAGAGAAAGATTTCGCAACATCATTCGCTGTACATGATTTCGAGTATCATTAAAATGCATGTCAAATGTTTCTCTAATCTGTTTCATTTCTTACTTTTAGACAAATCATCACAAAACATTTGACCCAGTTTTTCCAGTTATTTTTATTTTCATACTTGTTCAGAAATCATGAACCTACTGACATCTCATCCGCATCTTCTGTTCTCAAAACGTTCTGGATGTAGTTCAAATGAAATCATTCAATAATTAAATTTGCTACCAGTGTAATGTGCAAAATGGCTATGCCTTGAAGAAATGGACATTTTCACACTTCACTCACATAACTCGCTGCAGCTATTCGTTAAATGTTGCAATTATCCCTTGAATATTAAGTTGCCTTGATTACCATTACGACTTTCACACAATTAAATATTTCTAACATTTACCTCACATCGGTGAATTTGATATTCCATTTGTCCATTTCTCTATCTTTGTTTGGCTGTGAAAATTCGGACAAAAATCCATTGTGTAATTTATAGCGAGTCTTGTTTTCGCTTCTCTCAAACATTTGACCAATAATAATGATTTTCATGGAGGTGTATTCTGTCTTCGCAACGAAATGAAAGGCAGTTTGTTAGTTTGTTTTTCGCCATAGGCGTTTCGCTTCTGTTATTTGTGGATCATCTTCAGTTGCCTGTAATACATAATTGTTTGATATACCCTATAATAAATGTTAAATAATGTAACTGCTATAGCACGTTCTTGGATGAGGCACCATTTCTAGAACGGTTTTAAATTTTTTAGTTATGCAGTACAAGTAAATAAGTATTCCCATCCACTATGACTCAACGCGACTGTCCAGTTTTGTCAGCTTAAAATAGTGTTGCTAAAGGTATCGATTTGTATGACGCTATTTTCAAATTTGCAACAGAAAAGCCTAGAAAGAAGAGCTACTAAGCTTAATGTAAAACAACCCATCACTAGCAAGATCTTTGATTATCCGCACTGCTTCCTTAATAATCATTTATCTACTGATTAGGTTAATAGTTGTTCCACATATCATCAATACAACACTTTGTAATGATGTGGAAACTGTCAGTTTACAAAAGGATTCTTTACAGTTTTTTATTAATTGTAGAATTAATAATTCACATTTAAAAATTCATCTGTTAAGTAGAAGGAGTTGTCACAGAGAAATTCGATTTGTTTTTAAATGCTGGTTCATTAGCTGTCAGACTTTTGATGCTTTATGGTAAGTGACCAAAGACTTTTGTGGCATCATAATTCACACCTTTCTGCGCCAAAGTTAGATTTAACCCAGAATAGTGGAGAACAGCCTTTCTCCTAATGTTGTAGTTGTGCACATTGCTATTGATTTTGAGTTGGGGTGGGTGATAATAACAAATTTTGTAGTTGAATATATATGAGCATATTGTGAACAACTCTGACTATCCTTAGGTCCTTCGATAAGTGTCTGCAAGATGATGTTCAATGGGCTCCAGCTGCTATTCTGATTACACACTTTTGTGCAACGAATGCTTTTTTCCTTAATGATGAATTATTGCAAAATATGGTGCCACACGAAAGCAGTGAATGGAAATAGGCTTAGTAAGGTAATTTACTGATATGTTTATCGCCAAAATTTGCAATAACCCTAATAGCATAAGAAAATAAACTCAAACTTTTTTGCAGACCATCAATGTGTTTCTTCCAGTTCAATCTCTCATCAATACATGTACCCAAAAATCTTAAATATTCTGCCTTAGCTACAGACTTCTGTTCGAAGTCTATAGTTACTAATGGTGTTATGCCATTCACCGTGTAGAACTCTATATATTTCGGTATATTAAAATTTAATAAGTGTACATTTGCAGAGAACCTTAGCTAATTCTTGTCTCTTGAGTGCGATTACTGCACTTGTATCATCAGCAAAAAGATCTAGCTTGGTATTTTGGTGAATACAGAGTGACAAGTCATTAATACGTATATAAGAAAAGTAAGGAACCCAAGATTGGACCCTGTGGAACCGCATTTTCATACCTCCCAGTTTGGGGAATCTGCTGATCTTTCCACATTATGTGAGTGTTTTTTTTTCTTTTTTTTTAAATCTTTCTGTACTCTTCCAGTTAAATATGAATTGAACCATTCGTGCAGAGTCTCACTCATACCACAATACTTGAACTTATTTGGAAGAGTTCCATGATTTTCACAGTCAAAAGCATTTGTTAGATCGTAAGAAATTCCAACAGATGATGTTTCGCTGTTCAGAGCATTTATTATTTGATCAGCATTTTCTATTGGAAAACCTTTCTAAAAACCAAACTGCTGTTTTATTAGGACTTTATTTTTACAAATATGTGAAGTTACTCGTGAAAACATTGCTTTTTCAATAATTCTGGACAAAGCTGTCAGAAGTGAGACTGGTCAGTACTTGTTGGCATCATACTTATCCCCCTCTTTATGCAATGGTTTAACAATGGCATACTTCATCTACTGGGAAAAATGCCCTGTTTCATTTGCTGAAATCCTACTTATTTGTTGGGTAAAAGCTTTTACTACAAGACGTGTCCTCACAGCTTAAATTCCGTCAGTACCTCGTCTCCTACTTTCCTAACTTCACAGAAGCTCTCCCGCGAACCTTGCAGAATTAGCACTCATGGAAGAAAGAATATTGCGGAGACATGGCTTAGCCACAGCCTAGGAGATGTTTCCAGAATGAAATTTTCATTCTGCAGCGGAGTGTGCGCTGATATGAAACTTCCTGGCAGATTAAAACTGTGTGCTGGGCCGAGACTCGAACTCGGGACCTTTACCTTTCGCAGGCAAGTGCTCTCCCAACTGAGCTACCCAGGCACGCTCACGACCCATCCTCACAGTTTCAATTCCACCAGTAAATCGTCTCCTACCTTCCAAACTTCATAGAAGCTATCCTGAAAACCTTGCAGAACTAGCATTCCTGGAAGAAAGGTTACTGCATACTGAAAATTTCATTCTGGAACATCACCCAGGCTGCGGCTAAGCCATGTCTCCGCAATATCTTTTCTTCCAGGAGTGCTAGTTCTGCAAGGTTCGCAGGAGAGCTTCTGTGAAGTTTGGAAGGTAGTAGACGAGGTACTAGCGGAATTGAATCTGTGAGGACAGCTCGTCGTTCGTGCTTGGGTAGCTCAGCCCTCTGTAATAAAAAAACTGAGTTAATCGATCAACAACGAACTTAAACGGATGTCTTACGACGTCCGCCCCGAGCAGATGCAACGAACAAAAGTGAACAAAATGAGATTTAAAAAAAAAAAAAAAAAAAAAAAAAAAATGTCGGTAAAGTACTTGCACGCGAAAGGCATAGGTTCCGAGTTCGAGTCTCAGTCCAGCACACAATTTTAATCTGCCAGGAAGTTGCATGTCAGCGCACACTCCGCTGCAGAGTGAAAATTTCATTCAGAGTTTATCATTTACCTAATTTCAGAGAGAGAGAGAGAGAGGGAGAGAGAGAGAGGGAGGGGTGGGTAGAATTTCAGTTTTATCAAATTACTTAGGTACTGTCTCTTCCACAAATAACTTTGTCTTCTCTAATGAACATCTGGATACTAATTTTTCTGCAACATTTAAAAATGATTATTAAAAATGTTTCCAATTTCTGACTTTTTAATAATCTCTTTATTCAGGTGGATGGTAATATAGTCATCGCATTCTCTAGGTTGCCCTGTTTCCCTTTCAACAAAATTTCAAATTGTTTTAATTTCACTATTAGAGGTCCTAATCTCAGACACAGAAGCGTATTTTACGCGTTTCCATTCATAAAAACTGTTTACAAAATAGTTAACGCTATACTTCCCTTACTTAACCACTTGTATCAAAAACTTTCCTAACAAAATTATTTGATGTTTTTGTGGGGTTGATGGAGTTAAGAGTAGTTGAGTAGAGGCGGGGGACAAGTTAAAAATCCGCACCGGGTAGCAAACTTCCAAGCTACACTGCTGCATATGGCTATCCCAGTTAGAGCTTTTGTCTGTTAATACAGGCTTATGCTTTGTTTCTAATGAACTCATTTGTCTCCAGAAATTTAAACGTAAGTCATTCTTGAAGTAATTTAGGGAACGCTCAGTGTAAGAGTGATATAATTCAAGTTCCAGTTTTAAAACATTGTAAAAAATGAAGCATGTCTCAAAATGATGTTAAATTTGAATGAAATGTTATCGAAGACGGGAGAAACGTTATGGAAAAAAAAAAAAAAAAAAAATTTACGAAAAATTTACCACTAGATGGTGCTATAAGAGACATCACTGTAAACATATTTGGCTACAAATGATAGATAGTTGCTGTCGGGGAATGAAGACTCCTACGCCATCTGTTGGTGTTCTGTTAAGTCTGTACATTGTGCTGCCCTCTGCAGCGGATATATTTCTACGATAACTGTAAAATAGACGTGTGAGAATAAAGGTGTGTGTGAGCAGAAGTTTTACTGTGTCCTTGATTTCACTAGTGTGTAGCAACATTTTGGTGCCGAAACCCGGGAGAACATGAAGAGATAGAGTGCTACTACACATTAAAGAGGACTCGACGCCGGCGGAGAAGGTTTTGAGCGACTTCAATCTCAAAATCCGGTCACGTCACGCCACGTTCAGCTCACACAGATAAGTTGCGGCATTGCTCTGAAACTGTAGCAAAGGACACTGCGGGGCGATTGATTTGTATGTGATGTTACTTGGTGCATGTTTGTTGGTGGCAGAGCAATAGAGGGCAGTTGGCGTATTATTTGCAAAGCACAAAGGGGACTTACTGAAGTATTGGTGGACTGCAGCGCCATCTGTTAGCAACAGTGACCACTACTAAAGGTCGCGGAAGTTGAAAACTGCACGGCCGCGCCATCTCTTGAGAACTACAAACATCACTAGGGGCTGCTAACGGTTCACACTCCAGGAAAGCGCCATCCCTTAGCGATAGCATCCAACTGACGGGGTGTCTTGACCTTGAACGCACTCTCGCGACAGAAAGCAAAACCACCAACTCACCATGGCAGAGGCAGTAGCTACGAACTTGGGGAGGCTGCGCCGGAAGCGGACGACCTTGCGATCGAATGCGACGCGTTTTGTCAGCCAAATAAACGCCTTCGATGGTTCTACAGCTGCAGAAGAAGTAGAACACTTCCAGGAACGCCTACAAGAAACATTAGAAGAGTTGACCCGACTCTGAATATGAAGCCGACACGGAAGCTTGTGAGGAATATACTGATAAATGCAAACGCGCCCTCCGAAAGGCGAAAGGCTTTCTAGGAGGAGCGCACTCAGGAGACAGAAACGTGACGTCAGCGGCTCAACAACACGCCTGTATGGACATAAAATTGCCTACTATCAAACTGCACGCATTCTCAGGGGATATAGAAGCTTGGCCTCGATTTTGGGAGCAATTCACAGCTTCCATAGACGAGAATCCGATGGTGTCAACAATGAAGAAGCATGTATTCCTCCGTGGTTACCTTGATGGGGAACCTAAGGACTTGGTCGATGGCATTGCTGTTACAGCTGATACATATGAGCAGACTAAGCAAATTTTGAAATCCAAATATGGGGATAGGAACAGAATTATCCAAAGTCACCTGGATTTCTTGGAGAATCTTAACACTTCGACTTCAGGCAATCCAGAGGCTCTCAATTCCACCTACATTGAGTGCCATAAGCGCATCCAAGCACTACGAGCACTAGGAGAAAATGTCGACTCTTATGGGAGAGTGCTTGCACCCAAACTTCTTCGAGCCTTTCCTGAAGAAATTTGCAAAAATTGGCTTGTTCATGCCCGAAGGCAAAAGATTGAAGAAGGGAACCTCACCCACGTTATGGAGTTCTTAAATGAAGAGGTGGAAGGAGCTATCAACACACGCAAAATTCGTGGAGATACTGTACCACACGAAAATTACGTACCAACAGCATCTGCCTTCCACGTAAAGGTTAAAACGAAGAGGGACAAGAAGAAACAACAGAATTCAGAGCCTTTCTGTGTGTATTGCGGCGACAGAGGGCGGTTGTATTGCGGCGAAAGAGGGCACTGGGGCCAAGACTGCCAAAAGATTGCAAGCTTGCAGGCAAGAATCGACGCCCTCAAGACAATGAACCGTTGCTTTCTATGCCTGAGACGTGGCCACAACAGAAATCAGTGTTTCAAACGGGGAAAGGCGTCCTGTGCGAAATGTAAGGGTGAGCATCACATTTCTATCTGCAGTAGCCATACCACAACAGTAAATAAAATTGAAACTATGACTTCTAACTTCACATACCTGCAGACTGCTCGTGTGAGTATCACAGGACCCACTGGTAAGAGCAAACAGACACGTGCCATCCTGGACACAGGGAGTCAATCGAGTTTCATTCATCATTCACTGATCGAATCTCTCCAACTAAGTGTCATTGGAAGCACTACTCTCGAGATAACTACTTTCGAATCCAGTTACAGTTCATCACTCTCAAGGAAGAAGGTGCAGTTTAATATGATGGGGTGCTCCACTAATTCCCACATATCAGTAACAGCCTTTGAAAGCACAAATAATTTTTCACAGCAACCAACAGTGCCACAAGATGTAGGAGATATGGCCTTGAGGGGTGGTACACCACTCGCAGATCCTAAAGGAGACACTGAAGATCTACCTGTTGAGATCCTGATTGGAGGTGATTATTACTGGAGAATCGTGACTTTGGAACAACCAATCAAGGTATCACCATCATTGGTTCTTCTCCCAACAATCTTTGGATATGTTCTCAGTGGAAACAGATCTAGCACCACCGTCAACAGAGCAACTGTCAACTTTATTCAGGGCAGCTGCAGTGATATATCTGATGAGTCAGTGCGCCGATTTTGGGACCTGGAGACAATCGGGATAACAGAACATCAAGAGCGAGCATTAAAACCCATGGACCACCCCATTTATCAGGAATTCCGAGAATCATACTGTGTGGAATATGGCCGCAGAGTTGTATCTCTGCCTCGAAAGAAGGATATGCCTCTCTCCTGCAACCGAACAACTGCTAAAGCGTGTCTTCACTCCTTACAAAACAAGCTGCGAGGGAATGAAGAGCTGAAGGTCATTTACCACGAGACCATGTCGAAATATATTGAGAAGAACCAGGTAGAGGTAGCACCTGAGGACTGTACTGCTGAAAACACTTTCTACCTGCCACACCACATTGTGAAGAAATGCATCAGTGGAAGTGTGAAGTATAGAATAGTCTTCGATGCATCCTCACATGAGCCAGAGTCTCTATCGCTGAATGATGCCCTCGAAAAGGGACCAAATTTACTTCCGGATATTCTAGCAATCTTACTACGATTCCGCACACTTCCAGTGGGATTAGTGTGTGATGTGGACCAAGCTTTCCTGCAGTTAACGTTGAAAGAAGAAGACAGAGACCTCACGAGGTTCCTTTGGTATCGTGTTGAGCAAGCTGCAAGTGGTGCCTACATGACCACAAATGACGTGATTACATATCGCTTCAAACGTTTGCCATTTGGACTTGCACCAAGCCCATTCCTGTTGCCAGCTGCCATAAGGGAGCTAGCAGTACTAAATAGTGAAAAATATCCACTATCCTCAGGACTTGTAAACAAGTCAGTGTTCATGGACGATTTCGTAGCCAGTGTTAGAGACAGCGACACCGCTGCAACTGTTTACCATGAACTGACAGAACTTTTCCAGCAGATAAGTCTTCCATTGTCCAAATGGGCGACTAATTCGAATGATCTGAAGGCAATATGGGATGTCAAAGGCCTTGAAACAAAGACCACGACCCAAGTTTTAGGAATTAATTGGAACACAGAAGATGACTCTATCTGTAGTGACTACGAGAAGATAGCTGAAAATCTAATGGACAAACTGGCTACCAAGAGAAATGTTCTTCGAGCAGCTGCTCAGTTTTATGACCCCCTGGGTGTGTTCACTCCTGTTGGGATCGTTTCAAAGATAATTTTCCAAGACACATGGCTGAGGGGTCTTACATGGGAGGAAGTTTTGCCCACAGATCTTGCATGTCGTTGGCACTCATGGGTCTCAAAGCTTCATCACTTGTCATCACTACATATTCCTAGATGGATAGGGGCGCTGGGCACAGGTGGCTCTGCAGAGGTGCATGTATTCTGTGATGCATCTGAAAGAGCCTACGGCGCTGTTTTGTATATACTGGATACACTGTGCACCTTGTCTGTAGCAAGAACAGACTGGCTCCTATCAAGAAGGTAACTCTACCCAGGTTGGAGTTACTTGCTGTATTGGTCGGATCACGACTCTTTCATTACTTTTGCCTGGAAACAGGGTTTGATGCCAACAGAGCTACCTTGTGGAGCGACTCAACAGTCACTTTGGAATCGGTACAGAGTGATCCAAACAAATGGAAAACATTTATCTGTAATCGTGTGACAGAGATATTGACATACACCACACCCAGCCAATGGAGGCATTGTCCGGGAAGCCAAAATCCTGCAGATCATCTCACGCGGGGACTAGAAGCAAATCTGCTAGCCACTCTTGATATCTGGTGGGGTGGCCCACCATGGCTTTCAGAAGACAAGCAGTTCTGGCCACTGGAAATCTCAGCCCCACCTCCATCAATGCCAGAAGCCAAAACGAGAGCAAATGTCACTCTGATCACCATCACTGAACCACTACTGGACATTGCAAGGTTTAGTTCATATTGGCGAGTACTGCATATAACTGCCTTTGTATTTCGATTTATCAGCACAACAAGAAACAAAAATAGAATCTCCGGCAGTTTTAGTGCTTTGGAATTACAAAATGCCCGGACCTACTGAATCAGAAGAGTTCAAGAGGAACTATTCACTAGTGAACTGTCTGCATTGCGTAAGGGAGAACAATTGCCCATGGAATCAAAGATTGCTCGATACAATCCCTTTATATCGGATGGCATCCTTCGTCTTGGTGGTAGGCTGCAATGTGCTGCACTGTCACACTCAGAGAAGCATCCAGTTATATTGGATGGACGTCACCATTTCACTGAGCTTCTCATCAGACACACACATGTAAGACTGCGTCATCTCGGTGTGCGGAGTGTGTTAGGGGAACTGCGAGAAGAATTTTGGATTCTGCGAGGATGACAAGCTGTTCAGAGAGTTCTTCACTCTTGCCTGCCATGGCAGATAATACACAGTCGCCGGTATGAAGAGATGGAGGCCCCACTACCACTGGACAGAGTTCAGCCTTCAAGACCATTTGCAGTAACAGGCATCGATTTTGCCGGACCATTATATGTCAAATCTGGACATCAAACAAAAAGGTCCTACATGGTCCTATTCACATGTGCAACAACACAGGCCATTCATATTGAACTTGCAACTGACATGTCCACTGACAGATTTTTGATGGCCATGCAACGCTTTACAGGACGTAGGAGCCTACCAGTCACTGTCTACTCAGACAATGCTACAACATTCCATGCAGCCAACTCAGAACTGGCAGAGCTTTTCAAAACCATGCAGCATACTGATGTACAGCTCTACTGTGCCCACCATGGAATCACTTGGAAATTCATACCACCACGTGCGGCTTGGTGGGGAGGCTGGTGGGAACGCATGATAGGCTCAGTCAAGCGCTGCCTGAGGAAAGTTCTTGGTCGCTCCCAGGTGGATGAAGAGAGCTTAAACACCACCTTGATCAGCATAGAAGCCGCAATAAACTCACGACCCATCACTCAAGGAGAGAGTGACACTGCATTGACGCCAGCTCACTTTCTGAATGGTGGGAAATTAGTAACAATTCCATGTGGGCCAGAGCCAGCAACTAGAAAGGACCTTGCCAAGGAGTTCCGACTCAGACAAAAGGTCAATGACGAAATCTGGCGCAGGTGGAAGACAGAATACCTCCTGCTGCTAAGACAATATCATGAGGTGAAGGGATATCCTTCGCAAAGGAAACCGAGAATTGGAGAGGTTGTTCTGCTCCAAGAAGACAGCAAACCACGGCACTTGTGGAAGAGGGCTGTGGTAGAAGAAGTGCAGTATGGCAGAGACACTAAAATACGGTGCATCATCCTCCGCCAGCCAGATGGTATGAAGATCTGTCGACCGGTCCAGCTGGTCATCCCCCTCGAGATGGACCAGGGTGGGGAGGATGTCGGGGAATGAAGACTCCTACGCCATCTGTTGGTGTTCTGTTAAGTCTGTACATTGTGCTGCCCTCTGCAGCGGATATATTTCTACGATAACTGTAAAATGGACGTGTGAGAATAAAGGTGTGTGTGAGCAGAAGTTTTACTGTGTCCTTGATTTCACTAGTGTGTAGCAACAGTTGCAATATGATAACAATGATGTGAGTTGTGCAATACTGTAATAGTGTAAAGCAGGACTAGCGCACTTTAATCAAATCGATATCAAATTAATTTATTAATTGGTCAATTAATTACCCCCACACCCTGATGGCATTATGAGTTTTCCCCAACCAGCATGTGGGTCCCTTTCCCTCTCCCTGGCCCTCCCACTCCCCCACCCCGGGAAATGGACATTGAAAATTTTGCGGGGAAATTATAAAATGGCAGGAAATTCAAATTTATTGGCGGGAATATCCAATTTTGTGAGTTCACCTTGAGGTTCAGAAACCGACTGACCTAGTTCACACTTCACAACACTACCACCAGAGGACGTTGCTCTCCACTCCCTCTCTCCTTATCTCTCCCTTTCTCCACTCGCCCTCCCTAATTTGGAAATTGCTGGGAATAGGACTCAGTCTGTGCTGGGCTGCCAGACAGGATGGACATAAGTCTTTATCTTGTATGCCTTGTGGAAATCTTTTGTTTAAGCAATTTAAGTAGGATAGGGGTAGTTGCCATGGATCAAGCATTACACAGTAACTCTGGCCAGTTGCATCTACATCTACATCTACATCCATACTCCGCAAGCCACCTGACGGTGTGTGGCGGAGGGTACCTTGAGTACCTCTATCGGTTGTCCCTTCTATTCCAGTCTCGTATTGTTCGTGGAAAGAAGGATTGTCGGTATGCCTCTGTGTGGGCTCTAATCTCTCTGATTTTATCCTCATGGTCTCTTCACGAGATATACGTAGGAGGGAGCAATATACTGCTTGACTCTTCGGTGAAGGTATGTTCTCGAAGCTTTGACAAAAGCCCGTACCGAGCTACTGAGCGTCTCTCCTGCAGAGTCTTCCACTGGAGTTTATCTATCATCTCCGTAACGCTTTCGCGATTACTAAATGATCCTGTAACGAAGTGCGCTGCTCTCCGTTGGATCTTCTCTATATCTTCTATCAAGCCTATCTGGTACGGATCCCACACTGCTGAGCAGTATTCAAGCAGTGGGCGAACAAGCGTACTGTAACCTACTTCCTTTGTTTTCGGATTGCGTTTCCTTAGGATTCTTCCAATGAATCTCAGTCTGGCATCTGCTTTACCGACGATCAACATTATATGATCATTCCATTTTAAATCACTCCTAATGCGTACTCCCAGATAATTTATGGTATTAACTGCTTCCAGTTGCTGACCTGCTATTTTGTAGCTAAATGATAAAGGATCTATCTTTCTGTATATTCGCAGCACATTACAGTTGTCTACATTGAGATTCAATTGTCATTCCCTGCACCATGCGTCAATTCACTGCAGATCCTCCTGCATTTCAGTACAATTTTCCATTGTTACAACCTCTCGATACACCACAGCATCATCCGCAAAAGGTCTCAGTGAACTTCTGATGTCATCCACAAGGTCATTTATGTATATTGTGAATAGCAACGGTCCTATGACACTCCCCTGCGGCACACCTGAAATCACTCTTACTTCGGAAGACTTCTCTCCATTGACAATGACATGCTGCGTCCTGTTATCTAGGAACTCCTCAATCCAATCACACAATTGGTCTGATAGTCCATATGCTCTTACTTTGTTCATTAAACGACTGTGGGGAACTGTATCGAACGCCTTGCGGAAGTCAAGAAACACGGCATCTACCTGTGAACCCGTGTCTATGGCCCTCTGAGTCTCCTGGACGAATAGCGCGAGCTGGGTTTCACATGACCGTCTTTTTCGAAACCCATGCTGATTCCTACAGAGTAGATTTCTAGTCTCCAGAAAAGTCATTATACTCGAACACAATACGTGTTCCAAAATTCTACAACTGATCGACGTTAGAGATATAGGTCTATAGTTCTGCACATCTGCTCGACTTCCCTTCTTGAAAACGGGGATGACCTGTGCCCTTTTCCAATCCTTTGGAACGCTACGCTCTTCTAGAGACCTACGGTACACCGCTGCAAGAAGGGGGGCAAGTTCCTTCGCGTACTCTGTGTAAAATTGAACTGGTATCCCATCAGGTCCAGAGGCCTTTCCTCTTTTGAGCGATTTTAATGGTTTCTCTATCCCTCTGTCGTCTATTTCGATATCTACCATTTTGTCATCTGTGCGACAATCTAGAGAAGGAACTACAGTGCAATCTTCCTCTGTGAAACAACTTTGGAAGAAGACATTTAATATTTCGGCCTTTAGTCTGTCATCCTCTGTTTCAGTACCATTTTGGTCACAGAGTATCTGGACATTTTGTTTTGATCCACCTACCGCTTTGACATAAGACCAAAATTTCTTAGGATTTTCTGCCAAGTCAGTATATAGAACTTTACTTTCGAAATCATTGAACGCCTCTCGCATAGCCCTCCTCACACTACATTTCGCTTCGCGTAATTTTTGTTTGTCTGCAAGGCTTTGGCTATGTTTATGTTTGCTGTGAAGTTCCCTTTGCTTCCGCAGCAGTTTTCTAACTCGGTTGTTGTACCACGGTGGCTCTTTTCCATCTCTTACGATCTGGCTTGGCACATACTCATCTAATGCATTATGTACGACGGTTTTGAACTTTGTCCACTGATCCTCAACACTATCTGTACTTGAGACAAAACTTTTGTGTTGAGCCAACAGGTACTCTGAAATCTGCTTTTTGTCACTTTTTCTAAACAGAAAAATCTTCCTACCCTTTTTAATATTCCTATTTACGGCTGAAATCATCGATGCCGTAACCGCTTTATGATCGCTGATTCCCTGTTCTGCGTTAACTTTTTCAAATAGTTCGGGTCTGTTTGTCACCAGAAGGTCTAATATGTTATCGCCACGAGTCGGTTCTCTGTTTAACTGCTCAAGGTAGTTTTCAGATAAAGCACTTAAAAAAATTTCACTGGATTCTTTGTCCCTGCCACCCGTTATGAACGTCTGAGTCTCCCAGTCTATATCCGGCAAATTAAAATCTTCACCCAGAACTATAACATGGTGGGGAAATCTACTCGAAATATTTTCCAAATTATCCTTCAGGTGCTCAGCCACAACAGCTGCTGAGCCAGGGGGCCTATAGAGACATCCAATTACCATGTCTGAGCCTGCTTTAACCGTGACCTTCACCCAAATCATTTCACATTTCGGATCTCCGTCAATTTCCTTCGATACTATTGCACTTCTTATCGCTATAAACACGCCTCCCCCTTCACTGTCCAGCCTGTCTCTGTGGTATACATTCCAATCTGAGTTTAGGATTTCATTACTGTTTACGTCTGGTTTCAGCCAACTTTCTGTCCCTAGTACTATATGGGCGTTGTGACCGTTTATTAATGAGAGCAGTTCTGGGACCTTTCTGTAGACGCTCCTGCAGTTTACTGTTAGCACATTAATATTGTTATTCCCTGTTGCATTTTGCCTACTCCTACCTTGCCGCGTCTCAGGAGGCGTCTTGTCGGGCCTATGGAGGGAAGTATCTAACCTAAAAAACCCCCATGTGCACTCCACACGTACTCCGCTACCCTTGTAGCCGCTTCCGGCGTGTAGTGCACGCCTGACCTATTCAGGGGGACTCTACATTTCTCCACCCGATAGTGGAGGTCGAGAAATTTGCACCCCAGATCTCCGCAGAATCGTCTGAGCCTCTGGTTTAAGCCTTCCACTCGGCTCCAAACCAGAGGACTGCGATCGGTTCGGGGAACGATACTACAAATTGTTAGCTCTGATTTCACCCCGCGAGCGAGGCTTTCCGCCTTCACCAATTCCGCCAACCGCCTGTACGAACTGAGGATGACCTCTGAACCCAGACGGCAGGAGTCATTGGTGCCGACATGAGCAACAATTTGCAGTCGGGTGCACCCAGTGCTCTCTATCGCCGCCGGTAGGGCCTCCTCCACATCTCGGATGAGACCCCCCGGCAAGCAGACAGAGTCAACACTGGTCTTCTTCCCCGACCTTCCCGCTATTTCCCTAAGGGGCTCCATCACCCGCCTAACGTTGGAGCTCCCAATAACTAATAAACCCCTCTCCCCGTGTGCCTGCTCGGACCTTGCTGAAGGAGCAGCCACATGTCCACTCACAGGCAGAGCATCAATAACTGCCAGATGTAGAGTAGATGTTTTTGTTATTAGTCTAGCACTATAGTGTTGCTCCAACCAGTCTAGCCAATGGTCATATATGGGAAGAATGGGTAATGGTGGTGGTGGTAGTAGTAGTAGTAGTAGTAGTAACAGGACAGCAATCTATCACTGAAGTACAGGGGAGTAGCCTCCTGCCATTCTACGAGTGAATGATTGCTGGGTGTGGAGAGGATAATTTTGCTTTTAGTCTAGCACTAGAGAGCTGCTCCATCCAGTCTAGCCAATAGCCCTATATGAGAAGTTGGGTAATGATGATAGGACAACAAGCTATCACAGGAGTACAGGAGAGTAGCCTCCTGCTAATCTACAAGTGAGTAGCTACTGGGAGGAACATAAGGATGGGTAATAATGTAAGTAATATTAGAACAGCGACTCACTGTCTCACTGCACTTGTCTTTTTTTGATATTGTGATTTAATTCCTCTGTCCATATGGGCAGTGGAGGGCTGGCAGCAACACAATCCGCCGCTCTTCAGCCGAGTGACATTAAAAATAAAAAGATGAAATAATACATATAAAAGACAAAAGAAAGGGGAATGTAAGAACATAATAAGGGGAGACAATGGGGGTTAAAATATTCACATACAAGGAGACATTCACTGAGGGAAAGTTAAAAAAGGCCACATAAATATAAAAAACATGGTTGCTGATGTGTGCAGAGTGTAATGAGGTTACATGCCCAAGTTAAATGCGGGCCATAGTATTAAAACACACCAGAATGATGACACTTTAAAACCACTGTATGAGATGGAGTAAACACAACGAAGAGTAAAAGCTGCCAGGGGAACCTGCCGAGGGAGGGGAGGCTGTAGAGGGTGGGAGGAAAAGAAATGGGGTCAGGGGGCGCACCAAGAGGCAGGAGACAGGGAGGGTGGGAGAGAGAGACGGAAGACAAGTCAGGAGGGAGTGCGGAGACGTGGAAGGAGTGCATTGGGAAGGGAGGGGGCTTAGGAGGGAGGAAAAGAACCACTCAGGGGAAGGGAAAATGAAGGGAGACAGAGCCCTGAGGAGGGGGTGGATGGTGGGGTTAGAGTTGGTAGGAGGAGTAGATATCAGGCTGAAGTTAATCACCCAGGAGGGGTAGGCGCTGGAACATATGTTGGTAAAAGAGGTGGAGTATGTGGAGATGGAGAGAGGGCAGGATGCAGTGGTAAAGGCATGGCAACTGGCTGGTGGTAGAGAGGATAGGAGACACCAGGTAGTGGGGGAGATCGAGTTTGAGGAGGATGTACAAGGTGTGGATGTGTTCAAGGAGAAGGAGATGGGATGAGGTCATAGAGGATTGGTGTGGGGGACGGAAGGCAGATTTGGAAAGTGAAGTAGAGTGCATGGTGTATGAGGATATGGAGGGCTTTATAGGATCTGGGTGGGGCAGTAATCCAGTTACGGGTGTGGAGGAAGGAGTATTACAACCTACAGGATTTATGGAGAAGAAGGATGGCCTGTGGAGGGGGGCAGTGAGTGTGCATAAGCTTGGTAGGAATGTGGGTCTTCATGGTGTCAGTGATAGTCTTCTGGAGGAAGGATGAGGCATGGGTGAAGTCAGCAAAATAGTGACAGGTAAGTGGATGGCTTTGACCTGTGAGGCAATGGATTCCCAGTAGGCATCCCAGTCGGCTCAGCAGTAGTCATGGAAAGACTTCAGAAGGACAGCAGGGTGGGCAGCAGGATGTTGGTGATGGGATGAGGAGATGGTGAGAAGGAGTTGGTTGCTACCAATGGGGTCAAGGATGTCTGTGGTTTAATAGACTGAGGAGGTTGGGTGGGGGGGAACTGAGGACGACATATGGGGTGGAATTACTTTCAGGATGGGTGTGCTGTGGTAGGGTGGCAGGGTCTTTGCTGTGGATGTTGAGGTTTGTGGCAATTACATAGGTAGAGAAGGTACAGTCAGCAAGGCAGACGAATTCGTAGGAGAGAGGAGCTACGGGATGGATGTAGGTAGTGGCACAAGTGTCGGTGAGGGAGAGAAAAAAGACGCTGTGGATGAGGTGTTTGGTTGGATCATTGAGCAGGGGTTGTGGTTGGAGAGGGTTATGCTTGAGGTGGCCAATAGCAAGCCCACCTCGCACTTGGAAAGGGATTATCAGTGCAGTGAAGGAGGTAAGGAGAGATGTGGACAACATGGTGAGGTTGGAGGAAGGTTTCATTAAAGATGAAGGAGTTGGCCTGGTACTGGGACTGGGTATGCATGAAGAGGTATTTTTTTGCAGGGAGGGTATAGGAGATGATATTGTTGGCTTGTGAGGGAGTGAGATGGGTTGGGAGTGGAGGGAGGAGGAGAGAGACTTAAACGAGAGTATCTAGGTGGGTGAAGGCGAAATGGGCTTGGTTGTGGAAGTATCTAGCACAGGTATTCAAATGGAAGATAGAGCAGACAGCAAAGGAGATCTGCTGGCGGATGTGGGGGCATTGGAAGGGGTGGATATTCTGGAGGACAATGGTCAGGAAATGGATGATGTCTTTGGCCATAGGAGGTGGGCAGGGGTGGAGTCAGTGGGCTGATCAATGGGGAGAACAGGAACAGTTAGCTCGGGGTTGGTGGGAAGGTGTTTGGCCTTGCATTTGGAGGAGTAGGTTAGGTGGGCTCATTGCAGGAGCTTAAGAAAGGAGGAGAGGCTGGGTTAGAACACTGTTTGAGAAGTGGGAGGCTTTACAGTGGGGGAAGGTTGGGGGGGGGGGTTGCAGTTTTGGATGAGGTGATCATTGTAGAGGAGACAGCATTGGCAGTGGTAGGACTGAGGAGGAGAATGGGAGGGGTCAATGGGTGGCAATGATTGAAAAGCAGGGCTCCATGAGAGAGGAGGTGATCTGTGGATGAGGTGGGCTCTGTGAACACACACATTGGGAATGCAGGGACAGAATTGTTATAGATACATCGGGCTGAGCAGATTTCCAGGTTGGCCACAGAGATTAGCATTGTGATCGAGGCAGTGAATATTGGTGGACGGTGAGGGGATTGGTGGTGATGGGGATAGGAATAGATAAGGAGAGGTGTGAGAGATGCTTGTGGGCCAAAGGTGATACAGGGAAGCTTCTGGAGGAGGGCAGTGTGGAAAGAGGGAGATTCGATAAGGACAGAGTCTGTAGTGGGATAAGCTGAGCAATGGGGATATACTTGCGGATTTCGAGAGTGAGGGTGTGGGCATCAAAGAATTGAGAATCGAGGTTGGAAAGGACGAATGTATGCAGGGCGGGGGCTGGGAATGCAGAAGGAAGGGTGGTGTCCATGGTGGGAACAGGAGGAAAAGGATGGGTGGTGTTTCCTTGGAGGAGGGGGTGGAGACGAGGTCAGCATCCAGATGTTTGGGGAGTTTTTGGTGGGGGTGGCCTGGGGGGAGAGTTGAGGGACTGGTTGGAGTGGGAGGTGGCGGGAGGCAGGCCCCTCATGTGACACAGAGGCACTTTGAAGGGAGGGTGGGTGCTCCTTGGCGGCTACTGTGGCGCAGCAGGCGGTGACACAAGATGGGGAAGCAGAGGCGGTCGTACCAGTGTGAGTGGGAAGTGGGGGAAAGTCATCCTGATGGATGGTAGTGGTGGGAGTGGGGGCAGAGGCATTACTATGAGCAGGGGCAGGAGCAGGGGCAGGGGCAGTATACAGGTGGTATATGGGGGGATGGAAGGGGGAGAGGCTGCGAGGAGGGGAGGTGGAACAGACAGGGGAAGCATGGAGGAGGCACTCCAGGAGGGAACAAAAGGTGGGGGCAGGAGAAGGAGACGGGTATAAAATTGTGGTGGTGGGGCATCCATGGTGGACTGTGTGAGCTACCGGCGACAGGCGTCGCCGAGGTAGGGAAAGAGAACGGACATGGACAACGAGGTGATGGGCTGGGTGGCGGCAGGTAGTGTGCGGCGGCGGCGGGCACCAGGCAGGGATCAGTACACCTCGAATTCGTGTAAGAAATGTAGATTCCTCCCCTTATTTTCGAAAGTAGAAGAAATCCGACCATACACTTGTTTTCATATCGCTATAGTATAGTTACTTTTCATGAAAACCCTGAGCTACACTATGGCATAGGCTATATTTTCTCTATGTATTCTCTCAGCAGGTAGAAAAATGTGTTCTTATCTGCCATGTCCTGCATTACGGAACTAGAATATTATATTCACTTTTGCCTTATGGTGGAGTGCTAAGAGCATGCTATACCTCTGGCTCTGACTCCCCACTTTCGAACTCCCTTAAAGTAAACATAGTCTCGTTACATACAAAGCCTTTCAAGGTAAGAGCACAAAGAAATTGTAAATATCGGGTTTATACGCTGTTGTTGTTGTTGTGGTCTTCAGTCCTGAGACTGGTTTGATGCAGCTCTCCATGCTACTCTATCCTGCGCAAGCTTCTTCATCTCCCAGTACCTACTGCATCCTACATCCTTCTGAATCTGCTTAGTGTATTCATCTCTTGGTCTCCCTCTACGATTTTTACCCTCCACGCTGCCCTCCAATAGTAAATTGGTGATCCCTCGATGTCTCAGAACACGTCCTACCAACCGATCCCTTCTTCTAGTCAAGTTGTACCACAAACTTCTCTTCTCCCCAATCCTATTCAATACCTCCTCATTAGTTATGTGATCTACCCATCTAATCTTCAGCATTCTTCTGTAGCACCACATTTCGAAAGCTTCTATTCTCTTCTTGTCCAAACTATTTATCGTCCACGTTTCACTTCCATACATGGCTGCACTCCATACAAATACTTTCAGAAATAACTTCCTGACAATTAAATCTATACTCGATGTTAACAAATTTCTCCTCTTCAGAAACGCTTTCCTTGCCATTGCCAGTCTACATTTTATATCCTCTCTACTTCAACCATCATCAGTTATTTTGCTACCCAAATAGCAAAACTCTTTTACTAGTTTCAGTATATCATTTCCTAATCTAATTCCCTCAGCATCACCCGATTTTATTCGACTACATTCCATTATCCTCGTTTTGCTTTTGTTGATGTTAATCTTATACCCTCCTTTCAAGACACTGTCCATTCCTTTCAACTGCTCTTCCAAGTTCTTTGCTGTCTCTTTCAGAATTACAATGTCATCGGCGAACCTCAAAGTTTTCATTTCTTCTCCATGGATTTCAGTACCTATTCCGAACTTTTCTTTTGTTTCCTTTACTGCTTCCTCATTATACAGATTGAATAGCATCGGGGATAGGCTACAACCCTGTCTCACTCCCTTCCCAACCACTGCTTCCCTTTCATACCTCTCGACTCTTATAATTGCCATCTGCTCTCTGTACAAATTGTAAATAGCCTTTCGCTCCCTGTATTTTACCCCTGCCACCTTCAGAATTTGAAAGAGAGTATTCCAGTCAATTATACGATGTATAACTTTATAAATTCGATAATATAGATTATTTTATCAATATGATCGTATCTCCCTGTGTAGGTGGGAGGTTGAAATTCAATTAAAATGTCTCGCCTGATTTTCGCTTTAACTCTTGAATCATATGCATGGTACTTTCGCCCTCGCTTCCACCTGCATGGTGATATCTCATTGATGTCAAATTGATAGGCTAATTAATTAAATTGATCATCAGAGACCTTTTGCGCGGCAAGTAGTTTTTTCTACTGTAGTCGGGTTACACTCGTCAGGTAACCGTTACAGATGCTTCTGTGAGGCTTCTGGAGGCTTCCTACTCGCTAGGTAATCACTTCCTCCGATACCAAAATCGGTGGCAACCGTCGTCAAATAGCTGAAGGCATCCAATGCTAATTGCATTCTGTCTCTCGGTTGTCTTATCATGCTCTTGGAAGTGCGTAACTTAGAATTCTGGTATACTCCTCCCTACCAATGCTGCTGACACCTGTACGTCCATGTGGGAAGCAGGATTTTTCACTCTCTTCTCCATCCCTGCAACGCCTCCGCCACCTAATCTCATGTGAACAGCTGTCAGCGTCGCTGAAAAACAAAAGACAGAGCTTCTACTGCAGAAACCCTCGTATTAGCCCGTAATTTTCTCATTACAGTCACTTCGCGAGACGTATGTGAGTGGTTGTAGTATGTTTGACTGCAATACTTAGATTGTTAAATATATATGATGGTAGTATCTGTTCCCGAAAGAACAGTTACCGTTAATGACCATGCAGCCTTGCTAGAATGAAATGGTAGTTAAATGGACACCCTCGTTGCAACCAGGCGTTTGTATACTTCACTGGGGACGGGTTGAAAATGTCTGCCTAGACCGGGACTCGAACCCAGAATCTCCTGTTTCCATGGCAGACGCTCTATCCATCTGAGCCACCAAGGGCACAGAGGTTAGTGCGCCTGCAGGGACTTATCCCTTGCACGCTCCCCGTGAGACCAACATTCCCAACATGTCCACACCACTGCAATCGTAGTGCGCCTAATAGATGTTTGTCCTGGCAAGTTACAGACCTCTGCTAATTCTCTCGAAATCACGTCACGTTCTGACAACGGAGTTCCATTAGTTAGAAGCCTGATAGGTAGCGAACTATGACAACGAGAAAAATAGCACATTAACGTACAGCAGGAAATTCACAACCATGCAACAACTTGTCCTGGCAAGTTACAGACCTCTGCTAATTCTCTCGAAATCACGTCACGTTCTGACAACGGAGTTCCATTAGTTAGAAGCCTGACAGGTAGAGAACTATGACAACGAGAAAAATAGCACATTAACGTACAGCAGGAAATTCACAACCATGCAGAGCGTACACGGACTGCACAAAGGAAATCCGAAGTACACTGAAAGGTCTCTGTTGGATTCCTTTCATGTTTGATTTCTTAAATCTGTTGTCATTTATGGAATAAATTCCTCTTCTAAATTTACTGTGGCGTTTCTGACTATCTGGGAGGAGACTGAGTAGTGGAACATGTTACTTTTACACGTAAACAAGAACGATCTGTCACACTACTACACTTTAAAACACAGTTTATATGTAATTCATGTCACACAGTCTCATACGGAACCTACATCCGCTTTCTTTTATATACTGTATATGATAAGATACTGTCATCCCCCTTCCCTTCTGTGTGAGAGTATGAATGAGCAAATGTATTTGTAGTTGCATGCTTGAGGGTAGCAGACAAGCCTGTCTGCTAGAGAACAGTAGGACCAACGCCGGAACAGGTAGCTACGCTTCCTAAAAGCAAAGATGTTTCTATCCTTAGTATGGTTCTGTCCGTCTGTTGTCATGTTGGTATAGGAAGCTGCCCCTCTGGCCACTTCCGTTTGTCTTTGCGAGCCACCCTCAGGAAGCACGCTCGGCAGTAGCGCGGTTGCAGTCTGGCGGTGGCGAGCGTCTGAAGTGGTAAGATCCCCGGCTAAGCGCATGTCTGCTAAGTCCATAGGACAATGGATTTGTTAAGTTCAGCCGAACTGAAAATTTAATCATCTTTATTTCGGGTTTAGCTCTAAAGTATCTAAGGTTATCTTAAGTTGCAGCGTAGTGTAATTCTCGTGTGAAGTTCATATTATTTTCCGGTTGTTGCTTTGTTACTACTTTGTGAGTAAAGTGGAACCACGTGTTGATCAGTAACTCTAACTAAGATCAATCTTAAATGCGAATGCTTGTGTGATTATAACGTCTCGTCTTGACAATATTTTCAATATAGCAACTTTTCTTTATGTTCAACCCACGTGGGGTATATTTTGCGAGACCAGTACCACGTGCTTATATACCTGTTTGAGCCGTCAGGTTAACAGTAAGACGTTAATAACCAGTTCGAGGTTTTTCTTTTGTAATTTGCTTTTCGATCTAATTTATTTTAATTATCAAAATTATTGTGGAGTTATACGCTTTGTGTAAACCAAGTTGACCATGTGGTGTAATCATCAAAGTAGCCTTCAGCTATTCTTTTTGGGAAGATTTCACAAAGAGTTAATATGAATTTAGTATACCAGTGTGTGGTAATTACATGACGGACAGGATTGTGTTACGAACGTAATTTCTTTGGGTGAAAACTGAATCTGTTGGTTGTGGTTAATTTCTTCTTGCTTATGTTTCAACGTTCTTTGGGTGTTGTTTTATGAATGCAGTGTTCTAGGCAGTCTCCCAATCTTGGCTCCATATTTGATGTGTTCCGTAAGATTAAAATCTCACATTTTTACAATCCTTAAACAAGGCACCAGCTCAGTTATAACTCACGTATAATATGCTGAAATTTCAATGAACAATCTTAAAATAAATTTCCAAATATAAACTGATTTCTTTCTTTTTATTTAAATTCTCCTTTGTATATATAGATATATTACCGGTTGTTGTATGACTGTAAAAGATTATAATCAATGTTAGTCTGATTGGTAATGTGGTAAACCTAGACTAGTTACCTGGTGAAACAGTTGCGCAGTAATGCACGGTTAACTTCTCCCCAGACAGCTCACAGCTTTTAACCCGCTTTTATTCTACTATTAGCACCCGATTTCAGCATAGCAAAATTAATGTAGCAATATTACACATGGCGACCCTGTTCTGTGATTCCGCTAGACTCTGGAATCTCTGAGACGTTAGATTGCAAGCGTTGTATAATCTTAATTTTTTTTCCCCTACAGCGCTCAAACAACTGCTGCGTTGTTTCTGAGGAGACTTCCTAAAGATTCACTGCGTTGTAGAGCGGCGTTGTGTTGTTTGTCTTGTTGTTTTGTTTTCTATATTTGTGTGTTTTATATGTGTGTGTGGTTTTTTTTTCTCGCTTGTAAATTCCACTGTTTCGATCAAAGATAAAAATTGGTTTTGTGTGTGAAAAAGTGAGTACTGGGTTGGGTACCTTTCGTGTAACTGTCGAAATTTTTGGGGGATAGATTTACTGTGATTAGTGTCTTGCGTACTGGGTATAAATTGAACTAATGCAGACACGTAACCAAACTAAAAGTAAGCGGTCCGACAACTTAAGCAACATGGACCAAGGGGATAATTTGATTTCGAATGTTAACGCGTCGGGCGGTTCCGAAAATGCAATGGGAAATACTTCAGACGAAATGCAGAACAGCACGAACGGGCTCACATCAGAGCCACAAATTAATTTGCCTCCAACTAACCAAATTGATTTGGCAGAACTCATGAAAGCCTTATTGCAACAAAATAAAGAATCATCCAAAAAATCGATCCGCGAGCTAGGCGAACAAATGACGCAGAAATCTGAAAAATCGATCCGCGAGCTAGGCGAACAAATGACGCAGAAATCTGAAAAATCTATTCGCGAGCTAGGCGAACAAATAGACGAAAAACTAATCCAGCAGACAAATAAAGTCGACAAGTCGATGCAGAGAGTGTCCGATGATATCTCACAAAGAATAAACAATCTGGCAAGTGAAATAAAAAGTGATATTATGAAAGAATTAGGCCGTACATTTGAACAAATCAATGACCGTCTGCAAGCGTTGGAACAGGGCAAGCGGAGTGGTGATGCCGAATTTAAAGAGAGCGAAGAACAGCTACTTAGGAATTTCCAAGTGCTGAGAGAAGAATGCCAAAGGGAACACCAGCAGGTACTCTCGAGGGTCCAAGAGGCGGAAACGCATTGTCCCACGTCCGTTAGCAACACAATAGCGGACAACAGTTTAGCGATCTACGCGTTGGAACAGCAAATAGAACAATTGAAGCAGACTGGGGCGGAGGACAAGAGACAAGTAGATGATAAGATTGCGGCATTAGCGGACATTGTAGGCACGATGAAGCTGATGGAAAGCGAGAACAATACTACACCGGTAGCGGCCGCAGAGACCGAAGAAGTGCGTTCGCTTCTGAGATTTCAGAAGGGACAATTCGAAGTGAACAGGCAACACAAGGCTGTAACAGGCGAATTACAAGAACGCGTGGCGCATCTGGAAAACCGCATGGCGTATGATTCCGAACTCGCCAATAGCACTAAAAATAGCCGTACGAACAGTGCAGAGAGGGACTCCGGCCACGAGGGAGATTTTGACGACAGGGAAGAATGTAATTTGAGGGGCAGACATGAGAAAAATAGAAACATTCAAGGGCCTCGACAGGAGGAAATGTGGGGATTTGATTTCAAACATTTCCTTACGGTAAGAAAGTTTGAGATATTCCGAAATTCGCAAAAAGGAATACATCCACGAGCATGGCTCGAGCAATTTGAGTTCTGTCTTCCTCCCGACTGGGCAAGTTCACATAAGATAGAATATATGTGTGGCTATTTGGAAGGCGAACCGGCGATTCGCATGAGGTCGGCAGCGCGTCACTGCAACTCCACTTGGGAGTTTCGACAAGCCTTTCTCTCCGCCTATTGGTCGGAAGCGGCACAAGACAGGGTCAAACATGGCATAATTATGCTGCCAAATTTGAACCAGTCTGGTTTCGGCAGCCCTGCACGCCTATTCGACCACATGCTGCAGGCAAATCAATTTTTATACGATCCATACGGGCCTGCGGAACTAATTAGGATATGCATCACCAAATTGCCGATGCACTTGCGGCACGTCATTCTTGCGGGACGATGCAAAGAGGACGTGGAAACGTTTAAAACACTTCTCCAAGAGTTGGAATATAATACAGCAGAATTCCCGCCTAATCAGGCACAAAGTTATTACGGGGCACAGCAGCGCGACCGCAGTCGTGGCCGTATTACTAATCAACGGCGTGACTGGTCGTCGCGACGCGAACGGAACAATAATCGGGACAGGCCGTATAGAAACTGGGGTAACAGTCGCGAACACAGGTGGAACAGCGGAAATGATCGAGGACGTGGACAGAATCGTGAACGGAACAGTTACGGCAACCAGAATCGATACTACGGTGAACACGGTGGGAATAGGACTACAGGCGGAGCACCTCATGATATTGAAATTCGGCCAGCTAACCCTAGACATAATCCAGCAAATGGAAATGAACAAAACCGGCAATGACAAACGATCAGCGCAGAAGGCGCCCAATCGGAACCAATGAACGACATGGCAAAGGAGTGCATACGGTATATAGAGAGGGAAGATATTAGAGAGGATTTGTTGCAAGAAACTACGAGTGCTAAAATTTCGGGAATAAATCCAGTCGTGACAGTTGCAGTAAACGAAATATGTTTTAAGTGTGTCATTGGCACTGGAAGCCCTTTCTCGATAGTGAGCGAGGCAGCATTTCAAAAATGCGAAGGGACTGGGACCTGGCCCGTTTCTCAAGTGCGAGGAATAAAGGTGAAGGGCGCAATCTACGGTAAGAGCGTAGAAATCCGAAGGCAGACTCGGCTTGATTTTACCTGCCAGGGAAGAGAGTTTGAGTACAATTTCTATGTGCTCCCAATGCTGAATGTGGCAATGATTTTAGGCAATGACTTCATGAATACCCACCATGCAGTAATTGACATGGGTGGAGGAGTAATGACAGTTCAAGTTGGGGATCAGAAAATTAATTTAGTATTTGATGAATGCATATTACGTGCCGAATCAGAAATTAGTTGCCTAAAATTTCAAGCTCAAACCGAGTCGCAACCCAGACTGGAGCTACTCGTGAACTATGTAAGTGAGTCGTGCTCTACGTCTGGTGAGCAGGGAAAAGATGTTGCTTTTGCTGATGCACTGAGAAAGAGCATCGCGGGTGTCAGAACCACGGACAGGGAAAAGGAGAAATTGTATTGCCTACTTAGGAATCATGAACGGGTATTTTCTGAGACTCCCGGGGCGATTAAGGGTTTTACTTACCAATTCAGAGTACGTGACCATCAGAAGTTTTCTGTTAGACCATACCCTATTCCCGTGGCGCATAAAGCCCAGGTGGAGAAGGAAATGTTAGAACAAGGAATAATTGAGCGGACAGTAAGCTCGTACAACTCACCCCTGCTTGTCGTGCCAAAACGCGAGAACTCGGTTCGTTTGGTGCTAGACTCGAGACAGATAAACACAATTATTATGTCGGAAACGGACAGGCCTGAGGGCCTTGAGGAACTCTTACAACGTTTCCACGGGGTAAAGGTACTATCATCTGTTGACCTCCGTTCGAGTTTTTGGCAAATCGTGCTACACCCATCTTGCAGATTATACACAGCGTTCCTGTGTTACGGAAATTGTTTCCAATTCCGGCGTCTCCCGTTCGGACTAAACGTCTCATCAGCTGCTTTTATAAGGGGATTAAATAGCATTTTACCTGATGATTTGAAACAGCGAGTGACAATTTACGTGGATGACATATTAATTGCGGAAAAGTCGTGGGAGGACCATAATGACGATCTAAACAGACTACTGGATGTTTTTGAGAAGGCAGGTGTAACAGTCAACTTAGATAAGTCACAGTTCGGACGAGAGAACATAACATTCTTAGGCCATATTGTCTCAGCAAATGGAATACAACCTGACCCGGAGAAAATTGCGGCGATAGCGGAGTGTGCAATGCCGACAAATAAAAAACAGTTGCGAGCATTCTTAGGCCTGTGTAATTTTTATAAGCGATTTATAAATTTTAGTGTACTTGGTACACCCCGTCTATGTGGACTAACAGGGAAGAACGCTTTGTGGGTCTGGGATCAAGAGGCACAGGATGAATTTTATAAATTGAAAAAGGCATTGGTAGAGGCTCCCATCCTCGTGCATCCCGACCTGACACAAGAATTCTGTTTAATGACGGACAGTTCCTTGTCAGGATTAGGTGCGGTACTGTTTCAAACGGAAGGAAATGATGATATTACAACTTGGAAAACAATCTCGTTTGGGAGCAGGATGCTCTCTCGATGTGAAAAAAATTATTCTGTGACAGAACTCGAAGCACTCGCGATAGTTTGGGCATTCTCAAAATTTAGGTATTTTTTATTTGGGAGGACCACCGAGGTGTACTCTGACCATCGTGCACTCCAATTTCTTATGAGCACAAAAATCACGCATGGAAGACTAGGACGCTGGGCACTATACCTACAGGAATATAACTTCACTGTAGAATACATTCCTGGACAGAAAAATGTAATTGCTGACGCTCTATCGCGCATTCCTATAGGTTTGGTTCACACAGAAGAAAGGGAAGTGGGTGAAAATAATTTTAGCATCCTATACTTACAGAATGTAGCGTTCGAGAATTTTGTTACCACCTCTTTAGGGAGTATAGCGGACGAACAGGATAAGGACGCAGTATTGAAAGATATAAAGACGAAGTGGGAGGACAAGCAGAATGTAGGAATACGCCAGTACTACTTAGTGCGCAATAGAATATTATTCAAGAAACGAGCCCCGGACGACTCCAGATGGGTGTTGGTGATTCCGGAGGAACTCGTAAACAAAATTATATGGTACATACACTTGAGTTATGGTCACTTCGGAGCACAGAAATGTTGTGAAAAACTGAAAGAGACATGCTATTTTAATAACATGCTACGGCGTATTCGTGGTGTACTTAGAGTGTGCGGACCTTGTCAGCGAGCAAAGGCGGCCACAGTGACTTATGCTGCATCATTGCACCCGATAATACCAAGCAAACTTTGTGACCTCGCGGCCGTGGATCTATTTGGGCCACTAATACGATCTAAAGTAGGTTTTGCATATGTTTTCGTAGCGGTGGAGCTAACCTCCAAGTTTGTGTGTCTGACTCCGTTGAAGAGAGCCACAGGAAGGGCAGTGGCAACTGCATTTGCAAAGCAGTTTCTGCATGAAGTTGGGAGCGTGAAAAGGGTTATCTCGGATAATGGACCACAATTTAGATCGCAATACTGGCAGCGGATGCTTCGAAGTAGAAGAATTAAACCTATATATATATCTCTCTTTCACCCCAGCTCGAACCCCAGTGAGCGTATTATGCGTGAATTAGGAAAATTATGTAGGTTATACTGCAGTCGTGATCACCAATCGTGGGACATACACCTAAAAGGATTTCAGAACATAATTAATGAGTTGCCTAATACGTCAACAAAGCTTCCGCCAATCACTGTGCTAAAAAACAAGGAGCCCCCGAGCAAAATCAAAGAGGTGGTGCCTTGGCCACAAGAGCCGAGACTACGCCGGAACGCAATTGTTGACTTAGCTTTACGCAGCATCAAGCGTGCAGCAGAAGCCAGAGTCAAGGCGTATAAGAAACACGTGAGAAAAACAGTGTTTCATGTAGGACAAAAAGTTCTTATCAGATCACACAAGCTGTCTAACAAACGGTCAGGTGTCTGCAAGAAATTTTTTAATCTCTTTAACGGCCCGTATCGGATAAGGAAGATTCCCCATGAAAACGCCATAGAAGTGGAAACTCTTCGATCGAAGAAATCAAAAGGGCTACACCATGTGTCAAACGTAAAACCATACATTGAGTAGAAAGGGCAGTGGGGAGTAGAGAGGACGGTGAAGAGAATGAATTGATTAGTTTAAATTTGTGACATGCATTTTGAATAATATGTTGGTAAAAATTAATGATAAAGATGTTTTTATGTGATTGATTGAAGTGATGTTGTTAATTTGTTTTCTTTCCTTGTGCAATTAGGATTTAGTTTGATTCAAACGTAAAGATAAAAGGTTTCCTTGTGAACGAGTGAAATGCTGTTTTTTTTGTGTGTGTAAATTGAAAAGAGCCGTTTCTGAGAGAAGCAAGATCTGTGTTGAATTAATGCAAAACTCAGGGGAATATCCGATCTGTGGGTATTATGGGTCTGGCAAACCCAGGTTCCCAGCTGTTAGTAGCCTTGTTTCCGATTTTCTGCTTTCAGTGCTACTATCTATCTATTACTATTCTATATCTGTCAGTATAAATGAGGATCTCTTACTATAGTATGCGTGCTGTATGAATATTTTAAGATAGGAGAACTCTGAGAAAGGAATGAGTAAGTTTGGAATCTTGAAAACAGGATGCGATAATACGATTGCTTAACCATTGGCTTCCCAATATGCGATGATATGTTAATATTGATGATATATGTCTTTTTTGTTCTTTATAGCTGAGTATGGAAAGTGCCGTCTGTGGATTTCGTAAGTAGATTGATTCCCTTCAAGGTGAAAGAAGAATTGTGGTTTGTGTAATTTACGTCGCCCTGAAATATTATTGTGGCAGTCAAATACGAGCAGTTTTCCAGCAAATGGAGAATGGAACGGAAATGTGGATCCTTTTTGTAGTCTTCACTGATGTTGAGCCAGAGCCTAAAAAATTATTCTGCGTTAATACTTGTCCTAGAAAAGCGACGTTTATGTATTTTTGCTGATGCTGTGAGCATTACAGCTTACCGTTTTCGCTGGTGCGGGATGCACTGCAGCCTATATGATTTGTACTGAGGAAATTTCCCTCTTGAAGGTAGAGGATGATTAAATAATTTTGATTATGGGAACGAAGGAAAGCTTGGTTTAAGGTAATAAGGATGAAGCAAAACATTTGTCATTTAAACTGCAGGAGGATTCGGATCTTTTGTGTCTGTTGTAAGTTCAATATGTTAAGATGATACTGTTTTACAGAATAGAGGTGAACACAATTTTGCCATTCATGAGAAATGAGTCCAGAATAACCACCACAGGCGAAATAACTGATTTGGAAGCGAAAGGTAACTTAAAGAAGGGACGAAATGGGTAAGAAAATGTAGTATAACCTGTATAATTAAAATATTTGTACCCTTCTCAGAGCCATCTGTGTGATTAATTCTTGTGATAACGTAATTTTAGATGAAATTTTCTTACTGTTTTATGTGTGAATATATGAGTATGATAAATGTATAATTGCGAGTCTCTTTTCAGGTGTGCGAACTGGTATAAATGTTTTGGTGTGTAAATAACCATTGTTCTTTTTACTGTGTATGTTTAAGGAAAGTTTCTCCATATTTATCATGTGACAAGACGTATGCCGCGAGCGTCAAGAAGAGGACGAATTAGAACAATGTTGTAGTGGTATATACACGGTGTTGAAATAGCATTGAAGTAGCTTATTGCCTTAACTAGTAGTGGATAGAAGTAGAATATTGAGTAATGCATGTTTATGGGTAGTTAGTTTGTAGAATAGACAACAGGTGTGCATGTATGTGTGTGTAAATAACGTGTAAACCCTATGCTGTCCTGACCTATACTTGAACAAGGCATAATCCTATTCATTTTAGTGAATTAATAAGTAGCATTGGATTTATTAAAACGTAAGTGAACCACATTAGTGATATGGATTTAAATATTATATTGTCAGTTCATTTAATTTTTTATTTTTTTTTTTACATTGTAAAGTCATTTCACTTTTATTTTTTTACATTGTCAAGTCATTTAAATTTTATTTTATATTGTCGATTCATCTAATTATTTTTATAAAAAAAAATAATAAAAAAAATTAAGTCTCACGTTTGTTCTTAAAAATTGTGAAAGACAATACTAAGTGGTATTATGTATGACATTGTGTAATCACATAACTACGATAAAAAAATTTTCTGTGAATGCAGTTGAGAACGTGAAAGCGAACCGGCTAAACTCTTACGAGACAGCGGGAGCAGCCGGACTAGTTGTAAACTGGCGGGTTTCCCAGCGGGGGACGCTGTCAACCGGGCCACTTCGGGAGCGCGGTCGACCACAAAAGAAGGGCATGCGGCAAACACTTTCCCTTGCACCTGGAGCTAATGGGCGGTCGCCCCGTGCGACCCTTCCTGAAGGCGACGACCTGAGATGGGCGAGCGGTCCACCGCGCGGAAATCCATCTGCTGGCAACGCACCACACGCACGCGACCGTGACGAGACGGTCGCGTTGAAACAACACAAGGGGGGTGGAGCCTTTTGACAGGTACTGTCCAGAGAAACTGGCAGACTTCAACGACGCCTATCAACATTTCCGGATGGATGCCTGCTGTCAAGCGACAGTAAATCATGGTTCGATGTTCTCTGGTCGCTAAGGGTGGCACAAAAGAAGAGCCACTAAGTGCCATCCTTGCCCAGGAATATCAACCTGGCGTGTCAATCGAGGATACCGCACGAATTTGACAACACAAACATGGAACCAAATCGAGATGTACGTGACACAGACCACCAAGAGAAACTTCATGAGAGGGCAGAGACGGCGGGATTGCACGCAACAGATGGACAAAAATCCCTACTGACAGCTGCGGCGACGCACCCCTTTCCCCTCCCCTTATATTGTGCCTCGGAACAGTGGAACTAGTGAGTGTATCAGTGAACAGTGATTATACGGTTCTTAGTTCAATGCATATACGTGTGTTTCTGTCACAGAAACTTTGACTCGTGTGTTTTGCAGGGATTCGATTTATTGGTGTTTACTAGACTGACTCTTGTATTTTGCAGGTGTTCTATTTATTAATTTTTTTTAGACTTTGACTCTCGTATTTTGCAGGTGTTCTATTTATTGTTTATTTTAGACTTTGACTCTTGTATTTTGCAGGTGTTTTATTTATTGGTGTTTTTTATTAGATATTGACTATTGTACTGTTTTATTGATCAATGTTTGTTCTTGTGTGATGTATTAGATTTGTGTTATTTTGTTTCGTAAATTCATTCATGTGGCATTGCTTCGTTTATCAGTCAGATTGCTATTCATTCTCATTGGACTGTGATCGATTAGCCTTTGCATGGGGCATATTTATAGTGAGGAACCCCTTAAGGGTAACAATCACATAATTAATTGTATTTTCAGTATAATGACACAGTGCTCATTGTTTGCTAACTAACTGAAATATAGTAGAGTGATTAAATTAATGCCACATAGTTATGTTAATTCTACAAATTATTAGTTTTATAAGATATAGAATTTTTTTTGCGATAACCACTTTGTAAAACATGTTTTTTTTCTTATCATTTTTTTTTTGCTTTTGCGGATTGTGCATTGTAATGTTCTGCTTTATAATACCGATGTTATTTGATGTTCTTTTTTTAATTGCTGTGGCATCTTTGCTATTTTCATAAATTTTACTTGTTAAAAAACAGTCATAAATTTTCCTGTGATCAGTTGGCTCTTGCAATGAGCAAATACTGGTGAACTCCATAAGGGTAACAACCAGAAATTGTTTTCATATTAATGACACAGGAACCATTGTTTTTACTTGCTGACCGAATTAGGTCTACAATATCTTTTAAATAGGTGTCACAGATTGTGTTTTTTTTTTGTTTGAAATTAGTAGATTTTAAAGATTTGTTGAAATTATTGTGTTTTAGCAAGTAGCTGGTGACCTTTTGCCTTTTCTTTACACTTTTGGTTTAAGTAGGGTGTGAGAAGCCTGCTTGGAAATGTCCTAGCATGGCCAGAAAATTCCCTGCACAGTCTTTTCCCGGAGCGTTGAGGTTATGAAAGGTCTCTGTTGGATTCCTTTCATGCTTGATTTCTTAAATCTGTTGTCATTTATGAAATAAATTCCTCTTCTAAATTTACTGTGGCGTTTCTGACTATCTGGGAGGAGACTGAGTAGTGGAACGTGTTACTTTTACACGTAAACAAGAACGATCTGTCACACTACTACACTTTAAAACACAGTTTATATGTAAGTCATGTCACACAGTCTCATACGGAACCTACATCCGCTTTCTTTTATATACTGTATATGATAAGATACTGTCATCCCCCTTCCCTTCTGTGTGAGAGTCTGCTAGAGAACAGTAGGACCAACGTCGGAACAGGTAGCTACGCTTCCTAAAAGCAAAGAGGTTTCTATCCTTAGTATGGTTCTGTCCGTCCGTTGTCATGTTGGTATAGGAAGCTGCCCCTCTGGCCACTTCCGTTTGTCTTTGTGAGCCACCCTCAGGAAGCACGCTCGGCAGTAGCGCGGTTGCAGTCTGGCGGTGGCGAGCGTCTGAAGTGGTAAGATCTCCGGCTAAGCGCGTGTCTGCTAAGTCCATAGGACAATGGATTTATTAAGTTCAGCCGAACTGAAAATTTAATCATCTTTATTTCGGGTTTAGCTCTAAAATATCTAAGGTTATCTTAAATTGCAGCGTAGTGTAATTCTCATGTGAAGTTCATATTATTTTCCGGTTGTTGCTTTGTTACTACTTTGTGAGTAAAGTGGAACCACGTGTTGATCAGTAACTCTAACTAAGATCAATCTTAAATGCGAATGCTTGTGTGATTATAACGTCTCGTCTTGACAATATTTTCAATATAGCAACTTTTCTTTATGTTCAACCCACGTGGGGTATACTTTGCGAGACCAGTACCACATGCTTATATAACTGTTTGACCCGTCAGGTTAACAGTAAGACGTTAATAACCAGTTCGAGGTTTTTCTTTTGTAATTTGCTTTTCGATCTAATTTATTTTAATTATCAAAATTATTGTGGAGTTATACGCTTTGTGTAAACCAAGTTGACCACGTGGTGTAATCATCAAAGTAGCCTTCAGCTATTCTTTTTGGGAAGATTTCACAAAGAGTTAATATGAATTTAGTATACCAGTGTGTGGTAATTACATGACGGACAGGATTGTGTTACGAACGTAATTTCTTTGGGTGAAAACTGAATCTGTTGGTTGTGGTTAATTTCTTCTTGCTTATGTTTCAACGTTCTTTGGGTGTTGTTTTATGAATGCAGTGTTGTAGGCAGTCTCCCAATCTTGGCTCCATATTTGATGTGTTCCGTAAGATTAAAATCTCACATTTTTACAATCCTTAAACAAGGCACCAGCTCAGTTATAACTCACGTATAATATGCTGAAATTTCAATGAACAATCTTAAAATAAATTTCCAAATATAAACTGATTTCTTTCTTTTTATTTAAATTCTCCTTTGTATATATAGATATATTACCGGTTGTTGTATGACTGTAAAAGATTATAATCAATGTTAGTCTGATTGGTAATGTGGTAAACCTAGACTAGTTACCTGGTGAAACAGTTGCGCAGTAATGCACGGTTAACTTCTCCCCAGACAGCTCACAGCTTTTAACCCGCTTTTATTCTACTATTAGCACCCGATTTCAGCATAGCAAAATTAATGTAGCAATATTACAACACTACTGGCCATTAAAATTGCTACACCACGAAGATGACGTGTTACAGACGCGAAATTTAACCGACAGGAAGAAGATGCTGTGATATGCAAATGATTAGCTTTTAAGAGCATTCACACAAGGTTGGCGCCGGTGGCGAAACCTACAACGTGCTGACATGAGGAAAGTTTCCAACCGATTTCTCATACACAAACGGCAGTTGACCGGCGTTGCCTGATGAAACGTTGGTGTGATGCCTCGTGTAACGAGGAGAAATGCGTACCATCACGTTTCCGACTTTGATAAAGGTCGGATTGTAGCCTATCGCGATTGTGGTTTATCGTATCGCGACATTGCTGCTCGCGTTAGTCGAGATCCAATGACTGTTTCAGAATATGGAATCGGTGGATTCAGGAGGGTAATACGGAACGCCGTGCTGGATCCGAACGGCCTCGTATCACTAGCAGTCGAGATGACAGGCATCTTATCCGCATGGCTATAACTGATCGTGCAGCCACGTCTAGATCCCTGAGTCAACTGATGGGGACGTTTGCAAGACAACGACCATCTGCACGAACAGTTCGACGACGTTTGCAGCAGCATGGGCTATCAGCTCGGAGACCATGGCTGCGGTTACCCTTGACGCTGTATCACAGACAGCCATTGGTTACACGTCTCGGTCACCTCTTGTTCGCATTGACGGCACTTTGAGCAGTGGACGTTACATTTCAGATGTGTTACGACCCGTGGCTCTAGCCTTCATTCGACCCCTGCGAAACCCTACATTTCAGCAGGATAATGCACGACCGCATGTGCAGGTCCTGTACGGGCCTTTCTGGATACAGAAAATGTTAGACTGCTGCCCTGGCCAGCACATTCTCCAGATCTCTCACCAATTGAAAACGTCTGGTCAATGGTGGCCGAGCAACTGGCTCGTCACAATACGCCAGTCACTACTCTTGATGAACTGTGGTATCGTGTTGAAGTTGCATGGGCAGCTGTACCTGTACACGCCATCCAAGCTCTGTTTGACAGGATATATGCACCCAAATTGCGTGAAAATATAATCACATGTCACTTCTAGTATAATATATTTGTCCAACAAATACCCGTTTATCATCTGCATTTCTTCTTGGTGTAGCAATTTTAATGGCTAGTAGTATGTATTAGTCATGCAGAGCGCAATGCTCTTAACACCCTAATGTGGGACATACATGTCCAGCATCTGACATCGATCCTTCCTGCAATTTTTTGTCCCACTCACTATGGTTAACAAATTTTAAGATGATAAAACTACTTCCTTCTACAAAAAAGAAAAACATAGATTGTTTGTATACACGCACAATATACTTTCCAGAGGTGTACAGAGCCAGTGCTCACATCATATTATACTACAGAAGTTATACTATGCTTGCATCAGTCCTATAAAATGATCACCAGCAATGGAAAATGCATCTTATGAGAAAACAGGCAAATGCGTATCAGCGGTGTCTGACACGTGAAATGACACACACCGTGCTGCTCTGACTCTCTAAACAGGACAACTGTCAAGCAAATGTCCACACACAGGGTATTCAGTACCTCACGAACCTCTGTCACTGACTTGAAAAAGGAGACATTTTACATAAAACACTTTTGCTAAGCCAGCCGCTGTCTTTTCGCGTCTCTGTCACGTTGCAAACTTTAAAAACATTGCCCCACCACGAAAAGTATAACGTTTCTCATTGGATAGACAGAATTTTTGTAGGCGGAGCTTAAGGTTAACATTGAGACCCTGATTGGTCAGATGAAAACACAGCCAGGTAGTTTTTTTTTAAACCAACTTCGGTAAATTGTAGTAAGGAGAAGTTAGGTGGAGTTGCTTCCGAGACGGCGAGCTGTATGGAGCTGCGCCATCCGCCGTGATATGGCATAGGTCATCCTTCGATCCATTGTAGAACTTGGAAACCAATTCAGAGAATATTCGTTCAAATTTTTGTTGAACGCAGTTGGTTTTTATCATCCTATATTAAAATATTACCTTTTATCAATAGTGCAATTTATAAACAATGTTTTGTGAGTAGAATAAAGTTTCCAATGGTAAACTTAACTGCTTTTTCGACGTTATTTTACCAGCTAACTAAAAATAAGAAAGCTTTGAACCCCTTCCACTAAATTTAGTTAGTATTAAGATTCTTTTACAGGGAGTGCAGTGGAGCTGACGCTGAAATCATTAAGGATCTGATTATATCATCGTTAGTCTCACTGAACTCTTCTGAACTCTATATGTCCTTTCCAGCAACAGGTCCCAGGTTCAAACTAGTCAATTCCCTAAAAAACACGCTCAGAGCGTCGTTGCGCGGAAGTGGTAGGGAGACACGACTTACAAGGGAACCTCCCCATCGCACCCCCCTCAGATTTAGTTATAAGTGGGCACATTGGATAGGCCTTGAAAAACTGAACACAGATCAATCGAGAAAACAGGAAGAAGTTGTGTGGAACTATTAAAAAATAAGCAAAATGTAGAAACTGAGTAGTCCATGCACAAGATAGGTAACATCAAAGATTATGTAACCTGAGGAGCACCGTGGTCTCGTGGTTAGAGTGAGCACCTGTGGAACGAGAGGTCCTTGGTTCAACTCTATCCTCGAGTTTTGTTTTCAGACAATTATCAAAGTTCAGGCACTCACACATCAATTTCGCTCTCCAAAATTCCAGGACATGTTCAGATTTGCTTGGACATATACAGGATTTGACGGTCTACACAAGGAAAAATTTGAAAACGTTAAAAACATATGTTTTGACAGAGCACAGGGAAAACTGTACGACTGTGAAACTGTTGCATTCATTTGTTGCAGTTTGTGTGACAAACTCTTACGTTTTCATCACTTTTTTGGGAGTGATTATCACATCAACAAGAAAACCTAAATCGGGCAACAACAACAAATATATATATATATATATATATATATATATATATATATATATATATATTCTGTAGCATATATATATATATATATATATATATATATATATATATATATATATATATATATATATATATATATATTTGTTGTTGTTGTGGTCTTCAGTCCTGAGGCTGGTTTGATGCAGCTCTCCATGCTACTCTATCCTGTGCAAGCTTCTTCATCTCCCAGTACCTACTGCAACCTACATCCTTCTGAATCTGCTTAGTGTATTCATCTCTTGGTCTCCCCCTATGATTTTTACCCTCCACGCTGCCCTCCAATACTAAATTGGTGATCCCTTGATGCCTCAGAACATGTCCTACCAACCGATACCTTCTTCTGGTCAAGTTGTGCCACAAACTTCTCTTCTCCCCAATCCTATTCAATACTTCCTCATTAGTTATGTGATCGACCCATCTAATCTTCAGCATTCTTCTGTAGCACCACATTTCAAAAGCTTCTATTCTCTTCTTGTCCAAACTATTTACCGTCCATGTTTCACTTCCATACGTGGCTACACTCCATACAAATACTTTCAGAAATAACTTCCTGACACTTAAATCTATACTCGATGTTAACAAATTTCTCTTCTTCAGAAACGCTTTCCTTGCCATTGCCAGTCTACATTTTATATCCTATCTACTTCGTCCATCATCAGTTATTTTGCTCCCCAAATAGCAAAACTCCTTTACTACTTTAAGTGTCTCATTTCCTAATCTAATACCCTCAGCATCACCCGACTTAACTCGACTACTTTCCATTATCCTCGTTTTGCTTTTGTTGATGTTCATCTTATATCCTCCCTTCAAGACACCATCCATTCCGTTCAACTGCTCTTCCAAGTCCTTTGCTGTCTCTGACAGAATTACAATGTCATCGGCGAACCTCAAAGTTTTTATTTCTTCTCCATGGATTTTAATACCTACTCCAAATTTTTCTTTTGTTTCCTTTACTGCTTGCTCAATATAGAGATTGAATAACATTGGGGAGAGGCTACAACCCTGTCTTACTCCCTTCCCAACCACTGCTTCCCTTTCATGTCCCTCAACTCTTATAACTGCCATCTGGTTTCTGTACAAGTTGTAAATAGCCTTTCGCTCCCTGTATTTTACCCCTGCCACCTTTAGAATTTGAAAGAGAGTATTCCAGTCAACATTGTCAAAAGCTTTCTCTAAGTTTACAAATGCTAGAAACGTAGGTTTGCCTTTCCTTAGTCTTTCTTCTAAGATAAGTCGTAAGGTCAGTATTGCCTCACGTGTTCCAGTATTTCTACGGAATCCAAACTGATCTTCCCCGAGGTCAGCTTCTACTAGTTTTTCCATTCGTCTGTAAAGAATTCGTGTTAGTACTTTGCAGCTGTGGCTTATTAAACTGATTGTTCGGTAATTTTCACATCTGTCAACACCTGCTTTCTTTGGGATTGGAATTATTATATTCTTCTTGAAGTCTGAGGGTATTTCGCCTGTTTCATACATCTTGCTCACCAGATGGTAGAGTTTTGTCAGGACTGGCTCTCCCAAGGCCGTCAGTAGTTCCAATGGAATGTTGTCTACTCCGGGGGCCTTGTTTCGACTCAGGTCCTTCAGTGCTCTGTCAAACTCTTCACGCAGTATCGTATCTCCCATTTCATCTTCATCTACATCCTCTTCCATTTCCATAATATTGTCCTCAAGTGCTTCGCCCTTGTATAGACCCTCTATATACTCCTTCCACCTTTCTGCTTTCCCTTCTTTGCTTAGAACTGGGTTTCCATCTGAGCTCTTGATGTTCATACATGTGGTTCTCTTATCTCCAAAGGTCTCTTTAATTTTCCTGTAGGCAGTATCTATCTCACCCCTAGTGAGATAAGCCTCTACATCCTTACATTTGTCCTCTAGCCATCCCTGCTTAGGCATTTTGCACTTCCTGTCGATATCATTTTTGAGACGTTTGTATTCCTTTTTGCCTGCTTCATTTACTGCATTTTTATATTTTCTCCTTTCATCAATTAAATTCAATATTTCTTCTGTTACCCAAGGATTTCTACTAACCCTCTTCTTTTTACCTACTTGATCGTCTGCTGCCTTCACTACTTCATCCCTCAGAGCTACCCATTCTTCTTCTACTGTATTTCTTTCCCCCATTACTTTCAATTGTTCCCTTATGCTCTCCCTGAAACTCTGTACAATCTCTGGTTCTTTCAGTTTATCCAGGTCCCATCTCCTTAAATTCCCACCTTTTTGCAGTTTCTTCAGTTTTAATCTACAGGTCATAACCAATAGATTGTGGTCAGAGTCCACATCTGCCCCTGGAAATGTCTTATCTGACATACCCATGTGTAGTTCGATTTTCTACGAGAATATTTGCGCGACTTATACATCAGCCTACTAAAACTTCTAAGACTTCCCGTCTTCCCGATGATCCACATGCATGCATTTTGGTTAGGGCGGTCATGAAAAGTATAGTAACTGTCGCTTCATATTTGTATGTGATTCAACGAATGGTGCAGATGATAGATGTACTGGAAACTCGAAATCTGGAAACAATTCCGTGTATTGCTCCAACCCATCAGGGAGCATGTTTTCTGACTCCTGTAGTGCTGCACCTAATGGAAACTCCAAGTTCGGGACATTTTCTACGTGTTCATTTGGTTCTCACTGTATCGTGTGGGGATTTGCAAGAGGGAGTTGGGAGTTGACATGTGTACAGGGTTCATTTCTGTTGCTGCTCATATTTTTTTCCCATGAGTATATGCTCTTATTGCTTACTACATGCGCTTCATTATTTCAGACCTTCTAACTCTGATACGTATCCACAATCCTGTCAGAACATCTAAAAACTATGGCTATTGGGTATTACCCCAGTAATAAGTTATTCGTTAGTTGACAGTGCGTGTCTCTCTCTAGATTGGTTGGTTGATTTTGGGCGGTGACCAAACAGCGAGGTCATTGGTCCCATCAGATTAAGGAAAGATGGGGAACGAAGTCGGCCATGCCCTTTCAAAGGAACCATCCAGGAATTTTCCTGAAGCAATTTAGGGAAATCAAGGAAAACCTGAATCAGCATGGCCCAATGCAGGTCGTCTTTCTCTCTCTTACTACAGAGTGCATCCCCACAGCAGAGTCATTTGAACTATTAGGAAGTTATGCTCCGAACTGCAACCATCCACCGCTGAAGTTCTACATGTACGAACAATCAATCACAAAGTCTCGACTTCAACTACGTGTACGTTATTTTCGACAGTGCTACAGCTCTGCAAATAGCGAAATACTCGTCGCAAAATGTTCTGCATAGGGTGTAAGCACATTAAATTCATCCCGGTAAAGAGCATAACATCTTAGATACAATTTATATTACCAATATTTGTAACAAGATCGTCTAGATTCTCCAGTAATAAAAACCATCCAAAGCGTCCCGCTGTGGCTGTCACACCCCCTTTCATTGTCTAAAGATCCATGATGATGGCACATGACCATCCCAGTCACACTATTTTGTGTGCTAGATGTTCAATCGATGGAGGGAGACAATCCTTCGTGAGTTTCATTCTCATGTGCAAGATAGAACAGCACATTAGTCAGACAGTATAGCATAGCACTGTACTCGAATGCACCCAGTCACGTCCAACCACATATTCTACAGTTGCAGTGCACCTTCTCTATTTTGTGTATATCTGTGTGACAGATGGCTCCCGCGAACCAGTCCCCCAACTCGTGGGTTCACCTTTGAACATAGAACTCATCTCAGGTCCGAACCGGTGATGGTGGGTATTTAGTACGTGACTGTCAGTTGGAGTGGGGGCCCAATCTTAACTGCTGACTCCAGAAAATGTGGAGAGTAGATAATGGTCCTAGGCCACCTGTGCGTTGTGCACATACTAGACCAGTTGTAGGTCAAATTACCCTATGTTTGTATGCAATTTAACCAGGCGACTGTATGGAACTTGCTCTATTTGGGGAGCAATATTTCATTGTTAGGTTACCAAAGGTACCTTGAATTTAGAGTGATCTGTAGATCGCAACCTTTGTGTGCCTCATCCAAGAGAAGTTCGGCTGTTAATGGGCAGATGTTGCCTCTGGTAGGTGAACTGCACAGTAAGTTCAGTTCCAATTTTGACGTCAGTCACATCAGTTCAGTTGACGGAAAAACCTATTGCAACTCCTTGCCTATTTGCCTGATGTTCTGACAAATAGATTGATTCGCTTGGCCGATGACGTTCCTGTGAGACAAACACCATATACGCTATCACCCCCCAAAATAATAATCTTGAGGCGACTGATTAATGGCATGACATGCGATGGTATATTTAGGTCGTCGTTGTCCCACTATGCCTCTCCAGTTTCTCTGGTCCATAAGAAGAGAGTGGAGATTATCAGCTGTTGTTGACTATAAGGCATAGAATGAGAAAGATATTTTGGAGGCTGTTCTCTTGTTGGATCTCCATAACTGTTTTACGTGGTTTTCTGGAGCATGTTTCCTTACTGTGTTGGATCTGAAACAAACATGTTATCAGATTTCCTTAACCAGAGATTCCAAACATGTCACTGCCTACTGCACTGACTAGAATCTATATAAACTTAATTGGGTTGCCTTCGTCCTCTCAACTAGAGCTGCCGTTTTATCTCGGCTACTGGGTAATGTGTTGGGGAATCGTAAATTCAAATCCATTTATAACTATCTATATGACGTAGCTATTTATAGCGCTACCTTTGCTGAACATCTGGAACATCTTGAGAAAGTCTTGTTTCGGTTTAGGGAGGCTCGGCTTACCGTTAAGTCCCTTAAGGGTAACTTAATTCGTCAGCAGATCTCTTTCTTCAGGCATTTGGTGTCAGTTTAGGGTGTGAGAATTTATCAAGAACGTACACGCGATCTGAGTTAATTTCCTCCTCCCAAGAATAAGGAAGAGGTGGTCGGTTTATTGGCATGGCTGATTTTAGCCCTAGATTTGTGCCTAATTTCGCGCTGATGGCGGCCCCCTTAATAACTTGCGTAGGAAGATAGAGGTTTTTGAGTGGGGCGAGAGGCAACAAGCCTTGTTTGAAGCCCTCAGCTTTTAACGATCCCTAATTATGAGTTGCTCTCTATGTGGCTATTGTTAAGTTCATCCCAACCAATTTTTATGTTCCTTTAGATTAAGTTATTGTTTTCCTATCTGAAAGCTTTACATTGTCTAATTGTTGTTTCAAAATCGTGAACTTTGAGTTTAAACAACATTTATATTTTGTTGTAAGGCTTATGGCTTGTTTTAATTCTGAAACCTTTTATGAACAAAATCATTTTGAGTGCAATAAACGGTGGATGACAATCCAAACCTTCCTCTAAAATCCTTACTGGCGATTTTGGGGTGCCATGGTTTCCCATTTATAGAGTGCAAACATAGTGCATGGGGAATTGCTTCAACTTTGGACATACCTGTAAACAGTCTGCATTAAAAAGAGTGAGGGGAAAGGGTCCCATGTGCCTGAGAAAACTCATGATGTCATCAGAGGGAGAGGGTAATAAATTAACCAATTAATTAATTTCTATAATTAATTTTATATCAGTCTGGTATCAATAGTGTGCTTGTTGTCACTTTACCCTACTAACCATTAAACGAACCATAATGTGCAATGTGTAGTTATCACACAAGTTTGGCATTCAACATTGTGGCACTGTTAGTTAGGTAAGCCCATCCACCATGGAATGGGAAAAATCGGTTTTTATTGTCCTGAGGCCAACACTCTCATAAAAAGCAACAGTGAAATCGGTTGTTAACAGTCGTGAGACGGGCGTAAGACATGTTCACTATGCTGTCCATCGTTTTCTGCCACAAATTCAAAATTAAAAAAAAAAAACAGCATGTTCCACTTTGCACAATACATGCCTTTAACCTAGCTACGCTTGTGACTGGAGCACTGAACACGATTTTTCAGATAACCCCACAGCCAGAATTCACATGGATTAAGATCAGGTGATCTGGACTGCCAGGCTGTAGGGAAATGACGGCTCATAATTCTAATATTTCCAGAATATCTCTGCAGTAGCTGCTTCATTGGCTGTGCCACCTTTATAGAACGGGGTAGTGCGGTGTTAGCACACTGGACTCGCATTCGGGAGGACGTCGGTTCAAACCTGCGCCCAGCCACCCTGGTTTTGGTTTCCCGTGGTTTTTCTAAATCGCTTACTGCAAATACTGGGATGTTTCCTTCGAAAGGGCACGACCGCTTTCATTCTCCATCCTTCCGCAATCCGAGCTTGTGCTCTGTTTCTAACGACCTCGTTGTCGACGGGACGTTAAACATTGATCTCCTCTCCTCCTCTGCCATCTTGCATAAAAATGACCCTACCTCATTATCCACGGAGCTGAAATGTTGTAATGACACTGGTATGCACAAGACTCATACAGCGTTTATCAGTGACGGTAGAGGCAACAGGATCTGCAGGACCCATCTCTTCGAAAAAATATGGCCCTACAATAAATGATGCAGTCAACATGCACCACATAGTTACCTTTGCAGAACGAAATAGTACCAGTTGATGTGTGAGCGGAGTTTCAGTTGCTCTTGTTCTGTAGTTCCATATACTGACATATCCATGGAGACGGAAATGGGCTTCGCCTGCTAAAACGGTTGTGGGTTGTGTTACTGGCAGGCCAGTAACATGGTAATTTTGTATGGACATCAGTGCTAGATTTTTGTAGAATTTTATGCACAGTGTTTATACACATGTCCGAAGTTCTTTTAGAGGAAGGACTGGACCCCATGGTTTGGACGGCCATTCATCATTTATTGCACTCAAAGTGATTTATTCATAAAAGGTTTCAGAATTAAAACAAGCTATAAATCTTACAACAAAATATAAAGGTTCTATAAACTCAAACAAGATTTAAAATTCTGAAAAAATAGTTCAATAATATAAAGCTTCCAGATAGGAAAACAATAATTTAATTTAAAGGAACCTAAAAATTGGTTGGGATGACCTTAACAACAGCCACATAGAGGGCAGCTCAAAATTAGAGGAACTGTTAGTCAGAAGTTCTGATGTTTTCCACACCACTCGGGTAGTAGGATCCTTATCTATTTTGCGATATGTAGAGTCGTTTAATAAAACATTGATATTATTAACATAGTCCTCCCATAGCATTAAAACACAAGCATTACCTTTGTCCGATTTCAGTACTACTGTATCCGGGTCTGCTCGCAAGTTCCGGAGGGCTGCCCTCTCCATAGGCGAGATGTTGCTCTTCGGCGGTGAAGCTTCTGATTTAATGCTACGAGAGGACTACATTAATAAGATCAATGTTTTATTCAGCGACTCAACATATCGCAAAATAGATAAGGATCCTACTACCCGAGAGGTGCGGAAAACAGTAGAACTTCTGACTACCAATTCCTTACCAAAGGAGGTAATTAAGAAACTGAAACCAAATAGTTCAGTTCCACCTACGCTGTATGGATTGCCGAAGATCCCCAAGGATAACGTGCCATTACGTCCAATTGTGAGTAATACTGGAGCAGCTACCTACGACTTAGCAAAGTATTTGGCGTCTTTTCTCAAACCAATGGTAGGAAAGTGTCCACATCACATAAAGAAGTCTAGTGATTTCTTCAGCAGCCTTAGGTTATGGCAGCTGCAAAGTTACGGCTTGTTGGTCAGTTTTGATGTAGTTTCACTTTTTACAAATGTACCTCTTGTGGACTCATTACAATATCATTGACAATAGGTTTGGAGCCGACATTACAGCGCTGTTTGAGCACACCCTCTCCTCTACATATTTTTAATTTAACAACGAGTTTTACGAGCAATTAGACGGTGTCGCCATGGGGAGTTCTTTGTCTCCCCTGGTGGCCAATCTTTTCATGGAAGATTTTGAGGAGCGAGCACTTGCCTCAGCCACTTTTAAACCAACAGTATTTTGGCGATATGTTGACGACAAACTATAAAGTTTGGCCTCATGATTTGGATCGTTTGCGTGAGTTCCTACAATTCCATACTCGAAAACATAAAATTTACTATGGAGTTGGAGAAGGAGGGTTGCCTGCCGTCTTTAGACGCCTTGGTACGACGTAAGAGGGACCGCACACTTGATCATTCAGTATATAGAAAGCCCACTCAAACAGACCTTTGCTTGCAAGCCGCTGGTTGCTACTATCCGGCACAAACGATGGGTGTTTCGAAAACATTGATTCACCGAGTCCACGTTGTCTCTGACACCGATAGTTTGCAAACGGAACTGGAGCACCTGTAGACTGCATTTCTGAAGATTGGGTATTCGTGCCAGCAAGTGGAGATATCGCTGCAGACTTGTAAACGACGGAGCAAAGAAGAGGAAGAGGCCTATAAAACGAGTGCCTGTTTATCATATGTTGGTACTATTTCAGCGAAAATAGGCAGAATACTAAGAAAATATAAAGTGAAAGCAATCTTTCGCCCTACTGCCAAAATTTCGTCGCTGTTGGGGTCTGTCAAAGACGACCTACGGCTGCGCAAGGCAGGTGTTTACAGGATTCCGTGTGAATGCGGCAAATCTTATACAGGGCAAACGACGCGCACTGTGCAGTATCGCATTGTAGAACATCAGCGGCATACTCGCCTTCTTCAGCCTTGTAAGTCTGCCATCGCTGAACACTGTATTTCCACTGGTCATGTCATGAATTACAGCGAGGCAAAAATTATGGCCCATACGTATAACTTTCGGAGTTCTATTATTAATGAATCCGTGGAAATACCACTGTCTGACATTGAGTCTCTTATTAATCGAGATGGTGGTTTTCAATTGAATTCAGCATGCAATCCAATCGTCGAAAAACTTCGTGTTCTCCGTAGCCGGCGTAGATCTGTGAAGGAACCGCGGCGAGATAATCGAACTGATATCGATGCGGCGAGTTTTCACCACGGAGGGCGCGCGGCGCAACAGAATTGAATGCGCTCAAGTAGCGCACGCTCAACGCCAACTGAATCCACCCCCACGTGCCGGCGGAGCCTTAAATACCAGAACTCAGTGCGTTTTCGCCAGTATCACCTAAAGATGGCCAGAAGACTCTGCGCCGAAATATTGTGGCAGGAAGTTACAAACATCCGGCAGTTCTCCCGAAATTTTGTGGAATAATATGTACGCCGGGAAAGTTTTAAATCTCACAAGCATAAATGAGCTGCCAGATCAGCCACGCTGCCTTCACACGGTTGCTGGCGAATCTTCAACTCATACTGCAGTCAGTCACGCAGAAGAAAAGGTATGCGTGGATACGTTCTGGCCTACCTAATGCAAGGCATGTACTTGAAAGAGTAATATAATTAATAGGCTTCTCTAAAACGTAATGAATACAATTCAGAAAGCAATAGAGGGTGAATGAAGACGTCTACGAAGAAAAGGAATCACTCCTCACCGTATTAGCAGAGCAACCATGCTCTGCTACCATATGTAATGGGGAAACCTCGGCGCTCCAAAATCGCCAATAAGGATTTTAAAGGAATGACTGGACCTGAGGGCTTGGATTGTCATTCACCTTTCATTTCACCCTTTATTGCACACAAAAATTTGTTTGCTGGGACAGTGGCAGAAAGTTTGATTAACGTTGCTTGCAAATGCTGTGCGTACACGGGCTAGAAAAAGAAAATGGTTACGAAATGTGGCGTAGCCATCCTATAATTTTTTCGCTATCATTTCTTTCATCAATTATGCCAGGACACTTTGTTCATCTATGAAAGAGCCGTAAAAACAAACGATTTCAGTTATCTTGCATTATATTCTAATACTTTTTCTTAATTATTATATTCTCTCTCTCTCTCTCTCTCTCTCTCCCTGCCCCAACAAAGTTTGCTATACAACGACCAAAGTAACCGTACCCTGGTGTCTAAAAAAATGTCTCAACGTGCTGTGCCAACAGTTCGAACGTGTCCTCCACAGACACTCTTGTAAATAGTGAGATCATATCCAGATTGACTAAAGAATGGCTCTGAGCACTATGTGACTTAACTTCTGAAGTCATCAGTCCCCTAGAACGTAGAACTACTTAAACCTAACTAACTTAAGGACAACACACACATCCATGCCCGAGGCAGGATTCGAATCTGCGACCGCAGCGGTCGCGCGGCTCCAGACTGTAGCGCCTAGAACCGCTCGGCCACTCCGACCGGCTGACTAAAGAATCGTTGCGCCAACTCTAATCTGTTTAATTTTCTCAATGAACACCTGAGAGTTCCTGATGTGATGTTCACAGCGGCCAACTATCGGAGTCATCAACTTAGTTAAATATTTGGCCAGCGTGTAGGTAGGGGAACCAACTGAGCTAACAATTGGCCTTAGTGGAATTCCTTGCTTGTGGACTTTAAATAATCTGTATAGCCTAGGAGGTCTAGGATTTCTGCTCTGCGATTTTTGATGATATACTCTGGTAAACCAGAATTCTTAAAACGAGTTGTCGCAGAGAATACTGAATCTACGACTATATTAAATACCGTAATATATCTTGTAGAGTTTTTCAGCGAGGATGCAGTCATGGGAATGGACGAAGTGCAGCCTATTGTTGATGGAGCGCCCACTATTTTGCCTGCAGCTGCAACATAACAAGGCAAGTGCAATAAATATGTGATCCATCTCCCTCCCCCCCTCACCTTCCCATGTCCCTCCCCCCCCTCTCTCTCTCTCACTCTCTCTCTCACGTCTCGTGTTTTTTTTTTTCTTCTTTATAGAAATAGCCAGCCTTGATGATATTTCTCGTGTGAGCTCCCAGAACTTGACAGACCTGCAGATATGCAAGTGGTATTAGTAATTCACATAACAGTATACTACAAAATTACCATGCATAAAAATCGTAGAAGGTATTATTATTGAGTTGTGGCATAGGGTAGGTGCTACTAACATGACACAAATCTCCACACATGGATGAGCTATCATTAATGACTGTATATGTATATATCAGTAGTAGTAGTAGGAGTAGTAGTGGCTGATATTTCCTCTTCTTCTACAATATCAGTTCACACTTGCATCCATTACTTATGAGATGTTCTTGTTTCTCTTCTAGGTGCTGTCAAAGACAGTACTGCTTTCTTGAGCGTGGTTCGTTGCCACAGCCAGAGAATCACAACTGACACCTTTCTCCAGGGCGAGCTCGTGGGGAATGACACCAGTAGTTGAGGGGCAGATACGCAATGATAATTCATTAATTAATTTAAAAAAATCGTGCTAATAATTTACGCTTGCTAATAAGACTTATCATATTTTTCTTTTCTTTTCTAGGCGCACCTGATGATGAAGTTATGACGCCTGAAGGGATCGGTGCCACATCCACACACATTGAGATGGATGTTGATGCTGAGCTTAATAAAACATTAGAATCCAATATTCTGGATGATAATAATGATGAAGATTAATGGCTGAAATCCCAATACCGATGATTTTCTGTATAAATACTGGAAATTATTATTATTATTATATTATTACTGACGCCTGCATATGTCTCTTACACACTTGATATCAATGACACTTCTTTCTTTGCAGGAGTATTGCAATCATCTGGAGGCAGGTTTGTGCCAATGGAAACACCACAGTCGGAGCCATAGATAATGCGTTTGTCAACATTGGCACACAGGGCCGATCGATGATGTGTTCACTGCGCCCATAAACGTTGCGTTCATCTTAGTTCATTCCATCATCCTGATATGGAATGTCAACATGGCACATCTGCTGCAGTCCGGACCATCGCTGTAAAGACCTCTGTGCCCTGGACTGCAACATCAGCACCCAGGGCGGACATGCCAGCACACGGGACCTGACCTGTTAATGGACATCAGTAAATCACATGCCTGCTCTGGACTACGCTATAGTTGCTAGGGCTTTTCGGGATCAGATCTCAAAAGCTCGTATAGACAACTCTACAACTCTAGCACGTGCTACCGAGACGCTACACTTTCATTAACTCATGTTTGCCCATCTTCGAAAAGAAGCTCTCACGAATCATCAACGACCTGCTGCGGTGTAACTGCATTGCTGTGGATAATAACTGTCAAATAAATAAATAAATCAAAGTAAAAGTGTTTACGAATATTAATCTTGACGCTAGGTAATTGAAATAAAAGTTCTTGGAGTTGAACGGTTGTAACTCAGATTATTGAAAAAAAAGTTGGGGTGAATTTAACTTCTTTTGGTTGCTCCGCTGCACTTGATTCTTCCTGTAAATTTCTTAAGTGATGATGGGGCAGAGAGAACACCATGGTTCTCAAGTAACATGAAAGGCCAAAAAGTGATGCAGATGTACTCAGATTTACCACTCAGAATATTCTTTGCTTTTTGACTTGATGATACGTCACTCAGTGCAGCTGGAAATCCTACATTGTACTGACCCTCTTGCGCAATCTTTTACACATTCGGTGACAGTTGGATCATTGTTAATTATAGTATTTTCGCTAATTACAATCACACGAGTTGTTCGAAATTGCAGAAAACGTTATCATTCAGTGGTTACAATTGAAATACATGAAATAGCATACAAAATCAAATACATACCTGTCGTTTTCATGGAAAAATAAGTGTAATGATTCAAATAAACAATTTTGATTAAATTTTTGTTAGCTGCACTGAAACTATATCATCACAAGTATTCCTATATGTTCCCTTGCTTCATATATGTATACACTATTATTTTTTTACTCTTGACAGAATTATTTCACTATACAGGATGTCCCATTTATCTTGACCACCCTAAATAACCGTTTGTCCAGATGCAGATTACAAAATGTTTCAAGCAAATGTTCTTTAGCCATCAGGGGGATATCAATCAGCATGATTGCCTTCGTTGCAGCTTTGTTTCATACAAAGATATGAACAGCGGTGTGACGTTTTTAAATGGCACCCTGTATTTTTTATTCGGTAATTCATGTCCTCTCCTAAAGAGTTATTCAAAAATGTATCACAGTGTACCATTAACTGAGACACAACGTTATTAGTAACATAACACAACAATGACGTTAACGCGCCCAGTTCTTAGTGCAGGTACTCGGGGTAATGGAACACATCCAAGTGCTGACGTTGACGGAGAACAAATGTGAACATAAGTAGAATGCACACCCGTCATTCCGTCAACCATCGTCAGTTGAAGAGATATGTGAGTAGAATGTACACCAACGAGGAGAAGGTAGAAATGCTTCTCATCTATGGGGAATGTAAGTTAGCAGAACAGTAATTGCAGTACGGTTTTCTTATGTACAGGTACATTCAGTACAGTAGTTTATTCCTTTTAAATACTGTTGTGTAGAGTAGGCATACAGTAAAGGCTGTCCTTCCTACAAACTGCATCGAAATAACGGTTCTTTTATTATTGTTGTTGTTGTTGTTGAAGGTAGGCGAAATGCAGCGCAGGCAGCGGAACTGTACAGGGAGCGATATCCTGACAAGAACCCACCTTGACGACGGATGTTTTCTCTTCTTGTTGCGACGCTTCAGGAAACGAGAAGCTTCAGCTCTCGATAACACAATCGTCGTAGCATTCGCACAGACGAAGCTGCCGAAGTTACTGCTCTCGTCTCCGTTGCTATGAACCCACATGTGAACACACGACAGCTTAAACACGAGACTGGCATTCCTAAAACCAGTGCACATCGTATTCTTAAACGCCACCGATTCCACCCTTACCGTGTACATCTACATCAAGAATTGCATGGGAATGATTTCCAGAATCGTGTACAGTTTTGTCAGTGGGCACAGCAGCAAATCCTCGCCAACCTGAACTTCTTCTTCAATGTTCTACTCACCGATGAATGTTCCTTCTCAAACAAAGGACAGGTAAATACAAGGAACGTGCATTATTGGTCCAGCGAGAACCCACGATGGCTTAGACAGGTGGAACATCAGCGTTAATGGAGAGTTAACGTTTGATGTGGGATGGCTGGTACTACAATTATTGGTCCTTATTTCATCAATGGTAGTCTAAAGGGCACAGCGTATGCCAACTTCCTCAGACGAATACTTCCTCTTCTTCTGGATGAAGTGCCGCTAAGAACCAGAATGCTTATGTGGTATCAACACGATGGATGTCCAGCACATAATGGCTTGTGTGCACGTCGTGTTCTGAACCGAAGGTATCCTGCCAGATGGATTGATCGAAGAGGAACAGTTACTTGGCCTGCTAGGTCTCCTGATTTAAATCCTCTGGACTTTTTTCTTTGGGGATGCATTAAAGATTCTGTCTATCGCGATACTCTAACAACTCCAGAGGACATGTAGGAACGTATCGTGCTTGCTTGTAATCCTCTTCAGCAGGCAACATTGGAAGCAGTAAATAATTCTTTCATTCAACAAGTGCTCCAGTATATCGGTGTCCAGGGTCACCACTTTGAGCATCTTCGAATGTTGTATACCTGGGCAATGGTATAGGAGAGTCAAAGTCAATTTTGTGTTATGTTTTTACTTCGTTTTCATTTGATAATTCTAGCAAGTGGACGAGTTTGTGACCCTAGGCTCAAAGTCAGTGTTGTCCTATGTATTATTATTATTTTTTTAAATTTATTTATTTATTGTTCCGTGGGACCACATTTAGGAGAAGTCTCCATGGTCATGGAACGAGTCAATACATGAAATTATAACACGATTGTAGAAACAGATAAAATGAAATATAAGAAACATATTCAGGCGACAAGTCGTTAGTTTAAATAAAGAAAATCAAGAATGTAACACTGGAATTTGCTTAATTTTTTAGCTCTTCCAGGAGCTCCTCGACAGAATAGAAGGAGTGAGCCATGAGGAAACTCTTCAGTTTAGACTTAAAAGTGTTTGGGCTACTGCTAAGATTTTTGAGTTCTTGTGGTAGCTTATTGAAAATGGATGCAGCAGAATACTGCACTCCTTTCTGCACAAGAGTCAAGGAAGTGCATTCCACATGCAGATTTGATTTCTGCCTAGTATTAACTGAGTGAAAGCTGCTAACTCTTGGGAATAAGCTAATATTGCTAACAACAAACGACATTAAAGAAAATACATACTGTGAGGGCAATGTCAAAATTCCCAGACTATTGAATAGGGGTCGACAAGAGGTTTTCGAACTTACACCATACATAGCTCGAACAGCCCATTTTTGAGCCAAAAATACCCTTTTTGAGTCAGAAGAATTACCCCAAAAAATAATACCATATGACATAAGCGTATGAAAATATGCGAAGTATACTACTTTTCGTGTTGAAATGTCACTTATTTCAGATACTGTTCTAATGGTAAATAAAGCGGCATTTAGTTTCTGAACAAGATCCTCAACATGGGCTTTCCACAACAGCTTACTATCTATCCGTACGCCTAGGAACTTGAACTGTTCCGTCTCGCTTATAACATGCCCATTCTGTCTGATTAAAATGTCAGTTCTTGTTGAATTGTGGGTTAGAAACTGTAAAAACTGAGTCTTACTGTGATTTAGCATCAAATTATTTTCCACAAGCCACGAACTTACATCATGAACTACATTATTTGATAATGTTTCAATATTACACACAAGATCCTTCACTACCAAGGTGGTGTCATCAGCAAACAGAAATACACTCCTGGAAATTGAAATAAGAACACCGTGAATTCATTGTCCCAGGAAGGGGAAACTTTATTGACACATTCCTGGGGTCAGATACATCACATGATCACACTGACAGAACCACAGGCACATAGACACAGGCAACAGAGCATGCACAATGTCGGCACTAGTACAGTGTATATCCACCTTTCGCAGCAATGCAGGCTGCTATTCTCCCATGGAGACGATCGTAGAGATGCTGGATGTAGTCCTGTGGAACGGCTTGCCATGCCATTTCCACCTGGCGCCTCAGTTGGACCAGCGTTCGTGCTGGACGTGCAGACCGTGTGAGACGACGCTTCATCCAGTCCCAAACATGCTCAATGGGGGACAGATCCGGAGATCTTGCTGGCCAGGGTAGTTGACTTACACCTTCTAGAGCACGTTGGGTGGCACGGGATACATGCGGACGTGCATTGTCCTGTTGGAACAGCAAGTTTCCTTGCCGGTCTAGGAATGGTAGAACGATGGGTTCGATGACGGTTTGGATGTACCGTGCACTATTCAGTGTCCCCTCGACGATCACCAGTGGTGTAAGGCCAGTGTAGGAGATCGCTCCCCACACCATGATGCCGGGTGTTGGCCCTGTGTGCCTCGGTCGTATGCAGTCCTGATTGTGGCGCTCACCTGCACGGCGCCAAACACGCATACGACCATCATTGGCACCAAGGTAGAAGCGACTCTCATCGCTGAAGACGACACGTCTCCATTTGTCCCTCCATTCACGCCTGTCGCGACACCACTGGAGGCGGGCTGCACGATGTTGGGGCGTGAGCGGAAGACGGCCTAACGGTGTGCGGGACCGTAGCCCAGCTTCATGGAGACGGTTGCGAATGGTCCTCGCCGATACCCCAGGAGCAACAGTGTCCCTAATTTGCTGGGAAGTGGCGGTGCGGTCCCCTACGGCACTGCGTAGGATCCTACAGTCTTGGCGTGCATCCGTGCGTCGCTACGGTCTGGTCCCAGGTCGACGGGCACGTGCACCTTCCGCCGACCACTGGCGACAACATCGATGTACTGTGGAGACCTCACGCCCCACGTGTTGAGCAATTCGGCGGTACGTCAACCCGGCCTCCCGCATGCCCACTATACGCCCTCGCTCAAAGTCCGTCAACTGCACATGCGGTTCACGTCCACGCTGTCGCGGCATGCTACCAGTGTTAAAGACTGCGATGGAGCTCCGTATGCCACGGCAAACTGGCTGACACTGACGGCGGCGGTGCACAAATGCTGCGCAGCAAGCGCCATTCGACGGCCAACACCACGGTTCCTGGTGTGTCCGCTGTGCCGTACGTGTGATCATTGCTTGTACAGCCCTCTCGCAGTGTCCGGAGCAAGTATGGTGGGTCTGACACACCGGTGTCAATGTGTTCTTTTTTCCATTTCCAGGAGTGTATTTTTGAATCACCTGTAATACTAGAAGGCATATCATTTACATAAATAAGAAACAACAGTGGCCCCAGCACCGACCCTTGGGGAACGCCCCATTTAACAGTGCCCCATTGGGACTGAACATCATTACCACTCTCAATATTGCGGAGGATTACCTTCTGCTTTCTGTTCTTAAAGTAGGAGGCGAACCAATTGTAAGCTACTCCCCTTACTCCATAATGTTCCAACTTCTGCAGTAATATTTTGTGGTCAACACAGTCAAAAGCCTTCGTTAAATCAAAGAAAACACCTAACGTTCGCAACCTTTTATTTAATCCGTCCAAAACCTCACAGAGAAAAGAGACTATAGCATTTTCAGTTGTTAAGCCATTTCTAAAACCAAACTGTACATTTGACAGCAAATTATGTGAATTTAAATGCTGCAGTAACCTTGTATATACAACCCTCTCGATAACTTTAGCAAACACCGATGGCATAGAAATAGGTCTATAATTGTCAACATTATCCCTGTCTCCCTTTTTATAAAGTGGCTTCACTACCGAGTACTTTAATCGGTCAGGAAACCGACCACTCCTAAAGGAAAAGTTGCAGATATGGCTAAGTACTGAGCTAACATACGTGGAACAATACTTCAGTATTCTGCTAGATACCCCGTCATATCCATGCAATTAATAACATCGTGTTACAGTGAACGGTACACTGTGATACATTTTTGAATAGGTCTTTAGGGGAGGAAATGACTTACCGAATAAAAATACAGGGTGCCATTTAAAAAAAATCATACCGCTGTTCATATCTTTGCAAAAAACAAAACTATAACAAAGGCAATCATGCTGATTGATGACCCCCTGACGGCTAAATAACATTTGCTTGAAACATTTCGTAATTTGCCTCTGGACAAACAGGTATGTAGGGTGGTCAAGATAAATGAGACCGTCAGCCGCTGTGGCCGAGCGGTTCTAGGCCCTTCAGTCTGGAACCGCGCGACCGATACGGTCGCAGGTTCGAATCCTGCCTCGGGCATGGATGTGTGTGATGTCCTTAGGTTAGTTAGGTTTAATTAGTTCTAAGTTCAAGGGACTGATGACCACATATGTTAAGTCCCATAGTGCTCAGAGCCATTTGAACCATAAATGAGACACCCTGTATAATTCAGTAGCCTAATTAAACACTTTGTCTAAATCCTCACTTTAGTTTTGTATTGTGAATTACAGTAATTACGAAGTAATTAAATGTCATCAAGTTAAAGAACAGTACAGCAAGTTGACGGCGTGACAAACGGATTTGTTACAGATTTCTAACATTATAAAATACAGTATATTTGGTGCTTTTTTTCTTATCCAGTTGTTAGTAATCGAAATCGTATGAGATATGGTCTGTTAAATTTCATTACCCCTGTCCCAAAAGTATTGTACAATCACAGGCTGGACAAAACTTTTGCAGGCAGTTCACAAAACAGCTAGCAAAGTAAAATAACTTATACATTCGTACATACAATAGTAATTACAATATAAAAAATACGTCCTGTAGAAGTGATGGGTCATGTGAAACAGTAATATTGTGCCAAGAAAAAACTTTTTCAAGTTTTCCTTATATAATACAGAATCAGTCTTATTCCTTAGCATAACTCATTCTCAATAGCGTTGGATCAAGGCAGACAGGTCTAACATATCTCCTAACTTTCATTTGGAGGCAGGCAAGCACAACTCAGACCTCAGTCTTTCACTTTAAACATAACACATAGTGTTAGTAACATAGATCTTCCTATGTAAGTTTTCATAGTCAGTTTTTAATATATCAGTTCTGTCTGTTTCTTCAAACTACAGTCAATTAAGCATCAGTCTCTTCCAAATGCTAAAAACATGTACAATAAGCTATTAATATTTTCCCAGTGTAGATAATTTACATTCAAATACATCTTTCCTTTCCACACTGAGCATATCAGTGTAAGTTTTCTTCCTTCCTATGACAGAACATTTCAGTAAAATATCAGCTCTCTCTCTCTCCAATATATAGCAAGTAATCTGTAGTGCATACCTCAACTTGAATAACCTCAGTGCATCATATGTCATTCATTCAGTATGATAAGTAAACATGTATCAAATAAAAGTTCTCTCCGTTTATACAATCACATAAGAAGTAAAATACAAATTTTATGTACAAGGTAAGTAACGTAAATCAGTAGTGTTCATACCAGTTGTGTTCAAGCACATTTCAAATATAAATTACAATTCTGAATTCAACAAATCGCATATCTAAACCTAAGTAAAACATTTGTATATTCACAAAATAATGTTGATGTACACTTCATGTTTCAAGCAAGGAAAAGTCATTTCATAAATCTCGAATTCAAGCATACGCATATATACATACCTACCACCTGTTACATTTAAATGTTTTGGTAACGTTGTCTACTACTAAATCTATATTTACATCTGCATACATTCTCCGCAAGTCATCGTACGCTGCGTGTCGGAGAGCACCCTGTCCCACTATTAGTCGTTTCCTTTCCAGTTTCATTAGAAGACAGAGTGTAGAAAAAACGACTATCTATATGCCCCCGTATCAGCTCTAATTTCTCATATCATGGTTCAAATGGCTCTGAGCACTATGGGACTTAACATCTGAGGTCATCAGTCCCCTAGAACTTAGAACTACTTAAACCTAACTAACCTAAGAACATCACACACATCCATGCCCGAGGCAGAATTCCGCAGCGATCGCGCGGTTGTAGACTGAAGCGCCTAGAACCGCTCAGTTACAGCGGCCGGCTCTCGTATCTTGTCTTCGTAATCCTTGCGTGAAGCGTATGTTGGTGGCAGTAGGATTTTCCTGCACTAAATTTCAAATGCTGGTTCTCTAACTTTTCTCAATAGTGTTTTTCGAAAAGAACGTCGCCTTCCCTCTCTCAGATTGTTAAAAAAAATGTCGGTGTGAACTTCTTTTTGTTGCTGCGCTGCAGTTGATTCTCCCTGTATATTTCTCAAGTGATGACAGGCCAGAGAACACCATGGTCCTCCAATAAAGCGAAGGATAAAAAAATAATGCAGATGTACTCAGATTTAGAACTCTGAATGTTGTTCATTTTTTGACTTGTTACGTCTCACAGTGCAGCTCAAAATCTCACACTGTAATCGCCCCCTTGGGCAATTTCTTGCGCATCTTTTACACATCCGCTGACAACTGGAACATTGTTTCATATAGTAATTTCGTTAATTTCCATGTAAACACAGCCCACACCATTACTGAGCCACCAACAGCTTGCACATTGTCTTGTTGACAACTTGGGTACATAGATTCGTAGTGTCTGCGCTACAGTCGAACTCTACCATCAGCTCTTACCAAATGAAATGGGGACTCATTTGACTAGCCCCAGGTTTTCCAGTCGTCTCGAATCCGACCGCTATGGTAACGAAACACGGAGAGGCGCTAAAGGCGATATCGTGATGTTAGCAAAGGCACTCGCGTCGGTCTTTTGGTACCATAGCCTACTGATGCCAAATTTCGCCACATTGTCCTAACAAACACGTTCGTCGTTAAGTCCCAGATTGGTTTCTACGGTTTCTTCCTTTTTTTTTGGAAAAAGTAAGATATTTATTGAAAATAGAAGAATGTGGGCTCTCAAATAAGCTGTACCAATCTAGATACAAAAAACTTCTGTTGTTTTTGTTGTTGTAGTCCTCACTCCGAAGACTGGTTTGATGAAGCTCTCCGTGCTATCCTATACCGTGCAAACCTCTTCATCTCCGAGTAACTACTGACCCTCCATCCTTCTGAATCTGCTAGGTGTACTCATCTCTTGGTCTTCCTCTACATCTTTTACCCCCCCAAATACACACACTTCCCTTCAATACTATATTGGGACCCCTTGATGTCTCAGAATGTGTCCTATCAACTGATCTCTTCTTTTAGTCAGATTGTGGCACAAATTCCTCTTCTCCTCAGTTCTATTCAGTACCTCCTCATTAGTTTTGTGATCTACCCATGTAACCTTCAGCATTCTACTATAGCACCACATTTCAAAAGTTTCTATTCTCTTCTTGTCTAAACTACCTATCGTCCACGATTCACTTCCATACATGGCTACACTCCATACAAATACTTTCAGAAAAGATTTCTTAACATTTAAAACTGTAATCGATGTTGACAAATTTCTTTCCTTCCGAAACGGTTTTACCGAGCGAGGTGGCGCAGTGGGTAGCACACAGGATTCGCATTCGGGAGGACGACGGTTAAATCCCGTCTCCAGCCATCCTGATTTAGGTTTTCCGTGATTTTCCTAAATCGTTTCAGGCAAATGCCGGGATGGTTCCTTTGAAACGGCACGGCCGATTTCCTTCCCAATCCTTCCCTAACCCGAGCTTGCGCTCCGTCACTAATGACCTCGTTGTTGACGGGACGTTAAACACTAACCACCACCATCACCACACGAAACGGTTTTCTTGCCATTGCCCGTCTACATTTTATATCATCTCTACTTGGGGCATCATCCGTTTACTTTACTGCCCCAATTACAAAACTCATATACTACTTTGAGTATCTCGTTTTCTAATTCCCTCAGCATCGCTTGATTTAGTTCGACTACATTCCATTATCCTTGTTTTGTTTTTGTTGATGTTCATCTCATATCTACCTTTCAAGACGATGTCCCCTTTCAGCTTCTCTTCGAAGTCCTTTGCTGTCTCTGACAGAAGTACAATGTCATTTGCAAACCTCAAATTTTTTGTTCCATTTCCCTGAACATTAATTCCTTCTCCAAATTTTTCTTTGGTTTCCTTTATTGCTTGCTCAGTCTACAGACTGAATAACATCGGGGACAGGCTATAAAACTATTTTCCTCCCTTCTCAATCATTGCTTCTTTTTCATGTCCCTTGACTCTTATAACTGCCGTTTGGTTTCTGTGCAGGTTTTAAATAGCCTTTTTCTCCCTGAATTTTACACCTGCTACTCTCAGAATTTCGAAGAGAATACGCCAATCATCATTGTCAAAGGCTTTCTCTAAGTCTATAAATGTTAGATACGTAGCTTTGCCTTTCCTTAATCTATATTCTGAGATAACTCTTAGGTTCAGTATTGCCTCGCATGTGCCCACATTTCTCCGGAAACCAAACTGTTCTTCCCCGAGTTCGGCTTCTACCAGTTTTTCCAGTCTTCTGTAACGAATTCGTGTTAGTATTTGCAACCACGACTTACTAAATTGGTATTTTGATAATATTCACAGCCGTCAGAACCTGCTTTCTTTGGAACTGGAATTAATACATCCTTGTTGAAGTATGATGGTATTTCGCCTGTGTCATATGTCTGGGACACCTGATGGAAAAAATTTTATCATGGCTGGCTCTCCCAAGGCTATCAGTAGGTCTGATAGAATGTCATCTACTCCCACGACCTTCTTTCGATATAGGGTTTTCAGTGCTCTGTCAAATTGTTCTATCAATATCATGTGTTCCATCTCCTCTTCATCTACGTCCTCTTTCATTTCTGTAATACTCCCTGCAAGATCATCTCGCTTGCATAGACCCTCTGTATACTCCTTCTACCTTTCAGCTCTCCCTTCTTCCATTAAGGTTGGTTTTCCTCCTCTTCCTACAATCTAATACCAGTCCCCCATCGCCATCAAATGTTCCTCTCCCTTAACTGTCTGATTAATTTCTTTGATACGCAGTATATTGAGATTCATATAACTGCTTCTCTTTTCTCCAAAGGCCTCTTTAATATTCTGCAGGCAATATCTGTCTTCCTCCTAGTGATATACGCTTCTTTATCCTTACAGTTGTCCTCTAGACTTTCCTGCTTAGCCATTTTGCACTTCCTGTCAATCTCAGTTTTTAGACGTTTGTATTCCCTCTCGCCTGCTTCACGTGCTGTATTTTTATATTTTCTCCTTTCATCAGTTAAATTCAGTGTCTCCTGTGTTATCCAAGGATTTCTACTAGGCCTTATCTTTTTACCTATTTGATCATCTGTTGGCTTCGTTGTTTCACCTCTTAAAGGAACCCGTTCGTCTTCTATTTCATTCCTTTCTCCTGTTCTAGTCTGCTGTTGCCAAATGCTTCCTCTGAAACTCACAGAAACCTCAGGTTCTTGCAGCTCGTCCAGGTCCCATCTCCTTAATTTCTTGCTTTCTGCAGTTTCTGTAGTTCTAATGTACAGTCCATACCCAATAAGGTGTGGTTAGAGTCCACATCTGCTCCTGGAAATGTCTCACAATTTAAAATCTGGTTCCCAAATCTCCTGGTGTCTCCAGGTCTCTTCCACGTATACAACCTTTTTTCATGACTCTTAGACCACGTGTTTGTGATGATTAAATTATGCTCTGTGCAGAATTCTTCCAGGCGGCTTCCTTTTCATTACTTTCCTCCAGCCCATATTCACCTACAGTTTTTCCTCCTCTTTCTTTTCCTAGAATCGACTACCAGTCCCCCATCACAATCAAATGTTCGTCTCCCTTAACTAGCTGAATAATTTCTTTGATATTTAGTATATTCCTCTAAATTAGGCATGCCGAACTCCGGTCAAACATTCACTGCCTTCCCATACTGGACATCCATTATGGAAGTGCCTGTAACTTTACTAGTGAATGCGTCTACGCTGGGCAATGTGTGTTCATTGAGTCTCTCCTTCAAATCCAGGTATCCTTTGGAGGAGAACCCCTTCTTCGTTACAAGCTGAAACTTTGCATCATCAGGATGTGCACCTCAAGTGATGTGCATGTCCACCTGAAGCATTGTCTCCGCAAGGTTCTGAACAGGCACATGCATGAAACATAGTGAATCCAGGAAGCGGGGGTGTAATTTTTTTCGTGACTCGTTTGTAGAATGAGATGTATTTTTCACCTGACAGAACACTTACATTACCACGTCTCAAACTAAAATTACCAAATGCTCACCAAGGATATGAACATCATACCCGCTCAAATTGTGAAAGGAAATGGGTGTATGTCATGACAGTTGTTATTTCAATTTGCATGCATTGTGTACTGTGTCGTGGGTCATTCCCATTAGATGTCACTGGTCTCTGTGTGGAGCTTCCGCTTTTCTATCCAACGGCAGCCCACAAATATAAAAGTAAACTGCCTGCTTGTATAAGTCATCACTCTCCTGTGATTCGGTCATAGGAATGTTGTTGCAGTAAATCTCATCAACACTCCACGCGAGTTTTCAAGCTCAGCGTGCTAATATCTTACAGGATTATCTCTGATATACACTAATGACCATTACAATTGCTACACCACAAAGATGACGTGCTACAGACGCGAAATTTGACAGACAGGATGAAGATGCTGTGATATGCAAATGATTAGCTTTTCAGAGCATTCACACAAGGTTGGCGACGGTGGCGACACCTACAACGTGCTGACATGAGGAAAGTTTCCAACCGATTTCTCATACACCAACACCAGTTGACCGGCGTTGCCTGGTGAAACGTTGTTGTGATGGCTCATGTAAGGAGGAGAAATGCGTACCATCACATCCCGACATTGATAAAGGTCGGATTGTAGCCAATCGCGATTGCAGTTTATCGTATCGCGACATTTCTGTTCGCGTTAGTCGAGATCCAATGACTGTTAGCAGAATATGGAATCGGTGGGTTCAGGAGGGTAATACGGCACGTCGTGCTGGATCCCAACGGCCTCGTATCACTAGCAGTCGAGATGACAGGCATCATATCCGCATGGCTGTAACTGATCGTGCAGCCACGTCTCGATCCCTGAGTCAACAGATGGGAACGTTTGCAAGACAACAACCATCTGCACGAAGAGTTCGACGACGTTTGCAGCAGCACGGACTAGCAGCTCGGAACCATGGCTGTGGTTACCCTAGACGCTGCATGGCAAAACGTCATTTTTTCGGATGAATCCAGGTTCTGTTTACAGCATCATGATCGTCGCATCCGTGTTTGGCGACATCGCGGTGAACGCACATTGGAAGCGTGTATTCGTCATCGCCATACTGGCGTATCACCCGAGGGGTTGGTATGAGGTGCCATTGGTTACACGTCTCGGTTACCTCTTGTTCGCACTGACGGCACTTTGAACAGTGGACGTTACATTTCAGATGTGTTACGACCCACGACCGCATCTTGCATGTCCTGTACGGGCCTTTCTGGATACAGACAATCTTCGACTGCTGCCTTGGCCAGCACATTCTCCAGATCTCTCACCAACTGAAAATGTCTGGTCAAATGTGGCCGAGTAACTGGCTCGTCACAATACGCCACTCACTACTCTTGATGAACTGTGGTATCGTGTTGAAGCTGCATGGGCAGCTGTACCTGTACACGCCATCCAGGCTCTGTTTGACTCAATGCCCAGGCGTATCAAGGCCGTTATTACGGCCAGAGGTGGTTGTTCTGGGTACTGATTTCTCAGGATGTATGCACCCAAATGTAATCACATGTCAGTTCTAGTATAATATATTTGTCCAATGAGTACCCGTTTATCATCTGCATCTCTTCTTGGTGTAGCATTTTTAATGGCCAGTAGTGTGTGATGCGAATTTATTAGGCCTCAAGTCATAAGAACATTCAGCTTGATATGCAACCATATACTATAGATGTCGTTTTATGATGTTAGTATGAGAAGCAGTGGGTTATAGATGTCGTCCTATGATGTTAGTATGAGAAGCAGCGGGGTCACCTTCACAATGCACCACAGGAGCTAGAAGTCACTCGACATCCGCGTCTGTATGGTGACTGGACAGTGTTCTTGTTGATGGGCATTCTTAAACTTGAAGAACTTGCTTGCCTCATTAGGCATCTACACACTTACCGGTTCCTGACAGTTGACCTACGTTGTGTTGCTCTTTTTCGGACACGGGATTTGCACGGGACTCGGTAGTGTGTGTATAGGTAGGCCAAGGCGAATAATCTGCAAATGAGGAGGAGTGTATGGCATATGAGGATTTGAGTTACATCCTATACTTCGATGTAAACAACTTGTGTAGGCATGACACATAAAGAGCTGGAGAATTGCCATGGATGTACAATACGATAACCATCAGACTGGATAAGTTCAAAGATGTGGCTGCGGATTATAGTGAAGCATATGCAGTTGTAGGGGAAGGAGTAGAAGAAAACGTTACAGAAGAATATGGGCTTGGGACAAGGAATGAAAGAGGAGAAAGACTAATTGAGTTCTATAACAAGTTTCAGCTAGTAATAGCGAATACCCTGTTCAAGAGAAGGTATACTTGGAAAAGGCCGGGAGATACGGGAAGATTTCAATTAGATTACATCATGGTCAGACAGAGATTCCGAAATCAGATACTGGACTGTAAGGCGTACCCAGGAGCAGATATAGACTCAGATCACAATATAGTAGTGTTGAAGAGTAGGCTGAAGTTCAAGACATTAGACAGGAAGAATCAATACGCAAAAAGTGGGATACGGAAGTACTAAGGAATGACGAGATACTTTTGAAGTTCTCTAACGCTATAGATACAGCAATAAGGAATAGCGCAGTAGGCAGTACAGTTGAAGAGGAATGGACATCTCTAAAAAGGGCCATCACAGAAGTTGGGAAGGAAAACATAGATACAAAGAAGGTAGCTGCGAAGAAACCATGGGTAACAGAAGAAATGCTTCAGTTGATTGATGAAAGGAGGAAGTAAAAACATGTTCCGGGAAAATCAGGAATACAGAAATACAAGTCGCTGAGGAATGAAATAAATAGTAAGTTCAGGGAAGCTAAGACGAAGTGGCTGCATGAAAAGTGTTAAGGAATCGAAAAAGCAATGGCTGTCTGAAGGACTGACTCAGAGTACAGAAAAGTCACAGTAACCTTCGGTGAAATTAAAAGCAAGGGTGGTAACATTAAGACTGCAACGGGAATTCCATAGTTAAATGCAGAGTAGAGAGCAGATAGGTGGAAAGAATACCTTGAAAGCCTCTATGAGGGTGAAGATTTGTCTGATGTGATAGAAGATGAAACAGGAGTCGATTTAGAACAAATAGGGGATCCAGTATTAGAATCGGAATTTAAAAGAGCTTTGGAGGACTTACGGTCAAATAAGGCAGAAGGGATAGATAACATTCCATCAGAATTTCTAAAATCATTGGGGGAAGTGGCAACAAAACGACTATTCACGTTGGTGTGTAGAATATATGAGTCTGGCGACATACCATCTGACTTTCGGAAAATCATCATCCACACAGTTCCGAAGACGGCAAGAGCTGACAAGTGCGAGAATTATCGCACAATCAGCTTAACAGCTCATGCATCGAAGCTGCTTAAAAGAATAGTATACAGAAGAATGGAAAAGAAAATTGAGAATGCGCTAGGTGACGATCAGTTAGGCTTTAGGAAAAGTAAAGGGACGAGAGAGGCAATTCTGACGTTACGGCTAATAATGGAAGCAAGGCTAAAGAAAAATCAAGACACTTTCATAGGATTTGTCGACCTGAAAAAAGCGTTCAACAATATAAAATGGTGCAAGCTGTTCGAGATTCTGAAAAAAGTAGGGGTGAGCTATAGGGAGAGACGGGTCATATACAAAATGTACAACAACCAAGAGGGAATAATAAGAGTGGACGATCAAGAACGGTGCTCGTATTAAGAAGGGTGTAAGACAAGGCTGTAGCCTTTCGCCCCTACTCTTCCATCTGTACATCGAGGAAGCAATGATGGAAATAAAAGAAAGGTTCAGGAGTGGAATTAAAATACAAGGTGAAAGGATATCAATGATACGATTCGCTGATGACATTGCTATCCTGAGTGAAAGTGAAGAAGAATTAAATGATCTGCTGAACGGAATGAACAGTCTAATGAGTACACAGTATGGTTTGAGAGTAAATCGGAGAAAGACGAAGGTAATGAGAAGTAGTAGAAATGAGAACAGCGAGAAACTTAACATCAGGATTGATGGTCACGAAGTCAATGAAGTTAAGGAATTCTGCTACCTAGGCAGTAAAATAACCAATGACGGGCGGAGCAAGGAGGACATCAAAAGCAGACTCGCTATGGCAAAAAAGGCATTTCTGGCCAGGAGAAGTCTACTAATATCAAATACCGGCCTTAATTTGAGGAAGAAATTTCTGAGGATGTACGTCTGGAGTACAGCATTGTATGGTAGTGAAACATGGACTGTGGGAAAACCGGAACAGAAGAGAATCGAAGCATTTGAGATATGGTGCTACAGACGAATGTTGAAAATTAGGTGGAGTGATAAGGTAAGGAATGAGGAGGTTCTATGCAGAATCGGAGAGGAAAGGAATATGTGGAAAACACTGATAAGGAGAAGGGACGGGATGAGAGGACATCTGCTAAGACATGAGGGAATGACTTCCATGGTACTAGAGGGAGCTGTAGAGGGCAAAAACTGTAGAGGAAGACAGAGATTGGAATACGTCAAGCAGATAATTGAGGATGTAGGTTGCAAGTGCTACTCTGAGATGAAGAGGTTAGCACAGGAAAGGAGTCGTGGCGGGCCGCATCAAACCAGTCAGTAGACTGATGACCAAAAAAAAAAAAAAAAAAAAAAAAGTCATGGAGGCAGACCTGCCACGTCTTACCAGTTTGCTTGACGCTCACAGTGGCTTGGCACTATGTCTGGAGCGACCAGTCCCTCACTCCGTCCCCAAACTGGTGATGACGCTGGGTTATAAAAAGAGATACACCACGCACTACAGAAACCCTCAGCAGTGCCTCAGTTTGGGGATGAAACTCATTAGTGTCACCCACGCTGTCTCTTTCAAATAGTGACGCCGGTTAAAGGAATATATAGACGTCAATGCCGAAAAGAGGGCTCTCGTGGTGTGAGGATTTGAAATGGATTTCTGTTTTGAAATTTGTTATTATTTCAATTTTCGGGAAAACCTTGAGAGATCTGAGATAGCGCCGCGAAATTCATTTAGCATCCTGTTTTATTGGACGCTGTGGCAGGAGATTACATTGCAAGGTCAAATTTTAAGCGGACCACTATCTTCAGTCAAGTATCAGTAGCTCTGGAGACTTGCTAAGGTTTAGGTACAGTTCACGGAGCGTGTCTACATGTATACTGGACCTTTCCAAACTCTACATGTATCATCTCCATGCACAATGCTCTTACCGGCCGTTGTGGCTGAGCGGTTCTAGGCGCTTCGGTCTGGAAGCGCGCGATCGCTACGGTCGCAGGTTCGAATCCTGCCTCGGGTACGGATGTGTGTGATGGCCTTAGGCTAGTTAGGTTTAAGCAGTTCTAAGTTATAGGGGACTGCTGACCTCAGATGTTAGGTCCCATAGTGCTCAGAGCCATTTGAACCATTTGAACCACAATGGTCTTCTTTCCTGAATTGTCTACTACTCGCCTGAGGGGTTACACGGCCTATCTAACGTAAGAGTTCCCCATGACCAGGTGCCACAGCTCGCTCTACAATTGCCCAACGTCGCTGCAGCTTACAAGAAGATCGTACGTACTTGCCCTGACCGATTTGATTCGTATTGATAGGGGTGGAGATCATGGCTAGGACTTCAACACATGTAAAAAGTGAGGCGCAACTTTCAACTGTTTTTGAGAAAATCAAGTTTGAAAGTTTTAGGCATGCGTATACTGTATAATAATTTGTGGTCGCTAGATTCTAAGGAGTCAGTTGCCGATCGAGCAAGCGCATGGTTTCATAAAATGGAGGCCTCTGGCTTGAATCTCGCTCCCACTACTGTTTTTTTCCCTTGGTTCCCACGTCTTTCTAATAACGTGTATAATACGGTTGCAATATCTAGGGAATCATCTATTGTTAACACAATCTTCACCTTGAAAATTCGGGTTTTGCTCTAACATTTCGGAGGCAGTTTGCCATTACAACCGTATTCCTGCAGATACGTTTCAACCCAACAAGTCACTGTTTTTCGGTATACAGGGTGTTACAAAAAGGTACGGCCAAACTTTCAGGAAACATTCCTCACACACAAATAAAGAAAAGATGTTATGTGGACATGTGTCCGGAAACGCTTAATTTCCATGTTAGAGCTCATTTTAGTTTCGTCCAACTACGCTCAATGGAGCACGTTATCATGATTTCATACGGGATAATCTACCTGTGCTGCTAGAACATGTGACTTTACAAGTACGACACAACATGTGGTTCATGCACGATGGAGCTCCTGCACATTTCAGTCGAAGTGTTCGTACGCTTCTCAACAACAGATTCGGTGACCGATGGATTGGTAGAGGCGGACCAATTCCATGGCCTCCACGCTCTCCTGACCTCAACCCTCTTAACTTTCATTTATGGGGGCATTTGAAAGCTCTTGTCTACGCAACCCCGGTACCAAATGTAGAGACTCTTCGTGCTCGTATTGTGGACGGCTGTGATACAATACGCGATTCTCCAGGGCTGCATCAACACGTCAGGGATTCCATGCGACGGAGGATGGGTGCATGTATCCTCGCTAACGGAGGACATTTTGAACATTTCCACTAACAAAGTGTTTGAAGTCACGCTGGTACGTTCTGTTGCTGTGTGTTTCTATTCCATGATGAATGTGATTTGAAGAGAAGTAATAAAATGAGTTCTAACATTGAAAGTAAGCGTTTCCGGACACATGTCCACATAACGTATTTTCTTTCTTTGTGTGTGAGGAATGTTTCCTGAAAGTTTGGCCGTACCTTTTTGTAACACCCTGTAGATACAGTTGCGGAACGGTACGACTCATCGTATTTACCGGTAATCCTGCAGTTAGTTTTGACCCACCATAAACAGCTTCAAGTGCACAAACAACTTTCGGTTGGTGGCTGGAGAAAGGGAACAGCGTTTACAAACACGGTGAATACTCCAGTCGTACGATAGCCCCGGAGACAGTTAAATGTCATCGCTCCAAGATATCTGATTTTGCGAGTAAATGTATTGATGTGCCTGGTACTTGGACAGAAAGAGAATGTGAACCTGACTGTGAAGCTGAATCGCTTTACAGTGAAGTTCCAAAAGTACGATTAAAAACGGCATTTGTGTATGGTGAACAGCTTAGTCTCCAAAACGATCTTATCGCTTCGAAGTCTTTTGCAGTTATAACATAAGAACACTTGCAAATTAGAGAAGAAGTATTTCGCAGAATTTTCGAAATAACTCGTGGTACAAAACGAACTAATCGCCCACAAAGACATCGATGAAGAGGGCGTGTGTGAAACAACTGAGGAAGTCGCTTCATGTTCATCAGACGATTACTGGGCCGAAAAGAAGCAGTCGAAAATGGACAGCAATTACGTTCCGTAGTACGAGGACTGTTCAAGAAGTTCCGCAACACCCGTAATTTCGCACCGATGATGTGTTGGAGCGAAATGTAGTTGGCATCCCTGCACACGCCTGTGTTTAATGTGTAGCTGCCGAAAGTTTCATAACTGTATTTTTGTTAGTTATTGTTCAGTGCTGAACTGAGTAGAACGTTGTGTCGCACAGTTTGCGAATTTCGAGATGGCAGAGTTCGAAGAGCAACGCGTATGAATTAGATTTTGCGTGAAACTCAAGAAAACCTTTACAGGCGCACACCAAATGATGCAGAAAGCCTACGGTGACAGGTGCTTAAGCCGAACTCGGTGTTTCGAATGGTTCACACGGTTTACAAATGGCCGGACGGACGTGAAGTATGACACCCGTTCAGGACACCCTTCGACGTCAACCGACGACGCTCATGTCAGGAAGTTATGCCTGCCAATCGAAGATACTACAGAACAATGTAGCATTTCACTAGGGTAATGTCGTGGAAAATGTGAGAAGGAAACAGTCCGAAATGTGGCTATACAATTCATGGTCCTTACACCACGACAACGCACCTGCACATTCGTCACTGTTGGTGCATGACTGTTGCATAAAAAACGAAATCACTGTGTTGTCTCATCCTCCGTATTCTCCAGATCTGGCCCATGCGAATTTTATTTTATTCGAAAAGTTGAAAACCCCGCTGAAAGCAAGAAGATTTGCAACGATAGACAAGATAAAAGAAAATTCGCAGACGGCGTCTCTTGCGATCCAGCAAGAGGCGTACCAAGACTGCTTCCGGACGTGAAAAACGGCGTTGGGAGCTGTGTATCGGTTATGGAGGAGGACATTTCAAAGAAGACGACGCAGAATAAGCAAAAGATAAGCCTAGAAAAATTTTGAAGACGAAGTCCCGTAATTTGTGTAGATACCTCGTACTAACAAGATTAGGATCGTCAATCTATTTGGCCGCTCTTCGTAGAAGCGGAGCTTCACGCCTCAGAATCATAAAAAATTTGAAAAGATGGGAAGAAGATATAAAACAAGGTGTGACAAGCATGAAAAATTGAAAACAATTGATTCGTGGACTTTTGTCCTTTCATAGAAGCTCGAGAATGCAATCAGCAGGTGACGACGAGCAACTTGCAGCAATGGGCTGCTGTTAGCCAGTTTCCTGATTTAAATTTTCAAGTTTCTGACTCGTGGGTCTTGTCCTTCAGACGAAGACATCGGATTCGTCAGAGGGATCACCAGACCTGTAACCGAGAGGGAAAGCACTTCGCTGCAGCAAGTCCTTGATGCAACAACAAACTTCCGAATGCAGACTCGAGTCCTCATACCAAAATACGACAAGGACTTTGTTATTAACACTGATCAAACAAGTATTACACATAAAAGTACCTGATTCATTTACATCAACTGCAATACTTTTTTTATAGAACATAGGATGCTAATTTGTGAATTTTTATTCTACAGTGTCAATATCAACGAATTTATGACCGAACACCCGCACACCGTGGAGCAAAGGTGGCTGTTGTGCAGAGAATGGATTTGCACAAATTTACAGATTACTGTCAACGGCCTCTGTTCGCTTGCGAGAGACCATTGACTCATTTGGACCAAGGTACAAAAAGCAGCTGATGAGTATGCACTCAAATACAAATCCCTTACGATAGCATCTTCGAAGTCCAGCAAATTCACAACAATAATACACAGGAAATTTCTGACTGTCGTCTTGATGCCATACGTGAGAGAAGAACAATTTCTTTTGCTCTTTGATTCATGGGGAGGACAAACGAACCCAGTTTTCTACGACGAAATTTTTCAATATGGAGAGGGTCTGACAACATGCAGTATTAAAGTAATTCCTCCAAAGTAGAATACGTTGCTGCAGCCTAGGACCGTTGATGTTTCTAAAAATATCGGGAATTCGATGTATCGATATTTTAAAAAAAACGTATCATCGTTGGCGCTGAGTACATCGAGTAAATTACCGATATATCGACGAGAAAAAATCGACTTGCAGGCCTATGCAAGTACCAGCTTCACATTGTAAATACACTGCCGGTTTTGGAGCAGTATTGAATTATTATTAGATATTCTATACATCAACAAACTAGAAGCCTGTCTACCCCCCTTAGAGCAAGAATTGAAAGCGAAACGATGCACGTTCAAGCTTGTCGATAACCATTTTGCTGACAATGTTAACTGCATGTAAGTGACACAATAAAAGGTGTCGGATGGGTCCATCGCTTGGTTTTGTGACATATCGAATTTGTCCGGAACACTTTAGGTCGACTTCCCTCATTTTCATTTCTGCCAACGCCAGCAACCTTCCCGTTGTAGTGTTAAAATCGCGTGGTGAAGCTAAACGTTGCAGTTTCTGCTAGCTCCAAGCGCCGATTACGTCAACATTTCCTCTTACAAGTCTCCGCTCACCGCAAAGACCAATCTTGTCATTCAGATTTTTGGTAACCATTTTGAGCATGTGTTTTTGAAGAATGACAATGTGAAGAAGTAACACACTAATTCCGTTGAAAATAGTTTATTAACGCAACTGATGCGCTATTTATTCATGTCGGAAATCCTGTTCCATTCACCCAGTAACCCCCTCCCCCCTTTCCCAGTGCAGTCGGACTACTTCATTTATGCCACATATACTTGCTTCACACGGTCAAAGAGAAAAATAGGACGTGATCTCAGCTCAAAAAGTAGTAAGACTCTTTCACACTGTGAAAGTAAAATTATGTTCTACTACAATGTCAAAAGAAAAACTTCAAATGCGCACCGAAAATTGTGAAAAAAGTAATACAAAATTTAAAGAAATCGGCTCTCGATATTATCATTGTGATATCGATATTTCTTGCAAAAAATATCGGTACCACGATATTTTAACAACAGCCCCAGTGCAGCCCTGCGACGATTATTTTTACAGGCAGGTGAAAAATTTATAATGCAGCTAAAACCTTGCCCTACATCATTGAACACAATAAGGACTTAGCTTCCGAGAAGATTGTATAAAAATTCAATTAGTCGTACAGCATCTGTTGTCTACACCAGTATTGGGTGATATGATGAGATATGAGAGGTTCGCCGCGAAACTGTGTGATGACTATGAACAGTACATGAACGTAAATCAAGTTCGCTTTGCAATAGAAGCATGAAAAAACTATAGTCACTCGTTACGTGTGGTGTATGCCGCAATAATTATTGTTTTACATGTTTCTACGATGAGTATCATCCTGATTCGAGCGATGCTTCGTAAGTGTCACAAAAGTAGATACAATAATGTCAATATAAAGTCTGTACTGATATGGTTCAAAATGGTCGTGTATGCTGTTTTATCTCCAATGTTCTTAAAAAAATGTTTTTTTCCCTATTTTTCAGAACAGATATTATGCAAATAACAAATGAGTTATTAATTACTGATAATATGGACAGTCATAAGAACTCTGTTGTTAAGAGTTATGTGGGAATAAAAAAGAAAGCACCAGTAGCGACATTCGATACAGAGACGTTGGGTTTATGGAAGTATGCACTTAATCACTTGGCTACGAATTGCTTGCCTGTTAGTGACCACACAATAGTACATACACTGAAGAGTCAAAGAAACTGGTACACCTGCCTGTTATCGTGTACGGCTCTCGCGAGCCGCAACTCGACGTGGCATGGTCTCGACTAATGTCTGAAGTAGTGCTCGAGGGAACTGACAGCTTGAATCCTGCAGGGCTGTGCATAAATCCGTAAGAGTACGCGGGGGTGGAGATCTCTTCTCAACAGCACGCTGCAAGCCATCCCAGATATGCTCAACGATGTTCATGTCTGGGGAATTTGGCGGCAGTGTTGAAACTAAGAACAGTGTTCCTGGAGCCTCTCTGTAGCAATTGTGGACTTGTGGGGTGTCGCATTGTCCTGCTGGAATTGCCCAAATCCGTCGGAATGCACAATGGACACGAGTGGATGCAGGTGACCGGACACCATGCTTACCTACGTGTCACCTGTCAGAGTTGTATCTAGACGTATCAGCCTCTCTGTAGCAATTGTGGACTTGTGGGGTGTCGCATTGTCCTGCTGGAATTGCCGAAGTCCGTCGGAATGCACAATGGACATGAATGGATGCAGGTGACCAGACACCATGCTTACCTACGTGTCACCTGTCAGAGTTGTATTTAGACGTATCAGGGGTCCCACATCATTCCAACTGCACACGCTCAACATCATTAAAGAGCTTCCAGCAGCTTGAACAGTCCCCTACTGACATGCAAGGTCCTTGGGTTCATGAGGTTGTCTCCATATCTGTACACTCGATGCAACTTCAAACGAGACTCGTCCGACCAGGCAACATGTTTCCAGTCATCAACAGTCAAATGTCTCTGTTGACGGGCCCAGGCGAGGCGTAAAGCTGTGTGTCGTGCAGTCATCAAGGGTACACGAGTGGGCCTTCGGCTCCGAAAGCTCGTATCGATCATGTTTCGTTGAATGGTTCGCACGCTGACGCTTATTGATGCCCCAGATTGAAATCTGGTGCGATTTTCGGAAGGATTGCTCTTCTGTCACGTTGAACGATTCTCTTCAGTCGTCGATGGTCCCTTCCTTACAGGACCTGATGTTTTACCGGATTCCCGATATTCACGGTAAACGCGCGAAATGGTCGTACGGGAAAATCCCCACTTCATCGTTACCTCGGAGATGCTATGAGCCGACTATAACACCACGTTCAAAGTCACTTAAATCTTGATAACCTGCCATTCTATCAGCAATAACTGATGTAACAACTGTTCCAGACACTTGTTGTCTTGCAGAGGCGTTGCCGACGGTAGGGTCGTATTCTGCCTGTTTACATATCTCTGTATTTGAATACGCATGCCTTAATTAGTTTCTTTTTGCGCTTCAGTGTGTATGCATGACTTAAATTTTAAAACTCGATTTTATCGAAAACGGTTGAGAGTTGCGCCTTCTTATTTACATAAACTGAAGTCCTAGCCATGTTCTGCATATCCTGTCAGCATGAATCAGATCGGTGAGGGCAAGTACGTACGGCGTCCTTGTTAGGGTAGCAGTCTGAAGCGTGCCGACCGTCCAACGCAGCTTGTGAGTATGTTGTAATATCACTGCCTGTGCCACATGTCTACGTCTACATCCGCCCCTCAGGCGAAGTGTAGAACGCGATTGCATGGAAGTTGCGGCTTTGCTTCCGTGGTGGGTGTAAAATGCAATTTCGATGGCACAGCTGCAGCGCGCAGTTGGTAGTATTTCGTAGAAGTAATTAAAATTCTTCTCATGGAAAGTGTGTATTCCATAACAGTGTCGAATGTTCAGTATTGGTGATTTATCTGAGAGTGAAAATTCCGATATCGTGTCGCGAGAACAATAATCAACAGGGTCGCAACTATTACGGTACAAGCAACGTGTATTGTGTAATTGTCGGTGTGAACGTTAAAAGTGAAAGAGAGAGACACATAATGCGTTTGACCAAATATCAAGAGCGTAAGTCCTTTTCGTTCGGATGCCTTCCGCCAAATCTTCAAACAGCCGCGTTGCGATCGGTGACTCGTACGTTCGTGAAAGTAGCGCCACTAGGACAGATTAATACTCAACTTTTAAAAGCCAGTATTAGCAGTAGGTTTCATGTGTTTGTGCTGCAAGTATCTGAACTGTGTGGTTAACATTACGGCAATAGGTTCAGTACATTCCAATGGGCTATGCTGCCGAATTGCCAATAAATGAGAACTTCGGTCATTTTGATAGTATTAGTTGTGAACACTGTAGCCCAATTTTGAAGTGTCTGATTAACTCAATATATTTGGTTCTTACCAGATAAAAAAATGGTTCAAATGGCTCTGAGCACTATGGAACTTAACATCTCGGGTCATCAGTCCGCTATAACTTAGAACTACTTAAACCTAACTAACCTAAGGACATCACACACAGCCATGCCCGAGGCAGGATTCGATCCTGCGACCGTAGTGGTCGCACGGTTCCACACTGAAGCGCCTAGAACCGCTCGGCCACCAACGGCCGGCTCTTACTAGATAGCGTTGGACGTTATTGTGTGTTTCCTTAACCTGTCAAAACTAATTAACGTTACAGGACCACAATTTTAGCTTGTACTGGTAGAACTAAGAGGACAGCCGTTGTGGGGAGACCAGGTTCGTAGAGTTTAGAAACGCGGTTGTAAAATATCTAATTCTTGTCCCGGTGTATGCAATCTTCTGCAGTATTCTAAGTGAGAAAGAATAGTTGTTATAGCAAGTTTTATTCCCCGGCTGTGTTACAAGCTTCTAGTTGTTTCCGGCCAACATCCATTCCACCATGTGTCCACACACGAAAAAACTGTCCCTGTTTATTTGAAACTACTTAAAACTATACTGAAAGCCGAAAGAATGAGTTAATCAAAGCAGCCCAGATATGAAACTGCAGGCAGACGGCAACAAAAGTTGAAAAAACTCGCTGTGGCACCACTGGTAGTGTAAATCGACACTACTAAAAGTACGATACACAAAAAATGTAAATGAAGGTACAAAAGTATTTGTGGTGTCGTCTTTACGTCGCTGAAGGCGGTACCATTATGCAGACTCACAAAAATAAAAAATACAAGCTGCTGTCTTTTCATGTCTCATTGAACACAACTGTACAGCAGAGAGGTAGACAACTCTCGCAAAAATCGCAAACACTTAGAAAATAATTCATAAACACCGCTCAATACAGATACCGCTCAGTTCCTCGCAGAAGGAGAGAACACGAAGTTTAAACTAAACGCTGTGTGTGAACTAGGTATTGCTACTGCTTACGGCTGTTCTCGCTACAGTGACTAGGACACAGCTTTCACACCACTTGCTCCTTTCATCGACGGTATATTTTTCCTTTCAGCAGCAAGATAAAGTCTTTTATTACTTGCCCACTAGTGTTTCGCCTCTATCTTTTTAAACTTAGAACATCTTGTCTGGATGTGACTCCTTAGTGGCGCCGTTAGAGAAAATTTGAAGCCCGCGCCTGACATTTGTACTCAAGGCTGTGCTGATGTCGTCTCTAGTAAGCAAATGCATAATGATTCGAGTGAAGACGAGGCGCAGAATCCATCGGCGTAGCGTAGCGGAAACGGAACCTGCAGCCCAAGGCCACAGCTGCTGATAGTCGTGTGTTATCCAAGAGGCAGGAAGTCTCGTTGCGAGACAAAATAAACAAAAAGATAAAAGGGATCAGGCTTTCTTACCGCAAGTGATACGTAATTATATGTGACTGGATAGCGAAGTGCGCCTCCCGGAAGGGGAGCCACAACGAGGTGTGATAGCGGACGAGGGAGTCACCTGCTTTCTGCTGTTCAGCAGTTCTCACGTAGCTCACTCAATCATAATTCTTCTATCGAAAAGACCCTGTCTGAAGTAACAGGTGTATCAGATATAATTTATCGCATAGCTTACCAAATACCACTAGCAGATTTGAAAAACGAATGTTACGTGTTACGGGTAAAACATGCACGTCACCCATGTCAAGCTACTGAAATTCGCATACATCTCTTTTGGGTTGAGATATTTCCACTTTATGGATGCGTGTTGGACAAAATACGGGAGAACGTGGTGACAGTCGTTTGAGGGTGGCGTGGAGCGGTAGAAAGGAGTGCCTAGGGAATGGCTAGAATCCGAGTGACCTTCACGGTCGTGAAGAAAGCTCCTGGGCAAACCACACGGCGTTTACCCACAAAATTCTCTATCTTCTCCTTCTCAGGGCGTTACAACCCTGCGTGGTTTTTAGTCTCTTCAACAAGATTTTTTTTCCATTCTGTCCTCACCAGCGCAGTACTCCGGCATCCTCTGACATTGAGAGATTTTATATCTTCTTCCACCTCTTCTATCCTCCGCCATGGTTGCCTTTCTCTCTGGCTTCTTCAGTTGGCCTCCATTCAAAACCCTTCTTAGCTGTTCGTCCAGTATCCCACGTAAGGATGCGACCAAGGCAGGCAATTTGTAAGTAGGCTGTTTAGGTTTTTTTATTGGTAACGCCACCTCTGTATAAAAATCACGGGCTGTGCTGTGTGCAGTCTGTGTCTAGTTTGCATTGTTGTCTGCCATTGTAGTGTTGGGCAGCGGTAGCTGGATGTGAACAGCGCGTAGCGTTGCGCAGTTGGAGGTGAGTCGCCAGCAGTGATGGATGTGGGGAGAGAGATGGCGGAGTTTTGTAATTTGTCATGAACTGCTACATATATTATGACTATTAAGGTAAATACATTGTTTGTTCTCTATTAATATCTTTCATTTGCTAACTATCCCTATCAGTAGTTAGTGCCTTCCGTAGTTTGAATCTTTTATTTAGCTGGCAGTAGTGGCGCTCGCTGTATTGCAGTAGCTTGAGTAGCGAAGATTTTTGTGAGGTAAGTGATTTGTGAAACGTATAGGTTAATGTTAGTCAGGGCCCATTCTTTTGTAGGGATTATTGAAAGTCAGATTGCGTTGCGCTAACAAAATATTGTGTGTCAGTTTAAGCACAGTCATGTATAATTGTTTTAAAAAGGGGACGTTTCAAATTCTGCTACTTTTATTCTTCTTACAACGTCAGTTCCTTGCATGAGACGACCCAGCTCAGTGTTCGTTCTACATCTCCACAAACTATAGTTATTAAGAACTGCCCCGTAGGTCTTGCGCACAACCCTGCGTTCAAATATCCTGACTTGCTGCTCATCAGTACTCGTCAGTGTCCACGTTTGCCGGCCGCTGTGACCGAGTCGTTTTAGGCGCTCCAGTACGGAACCGCGCTGCTGCTACGGTCGCAGGTTCGAATCCTGCCTCGGGCAGGGATGTATGTGATGTCCTTAGGTTGGTTAGGTTTAAGTAGTTCTAAGTCTAGGGGACTAATGACCTCAGATGTTAAGGCCCATAGTGCTTAGAGCCATTTTTGTCCACATTTCACATCCGTAGGTCGCAACTGGCCTCATCATGACCGTATATAAATTTGAAGTTTCACCTGTCTATTTAATCACCTACAGGCCAACAATTTCTTAAATTTGTGGAAGCCTCTATTACCACTTAGATGCGCTTTTTTTTATTTCAGTTAACATGGAATTGCCCTGTTAATATTAGATCTCAGATAGTCAATGTTCTACAAATGTTAAAAACTGAAACCCGCTGTTGACAGTTATTCAAGTTATTATTATTTCCCTCCCTTGTGAAATTCATGTTGCTAGTCTGCATTTAATTAATAACAAGGCCTCTAGAGAGGGTGCATAAAGTTGTCTTTATACTATTAAATTCCCAATATGTTGGAACATGGCGCTCATTGAAACAAAATGTGTGTATCAGCCACTCGTCAGAGAATTTGCCATCACTTGTATTATTGCCGGCGAAGAATGGTAAGCGGGGAAGCCACGCTGGCTTCCGTCTGTTAATGGTGCCACCCTTCCTTCCCTCTTTCGACCCCTCGGACAAACTGTGGTACGGACGTCTGTAACCAGCATCGTAAGGGACCCCCAACTACCGAGCAAACTGATAGACGTTGCTATGGAGTCCAGGGTGGCCATCTACTCACGGTCAGTCTTCAGTGATCTTTCGTAACAGTAGTAGTAATTACATACAACGAAGATATTTATTATTCCACAATACAAATGTCGCAGATACACGTATTTAATTTCTCAATAACAGTCAACCACGGACAGTCAACATTCTCATTACATGATTGTATTTGCATCTTAAATACTTACTCTGACGTAATGAAGCTGCGGCTAGTGGCATATGTGCGCAAATAGAATGCTGACATTAGTTTTGAGTCAGTATTATGTTTTGGTTACATGTTGGTTGATTCGGGGGAGGGGATCAAACAGCGAAGTCATCAGTCCCGTCGGATTAGGGAAGGATGGGGAAAGAAGTCGGCCTTGCCTATTCAAAGGGACCATCCCGGCATTTGCCTGAAGCGATTTAGGGGAATCACGGAAAACCTAAATCAGGACGTCCGGACGCGGATTTGAATCGTAGTCGCCGGCCGGGGTGGCCGAGCGGCTCTAGGCGCTGAAGTCTGAAACAGCGCGATCGCTACGGTCGCAGGTTCGAGTCCTGCCTCGGGCATGGATGTGTGTGATGTCCTTAGTTAGCTAGGTTTAAGTAGTTGTAAGTTCTAGGGGACTGATGACCTCAGAAGTTAAGTCCCGTAGTGCTCAGAGCCATTTGAACCATTTTTTGAACCGTAGTCCTCCCGAATATGAGTCCATTGTGCTAACCACTGCGCCACCTCGCTCGGTTTTGGTTATGGGTTTTGGCAGATAGATATGTACAGTAGCCCGAAGACCAACTTAGGCTAAAAGGTGATACTCTGATGGTAAGTTCGCAAAGTCAACGAATCTGTTGTGATGAGAATAACTATGTTATGATTAGGCATGTTGAATTCAAAGAGTCATTCATGCCCGCTGTTTTGTTGACGGTGCGAATTGGTGTCAATCTGAGCCTGTAAATGTAAACGCGAAAGAGATACATGAGCTGATGGTAGCGAATGCTGAAGTTAATCTCGCGAAGCGATGAGCAGTTAATCTGTGAATATTACGGTGACAGACTCTTCAAGATGCGTATGCAAGGCATCACTACAGAATGCAACAGCGCAAATGAAACAAATTTCTCAGGAGGAAGAATATTCAACACAGCAGTACACTCCACCAGTTGCCTACGATTTTGAAGCAAGTGTAGGCACACAAAACATAATAGAGACGCTTGGATTTGAAGAATCTGAATTACTTTAAAATTCCACACACAGATCACGAAACAAATAAGAATTACCTCTTCAAAACACGCCTTTATTACAAACTCGCTGTAAAAGCCACTTTGAAGACCACCACCGCCTTGCATTTTTCGTAGTTCATGTCACACGCATCAAAAGGCCTGAAACATTTTCATGATCTAATATTGGTTCTATGAATTTACCTTCCAATTTGAGTTTTTATGACAAAAGATTCGTCATATATGGCAAAATGCGTCATACACTGAAGAGCCAAAGAAACTGGTACACCCGCCTAACATAGTGTAGGCCCCTCGCGACCAGACACAAAAGTGCTGCAACGTGACGTGGCATGGACTCGATTAATGTCTGAAGTAGTGCTGGAGGGAACTGACACGATTAATACTACAGGGCTGTCCATAAATCCGTAAGAGTACGAGGGGATGGAGATATCGTCTGGACAGCAAGCTGCAAGGCATCCCAAACACAACCAATAATGTTCATGTCTGGGGAGTTTGGCGGCCAGCGGAAGTGTTTAAACTCAGAAGAGCGCTCCTGGAGCCACTCTGTAGCATTTCTGGACGTGTGGGGAGTCGCATTTTTCTGCTGGAATTTCCCAAGTCCTTCGGAATGCACAATGGACATGGATGGATGCAGGTGATCAGCCAGAATGCTTACGTACGTAGTACCTGTCAGAGTTGTTTCTAGACACATCAGGGTCCTATATCACTCTAACTGCACACATCCCACACCATTACAGGGCCTCCACCAGCTTCAACAGCCCCCTGCTGACATGCAGCGTCCATGGGTTCATGATGTTGTCTCCATACCCGTACACGTCCATCTGCTCGACACAATTTGAAACGAGACTCGTCCGACCAGGCAACATGTTTCCAGTCATCAACAGTCCAATGTCGGTGTTGAGAGATCCAGGCGTGGCGTAAGGCCTTCTGTCGTGCAGCCATCAAGGGTACACTAGTGGGCCTTCGGCTCCGAAAGCCGATATCGATGATGTTTCTTTGAATGGTTCGTACGCTGACCCTTGTTGATGGTCCAGCATTGAAATCTGCAGCAATTTGCGGAAGGGTTGCACTTCTGTCACGCTGAACGATTCTCTTCAGTCGTCGCTGGTCCCGTTCTTGCTGGATCTTTTTCCGGCCGCAGCGATGTCGAAGATTTGATGTTTTACCGGATTCATGATATTCACTATACACTCGTGAAATGGTCATACGTGAAAATCCCCACTTCATCTTTACATCGGAGATGCTGTGTCCCACACCTCGTGCGCCGACAGCAACACCTCGTTCAAACTCACTTAAATTTTGATAACCTACCATAGTAGCGACAGTAAGTGATGTAAAAACTGCGCCAGACACTTGTTGTCTTGTAGAGGCGTTGCCGACCGCAGCGTCGTATTCTGCCTGCTTACATATCTCTGTATTTGAAGACGCATCCCTATACCAGTTTCTTTGGCGCTTCGGTGTATACAGCGCGAATGTAAATATTAAGTGACGCAACAGGTCTATCTGCTACCACAGCCTTTACTTAGCATTCACATACTCTGGCTTCGTCAAGCCACAATCAAAAGTATCACCTCCCAACAAACCCTACAATTCAGGCTAGACTACACATCAATCTGTTACCACAACTAAAACTTCAGTAAGCGGCCAAATACCACACGCTAGCCACTTTTAATTCATCACAGTTCCGTTTAGAGCGGGAAACCTGGTTTTGTACGAATCGCATTCCAATACCTTCCTTTCGTCAACGGCGTTCATTTGGAGCTGCGAGCTTTTCGAGTGAATTTTCAAACGGTATGCTTATACATTCTACAGAAAGAGACAAATTTCGGAAATCTGAACGGCCTAACCTGTTTCCGTAAGCTGACGGGGATCACGGTAGCGTGACCGTAGCGACATCTATCGGTTTGCTCGTTCACTTACGATGGGCCCCTTACGATGCTGGCCCAAGACGCCTGTAACCGCGATGTGGCCCCCGCCAGACGGGCGTACGTTCGGATCTCGGTTAAAGCTCTGTACAGGGATTTGAGAAAGTGCCCGTATGATGTTGCCATCGGCAAAAATTCCGATCTCTGGGATAAAACTGCCAAGGGGGAGATAACCATGAGAAAAAGATTGAATAACCAACTAAAGGGTAACATTCTACGAGTTGCAGTGTAGAATGCCAGAAGTCCAAACATAGTAAACAAGCAAGAAAATTTGAAAAGGGAAATGCAAAGGCTCAGCTTATAAGGGGCGATCAAAAAGTTTCTGTTCGAAGACCGTACAGTCCAGGAAGGGTATGTCATTCAGAAAAAACCGCCGCGAGTATAAAGGCAGTCATTCCACCGAGGCACCAGCTTAAGATGTCAGTTTGGTAACGAACCGTGTCCTGCTGCGTAAAGAAGTCCGTAACTGCCTGCTGCACATCCTCATCAGACAGGAACTGCCGACCATTCAAGATGTTTTTTTAAGGGACCGAAGGCAAGATAATCGCGGGGGGGGGGGGGGGGGGAGGTGGGAGATCAGGGCCTCAATGTCTCCCACTTAAGCTGGCATAACTTCTGCGTTAAGGCGTTTGCGATATTGATTGGGACGTGCGTTATCGTGAAGCAATAACACCACTTCTACACCTACATCTACATTTATACTCCGCAAGCCACCAACGGTGTGTGGCGGAGGGCACTGTACGTGCCACTGTCATTACCTCCCTTCCCTGTTCCAGTCGCGTATGGTTCGCGGGAAGAACGACTGCCGGAAATCCTCGGTACGCGCTCGAATCTCTCTAATTTTACATTCGTGATCTCCTCGGGAGCTATAAGTAGGGGGAAGCAATATATTCGATACCTCATCCAGAAACGCACCCTCTCGAAACCTGGACAGCAAGCTACACCGCGATGCAGAGCGCCTCTCCTGCAGAGGCTGCCACTTGAGTTTGCTAAACATCTCCGTAACGCTATCATGCTTACCAAATAACCCTGTGACGAAACGCGCCGCTCTTCTTTGGATCTTCTCTATCTCCTCTGTCAACCCGACCTGGTACGGATCCCACACTGATGAGCAATATCCATGTATAGATACGGAAGTACTAAGGAATGACGAGATACGTTTGAAGTTCTCTAACGCTATAGATGCAGCAGTAAGGAATAGCGCAGTAGGCAATACAGTTGAAGAGGAATGGACATCTCTAAAAAGGGCCATCACAGAAGTTGGGAAGGAAAACATAGATACAAAGAAGGTAGCTGCGAAGAAACCATGGGTAACAGAAGAAAAACTTCAGTTGATTGATGAAAGGAGGAAGTACAAACATGTTCCGGGAAAATCAGGAATACAGAAATACAAGTCGCTGAGGAATGAAATAAATAGGAAGTGCAGGGGAGCTAAGACGAAATGGCTGCAGGAAAAATGTGAAGACATCGAAAAAGATATGATTGTCGGAAGGACAGACTCAGCATACAGGAAAATCAAAACAACCTTTGGTGACATTAAAAGCAACGGTGGTAACATTAAGAGTGCAACGGGAATTCCACTATTAAATGCAGAGGAGAGAGCAGATAGGTGGAAAGAATACATTGAAAGCCTCTATGAGGGTGAAGATTTGTCTGATGTGATAGAAGAAGAAACAGGAGTCGATTTAGAAGAGATAGGGGATCCAGTATTAGAATCGGAATTTAAAAGAGCTTTGGAGGACTTACGGTCAAATAAGGCAGAAGGGATAGATAACATTCCATCAGAATTTCTAAAATCATTGGGGGAAGTGGCAAAAAAACGACTATTCACGTTGGTGTGTAGAATATATGAGTCTGGCGATATACCATCTGACTTTCGGAAAAGCATCATCCACACAATTCCGAAGACGGCAAGAGCTGACAAGTGCGAGAATTATCGCACAATCAGCTTAACAGCTCATGCATCGAAGCTGCTTAAAAGAATAATATACAGAAGAATGGAAAAGAAAATTGAGAATGCGCTAGCTGACGATCAGTTTGGCTTTAGGAAAAGTAAAGGGACGAGAGAGGCAACTCTGACGTTACGGCCAATAATGGAAGCAAGGCTAAAGAAAAATCAAGACACTTTGATAGGATTTGTCGACCTGGAAAAAGCGTTCGACAATATAAAATGGTGTAAGCTGTTCGAGATTCTGAATAAAGTGGGGGTAAGCTATAGGGAGAGACGGGTCATATACAAAATGTACAACAACCAAGAGGGAATAATAACAGTGGACGATCAAGAACGAAGTGCTCGTATCAAGAAGGGTTTAAGACAAGGCTGTAGCCTTTCGCCCCTACTCTTCAATCTGTACATCGAGGAAGCAATGATGGAAATAAAAGAAAGGTTCAGGAGTGGAATTAAAATACAGGGTGAAAGGATATCAATGATACGATTCGCTGATGACATTGCTATCCTGAGTGAAAGTGAAGAAGAATTAAATGATCTGCTGAACGGAATGAACAGTCTAATGAGTACACAGTATGGTTTGAGAGTAAATCGGAGAAAGACGAAGGTAATGAGAAGTAGTAGAAATGAGAACAGCGAGAAACTTAACATCAGGATTGATGGTCACGAAGTCAATGAAAGTAAGGAATTCTGCTACCTAGGCAGTAAAATAACCAATGACGGACGGAGGAAGGAGGACATCAAAAGCAGACTCGCTATGGCAAAAAAGGCATTTCTGGCCAAGAGAAGTCTACTAATATCAAATACCGGCCTTAATTTGAGGAAGAAATTTCTGAGGATGTACGTCTGGAGTACAGCATTGTATGGTAGTGAAACATGGACTGTGGGAAAACCGGAACAGAAGAGAATCGAAGCATTTGAGATGTGGTGCTATAGACGAATGTTGAAAATTAGGTGGAGTGATAAGGTAAGGAATGAGGAGGTTCTACGCAGAATCGGAGAGGAAAGGAAAATGTGGAAAACACTGATAAGGAGAAGGGATAGGATGATAGGACATCTGCTAAGACATGAGGGAATGACTTCCACGGTGCTAGAGGGAGCTGTAGAGGGCAAAAACTGTAGAGGAAGACAGAGATTGGAATACGTCAAGCAAATAATTGAGGACGTAGGTTGCAAGTGCTACTCTGAGATGAAGAGGTTAGCACAGGAAAGGAATTCGTGGCGGGCCGCATCAAACCAGACTGATGACCAAAAACCCGGTACCCGCCTTACCACCAATTAATTTTATATGATCATTCCACTTCAAATCGTTCCGTACGCATACTCCCACATATTTTACAGAAGTAACCGCTACCAGTGTTTGTTCCGCTATCATATAATCATACAATAAAGGATCCTTCTTCCTATGTATTCGCAATACATTACATTTGTCTATGATAAGGGTCAGTTGCCACTCCCTGCACCAAGTGCCTATCCGCTGCAGATCTTCCTGCATATCGCTGCAATTTTCTAATGTTACAACTTGTCTGTATACTACAGCATCATCCGCGAAAAGCCGCATAGAACTTCCGACACTATCTACTAGGTCATTTATATATATTGTGAAAAGCAATGGTCCCATAACACTCCCCTGTGGCACGCCAGAGATTACTTTAACGTCTGTAAGCGTCTCTCCATTGAGAACAACATGCTGTGTTCTGTTTGCTAAAAACTCTTCAATCCAGCCACACAGCTGATCTGATATTCCGTAGGCTCTTACTTTGTTTATCAGGCGACAGTGCGTAACTGTATCGAACGCCTTCCGGAAGTCAAGGAAAATGGCATCTACCTGGGAGCCTGTATCTAATATTTTCTGGGTCTCATGAACAAATAAAGCGAGTTGGGTCTCACACGATCGCTGTTTCCGGAATCCATGTTGCTTCCCATAGAGTAGATTCTGGGTTTCCAGAAATGACATGATACGCGAGCAAAAAACATGTTCTAAAATTCTACAACAGATCGATGTCAGAGAATAGGCCTATAGTTTTGTGGATCTGCTCGACGACCCTTACTTGTCGCATTCCCGGACGTGTCGCTTTAATTGCGCATACTCTTTATTCTCCGATGGATGTCTACCGGTGTTCGCCCTTCGGCAGCCAAGAAAAGAGTAACTGAACGTTGGCCCTGTTGCACGCATTTGCTAATAAATTCGGATTCGACATACTTCACGTTTTCGCCTTTCCCGCACGCACGTCAGAAAGACATGAATGCCGCACTAATCCCTTGTCTACACGTCGGTGCTTATATACCCTTTCGGAGTGGCGACACGTTGCATGTATACTGCAGCAACGCCTTCAAACGGAAAATTTTTGTAGTGAATGTCAGTGATGTAAAATGGGAACAAGCTAAAAATTTAAGATCAGACAAATATGGCGTAATACGGACATCTGCAGAAAGTGTTATAGTGGAAGTAGGATTCGTGGAAGTTGGAACGTATGGCAGAAAGTGAGTTACTATGAACGGTTCAGTGAAGTCATCAGAACCGACGGCAAGCCAACGCCAATAACAATAGTTCAGGTATGCATGCCGAGACGACAATGTAATAAACGCGGGAGACAGCATTGCGGTATTAGTGAAAGAAATAGAAGACAGAGTTACGGCAGAGTATCGACTTGATAGGGGAATGAGGGAGGAGAACAACTAATTAATTCGACAATAAATTTCAGTTAGTAATAGTGAATACACTGTTCAGAATCACCATTGGAGGAAGTATACTTGGAAAACGCCTGGAGAAAAGAAAGATTTCAGCTGGATTATATTATAGTGAGACGAAGATTCCGAAATCAGATATTGGATTTTAAGTCGTACGCAGGAGCTGGTATAGAGTCAAGTGACAATTTGGTAATGATGAAGAGCAAACTGAAGTTTCAGAGAATCTTATAGAAGAATCATTGCGGAAACAAGTGGGATACTGAGGAACGACAAGGCGCGTTTGAAGTTCTCTAAGGCTGCAGGAACTCTCATAACGATTACCATATAGGCAGTTCAAATGAAGACGAATGACGTCTCCAAAACAGGTAAAGAAAGACAAGACCAGTTACAGGGAAGGTAACTGAGAAGAAATCTTGCACAACGGACAAAATACTTCAGCTGATCGATGAAAGAAGGAAGCACAAAAGTGAACAGAAAAAGTCAGGAATACACCCATATAAGTCACTTAGGTATAGGACGTACAGGAAGGCCAAGAAGAAATGCGAAGAAACTGAAAAAAAAAAGATCAGCTGAACGATTTAATTAGTGTATAGAAAAATCAAAACAACTTTCGATGAAATCAAAAACAAGGGCGTCAACATAAAAAGTGTTGGAATTCGGGTGTTAAATGCAGAGGAGAGAGCGGATAATTGGGAAGAGTACACTGAAGATCTACAAGGGGGTGATTTATCCGATTGTTTATTGGTATGGAAGACAGAGGGGATCCGGCATTAGTATCAGAGTTTAACAGCGCTTTGGAAGACTTCTGTTCGAGTAAGAAAGAAAGCATAGCTATCAATTCGTCGGAGTTTGTAAAATTGTTGGGGAAGTGGCAGTTTTAAGGAAAAATATCATCCACGTATTCCGAAGATAGCAAAGCAGATAGGTGTGAAAGATATCTCACAACCTGCTTAATAACTGAGGCATTCAAGTTGCTGAAAATAATAACACACGAAGATTTGAAAAGAAAACTGAGGATCTATTAGTGACGATCAATTTGGCAGTAAGGAAGGTAAAGCCACCAGCAATCCTGAGGTTGTGCAAGGTAATGGATGGAAGACTTAAGAAAAATCAAGACACGTTCATGGGATTTGTCGACCTAGAAACGGTGTTCGACAAAGTAAAATTCTTAGGAAAACAGGAGCAAGCGTAATGTATAATATGTACAAGAAACAAGCTGGAGCAATAAGAATGGAAGACCAAGCAGTATTAAAAAGGGTTGAGGACAAGAATGCAGTTTTTCCTCTAATGTTCAATGACAGAATTAAAAGGAAGGTTCAAGAGTGGGATTACAGTTCAAAAATAACGTCATCGATGTGATTAATTGAGGACTCTGCAATCCTCAGTCAAACCAAGGAAGAATTGCAGGGCACACTGAATAGAATGAACAGTCTACTGAGTAAGGAATACGGAGTGGAAGTAAACGGAAGGACGACGAAAGTAATGAGGACCAACAGAAATGAGACCAACGATAAACTTAACATCAAAATTACTGACAACGAAGTAGAGAAAGTTAAGGAATTCTGCTACTTTGGAATCAAAGTAACACATGACGGATGAAAGAAGAACACTAAAAGCAAACGGGCACAGGTAAAGAGGGCATTCTTGGACGAAAGAAGTTTACTAAAGTGGCCGTCACAAAATTAGACATCTCAAGGTCACATTTGTTTCATCATTGCTTTGTTGCTGCATGTAGTGTTAGCAGTGCAGTAGGTCAGTGCCAGCCGAATCTTTTGTGTTTCTGTGCGGCATCGTGCCTTTAAGTATGGCTTCAGTCTTCCACGGGACGGTACATTGACGTGTGTTTGGTAGTGAGCGAAATGCAGGGGCAAGAGCCTCCATCATATTCTAGACTAAAAATAGAGATGTGTGATAATATTTTTTCGGAATTTTTACTAAAATCTGAAATTATCACTGGCAGTGCTGTAGCTCAGTGAGATGAACCTGAGATGCCTATTTTCGTGTCGGCTGCTATAGTATCAAACATCAAACGTAATTGGAGAAATTGGAGCACAACCTGTATGGTAGCGAAACACGGACTGTTGGAAAACCGGAAATCAAGTGAAACGAAGCGTCTGAGATGATTTGCTATAGAAGGATACTGAAAAGTAAGTGGGCTGATAAGAAATGAGAGGTTCTTTGCAGAACAGCGAGGGACGGGTTACGTGTAAAACACTGACTAGGAAACACGATGATAGAATGAGTGTTTATAAAGAAAAAGTTAGATGTGTGTGAAATCTTATGGGACTTAACTGCTAAGGTCATCAGTCCCTAAGCTTACACACCACTTAACCTAAATTATCCTAAGGGCAAACACACACACACCCATGCCCGAGGGAGGACTCGAACCTCCGCCGGGACCAGCCGAACAGTCCATGACTGCAGCGCCTAAGACCGCTCGGCTAATCCCGCGCGGCGGTGTTTATACATCAGGCGATAACTTCCATGATAGTAGAGGGAGCTGTAGTGTACAAACATTGCAGAGAGAGATAGAGACTGGAATATGTCCACTAAATAACTGAGGTCGCAGGGCGCAATTGCTATTCTGCAGTGACGATGTTGGCACAAGAGAAGAAATCATGGCATGGAGTATCAGATCATTCAGAAGACTGATGGGAAAAAAAGAAAAAAATCAGAGCGGTGTGGTCGGAGCTGTTTCTATTACTTAAGCAAGCTCAACTACTTCATGTATTGCTAAGGTAGGTGTCTAGCTTCAAACTGAGCGTCAGCAACAAAAAATTTAAACAAAATGTGTCGATAAAAATCTTTTGTGACAAGGATACACTTTAATTTTCGTGATGTTCGCAACTATTAACACATATAGGGATAGATTTCGCAGTTCCTGTCATGGCAGCTAGATCAACTATCTATGGATGTCGTAATTAGTTTTAAAATGATCGTCTCAGACCCTGGATAATTTTGACAAACTATCGTACAAACAGCATAACAGTTAAAAACATTCAAATTGATACAAAATTGTTAAGGCTTTCATGGCCACTTGTTGACAAACTGCCTATTGGCTTCTGTCCCTGGTTCATCGACCGACGTTTATCTAATGATTTTAGTGACGTTTCGCCAGCACGAGTGACTGGCATTGTCAAAGCTTTACCCTCCGTTGTCGGTGGTGAACTGGAGCCGAGTTCGCGGCCGCAGACTATATTGTTATCGGTTAGTGTAACTGATGTAATTTATTGTTCCAGCCCACATTCCATCCAAGTATACGAGCACTCTCTCTTATATCATGAAAGTCTCTTCGGGTTTGCTGCCGGATCCTAAAATCAACTTGACTCGATATTTCGGCGATCCAACTGGTCGCCATCTTCAGGAAAATGCTGCTTCTGCTGATGAGTCCCTCTGAGAACTGACGCCAGGCTGCAAATCGACGTCCTATATAGGCCACCGTTCAGTACAGGCGCATGCGCCGCCCATCACGGTTTCTGCCTTCCAAAACAGGGAGGTGGCGACACCGTTAGTGAAACACTGCTGGCAACGATATATCGTAATCAAGGCCGCACCGAAGAACGTTCAGTTTTGATGCGAGATAATACAGGATTCCACGTTTTGCTAAGAGGAAACCCTTTGTCTCTGTTGATTAAATTATCAGCCAACCTAATTTCAATCGCCTCTTTATAGACACTGTTCCAAAAACCGGAGATGTTGGCAACCACAACAGTTTCCTCAAATTTCATTTTGTGTCCCTCATTTAGGCAGTTGTTCTGCTACTGCCGATTTTTCCGGCTGTTGTAGCCTCGTATGACGGCGATGTTTCACATACCTGCCAAGCACTGTGCGAATAGAACGGCCAACGTAAGCTTTCCCACATTAACACGGAATTTTGTACACCCCGGATTTCCTAAGCCCCAAATCATCCTTCACAGAGCCGAGCAGAGCCCTAATCTTAGAAGGTGGACGGAACACATTCTTAATGTTAAAATTCCTTAAAATTCGTCCAATCTTAAACGCCTCCAGCATAAAGAAGAAAGGCCACAGATCTATGTTCCTCTTCGTACACCTCCGGAGATGGTCCAAACTCCATAGCCCGACGAATCTGCTTCTCGGTGTATCCATTTCCCTTAGTCATCAGCTGCTCAAGTTCTTGGGTTAAGCTGTCTGCGTCGCAAATGGCATATGCTCTCCGTACCAAAGTTCTAAGGACGCCACTACGTTGGTGTGGTGGATGACAACTCTTAGGATGCAGATACCAATCTGTGTGTGTCGGCTTTCGGTGAACACTGTGTCCCAATGTTCCATCTGGTTTTTTATAAACCACTACGTCTAAAAATGGAAGCATCCCATCATTTTCAACCTCCATAGTAAATTTGATACGGGGATGAAGACAGTTGAAGTGGTCCAAAAATCTGTTAAGAGCATCACGTCCATGCGGCCAGACGAAGAAGTTATCGCCCACGTATCTCCAGAAGCACGTTGGTTGCAAAGCTGAAGTCCTCAGTGCCATGTCCTCGAAGTCCTCCATAAATTAATTGGCGACTATGAATGACAAAGGACTACCCATAGCCACTCCGTCATTCTGCTCAAAAATGTTACCGTTAAATAAAAAATACGTGGACGTCAGCACGTGACGACAAAGCTTAACCAGCTCTTCATCCCGTTTTTTACTGATCAAACTAAGGGACTCTTCCAGAGGAACTCGTGTAAATACCACATCAAAACTCACTAACATATCTGAAGGACTCAACTTCAAAGACCCCAATCGTCGAATAAAATCCACCGAACTGGATATATGGTGTTCACACTTGCCAACAAATGGACTGAGAGCAGATAATAAATACTTTGCCAGGTTATAAGTGGGTGCACCCAAATTACTAACAATAGGGCGTAGAGGAACCCCTTCCTTATGCAAGTTAGGCAGACCATACAACCTAGGCGGAACGGCCGCACCAGGATGAAGTTTCTTACGTAAATCATCTGACAACGAACTCTTTTTCAACAGTGAAAGTGTCTTACGTTTGATCCTTTCTGTGGGGTCATTAGATAGTCTTCTGTACGCCGGGTCGTTGAGAAGTAAATCCATTTTTAGAACATAATCATCCCGCGTCATTACAACCGTGGCATTCCCCTTGTCAGCTGGAAAAACTACTACTTCATCACCATTCTTAAGGGAACGAATGGCTGCTCTCTCTGCGGAAGAGATGTTATCCCGCGGTGGTCGAGCCGTACGTAATGTGTGCGACACTTCTTGCCTTATTTCCTCTGCTTGATCCTCGGGTAGGCTGTGTACTGCTTGTTCTACAGAGCATACGAACTCTGTGACAGGAAGTCTCTTGGGAGTGGGCGAAAAATTTAAACCTTTCTCCAATACCGACACTGTGGGCCCATCCAATGCCTTGTTAGAGAGATTAATCACAGTACGCCGACATTTATCCGCTTCTGATGCTGTAGAACGAGAAAGAAGCCGTTCAAATTTCGAGGACTGTTTAGTAACGGCGCTCCTATGTGCCCAATCTGATAGCGCCCACGTGGAATCATCAACCCACTGCCAAACATCCCTTGAAAACTGCGTTGACAAGTTCAAATGTAAGTAAAATAAATCTTTGGAAACAATATCCAGCTGTCTACGGGTGAAACGAATGCGTTCTCCTAAAAGTGCTTGGCTTGCACTTCCTTAATCCTATTAGCTCTCTTACTATTAATAAAATGAATAAATCTGGCGAAATTAGGAATAAAACCTTCGTCATCACATCTCAGTAAGAAGGCGAGTGTACTCAACAGCTTTCCTTTCTTCCTCCGAAGTTTATCTAACTTCTGTACAAGTTTCACCATCTCCTCCCCGTAGAGGTACTTGATGTGATTACGTAAGCTTTCCCGGCGTAATAAGTCATAAAGTCTCTTCGGGTTTGCTGCCGGATCCTAAAATCAACTTGATTCGATATTTCGGCGATCTAACTGGTCGCCATCTTCAGGAAAATGCTGCTTCTGCTGACGTGTCCCGCTGAGAACTGACGCCAGGTTGCAAATCGACGTCTTATCTAGGCCACCGTTCAGTTGTTGTGGTTGCCAACATTTCCGGTTTTTGGAACAGTGTCTATAAAGAGGCGATTGAAATTAGGTTGGCTCATAATTTAAACAACAGAAGAGTATGTCCTAGTCATTGCATTAGTAGGCCCTGGTATTCCACGCTTTCAATTTTTAAGTAATTTTAAGGAGTGTTAAGCTTTTATGTGTAGTCGCTCCTACAACAATTTAATATTGCCTATATCCTAGACATTCTCGTCTGTAGCCTTATCTGGGCAGATTACGGTTCCTTTGTGACGTGTGTTGGCGGGGTAGTTTTGCCAGTGGACGACTCGTTCCTGATCCTTGAGCCGGTAATTTCCAAGAATGATTGCCTATTCGAAGTCCATTACGCTGGTCTGGATGGATAATTTGGAAGAGTCGATCCATGTATTCTTCCCGATACTCGTTCGTTTTCCACACTGTCCGCAATGAAATTGTAACGGTATTTCAGCATCGAAACTGTTCTTACGAAGATTTTCACACATCGCACCACCACAGTCTACACAGTCCCTTCTTTCCTCGTCCGGTAGTACTTATTTCAGCATCGAAACTGTTCTTACGAAGATTTTCACACTTCGCACCACCACAGTCTACACAGTCCCTTCTTTCCTCGTCCGGTAGTACTCCATATTTGCGACAAAAAGTCGAACAATTTTCTATGCTGGATAAACATGGAATTAGATTTTTCCATGTGAAAGAATCAGCCGAAGAAACGTCAAGAACACCAGACATCCCCCTCACTAACTACATAAATCGTCTGGGTTTCCCTGACAACTCACAAACTATTCTCGGAGGTATGTAATTTAGAGCAACTAACGGAACGACGGAAAACAGATAAAAATGACGATCACAAATAATTGATCACAACACCCGCCATCGGGGTCGCATGATCGATTTACGATCGCACGTTCGATATGTATCGTTTGGACCCTGCGATTTCGATAGGCAATCATTCTTGGAAATTACCCCTGAGCCCTGAGCAGAGACGTGTTCACCTTATGCTGCAGCGACACTTTCGTCGTCGCACGACGTCTAGGTTGGCCCGCAATCTGGTGCCTCTATCACGCGCATCGTGTTGGTTCAATTTAAGTAAAGTTGATCGTTTGATATGTACCACGGCGGAGTGTCGCTAATTAATTAGGAACTATTAATCTATCCAATTTGTGCGTTCAGGAAGGTCGTAAACTTTCAAGCGTATTCTCCAAGCCTGAAGTTCCTCGTCGCTATACCTGCTCTTCAACTAATCGTTTAAACATTGCACCCTTATTGCTACGTCTGAAATATATTAAGTTTTAAGGCCTTTTACTTATGAATATAAATGTTGAGCTATTACTTTTATCCGCAGGCATTAGCTAGCTCCACGCACTGTAAAACTTAGCTCGTTGTTGCCTATTGGCTGTGATAGCCGGCTGTTGTATTTGCCAGCTTACGTTGTATTTTGGGGCATTGTATATTTATTTAATGGTCAGTGTCAATGTTTCTGCTGGTGTGTACCAGTTGGGATGCACATTTAAATTCCATGACCTCCCAGCTTATCTTGTATTTTGGGGGATTGTATATTTATTTAAAGGTCAGTGTTAAAGTTTCTGCTAGTTGTACCAGTTGGGACTCACATTTAAATTGTACGACTTTCCAACTTTGCCTGAATTTTGAGGGATTGTGTATTGTATTGCTTAAGGGATTTTGTTAAGGCTTATAAATTATTAAGGGCTTTCCAACAGCAACAACCAGTGGTATGACTTGCTTTCCTTTCTGTATTTTGGATGGGCCATATTCATTTGTTTAACATGTTATCCATGCTTGGGAATTGTTAGTACATTTAGTGGCAGACATTTGTAATTCATTTTTCTGATAAAACTCAGTTTGTTGAACCCGTTTGCAGCCACACCTAGTTGATATGACTTCTTACTTGTATTTGGGGATTGTATATTTTTGGTTTCAAACCCTGTTCTTCAAGGTATAAACTGTTAAAGTTTGTTATTAATGAATTGATCCTGCTCAGGTTCTTTAAATTATTGTGAGATAGTTATTATTTTAACAAGGTTTGTAAATTGTGGTTATAATAATTGTTGTTAAGCAGTAAAGTGTACGCCATGAAACAACATATGGCGAAGTATGTGGCACCGCCTTCCATGTATTTTTTCCCTAAAATTATCCCAACCCTCGTTGCGAGGTTTTAGGGTGACCTCTGTGGGAAGTTCCAAGTCTATCGTCCTGCCTTATAATTGCAAATAGTTAATCGTGAGCAGTGCGTGGCTTTTGTTCCAGCCATCACGTAATTTACACCCTGTTTCTAACGTACTTCCATCTCACTACGTTAATTTAAATTACTGCTGTCACTGAGTTGCTGCTTTGCCTGACCGTGAGCGGCGTTAACAGCACGTATCGAAATATCCCCTCTCGTAGTGTCTTTGCTCGACTGCTATTACTTCCAGCTCGTTGTCTCTTGTAAGTTGGTTCGGGTCGGAGTTCGGGCTGCCAGTCAATTGGAACGTGTCTGGAGCGCAGTCCGGACCTGCCAGTCGAGGAGTTGCAATGCGGCACTAGCGCAGTCGAGTTGGAGCAGCAGTGAGGTCTGCGTCGACATGGCTCGCCCGACCATTGCCGACACGCATCACTTGAGCCGGGCCACGGTCTTGGTCGATCGTCTTTCGGTCGTCCAACCGGACGACGCGTTTTGGCTCGCCGATAGTTCATGAGTCGTGTGTGTGTGTGTGTGTGTGTGTGTGTGTGTGCGCGTGCGCGTACATGGACTCCCGATTTGTCTCCGTCCGTGCTTAGTTGCTATTGTATCGTTCAGGTCTTCGTGCAGGTGTTTGTCTGGTTGTGTATGTAGTTAGCGTTAGTTCCACTGATGATTATTTTTTATGTTGTCAAAAAAAAAAAGAGTGGGCGTGTTTCCTCAGCATGGTTGGGTCCGAGCCAGTACTTCTTCCGTCGTTTGTCTGGAAGTGAGTGGGAGACGCACTAGCAGTGCAGTCACCACGGAGCAGCAGTCGCGGACGGATCAGCAGGCAGTCGGTCGGTTGGTGCAGACCAGGGAAGACATCTCCGTGTGGTGCAGTCCCCTGGGTCTGCTGCCGGGCCCTGCGCACTGTTGCAGGACGTCAAAGTTCGGTTAATACATACTTCATTGTGGATTACCACGTTCGTAACCTTCGGTGTTTGAGTTCTCATTTACTGATCCATGGCAAGCAAGTCGTGTCGGTCGGTTCATGGCTGTCCCCTGGTTGGGTTCCAACGGATAAAGTGTAGTTGGGCTTACCACCTGTCTCGCCTAAGTGAACGAGGGCAGACCGACCTCCCTGGAGGCTTCTGAGTGCCACCGGTGTTTAATTATCTGTTTTCAGCTACTTAAAATTTAAGGCATATGGTTATTTTCCTTTTTCTTAAAAATTTTGTAAAATTAATTCTTAAATTGAGAATGAAAGCTTAAACATTTCGGCCTTCTGCCTTTAAAAGATTATGGTAATATATTTTAAAATTTTGAAACTTAATTGTGGCCTTCAGCCATTGGTATTGCACTTTGCAAATGTTTGTTCTATCTACTTCGCTGTGATTTTTTAAAATTATTTTATTGCTATCTTAATTGGATGTTATTTGTTAAGATTTCTTGTTTTTGAGGCCTTCAGCCGCGAAAGAGTTGCATTCGGTAAAGGTCCGGCTATGTGCCGCTTTGGTTGTAAAAGTGTTATCAGATTACAATAAATTACAATTAGAAGGTGAAACTGATCCAAACCAATTTGGCCCTTTCCACAATCCTAGTTACCTGTAATGCCCAGCGGGATTAGCAGGTGTATCAAATCGTTCTCCTTAAAAGTGGAAAATAATTCCGCCACCTGCCACCCGGTTTTGTCAACATTACGGTGGCACAGAAACAGTTACTTCCGTGAAATGTAAGCGACCCAGGGCGTTGTACAGTTCCCGTGAGTTCACTTCCTACTTTTACCGAAAACGCATTAAAGTCTGCCCAGCTGTGACGTCATCCGACGCACAACGCCCGCGGGCGTTTGACTGACGAGGAGAGACTGATATATCGATGCAAAGTCTCTCTTCCCACTGCCTCTCTGTATTTATACAGGGGAGCAGCGGAACGCCAAACTGAACACCTGATATCACTTGCACTAGGCACAGGTCATCTAAATGACATCTTTTTTAGACACATTAATTAATAGCTCTGTCGTTTAACAATGTACAATCTTATTAATTTTTATATAAGTAGTTTTAACTCGACTGCAACAAACTTTTCAGGTAGAATTTTTAAAACAGAACTGATAGAACACGACTTCCGAAGTGCCCCTTTAAGATTCCTTGTCACTATTGTTATTTGCAATACAGTCGTGTAACTTAATAGAGCTATATTATTGCATGAATGTAATCTCGTGCTGTAATTAGAACTTTCTATTACAAAAACAAATGATACTTAACCTACCATAAATAAGCACGTTTTTTTCCAAATTTGGTTTTTAGTAAATAACTTGAAAAGTAATAGAGGTAGCTCATTATTGTGGGGTATTTAATGTTTTTACATGACACTGAGGCTCATACGAACTTTCAGCTTTGTGAGTGTGATATTTAATGGCTTCAATTTTTCGAAAAACCGCCGATTTTCACTAAAATATTGCTCTGATCAAGTTGAGACTTGTAACTATTAATTATGAGATACATTTGCATATTCTAATTCTTAACTTTCTAATTTTACTATTCAGTGCCACTTATTTTTTCTTAAGGTAGTATGTTTTGCCTAACACATTGATTTGATCATTCTGAGACTTTACACTACTAACATTGATATACTTAAGCACACACTGAGGAAGTCTGAAAAAGTTATTTTAATCTTTAATTTCACTCTTAAATTATGGTGCAATCCTTTGTATGTTAAACACAAGCGAGTTATCATGATGTGGCGCTGGTAATAGTGAACTCAGGTAAGTACCGGCACACTCACTCGCCTCTGTAGCTCTTACAATGATACAGCGCTTACTTTTCCTCGGTCTGTTCGTTTAGGATGTCATTGCGATATCTGTTTATGTGTATAAATTTCCAGTTGTTCAAAAATATTTATGGTTTGACCTTTCGGTATCCTGCATAGAATTCTCAAAGCGTTTTCGGTAATGTTGGCCCTGTGACTTATTTTTAAGTGTAGGTAGAAACTTGATTGTTCGCTTTCACAATCTTTCATGTGCTTTTTAAATCTGATAAAAAACTTTGTCCTGTTTGTTCGATGTAAAAAAACAGTGCAATCATTGCACAACATTTTCTATGCATGTGGATTAGAAATGATTGGGACATCCTTTTTCCTGATCACAACTTTGTAAGTTATTGGTAGTGTGAACATTCTAGTTATATTTTCATATTTCTTAACACAGTGTTTATTTTGTGTAATATGTTGTCTACATATGATGCTAACATTCATGTCGGTTTGGTTTCCAGTGTTATGTCTTTAAGTATGTTATCTGCTTTAAGTTTAATATTGTCTTTGTAGATTTTGATTACTGGGTCTAAATTATGTTTTTGTGTTACATATTGTAGATTTATAATTGCATTTATAACTGCTTGTTCTTCAAGAGGCAAATTTATGACTCTATTGGTCATCAATTTATGTGCATTCGTGACCTGGCATGAATTTCTACTAATGACGGTGATATCTGTAGGTGTAGGTTTTCTGTGGACTTCAAATTTGTATTGGTTATCAAAAATGCTTATTTTTTATGTCTAAGAAACTGATGGATTTGTTGTCACCTGTTTTTATTGTAAATTTTAATTTCAGGTACAAATTGGTGATTGGTGGTGAATTGTTTGTATATCGCCGGCCGAAGTGGCCGTGCGGTTAAAGGCGCTGCAGTCTGGAACCACAAGACCGCTACGGTCGCAGGTTCGAATCCTGCCTCGGGCATGGATGTTTGTGATGTCCTTAGGTTAGTTAGGTTTAACTAGTTCTAAGTTCTAGGGGACTAATGACCTTAGCAGTTGAGTCCCATAGTACTCAGAGCCATTTGAACCATTTTTGTTTGTATATCATTGTTGTCTGGTTACGGAATTTCCCATTGCTTCCTCATCTCTCTCTCTGTGTATTTTCTTACCAAATTCGAAGTAATTTTGTGACAGAGTCGGCTGTAGTAATTTTATGATTTCATAAGTTTCAGTAATGATTCCCTTTCTGTATCTGAGAGATGACGTCTTTTATAATTTCAGATGCTGGTTTATAAATTTGTTACATTGAAAGAGATTAATTTACCTCTTGGAGAATTTGTATGTTTTTTATTTTATGGGCCAGTGTTCATTGGTGTTTGTAGTGTATTTTTCATTGTATGTATAGTTTGCTCAATAATATGTTCACCCTTTTACTTAGGTTATATGTCAGGCTGTCTATACAGTTCATAATTGGACAGATTGAAGCATGGTCTTTGTGTATCTTTGATTGTGCTCAAAAAGTTAGAGTTAATGAATTCATGACAGTGCAAAATTCTTTGTCTTGTCTGGTGAAAATTGCATTACTATTTTTTATTGCTTACCTGGTTTGAGCATTATATTTGTTGGTTAGGTTATTTTGTATTTGTGTGATGTTATTGTGGGAAAAAATTCGCACGTTATTGATGTAGTCATTTTGGCTTATAATGAATACACAGTTACTTTTGTCCAATTTCACTGCTATAGCATTTTGCGTTATTAATTTGGTGTTTATGCTATTTAGTGTGTTATATTAAGTGTATGTCGTTTTATTTTCCTGTTCCAGCTTCTTAGTTCTGTTTGTAAAAGTATTGCTTTTTTTGGAGTTAACTCACTTTATTTAAATTTGGATAGTTTTTCCATGTCAATAGCTACCTTCGTTGTAGTTATTAAGTGTTTTACAGATATGTTGTGAAATAATGGTCTTTATTTAGTAAACCTATTTGTTCAGCTGTGGATGATATATTGGTAAGGCTTTTTACTCAAGTGTAGAATTGATATGTTGAAATCATTTCCGGTTTTGATTCTTGAGAGCAGTGGTCTTCTTTCACTAAGTTTTCAAATTTCTTTTTGTGAATTGTGTGTGTGTGTCGACTGGTATGCCACATACACCTTTCTATGAATTTAGTAGCAGAATCTGTCATTAAAGGAGATGGATTTTGACTTAGTTTTAGAAGAAGTTATATTGCAAGATGTTTGAAATTCTCTGAAAAATATGTATTGAGTACAGAGAAAAGCAAGTAATATGCCATATTTACAGGAATCAAAACGAGACAATAAAAATGAAAGACACGGAGAAAAATGCTCTGATTAGAACGAACATTAAGGCAGGGCTATAGTCTTTCACCACTACTGTTAACATGTGAATGAACAGCCCTCTCAGTACAGAATATGTATTGTGAAGAAATCGAAGAAAGAGGAAACTAATGAGAAGTTGCAGAAATGAGAACAACGAAAAACTTAACATCAAGATTGTTGATTATGAAGTAGACCAACTTAAGGAATTTATACGCGTCAGAAACAAAAAATTCATGACGGTCGGAGCAAGGAGGACATGAAGAGCAGACTAGCACAGGCAAACAGGGCATTCCTGGCCAAAAGACGTCTATTAATATCAAACATAAGCCTTAATTTGATGAAGAACTTTCTGAAAATGTATATCTGACAAAGCACTGTAAAGAAGATATTCATGGACCGTAGGAAAACCAGAAAAGAAGAGAATCGAAGTGCTTGTGATGTGGTGCTACAGCGGGATGCTGAAAATTAAGTAGACTGGTGACATAAGAAATGAACAAATTGTCCACAGAATCTGTGAGGAAAGGCGTTCAAAATGGTTCAAATGGCTCTGAGCACTATGGGACTTAACAGCTGTGGTCATCAGTCCCCTAGAACTTAGAACTACTTAAACCTAACTAACCTAAGGACATCACACAGATCCATGCCCGAGGCAGGATTCGAACCTGCGACCGTAGCAGTCGCACGGTTCCGGACTGCGCACCTAGAACCGCGAGACCACCGCGGCCGGCGAGGAAAGGAGTATGTCGATAACTCTGAAAGGGGGTATAGGGTGGTAGGAAATGTGTCATGGCATCAGACAAATCTTCCATGGAACTGAAGCAGGCTGTAGAAGGTACAAACTTAAGTAGATGACAGCAACTGGAATATCATCATATTCTGTGAGTGTTGCCTATTACCCCTATTTAGAGAGTCGAAGTGCTACTTTCTTGCTTTAGATCTAAGTTTCTTCGTATTTGTACAGTATTTTTGGTTGTCTGTAGTCCTCCATCCTACTGATATGTTCTTTCCAAATGATCCTGTACTCTTCTGTTGCTTTTTGTTGCTTAGAGACATTAATCCAAAGTACGCCCTTATTTGTGTATTTCGATTTCAATCTCATCTTACAGCTGATATGCTGATTTTTGTAGATTATCCTCAGTTTTAGCCATAATATAGTCTTTATAACTACTTACAGTAGGACTAATAGACAAGTTAACTCTATGTAATTTAATTTGGGATTCATCACTCTTAAGCATTTTCTTACTAAATTCAGACTGAAACAGGAAATTAGACTCACATTTCTTAAGATCATAATTAACAAAACCAGACTCAATGCACACGAGAACAATGTACAAATGTCTCACTACTTGTGTGGTGCTGCCTTCTGTTGTCAATTTCTAGAATTATTTTGGAAGAAACATCAGCGAAATAACAACTGCTGTCGCTAATGGCTGAGCCAACATGAGTGCACTGATGTAATTTCGTGCACGCACTCGCTAGGTTTCGCACATTTCTGCAATTACGCTACAAATACATTATGTTTTTTGTGTGAGCGAGAAATTTTGGAAGCTAAAGAGAAAGCAATTGCTCAATAACTCCCCTTGCACTTTTTTCTGGAAGGAAAATTATACTTTCTGTCAGCATTTTTTAAAAATTAGTGATCTATCAAAAAACTAAAGTAAATATTAAAAATAAATCTTGAACCTTGGCCCTTTTTAGTATGTATTACTCTTGAAGGTATGCAAATTATGTATGTGGAAGTAACACTTCAAAGAACAAAATAAATGCCTTGTTTTCTAGGCTGTGTTTTATGTGGCTGGTCTCCAAAGTGTTAAATTAGTCAATGGAATCTGGAGCTCATGGGATCCAACAGCTGGGTAAAATGTCCAGAGGCAAACTGCAAAGCTACTTTCATCACAGAGGTGACTTTTCATATGATCTAACTTGGTTGTAGATGCACTATTGCGCCCTCCTTTTCTGCCATGTTTTACTTAACCATGCCTAATAAGTTTGTTCCGTTACTACACCCTAATCGTACGCCAGTCAGCTAATCCTCAGAGATAAGTTTGATACTGCATTGTTAGGGACATATCCAATTAAATTCTTAGCATCTTGGATTATTGATGAAATGTGACGTACTTTTGCAGAGTCAGCCAAACCTGAGTCCACTGTTAATGGATGTTTTTTTAAGTTTCATAAAGAATTTCCTTGTACTTTTCTATTCTACAGTATAACGCTTGTTCAACGCTATGTCTTTTTCATTACTGCTATGTTCTTTGTAAACATTTTATAAATACTTTTAAGTTCACGTATTTTATATTTTTCTCACTGTTGCAATGGCATCTAAGTAAATGAAGGTGATTCACTGCATGTATTATGCTTCCAAGTGTTAGGTGCATTATTGTCCCCACCCCCTCCTATCCTGCTATTGCAATAATTTCGCTTGTATCCTGTATGCATGTGGTGTATTACCTAACAAATCTAAATAACTTCCCCTTTTGCGCTTTCATTATAGGCTTCATATTTTCAGCATTTTTTAACGTTTGTAAATGTATTTGTTACTTAACACTCTTCGATATTTAATTTTTGTTTTGTTAGTAGTGTAGCACCATAAGTCAATAAAGATACTTCTCTTCATGTGTGATGCCTTCACTCCTTGATCTACCTGCTCTGGGGTATGTGCATTTCCTAAAGGACCTTAGGTAATTCTGTCTTCTATAATGTTGGATTTCCAAATGCTGTAAAAATATGTAATGGGTCTGATTTGGATGACTGACTCGATACAGTCCCCCTCACCACCAGCCCTCAAATTAATCACGT